>NW_027361841.1:14687500-15340000 GCF_039654945.1 Dendrobates tinctorius
TCGTACACTAGAGCATCATCTGTGAGGCCCATCATATGCTGGAGCTTTCCAAATGGGGGACATCAGACACTGGAGCAGCATTTACAGGGCCCATTATACACTGGAGCATTAGAAATGGGGCCCATTATATATGGAGCATTATTTGGGCCCATAAGACAGTGGAGCTTCATCCATGGGGACCAACATATGCTGTAGCATTTTGTGGAGCTCATCATATACTGTATCGAACATTATATGGGACCAATGATTCTGTATGGAAAAATATATGGGCCTCATTACTCTGTATGGCGCACTATGCTGTGGCCATAATTCTGTATGGCGTAATATACTGTCCGTTTTTGAAGCTATTGGAGAATTTAAAATGGATATCAGTCATGTGATGTAAGAAGTGAAGTATTTTTCATTGTACTATACCGCTATTTCTCTGCTGTATCAGAGGATCATGAATTGTGGCATGTGTTAAAGGAGCCCAGTGACACTCTTTGGCCCTGGGCCCACAAAAATCTGGAGCCAGCCCTACCCCCCCACAACTTTAGCCAAATAACCCCCAGTTTTCAATGCCTAACTATTATTATAAAGCAAATTAAGGTTGACAAGCTTAAGTAATCAGAATTTATGTTTTTGGCATTAAAATGGGCACTGTAGGTGTGTTTCCTGTCCTCCACTCACTGCCGACTTTTCTTCCCCATTGACTTGCATTGGGTTTCGTGTTTCAGTCGGCCTTCAACTTTTCACGATAATCGGCCGATTGCGTTTGACTCGACTTTTGCGAAAGTCGGGTGGTCCGAACCCGATTCGACCCGAAAAAGGGGAAAGTCACTCATCTCTATCAGAAACCTTCAATGTGGCTGAACTACAACAATTCTGAAAAGATGAGTGGACCAAAATTCCTCCAGAGCATTGTGAAAGACTCATTGCAAGTTATTGCAAATGCTTGATAGCAGTTCTTTCTGCTAAGGGTGGCCCAACCACTTATTAGGTTTAGGGGGCAATCACTGTTTCACACAGGACCCTTTTGGATTAGATTTATTTTTCCCTTAATAATTAAGACCTTCATTTACAAACTACATTTTGTGTTTACTTGTGTTATCTTTGTATATTTTTTTTTTACAGGAAAGATGTATATCTTTGTACCGTGTTAGCCAGTAGATAGAAAAATATTCAGAATTGAGAGTCCTCAGTCCTGATGAAGAGACCTGAGTAGTCTCGAAAGCTTGCAATGTGTTACCATCTTTTCAGTTAGCCATTAAAAGGTATCAACCACTGAGGACTCTCAATTCTGAATATTTTTCTATTTTTTTTTAGTGATCTAAAAAATTTAAGTGTGATAATCATGCAAAAGAATAGGACATCAGGAAGGGGGCAAAAACTTTTTCACACACACACACATCTGTATCTTTATATTTGTATATTTGAAGTTTTTAGTTTTTAAAGGTGTTGTCAGGATATGTTTCACACATTAGAAACTATAAAAATATTAAAAAATCATATTCACCTTCCCAGTCCCCTCATTCTCTATCCGAAGCTCCCATTTTCCCCTCCACTCCATCATTTACCGAGAGACCACAAAAAAATTATTGGAAGGACAATCATTTTATTGTTTTCATTATTGCATTCAGAAATTCATATGCATGTAAACATTAACCCATTTCTGCCAGCTGATGTACTATATCGTCCATGTGGTCCAGCACAATTTGACCATGGACGATATAATATGTCATAGCGATCAGTGGCACACATGGGTTGTGTGCGGCTGATTCTCACAGCTGACACCCGGCACTAAGTGCCAGGAGCGGTCACGGACACAAACACGATCGCAGCATTCCGAGAGCAGGAAGAGGGTTGACAGCCCCTCTGCCTTTGGATCAGAGACCCCGAAGCGTGACTCAGGGTCCCAATCATTGCCATGGTAACCCGATGTCGTCATAATGACATCCGGGTTACCAGAGCTGAGAAACTTCCTGTCATACACAGTGCATGTCAGGAAGTCTCTCAGGTGAGTGTGCAATGAGTACAGTGCTGACAGCTTCTATAGCATGTAGATTCTGCTTCATCTGCATGCTATAGGAGCGATCAGCCTGCAAAAAATGATTGTCCCATAGTGGGACAAAGTGTAAAACTTAGAATAAAGTAAAAAAATTAAATAATTGTAAAAATATTTTAAAAATAATTTAAAAAATCAATATTTATTCTATCACAAAATAAATATTTGAATTAAAAAAATCTAAGCGATAAAAGTACGCATAATTGGTATTGCTGCATCCATAATGACCTGACCTATAAAACTGTCCCACTAGTTAACCCCTTTAGTGAACACCATAAAAAAACAAGGCAAATAACAATGCTTTATCATCATACTGCCGAACAAAAAGTGGAATAACACGCGATCAAAAAGACTGATATAAATAAACATGGTACCTCTGAAAACATAATCTTGTCCTGCAAAAAACAAGCCACCATACAGCATCATCAGCGAAAAATAAAAAAATTATAGCTGTCTGAATAAAGTGATGCAAAAATAATTATTTTTTCTATAAAAAAGTTTTACTGTATAAAAGCGTCAAAACATAAAAAAAGAAATAAATGAGGTATCGCTGTAATCATACTGACCCAAAGAATAAAAAGAGATTCATGAATTGCTGGTTTTTGCTCATTCCGTCTCCCAAAAATTGGAATAGAAAGTGATCTAAAAATGTTATGTGCCTGAAAATTATACCAATAAAAGTGTCTGCTTGTCCGGAAAACAACAAGACCTCACATGACTCTGTTTACCAAAATATGGAAAAATTATAGCTCTCAAAATGCGGTGATGCAAAAATTATTATTTTTTGCAATAAAAAGAGTCTTTTAGCGTGTGACAGCTGACAAACATAAAAACCCACTATAAGGCCTCTTTCACATGTCCTGATATTTCCGGTACCGGAGATATCAGTGTCCATGTGTGTAATACTTGCGGCACATGTGTGACATGTGTGTGCCACATCAGTATCACATGGATGGGTGCCAGGGAAGAAGCATTGAGGTAAGCACTGTTCCCCGGCGCCGGGTGCTAAACACAGCTCTCATAATTCTCCCTTTCTCTGCTGGCGATTGGCTTGAGCAGGGGAGAATGATGAGAGTTACATTTAATGACCGCCAATACGCCTTTTAACGGTGGAAGTTATTATTATTATTATTTATTTATATAGCACCATTGGTTCCATGGTGCTGTGCATGAGAAGGGCTTACATACAAATTACAGATATCACGTACAGTAAACAAACTAACAATAACAGACTGATACAGAGGGAAGAGAGGACCCTGCCCTTTTGGGCTTACATGCTACAGGATGGTGGAGAAGGAGACAGTAGGTTGGTGGGTTGCAGCAGTTCCGGTGTTGGTTGAGGTCATATCACCGGTAGTGGTGAGAGAGAAGGAGGTAGCGGGGTCATTGCAGGCTGTAGGCTTTTTTAAAGAGGTGGGTTTTCAGGTTCCGTCTGAAGGATCCAAATGTGGTTGATAGTCGGACTTGTTGTGGCAGACAATTCCAGAGAATAGGGGCTATTCGGGAGAAGTCTTGGAGGCGGTTGGGTGAAGAGCGAGTAAGTGTTGAGGAGAGAAGGAGGTCTTGGGAGGACCGGAGATTACGTGAGGAAAGGTATCGGGAGATTAGCTCAGAGACATATGGGGGAGACAGGTTATAGATGGCCTTGTAGGTCAGTATTAGTAATTTGAACTGGATACGCTGAGGGAATGGGAGCCAGTGAAGAGATTTGCAGAGGGGAGAAGCGGAGTAGTGAGGAGAGAGATGAATTAGTCGAGCGGCAGAGATAAGGATGGACTGGAGGGGTGCGAGGGTATTAGCAGGGAGACCACAGAAAAGGATGTTGCAGTAGTCGAGGTGGGAGATGATGAGGGCATGCACAAGCATTTTAGTAGATTGAGGGTTGAGGAAAGGACGGATTCTGGAAATATTTTTGAGCTGGAGGCAACAGGAGGTAGAAAGAGCTTGGATATGCGGTTTGAAGGACAGGGCAGAGTCAAAGGTTACTCCGAGGCAGCGGACTTCAGGTACTGGGGAAAGTGTGATGTCATTAATTGTTATAGCTAGGTTGGGTAAGGAAGATCTGTGAGATGGAGGAAAGATGATGAGTTCAGATTTGTTCACATTGAGCTTGAGGAAGCGAGAGGAGAAGGAGGAGGATATGGCTGATAGACACTCTGGGATTCTGGACAGCAGATAGGTGACATCTGGGCCAGAGAGGTAGATCTGAGTGTCATCATCATAAAGTTGGTAGTGGAATATGTGGGACTTTAAGAGTTGCCCCAGACCAAGTGTATAAATTGAGAAGAGTAGGGGTCCTAAAACAGAGCCTTGGGGGACTCCAACAGAGAGAAGGTGGGATGAGGAGGTGGTGTGGGAGATGCTGAATGTGCGGTTGGAAAGGTATGAGGAGATCCAGGATAGGGCAAGGCCTTTGATGCTGAAGGAGGAGAAGATCTGTAGTAAGAGGCAGTGGTCAACTGTGTCGAATGCAGAGGACAGGTTGAGAAGCAGGAGTATAGAGTATTGTCCATTTGATTTGTTAAGGGTACTTAAACCACAGCGCCACTTTTTAACGGCACTGAGGTTTAATGCTATAGCGCCCTCCAGCGTCAGAATTTCTCAGAGGTCTCGGCTGCTGAGGGTAGCCGAGATCCCAGAGAACATGATTTGATTTTTTTTCACTGACCCCAGTGTTGCGATCGCTGTTATTAACGGTATAACGACGACCGCAAATTTTTTTTCCAGATTTTCCATTTAATTTCTCTCTCCTCTGATGTGATCGCACATCAGAGAAGAGATAAATAGGGTCCGCCGATCACCCCCCAGTACCTCCTTTGTCCCTGCAGGCCCTCCTGAAGTCCTCTGGGATGCAGGCTTCTTCTTCCAGGAGAAAATGGTGGGTGCATGAGCAATATGCCCGCTGAGATCTGCTGGCCTCCACTCGGCAGCAATAGTAGATTTTTTTCCTATTGGTTCATTTTGATCACTGTGATAGACCCTATCACAGTGATCAAAATAAAAAAATAGTAAATAAAAACCCCTTTTATCACCCCCTTAGTTTAGGGGAAAATAATAATATAAAAAAAGGACTTATTTCCATTTTCCCATTAGAGTTGGGGTTGGGGCTAAAGTTAGGCTTGGGGCTAAAGTTAGGGTTAGGTGGGAGCTAAAGTTAGGGTCAGAATTAGGGTTGGGGTTAAAGTTAGGTTTAGAGTTGGGGCTAGAGTTGGGGTTAGGTTTTGGATTATGGTTAACGTTGGGATTAGGGGGTTAGGGTTGGGATTAGGGTTAGGGGTGTGTTAGGGTTAGGTTTATAGTTATGGTTTGGGTTATGATTAGGGTCTCTGCCTATATTTATAATATGCTGCTATGGATAAATATTTTTAATCTACGTTTGAAATAAAGAAAAAGATTTTTTCAAACTTGGCTCGCTGGATTCATCTCCTTTTCGCATTTATTGTTGGCAAGAGCTCCTGTCATTTATCCGTTGCTGAGAGCCTATACAGTATAGCAGCTTATCTTTTGAACCAACCGGGTAAGCTGGCATTTTTTCTTTTTTATGATTAGGGTTAGGGGTGTGTTGGGGTTAGGGTTGGAGTTAGAATTGGGGGTTTTCACTGTTTAGGCACATCAGAGGCTCTTGAAATATGACATGGCGTCCCATCTCAATTCCAGCCAATTCTAGGTTGAAAAAGTCAACCGTTGCGCCTTCGCTTCCAAGCTCTGCTGTGCACCTAAAGAGTGATTTACCTTCACATATGGGGAATCAGCCTACTCAGGACAAATTGCACAGCAACTTTTTGGGTCCAATTTCTCCTGTTACCCTTGGAAAAATAAAAAATTGGGGGCGAAAAGATCATTTTTGTGAAAAATTATGATTTTTTATTTTTACTTTTTACTGCTCTACGTTATAAACCTTTGTGAAGCACTTGGGGTTTTAAAGTGCTCCTCACACATCTAGATAAGTTTATTAGTGGGTCTACTTTCCGAAATGGTGTTACTTGTGGGGCATTTCCACTGTTTAGGCACATCAGGGGCTCTCCAAATGCAACATGGCTTCCGATCTCAATTCCAGCCAATTTTGCCTTGAAAAGTCAAACGGCACTCCTTCCCTTCCTAGCTCTGCCATGCACCCAAACAGTGGTTTACCTGCATATATGGGGTACTAGCTTACTCAGGACAAATTGTACCACAAATTCTGGGGTCCAATTTCTCCTATTAACCTTGGGAAAATAAAAAAAATTGGATCTGAAGTAAATCTTTTGTGAAAAAAAGTTAAATGTTCATTTTTTTTAAACATTCCAAAAATTCCTGTGAAGCACCTGAAAGGTTTATAAACTTTTTGAATGTGGTTTTCAGCACCTTCAGGGGTGCAGTTTTTAGAATGGTTTCACTTTTGCGTATTTTCTATCATATAGACCCCTCAAAGAGACTTCAAATGTGATGTGATCTCTAAAATAAAATGGTGCTAAAAAAATGAGAAATCGCTGGTCAACTTTTAACCCTTATAACTTCCTAACAAAAAAAAATTTTGGTTCCAAAATTGTGCTGATGTAAAGTAAACATGTGGGAAATGTTACTTATTAAGTATGTTATGTGACATATCTCTGTGATTTAAGGGCATAAAAATTCAAAGTTGGAAAATTGCAAAATTTTCTAAATTTTCGCAAAATTTCCATGTTTTCACAAATAAATGCAAGTCAAATCAAAGAAATTTTACCGCTATCATGTAGCACATTATGTGACAATAAAACATTGTCAGAATCACCGGGATCCATAGAAGTGTTCAAGAGTTATTACCTCATAAAGGGACAGTGGTCAGAATTATAAAAATTGGCCTGTTTATTAACATGCAAACCACTCTTGGGAGTAAAGGGGTTAATGACACAAAAACTGAGTAAGCAAATTTACTCCATGCTTTTGAAAGCACTTAGAAGGAATTTGCCACCAGATTTTTGCCACCTAATCTGATATCAGCATATTGTAGAAGAAGAGTGATGAATAGGAATAAAATACCATATATACTCGAGTATAAGCCGACCAGAGTATAAGCTGACCCCCCTAATTTTGCCACAAAAACTGGGAAAACTTACTGACTCGAGTATAAGCCTAAGGTGGAAAATGCTGCAGCTACTGGTAAATTTCAAAAATAAAAATAGATACTAATAAAAGTAAAATTAATTGAGACATCAGTAGGTTAAATGTTTTTGAATATCCATATTGCATCAGGAGCCCCATATAATGCTCCATACCGTTCATGATGGCCCCATAAGATGCTTCATATAAAATACGCCCCATATAATGCTGCACAAAGGTTAATAATGGCCCCATAAGATGCACCATAGAATAATACGCCCCATATGCTGCTCCATAAAGGTTAATGGCCCCATAAGATGCTCCATAGAATAATATGCCCCATATGCTGCTCCATAAAGGTTATGGCCCCATAAGATGCTCCATAGATTATGCCCCATATGCTGCTCCATGAAGGTTATGGCCCCATAAGATGCTCCATAGATTATGCCACATATGCTGCTCCATAAAGGTTATGGCCCCATATGCTGCTGCGAATAAAAAAAAAGACATACTCACCTCTCGTCGCTGGGGGCCTGGTGCCGGTGTCCTGAGAAGGCAAAGACATGGCGCGCTATGGGGGACAGGTGCCGTTGTCGCCGTTGACTCAGGCCCCGGCACCTGATATATTCACCTGTCCCCGTTCCACCGCCGCGCACTGCTCTATCTTCCAGGTCCTCTGTCAGTGACTTTTCAGGCAGAGGGCACGCACTAACCATGTCATTGCGCCCTCTGACCTGAACGTCACAGCCAGAGGATGCAGAAGACAAAGCGGCGCGTGGCGGTGGAACGGGGACAGGTGAATATTGCATATACTTACTCCCTCCTGGCACTGTCTCTGCAGCCTCTGCTTCTCCCACAGTCTCTGGCGCTCTTCCTTCCTTCAGCGGTCACATTGTACCGCTCATTAAAGTCATGAATATATACATATAGTCATATATACATAAAGTCATATTCATGACTTTAATGAGCGGTACCACGTGACCGCTGAACACAGGTGCCGGAGATCTTGGGAGAAGCAGGTGCTGCAGAGACCGCATCAGGAGGGGGTAAGTATGATCTGACACCCATGCTCCCACTCAACGCCAACCCCCTGGTGTATATGACTCGAGTATAAGCCGAGAGGGGCACTTTCAGCCTTAAAAAATGGGCTGAAAATCTCAGCTTATACTCGAGTATATACGGTAATGCGCTCTCTACTATAGAAGGAGAGTAAAGCCAAGTGCCCAAGAAGTTCATTTGTAATTCTTTGTAAGTAAAAGCAGATAATACTTTTGAACCAATTTTTTTGTTACTCTGGATAAGAGGTTTCGTCAGGTAGGAATGAGGGATAATGAGCTGTTTTTACAGTGAAATTCAAAACATTCTGAATTTCCACGTGGTGACGTGGCTCGATCTTAACATCATAATTTAGACTTGTACTTATAGTATTAATAGAACTACCGCATGTTTCATAATACCTATAACTACCATTACGGGTCATTTTGACCCCCATTCAAAAGTACTGACTCTGGAGTAAAAATAACTTTTTTGTTGCCAACAAATTAAAGAACATTTATTTTAACTTAGTAGGAACAGTGTTAAGATCAAGTACAGCACGCATTTTCCTTTTACATGGTCATAGCATGCAGTGTCCAACAGTTAACACAAACAGTACTTTCTTCCACTTTCCCAGTGCATTTTCCACAAACTGGTTTGTTACAGCTTGCGCAAGTTTTAGTTGTTTTGTTTTCGTTGCATCTTCCAACTCCACATTTTCGACGCTTGTGGATTTCTTGTCCTTTTGTTTGTGGTTCAGACATTGCGGATGATGGGCCACATCTTCTGACTCATTTTCAGATAAATTCTGAAGACATTTCAAAATTTCATCACTTGTCAGACCCCTCTGCTTACTCATGCTTCAAATATACGTCGCAAAAAGGGACTTGTAAGATCGCAGAAGTAATAAAACAACACTGTACAAACATGCAGAGTTGTAGCTTCAACGGTAATGTTTGCTACTGAAGTGCAGACAGAAATCGCTACAAGAGACATGGATCAAACATGTTCAGACAAGTTTAGACAAAACAAAATGCTGAATCAACCCTGATATGCAAAGATGCAATTACACTCTACAACTAGGGAGAAGCACTGTGGTTTTCTGTACTCTGTAATATTAGGTGACTTGCCTACTACGACTTTTATGTATGGGGTCAAATTGACCCCTTCAGTACTTATAGGTATGAATTGTAAAATCCGGGCCCCTGAAAAAGTTACAATTCATTTTTGTGTTATAAAATATACACTACCATGAATAAATAAAAGTCACAAAAAGTCAGAACTCATTTATTAAAATTTTAGAAATTATAGGAAAAAGAAATAGCAAAAGGGTCAAAATGACCCCTCCAGCAGTTCTAGTGTTAACTATATTATGATAAAGCATTAAACAAAATAGAGCATATATATATATATATATATATATAGTATATGAAAAGAAATAAACATTAGGTAATGCATGAGAAAATTCTATCTGAATTTCGTCTTTAAAAAAAGGTCCAGCAGTACATGTGGTTGAGTCTTTATTGTAGTAATTTGTTTAATATAGGTATTTGCTTCCTTTAGTGGATTCATTTTCTGCAATATACAGATAAGTTCTTCTTCCATTATTAATACCTGCAGCGGGTGAGATAAATATTGAACAAGTCACACATTTTCTAAGTAAATATATTTCTAAAGGTGCTATTGACAAAAAATTCTCACTATAGATGTCAGTAACAATCTAATCCACACATGAAAATAAATCAAACCATAGAGTTCCATAAATCAAGTTATGTGTAATATTGAGAAATGACACAGGGAAAAAGTATTGAACACGCTTACCGAAATTCAGTTCATAGTTCGTACAAAAGCCTTTGTTAGTAATGACAGCTTCATGACACCTTCAGTATATAGAAACTAGATGCACGCATTGCTCAGGTGTGATTTGGACCCCATCATCCACACAAAAACTTTTCAAATCCTGAAGGTTCCATGGGATCCTTCTTTGAACTCTGAGCTTTAGTTCCTTTAATTTTCTTTACGATACAGGTCAGGTGATCGGCTAGGCCATTCTAGCAGTTTTATTTTCTTTCTCTGAAAGCGATTGAGAGTTTCCTTGGCTGTGTGTTTGGGATCATTGTCTTGCTGAAGTGTCCACCCTCATTTCATCTTCATCATCCTGGTAGATGGCAGCAGATTTCTATTAAGAATGTTTCTGTACATTTATCCGTTCATCATCCCTTCAATCACATAATGTTTTCCAGTGCCACAGGTTGAAAAACAGCCCCACTCCATGATGTTCTTTCCTCCAAACATCACTGACGGTATGGTGATATTGGTGTTAAATGCATTGCCTTTTGGCCTCCAAACATGCTGTGTATTATGGCATCCAAAAAAGTTAAATTTTGGTCTCATGTAACCAGACTATATTTTGCCAGTATTTCACAGGCTTGTCTAAATGTTGTTGAGCAAAATTTTAAGCAAACATGTTTGAATATGCTTTTTTTTGAGCAATAGAGTTGTGTGTGTTGAGCATGCATACAGGTCTTGCAGGTTGAGAGCATTACTTATAGTTTTCTTTGAAACAATTGTACCTGCTGATTACAAGTGTTTCTGTGACTCTCCATAGGTGATCCTTGGCTCTAGGACAATTCTTTTGATAATTCTTTTCACTCCTTTGTCTGAGAGCAACTGGTCGTGGACAGTTTATGGTGAAATGATGTTCTTTCCACTTTCAGAGTATGGCACTAACAGTACTCACTGGAACCTTCAGTAGTTTAGAAATTTTTCTGTAACCAATGCCATCAGTACGTTTTGCAACAATATGGTTGAGAAGGTTATGAGACTGCTCACTGGTTTTACCCATCATGCGATGTTTCTTGTGTGACTTCTTGGTAATAAGATGCCTTTTATAGGCCACCAGTTGAACCAGCTGATTTTATTTTTCACAAAGAGGCAAGATTGCTTTTGAATTACTGATAGATTTCAGCTGATGTCATGATTTTCCGTGGCTTTATGTGCCTCTCTTTCTTCACATGTTCAATAATTTTTCTTTGCATTGTTTCTCATTATTACACATTACTTAACTTATGGACAAAAAGATAAAGGCAGCACTCCTATGTCAAAAATTTAGTGGCTTATTGACATAATGTAATGTAAGTGATACATAACTGGAATCAGGATATATGTCCCTTGTGAGGCAGTGACCCATGTTACAGGTAGGGGTCGTTGTTTCTTCTCCCCAGGATGCGCACGGAGGCGTATTGAGGTCAAGATGGGGCATTGCAGTTGCAGGTGTAGCTGGGATTGCAATGTTGAAGCAGTGACTGATGTCACAGGTAGGGGTCACTGTATGTTCTCCCCAGGATGTGTATGGAGGTGAATGAAAGCCATAGGAGAACATGGCAGTCACGGGCTTAGCGGTGACTGTAATGCAGACTAAAGATAAACTAAGTGTTGGTCTTGGACAAGCTAGTGTCCATGGCAGATGTAGGGAAATCCTGCTCTGGAATTTGTGTTTTGAAACTGACTGCAGTATGTTAGTGATGCAGGCTGTTTAATTTCCGGGCTGGGTTTTCCATGTGGCTTGAGGCCACAGGTTTCTTTGTTAAAAGCCTTGCAGGAAAGGGTAAGGGTGTATCAGGGCCAGAGTAAGTTGGTGCTTGCTACTGTGCAGAGCAGGGGCGTACCGTCAATAGTAGCAGACCATGGGGCCCGGACAGGTGAGGGGGCCCGGATGGGTGAGGTGGCCCACGACGGCCACTGTGGTTTGGCAGCTGTGCTGTACTGACACAGTACTATCTCCTTTAATTAAATGTAAGCAATGGGTTCCGGCCGCTGTATACCCCCTTGAAGCTCCCCTTTCCTTGTTTCCTGGTCAGCAGTTGGCTGAAGTCTCTGGCTGGATTTGCATAAGAACGCCAGGCCTCCTGGCAGCCAGAGAGCAGCACACGTGCATTGTAGGAAGCAGGAAGCAGAAAACATTCATGAGCCTCTCTCACTCAAGATGGTGAGCCCGGCTGGGGGTGGATTTTTTTTGTTAAATGTGTCCCTTCACTGTGCTTTCAGCCTGGCACTTTACATTTACAATGGCTCTGGCTGCGCTTTGCACCTTAGGGAGGGGGGCCCGGCTGCACGCACGGTGGAGGGGGCCCTGCATGCACTGCAGGTGTGTGTGTGTATGTATATATGGGCTATCAGCTATCAGCTACTTGTTGGCCAATAGCTGATAGCCCATTTTGGCATTTCTTATACTCAGAGGATGATCAGTATAGATTGTTTTGTGTGCATAGATTATTATTGTTCTCAGCAGCACATACTGGATACAAAGAAGGATGTGTTACTGAGTGGGATTATTTGTAAGCCAGATAGAAAATAATTTCAGTGCAGTATATATGAGTTCCTGGACAGTACTTGGGTCCCTGTGCAGTATATATGGGCTCCTGGACAGTACTTGGGCCCCTGTGCAATATATATGAGTTCCTGGACAGTATTTGGGCCCCTGTGCAGTGTATATGAGTTCCTGGACAGTATTTGGGCCCCTTTGCAGTATATATGGGCTCCTGGACAGTATTTGGGCTCCTGTGCAATATATATGAGTTCCTGGACAGTATTTGGGCCCCTGTGCAGTATATATGAGCTCCTGGACAGTATTTGGGCCCCTGTGCAGTATATATGAGTTCCTGGACAGTACTTGGGCCCCTCTGCAGTATATTTGAGCTCCTTCCATTTTGACTTTTACAAGGAATATATCAAATTGGATGTAAGATTTTACTTTTTCTTTTACTCAAATGAGAAAAAATCAAAGACTAGCTATAAAATTAATTGTTTGACCTATAACATGTATGCCTGGAGTTAATAGCACCTGTTGATTTTTTTTTCTTTTTTTTTTTTTGGGGGGGGGGCATTCAGACTTTTGCTATGGGGCCCCATGATTTCTATGTATGCCCCTGGTGCAGAGCAGTTGGTGTTGCAGAGCATGGCCAGTGTGAGGCAACACAGGACAGAGTGGAGCCAAAACAGGTGGATATGGTGCCCGAATGCAACCTGGAGGATATAAAGGACTGTGTACGGCGGTGTGAGTAAAAAATGACATTAACACAACCGCAACTGGTCTCGGATGTGAATAGGTCTTGTGCCCAGAGGTGAACCTGAAGAAAGACTGGCATGTGTAGTGATTGCAACCTAAACAAGTAAAGCTGTGAGTAAAGAGACTTTAACCCCTTCATGACCCAGCCTATTTTGACCTTAATGACCTGGCCATTTTTGGCAATATTGACCAGTGTCCCTTTATGAGGTAATAACTCAGGAACGCTTCAACGGGCTTCATGTTAGTGGTAAACTTAGGTCGATAATGTTTGCATTTATTTGTGAAAAAAATGGAAATTTGGCAAAAATTTTGAAAAGTTCGCAATTTTCACATTTTGAATTTTTATTCCGTTAAACCAGAGAGTTATGTGACACAAAATAGTTAATAAATAACATTTCCCACATGTCTACTTTACATCAGAACAATTTTGGAAACAATTTTTTTTTGTTGGGAAGTTATAAGGGTTAAAAGTTGACCAGCGATTTCTCATTTTTACAACAAAATTTACAAAACCATTTTTTTAGGGACCACCTCACATTTGAAATCACTTTGAGAGGTCTATATGGCAGAAAATACCCAAAAGTGACACCATTCTAAAAACTGCACCCCTCAAGATACTCAAAACTACATTCAAGAAGATTATTAACCCTTCAGTTGCTTCACAGTAACTAAAGCAATGTGGAAGGAAAAAATGAACATTTTAATTTTTCCAACAAAAATTTTCTTTTAGCATCAATTTTTTCATTTTTACATGGGCAACAGGATAAAATGGATCCTAAAATTTGTTGGGCAATTTCTCCTGAGTACACCGATACCTCATATGTGGTCATAAACCACTGTTTGGGCGCACGGCAGGTCTCAGAAGGGAAGGAGCGCCATTTGACTTTTTGAATGGAAAATATGCTGGAATATTTAGCGGTTGCCATGTCGTGTTTGGAGAGTCCCTGTGCGCCTAAACATTGGAGCTCCCCCACAAGTGACCCCATTTTGGAAACTTATCTAGATGCATAGTGAGCACTTTGAACCGCCGGTGGTGCTTCACAATTTGATCCGTAAAAAAAAGGACTTTTTTTCACAAAAATTTTATTTTAGCCTCAGTTTTTTCATTTTCACATGGGCAATGGGATAAAATGGATCCTAAAATTTGTTGGGCAATTTCTCCTGAGTGCACAGATACCTCATATGTGGTCATAAACCACTGTTTGGGCACACGGCAGGGTCCCGAAGGGAAGGAGCACCATTTGACTTTTTGAATGGAAAATTAGCTCCAATCGTTAGTGGACATCATGTCGTGTTTGGAGAGCCCCTGTGTACCTAAACATTGGAGCTCCCCCACAAGTGACCCCATTTTGGAAACTAGACCACCCAAGGAACTTATCTAGATGTGTGGTGAGCACATTGAACCCCCAAGTGCTTCACAGAAGTTTATGACGCAGAGCAGTGAAAATAAAAAAATAATTTTTTTTCCTCAAAAATGATTTCTTAGCCCGCTATATTTTATTTTCACAAGGCTAACAGGAGAAATTGGACCACAAAAGTTGTTGTGTAGTTTATCCTGAGTACACCGATACCCTATTTGTCAGGGGAAACCATTGTTTGGGCGCATAGGAGAGCTCAGAAGGGAAGGAGCGCGATTTTGGAATGCAGACTGATGGGATGTTCTGCGGGCATTGCGTTTGCAGAGCCCCTGATGTGCCTAAACAGTAGAAACCCCCCACAAGTGACCCCATTTTAGAAACTAGACCCCCCAAGGAGCTTATCTAGATGTGTAGTGAGCACTTTCAACCCCCAAGTGCTTCACAGAAGTTTATAAACGCAGAGCCATGAAAATAAAAAATCATTTTTTTTCCTCAAAAATGATTTTTTAGCCCGCTATTTTTTATTTTCACAAGGGTAACAGGATAAATTGGACCCCTAATGTTGCTGTTCAGTTTGTCCTGAGTACGCTATTCACCCCATATGTGGGGGAACCACTGTTTGGGCGCACAGCAGGGCTCAGAAGGGAAGGAGCGCCATTTGACTTTTTGAATGGAAAACTAGCTCCAATCATTAGCGGACACCATGTCATGTTTGGAGAGGCCCTGTCTGCCTACACTTTGGAGCTCCCCCACAAATCACCCCATTTTGGAAACTAGACCCCCTATGGAAGTTATCTAGATGCACAGTGAGCACTTTGAACCCCCAGGTGCTTTACTGAAGTGTATAACGCAGAGCTGTGAAAATAAAAATATTTTTTTTTCCTCAAAAAATGATTTTTTAGCCCGCTATTTTTTATTTTCACAATAGTAACAGGAGAAATTGGACACCAAAATTTGTTGTCCAGTTTGTCCTGAGTACACTGGTACCCAATATGTGGGGAGGGACCACTGTTTGGGCACACGTCGGGGCTCAGAAGGGAAGTAGTGACGTTTTGAAATACCGACTTGATGGAATGGTCTGCGGGCGTCATGTTACGTTTGCAGAGCCCCTGATGTGCCTAAACAGTGGAAACCCCCCACAAGTGACCCCATTTTGGAAACTAGACCCCCCAAGGAACTTATCTAGATGTGTGATGAGCACTTTGAACCCCCAAGTGCTTCACCGAAGTTTATAACTCAGAGCCATGAAAATAAAAAAATCATTTTTTTTCACAAAAATCATTTTTTTAGCCCCCAATTTTTTATTTTCCCAAGGGTAACAGGAGAAATTAGACCCCCAAAGTTGTTGTGCAATTTTTCCTGAGTACGCTGATACCCCATATGTGGGGGTAAACCACTGTTTGGGCACACGTCGGGGCTCGAAATGGAGAGAGCGCTGTTTGACATTTTGAACGCAAAATTGGCTGGAATAAATCGTGGCGCCATGTCGCGTTTGGAGACCCCGTGATGTGCCTAAACAGTGGAAACCCCTCAATTCTAACTCCAACTCTAACCCCAACACACCCCTAACCTTAACCCTAATAATAACCCTATCCACAACCCTAACGCCAACACACCCCTAACCCTAATCCCAACTCTAACCCTAACTACAAGCCTAACCCTAATCCCAACCCATCCCTAACCCTAATTCCAGCCCTAACCCTAATTCTAACCCTAATTCCAACCCTAACCCTAATTTTAACCCTAACCCTAATTCCAACCCTAATCCTAATTCCAACCCTAACCCTAATTTTAACCCTAACCCTAATTCCAACCCTAAACCTAATTCCAACTCTAACCCTAAATCCAACCCTAACCCTAATTCTAGCCCTAACCCTAATACTAACCCTAACCCTATCTATAACCCTAATTCCAACCCTAACCCTAGTTCGAACCCTAAATGGAAAAAAAATATATATTTTTTATTTTATTATTTGCGCCTGGCTATGGGGGTGATAAAAGGGGGGTGTATTTACTTTTTTTCATTTTGATCACTGTGAGAGTGTATCACAGTGATCAAAATGAAAAATGAACGGGCAGCCGGCAAATTCATGGGCGCCGCCATCTTGGACAGCGCATGCGCCTGCCATTTTCCAAGATGGCGGCGCCCATGATCCGGACGGCGGGACGCCGGGAGCCACGGCGGGACACCGGGAGCACCATCGGAGGTTCCAGGGGGGATTGGAAGGTGGGAGGGAGCGATAGGAAGGGGAGGGGGAGCAGATGATGATGGCGGCGACCGATCGCCGCCGTCCATCGGTGGCGGGGGCCGATCGGCCCCGCCAGTTGGTGTGGGGGTGGGTCGGGTGTCGGTGTCCAGCCATGTCCGATGCTATTGCAGCATCGGCCATGGCTGGATTGTAATATTTCACCAAATTTCATTGGTGAAATATTACAAATCGCTCTGATTGGCTGTTTCGCTTTTAACAGCCAATCAGAGCGATCGTAGGCACATGGGGGATAAGCCACGCCCCCTGGGATTAACCGTAGAGTGTCCTCTGTGTGCGGGCCGGGTGACCTTTCAGTGACCCCGGTCACCCGACCCGCAGGGGGGCTATTTATAGCATGACGCCTACGTAGGCGTCATAGGTCGTTTGGGCACGACTTTTCATGACGCCTACGCAGGCGTCATGGGTCGTGAAGGGGTTAATACAGAGCTGCAGTCGCCCACGGTTACTGGACAAAGGGAGGTCCAGCGTGTTTTGGGACTGCAATCTAAAGCAGTGTAGTATGTAGTGCTATGAAATGGACACTAACATTATATGCACTTTTATGAACTGGACATCAATGCTGTGCACTTGTGTGTGAATTGGACATTTAGTGTGTGAAGGAACACATTAAAGAGATTTTGTGTTTGAACTTTGTGGGTCACTACCTCTTCACTGCATAAGTGTGCTACCTCAGCACTACACCCTGCATCACTCTATTTCAGGTTAGGTGGCAAAACCTGGTGACAGTTTCCCTTTAGGAAGCCAACTTTCTCCTGTAAATGCTAATTGCTTTTGCTATCCACAATTGTTTGAATAGACAATGTTTGCCTGTAATAAATAATATGATGTATGTTTGTTTTATCTATCTCACCACAAGGATGCCTAACAAGGATGCTTATTCTCTCAAACGAGTCTGGAAACAGGTAACTGTGAGTAATGTCTGTCTACAAGTCATTTAATATGTTTTACAAGTTAGGTGTTGGAGCAGAAACACACCATGTAATCCCTTTCTTCTGTTTTTGAAATGCTAGATGAACCCTAGAGAGTAAGAGAAAGACAAACAGGTGTGTATTTATAGTATATAATATTGAATCTGATAACAGGAGTTTTCCATTCATCCTGCTGGTTGTTGGCATGATGCCTTCATTTCGAGCAAGATGCAAGTTCTATATGGCCATTCTATAAAACAGCACTATTATGTTACCTATGATTAATAACATTTCAGCTCATTCTTACAAAATCATACAATGGACAAACAGTGTAATATTAGTTTGCCATATTACAGTTCAGTGATGATCTCATATAACAAATGAACAACCTCTCCCTCGCTAGAGAAAGCATTTTTAAACAATGACAGCTCTATCAAATTTATCTGGCCATTAAAAAAAACAGTGAAAAGCAATCGGAGGTAAAGGAAAGGAACTCTATCTATGAGCTTGATGTGTAGCTGTTGAAAAAACAGCATGAGACTTGATATGGTAAGTACATTATTATTCTTGTAAAATAAAGATTAGAATTTCACTAAACTTTAATGTGTAGATTTTGACACTTGTTAAAGGGAATCTGTCATTAGGATCTACCCTCTCCTTTCCTAAGTCATCTATATGGGCAGTTGATGCCTTTAAGGATGTATGGATAACCCTCATTAGAATTTTTTTCTGGCTTGCACTGTGTGCAGAGGCTTTATGAGTGTAGGAGCACCACAACTACAGTTTGTTCACAATATTTAAATGAGGCACTGCAGTTGTTGCCTTTAATGATGCATGGATCACCCTGCTTCTAAACTTTGGCGGGCTTTGCACTTAGTGCACAGCTTTTAGGGGTCTAGGAGTACCAATGCACGACAATTTGAACAGAATATGTACAGTTGTGGCCAAAAGTATTGACACCCCTGCAATTCTGTCAGACAATACTCAGTTTCTACCTGAAAATGATTGCAAACACAAATTCTTTTTTATTATTATCTTCATTTAATTTGTCTTAAATGAAAAAACACAAAAAGAATTGTCCTAAAGCCAAATTGGATATAATTCCACACCAAACATAAAAAAGAGGGTGGACAAAAGTATTGGCACTGTTCGAAAAATCATGTGATTCTTTTCTAATTTGTGTAATTAACAGCACCTGTAACTTACCTGTGGCACCTAGCAGGTGTTGGCAAAAACTAAATCACACTTGCAGCCAGTTGACATGAATTAAAGTTGACTCAACCTCTGTCCTGTGTCCCTGTGTGTACCACATTGAGCATGGAGAAAAGAAAGAAGACCAAAGAACTGTCTGAGGACTTGAGAAACCAAATTGTGAGGAAGCATGAGCAATCTCAAGGCTAAAAGTCCATCTCCAAAGACCTGAATGTTCCTGTGTCTACCGTGCACAGTGTCATCAAGAAGTTTAAAGCCCAAGGCACTGTGGCTAACCTCCCTGTTATGAATCGGTCACCGAGGAGGAACAACAAAAGCTAAGTCCCAGAAAACCAGAGAGGTTGGTCACTATGCAGATTGCAGATCCCTGATCTTAACCACACAACTAATTGTAGCAGTGGAGCGTTCCTACATTGTTCCTAGATGCCTCGTCATCACCGGAGGACTACATAAACCTAAAGAAAGAAAAGGGAAAACTAACTGCCCCAGAGCAGACACCAAAGGAAAAGACAGCCCCCACACATGTATTGACGGTGAAGCAAGATGAAACCCATACACAGGCAGGAAAATAGGCTGAGCAAACGATGGGGCCTGACTAGCTAGAAAGGACAGGAAAGGAAAGCCACTGTCTGAAATCTGCCAAAAAACCCTACCAAAAATAATGTCCAACACGTCTGATAGCAAAATTAACCCTGAAGTCACTAGACTTCTCCCACTATATCAGCACTCTGAAATATTCTGAAACAGAGCAAAAAGAGGCCAATCTAATAAGGGACAAAAAGGCAAATTGGCAAATACAGATAAATAGGAGTGGAAGTTCAGCATAGCCCCAGCAGGGGCAAGCTGACCACACAAGAAACTGAATTGACCAACAAGCGCAAGTGTGAACATTAGCAAAAACAAACTTAACTTAAGAAGACTGGAAGAGAGCTGAAGTCCAAGACCTGAGAAGCAGACTGAATCACCAGCAGCAGGATAGGGCATCGGCTGTCTTATATCCAGTCTGATACTCCAGAGATCCAATCGTTATCCTTCTCATCAGGTGACAGATCACTACTACTTAAACCAACCTCACTACCTCCTGTCACCACCAGAGGGAGCACGGAAGGAGAACTCTCAACTGGAGGAGCAGAAAATGTGCTTATAACACCTCCCTAGATGTGGACGGAAAAGAAAAATTGACAAGAGATTTCAACGCAAGATTGTGCGGATGTTGGATAAAGAACCTCGACTAACATCCAAACAAGTTCAAGCTGCCCTGCAGTCCGAGGGTACAACAGTGTCAACCCGTACTATCCGTCGGCATCTGAATGAAAAGGGACTGTATGGTAGGAGACACAGGAAGACCCCACTTCTTACCCGAGACATAAAAAAGCCAGGCTGGAGTTTGCCAAAACTTACCTGAAAAAGCCTAAAACATTTTGGAAGAATGTACTCTGGTCAGATGAGACAAAAGTAGAGCTTTTTGGGCAAAAGCATCAACTTAGAGTTTACAGGAGAAAAAAAGAGGCATTCAAAGAAAAGAACACGGCCCCTACAGTCAAACATGGCGGAGGTTCCCTGATGTTTTGGGGTTGCTTTGCTGCCTCTGACACTGGACTGCTTGACCGTGTGCATGGCATTATGAAGTCTGAAGACTACCAACAAATTTTGCAGCATAATGTAGGGCCCAGTGTGAGAAAGCTGGGTCTCCCTCAGAGGTCATGGGTCTTCCAGCAGGACAATGACCCAAAACACACGTCAAAAAGCACTAGAAAATGGTTTGAGAGAAAGCACTGGAGACTTCTAAGGTGGCCAGCAATGAGTCCAGACCTGAATCCCATAGAACACCTGTGGAGAGATCTAAAAATGGCAGTTTGGAGAAGGCACCCTTCAAATATCAGGGACCTGGAGCAGTTTGCCAAAGAAGAATGGTCTAAAATTCCAGCAGAGCATTGTAAGAAACTCATTGATGGTTACCGGAAGCGGTTGGTCGCAGTTATTTTGGCTAAAGGTTGTGCAACCAAGTATTAGGCTGAGGGTGCCAATAATTTTGTCTGGCCCATTTTTGGAGTTTTGTGTGAAATGATCAATGTTTTGCTTTTTGCTTCATTCTCTTTTGTGTTTTTTCATTTAAGACAAATTAAATGAAGATAATAATACCAAAGAATTTGTGTTTGCAATCATTTTCAGGAAGAAACTGAGTATTATCTGACAGAATTGCAGGGGTGTCAATACTTTTGGCCACAACTGTATGAGGCCCTCTTTTATGTCTAATACAGGGTGTTAATGAGTCCCTCTGCCATCAATTTTTTTCCAGTTCTTTCTTTGTTCATTAATTAAACTGATATTTCCAAATTTTTAATAAAAAAATTAATTTTGATTTACTTAAATTATTATTTTTTAATCCTTTTTAAATTTATCCTTATATGCAAGTCATCATACAGAAAGCAATGTTTCTTATCATTTTTTTATCTGTAAACTCCAATTTCTCTTATTTGAATTTTTTATTGTGACTCCTTAAAGTGGAGTAAAAGTGTGACACCATTGTACTCAGCAGAGATGCTTCCAGGGGTCTTCTCCATGCTGTTCTTCTTACATTCAGCACTTTTTCCATCCATTCAATATTTTTACTATCTTTTAAACCTCCTTATAGGGTCTGCTTGGATTTACCATTGACTCACATTACATTCGGTACTTGAAATGAAAATCCGAGCAATAGGAATTGCGCGATTCGAGTATTTAGTATCCAACATTTTCACTGCCCCCAGACCTCCTTCTGGGGCCTGCTAGAAATATGCTAGGCTTTCCAATTGACTCCCATTATACTTGTATCTTGAAAGGAATTGCTCAGTTCGAGTAGTGAGCATCCGAGCCTTTTAATGCTTGCTCATCCCTAGTGCCCAATAGCCAATGACAAGATGTACCCTCTCTGCTGGGACCCTAACCTAACATGATACTGGGCTAAAAGTCTATAATCATAAGGCATATGGGCAAGCAGGATAAAGCTATGTTTAATACCACTTTAGGCTGATGTACTGATTTTTAGATGTTTGCCACATTATTTTAAAACATTAGTTTGGTACATAATTTATGGCAATTACATAAAACAACAGAATGAGGTTGCCGAGTGATGAATCACACAGTACATAAAAGTTGCCAATGCTCTGCTGACTATAAAAAGTTCCAAACCTCCACTTGCATTAACATTAGAAGAAAAACTTTGTGCCAGAAGATTCATGGGCTTCCATGGCTGACAAGCTACATGCAAGTCTTTGCCAAGCAGAGTGCCAAGTGTCGGAGGGCCTGGTGTAAATAACACCACTACTGGACTCTGCAGTAGTGAAAATGTGTTCCGTGGAGTCACAAATCATACTTCTGTAACTGGCAGTGTCATAGATGAGAATGAATTTCACAAATGCCAAGAACACTTTACCTGCCTGGCTACATTGTGCCGATTTTAACATTTTTTGTGAGGAGAAATTGTGCTATTGGATTGTTCTTCACAAGTCAGCTTTGGCCCTTAGTTCTAGCAAGGGGGAATTATAATGTTTTAGCATATCCAAACAATTTAGACAATTATATGCTTGCAAGTTTATGGAAAAAGTTTGGGAAAGACCCTTTTCCATTTCAAGATGACTGTGCCCCATTGCACATTGCAAGATCCATAAAGGTGCAGTTGAGCGAGATTGGTGAGGAAGAGCCTCAATTGCAAACCAAAGTAGGATGAGAAGATAGGGGCCCAATGACAGAACCAAACACTAAGGAAACCAAATCCCTAAAAACAATGTATTTTATTAAATATATTATAACCAACAATCAAAAAACAAATCTAAGTGAGAAAAAATATTTAATAATATACACATATATGAATGTATATACACACTACTCACAAAAAGTTAGGGATATTTGGCCTCCGGGTGAAATTTCAGGATGAAACTAAAATGCACCTTCTCTAAACTTTTGAATGTACATGTCCTACTGTTCAATGTTTCAGTACTTTTCGCACAACTTGCTTTTCTCTAGTATGCAGCTTAATGGCCAAAAATGTTTGGGTTCAATTAGAATTAATATTTAAACAGTTCTCCATATCGTGCAATTCACATTTTGACATCATGAGGCCAAGACAACACCTAAAAATTGAACAACATCAATGCGGGGCTTCAAGCAAGATGTTCCCCGACGGAGAACGTCATCAGCAGGTTGCAGCGGAGATACAGAGGTACTGGAAGAGTCAGAGAAAGGCAGAGAAGTGGACATTCCTTGCCACATCCCACACTAATTACCATTTCAATGTGAACCATGCCCTTCGGAACAGGATGATGAATGCCACACAACTCCAGACACATTAACGGAGGTGAAAATCACAGAAGTTTCACACCAGACCATTCAAAACCATTGACATGAGCATGCTCTGTGTGCTTGCTGACCAGAAAGGGTACCTGACCACACCAACAGGCACAGGTGTCATCATCTTGCATGGGCCAGGGACCATCTCCTCTGGATGAGGGAGGAAAAATTGATCAGTAGTAAATTAAAAGAGGCATACAGGGCCTATCTGCCCCTGGGTATACCCTGAGTTGATAAGGATTAACCATAGAGGGTGGCACCATAAAATTGACAATATGGCGCCCCTGATCAATGATGAATATCCCTTTATTACCTTAACAAGTCCTGGAACTGGTAATAGACACCAGAAGTACTAAACCACATATAGCTGAAAAGAGATGGCCTATACATAAAAGTAATAAGAAAAAATATCCCTCCGTTACCAACAAATATTGGTATAAATTGATAACACAATGCTGTTGGCAATTGGAGGAAAAAGTTCTATTATTCAAAAAATTTTGACTGGTCGAAACCAGTGGGGTATCAAGAGATATTTCCAAAACATAACCAACAACCTTATGAGCTCATGATAAGTACATACACAATGAAATGTTATATGACACAAAGATATCATAAGGGTGGCACCAGTAGAGTATCATATCAAAGTGTTATGTACAACAAACAACAGATGTGCCCAAGGCATTATCAACCACCCTCTCAGTTAATAATGCAGTGCTGTGCAAATAAATTAATTGGGACAAAACTTTTTTTTAAGTAAAATCGTAAGTTGGTTACCAGTCAGTGATTCAAACCAGTTTTAACTGCTTTGAACAGGCACTCACACCTGCTTTGTCCCAATTAATTTGCACAGACTGTAAGTATATGCACAAATTAAAGAAAAATAGACCAGTTGTAAAATGTTAGCCCATAATCCATAATAGATATTACCACATGTAAAATTGATACTTAGCTTATAATGATATTGCATAGTTCAGACGCGTTTTACCACAGAAATTCTTTGTGGTTCATCAGGTGATTCTTGGAAATAGATGGAGCAATGGTACATCAGCATTTATGGCTGGAATGCCAGTTCACACTTCCAGTTCACACTGTAGTTGGACGCTGTGCGCGCTATAATGCTGGTGTGAGTAGCAATAAATAACGCCAGGGGAGTGACATCATTTTATTATTATTATTATTATTATTTATTTATTTATTTATAAAGCACCATTGGTTCCATGGTGCTGTACATGAGAAGGAGTAACATACTAAGTACAGATATCACTTACAGTAAACAAACTAACAATCACAGACTGATATAGAGGGGAGAGAGGACCCTACCCTTTCGGGCTTACATTCTACAGGATGGTGGGGAAGGAGACAGTAGGTTTACCCAATGTATCCAGAAGTGGTATAGATACATTCTGGAACACATATTTGAACCCACGTGGTCACCAATATCATGTCACCAGAAGTGATGTGAGTGGCCGCAGGAACACAAATGCGTTCCAGCAGATAAACAATAACACACCAAAGTCCGGATGTCTTCCAGCTTGCAAATTGTTTTGTGTTATAAATCTGACCAGTTATTGCTCTGCTGAAAGTCTGAAAGTCTTAGATGGTGTAACAAAACAGCAGAAGCTGCAAGAGCTACATCTGTATGTACCAAGACACTTGTGATTTATTGGTAATAGAGGGATATTTGTTCTGGCTACTTTTATGCATTGGCCATCTCTTTTAAGATACACATAATTTAGCACTTCTGCTGTTCATTACCAGTTCAAGGGCTTTTAAGGGTAAGCAAGGGAGATTAATTGTTGAGCGGGGGTGCCATATCATCCATATTAGGGTGCCAACCTCCATGGTTAGGCAGGCTAAACTCAATGGACATTTAGGGGCAGGTAGGCCCTTTATGACTTTTCTAACTTAATACTGATCAACTTTTCCTTACTTAGCCTAGGTCCTGGTATACAGTATATACACTGATCAAAAAAATAAAGGGACCACTTTATACAACAGAATAACTCCAAGTAAATCAAACTTCTGTGAAATCAAACTGTCCACTTAGGAAACAAAACTGATTGACAATCAATTTCACATGCTGTTGTGCAAATGGAATAGAAAACAGATGGAAATTATTGGCAATTATCAAGACACACTCAATAAAGGAGTGGTTCTGCAGGTGGGGACCACAGACCACATCTCAGTACCAATGCTTTCTGGCTGATGTTTTGGTCACCATTGAATGTTGGTTGTGCTTTCACACTCGTAGCATGAGACTGACTCTACAACCCACACAAGTGGCTCAGATAGCGCAGCTCATCCAGGATGGCACATCAATGCAAGCTGTCACAAGAAGGTTTGTGGTGTCTGTCAGCGTAGTGTCCAGAGGCTGGAGGCACTACCAGGAGACAGGCAAGTACACCAGGAGATGTGGAGGGGGCCGTAGGAGGGCAACAACCCAGCAGCAGGACAGCTACCTCTGCCTTTGAGCAAGGAGGAAAAGGAGGAGCACTGCCAGAGCCCTGCAAAATGACCTCCAGCAGGCCACAAATGTTTTGTCATCCCCTGAGGAAGAAGTAGTTCTTACTTCGAAACGCGTTGGGAATAAATGATTAATCTTTCACCATAATTGGAATCCTGTATTTTGTCAAGCAGCGCATGGAAGTCCATAAATTAGTTCCACAAGAATTGATATATTAGGGGTCGCTTGCTTGACCTTTGGACGTGGAGCAGCTGACTTCTAACCTTACATGCCTGATCTCTCCTGCAACAAGTGAGTGGATTTCTTATATATCTTTTACATTAACCCGGATAAGACCCTATTTGCGCTTTTCTGTTCCTATAGTGTTTTATATTGATCCTTGTCTACTATCACAATGTCTGGTTGGTTAGCCAATACCTGCTTATCCGTCTGGATCTTGAAGTCCCACAGGATTTTAGCCCTTTCATTCTCCACCACTTTTTCTGGTATCTCCCACCTGGACTTAGAGGGACTTAGCCCATATCCTTTGCAGACTTTCCTGTACACAATTCCCTCTATTTGGCTGTGGAATTCAGTATATGGTGTTCCTGCTTACATTTTGCATCCTTCCACTATATGTTAGACTCTTTCTGTGGTTTCTTTGCATAGTCTGCACACCTTGAGTCTTGTCTTGTGTGGTAGATTCCTGCTTCTATGGATCTGGTTTTTAACGCTTGCACTTGTGCTGCCAGATCATATATTACATCACATATCTCCAACAATACATATATGTAACTAGGAGGATAGCGTGCACTCAAGTCCAATGGCGAGGTGCAGGTGTAACGGACCAGTAGGTCCTATTACTAATAATAGTCAAATTCACCGCACACTCAGAGGGATTTATGCAAATAAGTGCTTATTTTATTATATACAAAACATGTGGGAGCCAAACAAGAATATATAGCACGAAGTAGAAGCGATATAATAACACGACGTTTCGGCTCAGTCCGAGCCTTTATCACTTTTATCGCTGAATTGAAAGTTGGATCTTTGAATAAAGAGGAATAGAACTCCCAAGAGAATAGCCCAAGAAAGATGGCTGTTGATAGGGTGCTATACAGCGGCGCTCCCACGCCTAGCTGCAGTGGCGTCATGACTCTTGGGAGTTCTATTCCTCTTTATTCAAAGATCCGACTTTCAATTCAGCGATAAAAGTGATAAAGGCTCGGACTGAGCCGAAACGTCGTGTTATTATATCGCTTCTACTTCGTGCTATATATTCTTGTTTGGCTCCCACATGTTTTGTATATAATAAAATAAGCACTTATTTGCATAAATCCCTCTGAGTGTGCGGTGAATTTGACTATTATTAATACATATATGTAAACGTTTATCACAGTTTACTTTATTGTTGGATATATGTGATGTAATATATTATCTGGCCTCTTAAGGGCAGTGGTTATTAATTGGAGAGCGTGGGTTTTGGCAGCTGGTGGGCATTTGGGAGGAGTTGAGGTGCAAGTGAAGATGCGGATCCTTGGAGAAAGTCTGGATAGTGCGGTGGTTCTGTTGTTGGTAACTCTGGGACGCATTGTTCGGCTTGATACAAGCTGACTCGGATAGCATCATGGATTAGGCCAGGTGAGGTCTTATCTCTAAGAACTTAGAGAAGTCCTGCGTTGGAGAGATAAGCATTCCCTAAGAAATTCAAGACAATGTTTCTATATCTAAGGACATAGGAAAGCCATGAATTTGAGAGATCGGAATTCCATAAGAGTTTTAAGACAGCGATTCTATTGCTAAGGACTTAGGGAAGCCCTGTGTTGGAAAGATCGGCATTCCTTATGACCTTCAAGATGGTGTTTCTGATTATTCGAGACTCAGCCCAGCAAGGACCCTTCTACTTCAGTTTCAGGATGTACCAGTACCATCTTACATCTGAATATATATACATACATAAATAGCATTAAAGAGGTCCCTTTAGTTAGGAGAAAAGGCCTCTTCTATAGGAGCAATTTTCAAAGTGTCTCTGAGTAGGCAATCACTAAAGTACTGGCACAATACTGTAGTTTTATTGATTTATGCTTAGAAAGGGTTAATTGTGTTGCATTTTGCTTGCATATAACTTTTAATTCTGTTTAAGTGTACCTATGTATACTCTTAGTAGGTGTTATTGAGAGTAACTGCTGTCATTGCATTTGCTACTTATACACTGTTTACCTACCATCCTTTTGTTTGTTTTATAAACTGGTTAGTAACTATTCATATTACAATATCTAATCTTTGTGCATGTCTTCTGATTGTTGCTGTACCCCTCGTCTTGCGGCTGTCCTTCATCCACGTTTCATATATAAACATGACATATGACTTTTAAATAATTAAATAGCATTTTATTGCAAGAAAGAAATACATATTTGATCAGCTACCAAAGAACAAGAATTCTGTCTCTCACAGACCTGCTAGTTTTTCTTAAAGAAGCTCTCCTATTCTGCACTCATTACCTGTATTAATTGCACCTACTGAAAATCGTTACCTGTATAAAAGACACTTGTCCGTGCACTCAATCAATCATACTCCAACCTCTTTACCATGGCCAAGACCAAAGAGTTTTCTAAGGACATCAGCGATTGTAGACCTGCACCTGGCAGGTATGGACTACAGGACAATATGCAGCAGCTTGATGAGAAGGCAACAACTGTTGGCCCAATTATTAGAAAATGAAAGAAACACAAAATGACTGTCAATCTTCCTCGGTCTGAGGCTCCATGCAAGATCTCCCCACGTTTGATAAAGATGATTCTGAGAAAGGTCAGGATTCAGCCCAGAATTAAATGGGATTTCATTGAAATCTCTGAAGAGAGCTGGGACCACAGTCTCAAACATTATCATTAGTAACAAACTACACCGTCATGGATTAAATCCTGCAGAGCACGCAAGGTCCCCCTGCTCACACCAGCACAAGTCCAGGCCCATTTGAAGTTGGCCAATGACCAGCTGGATGATCCAGAGGAGGCATGAGAGAAAGCATGGGAGAATGGCATGTGGTCACGTGAGACCAAAATAGAACTTTTTGGCATCAATTCCACTTGCCGTGTTTGGAGGAACAAAAAGGATTAGTACAAACCCAAGGAGACTGTCCCAGCTATGAAGCATGGTGAAACATCATACTTTGAGTGTGCTTTTCTGCAAAGGGGATAGGCCGAATGTACAGTATTGAAGAGAGGATGGATGGGGTCATATATTGCGAGATTTTGGCCAACAATATCATTCTCTCAATAAGAGCATTGGAGATGGGTCATAGCCCGGTCTTCCAGCAAGACAATAAAATGAAACACAGCCAGAGCAACTAAAGAGTGACTCTGTAAGGAGTATTTCAAGGTCCGGGAGAGGCCTAGCCAGTCTACAGACCTGAACCCAATAGAAAATCTTTTGAGGGAGCTGAAATTCAATGTTGCCCACAGCAACATCCCCGAAACCTGAAAGATCTGTAGATCTATATGGAGGAATGGGCCAAAATCCCTGCTGCAGTGTGTGCAAACTTGTATACCAACAACTTAGTCAGATCAACCCACTCAATAATCTATATCATATTAGGATATTCACCATACAAATTGTTAAACCTTCTCAAATGAAGTGAATTACCCGGGACAAAAAAATCCAAATGAATGGAAAATATTAAAATACTTTATTATAGTTCATTTTTTTTTTAAAAAAACAGGGAGAAAAAATCCAGCAAACAATAGACATATATAGTACCATAAGAAGTACCGTTTACATAATGGATACAAGGGCCAAAATTTATGAAAATCAATTACACATAATCCTCTTAATATTTAATATAAAGTGCAATAGCAGTAAACAGATAAATCTGAAATAAAGTGCATTGCAAATGTAAACAGCATTATAGATACCAGTGGTAAAAGGCCCAATGAATCTCCAGCTCCAACACACGTTTTGCCTGTTGTGGCTTTCTCAAGGAGTGCTGCAAGTATTACACACACAAGGACACTGACATCTCCGGTGCCAGAAATATCAGGACATGTGAAAGAGGCCTTATACCTGGTTTTTCCGTTTGGCTGCTGTCACACACTAAAAGACGCTTTTTATTGCAAAAAATAGTTTTTGCATCACCATATTTTGAGAGCTATAATTTTTCCATATTTTGGTCCACAGAGTCATGTGAGGTCTTGTTTTTTGCGGGACGAGTTGACGTTTTTATTGGTACCATTTTCGGGCAAATGACATTTTTTATTCGCTTTTTATTCTGATTTTTACACTTTGTCCCACTATGGGACAATCATTTTTTGCAGGCTGATCTCTTCTATAGCATGCAGATGAAGCATCTGCATGCTATAGAAGCTGTCAGCTTTGCACTTACTGCACTGACACTGAGAGACTTCCTGATCATGCACTGCATATGACCAGGAAGTTTCTTAGCTCTAGTAACCCGGATGTCGTCATAACGACATCAGGTTACCATGGCAGCTATAGGGACCCTGCGTCATGGCGAGGGGTCTCCAGTCCAAAGGCAGAGGGGCTGTCAGCCCTCTGCCTGCTCCCGGAATGCTGCGATCGTGTTTTATCGCAGCATTTCGGGGGTTAAAGTTCCAGGAGCGGTTTGTGACTGCTCCTGGCATTTAGTGTCTGGTGTCAGCTGTGAGAATCAGCTGACACCAGGCTGTGATCGGCCGCACACCACCCTTATGCGCGGCCGATCGCTATGACGTACTATACCGTCCATTGTCAAATCGTGACGGGTTACCTGAACGGTATAGTATGTCAGATGACAGAGAGGGGTTAAAGGAGCTTAACAAGCACAAAGGAGAGGGACCTATTATACTGATACACTACTCAACATTGAAATTGCATCACCACGAAGGAAAAGTCATGGAGAAATGGAAATCGCAGGACTGATAGACATATTTGTGATATGCAAATTGATGAAAAAATGAAATCAAAAATTTTAAAAAATCTCGACTTATTCAGCATCAAGTATGTTTGTCACGTGCAGAAATACATGTACTTATACACATGATACACATTGGAATACTATCAATGAGATTACTAATGGTTGTCTGAGGAATTTTCTGCCACACTGAATACACTTGGGCATGCAAACCATTAAGATCCGATACTGGCAGATTTCTCTGCATTTATCGACCAATGACATCCCAAATATGCTCGATGAGGGACATGTCTGGAGATGCTGCAGCTATAGTAGCACATTTTGGCCATACAGTCTGCTCTCAGCAGTATGATCAACATGTGCGCTTGAAGTGTTGTATTGAAAAAAGGCTCATGTGATAGTTTACAGATATATCCATATTACTGGTTCCACAATCAAATCAATGTAATACCAAGCTGTTAGTGTACTCGAAAAAAAACTAGATGGCTCCAGCTAGTGTAAATTATGCCACCACTCGCTATAATCTTGGGTGTAGGATTATTGTGATTTCACTTTGTAAAGGCTTCTTTATGACACCCACCAGACTAGTCTCCTGCTAACACTGGATCCAAGACAAAAGTGGGATAGACCTACATTTCGGCATCCATTGAAAATTTACCTTACCCCATGATAGCCTTTGACTTATGTGATGTGAGATCCATGGAACATTTGTAGCTTTATAACTAGCTCATACCCTAACATCATGCAAAGTCCTTTGGATGGTTTGTGTAGACACTTTTTGAATCCTTAGGCTTGATATGTGACATCTAATTTCACTTGCAATACAGAATGGATTACTAGGCATCATTCTTCTAAAATGACAATCCATCTGTGTAGAGGTTTACCTCTGTGCTTTTCTTGCTGTCATTCTAGTTCATTGCTCTTCTACCAACCACTGACATGCACAATGCTGAACATAGCTGACATCTCGATTTATGTGTCTTGCGATCTTCCAGAGTGATAAACCAAAGTCTCTGTAGTGCCCTCGTCCCTGCATGCTGCCTCTCTCTCTCCCGACAGGAACGCTGACTCATCCACTGCTGAGGCCCCTGTCCTGCACTCTTTCCTGTTTGACTGGTGACTTGGGTATTGACACAGCATGCAGATCTCCGGGCACTGTGCTTAGTGTGCGCGCACTGCCTCTTTCTTAAAAGGGCTGAGCGCGCTATCCTAAAGTGTTCCCAGCCGATGGCTGGGAGACACTTATTATTTACGTGCATGGTGCAACGTTGTTAGTCTTTTCCCAAACACACTTGCTAGTTCTCAGGTCCCTATCCGCCAGTTACTGTTAGTCTCGCTAGTGTCTGTCCATCCCTAACCTCCTTGCTAGTATTTGCCTTGCTAGTATGTACAACAGCTGGACCCGCCTGCACCTGCTGTGCCAGTCTGCATATCAGCCAGTCCCCTCTGCACCTGCCAGCGCCAACCTGTATCAGCTGTGCTCTTCTTTTGGGCCATTCCAGCTATCAGTCCCTTGAGGATCAGCTGCTGTGCATCCGTGGTCTGTCCTGGACTAGCACCTGGTGTTCATTTGGAGCCAAGCCTAACCCCACCATCAGGGGTTCTAGTGAAGAGTCAGGTGCTCGCCTAGTTATAACGCTCCACGCTCTCTTCAAACCAGTGCACAGTGGTTCCACCATTCCCATTACAGTCTTTCAGTTCAGAGATTCTGTCCCTCTCAGTTTGCAACAAATGGCGATAACTAGCATGTCAAGAAACATAAGGCATAGCACAATTATCCCACAAGACTGGATCTATTTTATTTGGCTAAAAAAGTTTCCTTTTATTTGTCTTTTATACTCCTCCTACATGCTATACTGTATATTGGAGCAAGGTGATCGAAAATTTGATAATTTGCAGGTGTTATTGACACCTGCTACTTCCTCGATTTGCATGACCTTACAGCTTGTCCTTTTTGGTATTGCAATTTAAAAATGGAGGAGTATATATGAGTAAGTGCCACAAAATCATGTTCCCAAGATAATTCAGTCAATAATGCAATATTGTAATATTGCTTAGAGAGTAGTGATGAGTGAGCTTGCATTGGGTGTTTGGGTACACACCCAGTATCATGGGTGCTTCTGTAAGACAGCCAGAGTCATAGTCACGGCAATGAGCTGTAGTGTTCCCACACCCTGGTGCCCCACAGATGTAACACAATGTCCTTTCTGCTGCATGTGCAGCGTGCGGAACAGTACACTCACATTTACTGTCAGACTCCCCTCGGCTTCTGTTACTGCGGCTCCGTATCCATGAGCTCCACAAACCATTTCAGAGACAATGTCCTTTTTCAACAGTTCAACTTTACTGAGCAATAGGATAGCCATCACACATGCAGCACAGTGTACACAGAGGAGCATCTCTCTGTTCCTCTGCTCCTTCTGGCAATCCCTGCCCCGCTTCTGGACAATCCCTGTCCTGTCCGTGCCTCTAGGCCTACCAGCTTCCTACCATTCCCTGGTCCAGCTTTAATAGGAAAAGGTGCCATGCATAAAGGGCGCACATATATGTAAGATACAATCCAAAAGGAATACATGCAATGTATACAGTAAATAACAATGACTCAAGCCCCAGTATATGTATGAAATGAAAAGACTCTCCCCAATACTGTGAATCACAATCAAATTGAGTAGGAATTGACAGCTCAATAAATTACACACAACAGCTTCACCTGCCCTGGTCATAGACCTCGGATTCTCTTCAGGTTGGTTTCTATCCAAGTTGGTGATCGTCTGCACACCCCCTGCCTGGGGCCCCTTCCTGCCTTAATAGCCTTATCCCCAGGGCTAGCAGACTGTCACTCTTCACTGCTGCATCCTGACTGACTCTAAACAGGAAGCCCCTTTATTTCCTCTGCTCTATGCTGCACTGCTGTGTAGCCTCTCCCAATTGGAAAACCCCTAGACTAAACTTAACCTAAGCTAATCATCCTACTTCCTATCACTAATGTGCCCCACTAAGCTAATCCCACTAATGTCCTATACCCTCTATTCTATCCCTACTTCTATACATCCACATTACAGTACATGAACAATACAACATTACATTAACATTAATGAATGACAAGGTGCCGCACATGATACATGTGTACACAGGGGGGAAGACACCTGATGGACACTGTCACCTCCTTACACTCGAGTGAAATGTCCGCTTACACCAGCAATTTCACGGCAGTTACACAGCCATAAAATATGCGGGGATTGTCAGGGTATGTCAGGCAATCCACACATGTTTTGTGGCTGTGCAACAGCAGTGAAACATGCAGGTGCAGGGACGCAAACATTGTACCGGGTTTGTACCCGAGAACCCAATGAAAACTCCAGTAATGAGCACGCTTGCTTATCATTATTAGGGAGTTTTTTTGCTTTTTATTTATTTTAAGCAGGCAGGATCTAAGAACACATGAAGGCCGACAGTGGAGTTACAAAAGGTACTATCCCAGTGGATGAATGCTACATTTACAAAAGCTTGCAGCATCTCAGAAGACATGTGCAGCTGTTTGTTGAAATCATTACATTGGGTTTCCCAATTCCATTGCTTTGTTTGACCTTCTCGTGTGTTTAAATGTTAACTTTTACATTGGCAAGGCAAGTATGTGCACGTATGAGCATCCACTTTGTAAAGCCATGTACAGTACAATATTCTTTCCTTAAAAAAATGTGTACAGCCATCTTATGTGCTTTACTGCATGCATCACTTTATATTATGTAATAAAATGACACTTGCTATCAGTAAACTTTAGCTGATTTTTTTTAATAAAAATAGCATTAGATCACTGTTTATAGGAAAGGTCTGTCAAGGGTATTACTTAGCAAACCTTTTATGGATATGCTTTTATCAAAGTGAATCAAAGTTGGCACTGATCTAAAGCTGAAAACACAAGACAATTGTTAAAGTGCTGGCAGAAGGCTTATTATCCAGAACGCAGGATTTAACAAGTTACATAAACCATTTTTGCTTCATGAAAAGGTTCATTTCAATATGTTTATTCATTTCCCAATCAATGCTGCCAAAGGCAATGATCAGACGTGATAGAATTGCGGTGGGTTGGACGTGCGTACTCTAGACCACAAATTAACAATACAAAACATGTTTTTGAATTCTCATCAAAACATAGAAGAAAAAACTCCACAATGAAATCAGAGTATTCTGTATACTTTCAAATCTGCCGACTGCTCGTTTTCGCCCGGAAATTTGCAAATTTTCACATTTTTGCAATGGATAGGTTAAAACTTGCAACAAATCCAAAGTAAAATCAGTAGCAAAATCTGCTTAGAAGATTTTTGTATTTTACTATTTGGGGCTTAACCATCTGGAATGTGCTTAATCATCACATAAATATAAAATTTGACCACAACCTATTTGCAACACTAAACAAATTTCAAGTAAAATGCTCAATCAGGACACGAACAATCTGCTATAAAGCTGGATTCATATACTGTATATCATTTGCTTCAGTTTTTTGAGTCTGGTGCAACTTAACATATCACAACCTGAACTGTTGATTGAACATGATGGTGTAGCAACTCATGCACCAGATAGATGAGAATGATCCCATTGCTAACAGTGGGATTGGTTCCTCCATGAATTTCCATTTGGGAATTTAATTTTAAGCCGGATGGATACCACAACCCAAAATCGAATGTAAGTGCAGGTGGCCTCGCAAGGTGTTGCATTACTAAGCTTCGATTGCAAGGTCTAAGTCAGCATTTTAGTAGAAGTAAAATTAGGGTGTCTGCTCTTATAGATGCTGGCTTTCCTGAATAGTTTTTTGCTATGACAAAATGCTTCAGGAAAATGCTGACTGTATTTTTCCTTATTCATCTACTTTTTCAGCTTTGTCTTTTTTGACATTTCTGCAGTGGTGTTGCCTCCAGCGTCTTTTTGTTTTCACATTTTATGTAAGATAGTGTGGGCTTCTAAACCTGAATATTGGGCAAGTCAGTTGTTTTTATCTGCTTCATGGCTTTCAAAACCTGAAGTGGAAGTTACAAACGATGAAATACGCACAGCAAGTCATTTTGACATTGCTATGCACATGTTCATTATTTTAATGTTTATTCAATTTTTTTCCTAGAGAGTTCCAGGTGGAAACCACCTAGGGGCGTAATTAGACGGCCATATAACATGGGCGACGACCGTGTCACAATGCTCGGACTGGCCGTTGGCTCTCCTGACCCGAGCGTGACAGCATGTATTTCACTTCACATCACTTTTATAAAGGTTACAAGTAAGGTATTTTGCCGCCTTTTCATGAGGCCTAGAAATTCTATGATATAGCAAATAACTTGGGGGTAACTGCAACTCAATAACTATCATAATGTGCTTCTTAATTCTTAATTAATTGCTTAATTAATTCTTAATTGCTGATAGTCTGTTTCATGTAAATTGTTTTTTTTTATGAATAATGAAAGATTATATATAATTATTTGGGTGACATATTTCAGTTCATCTGGTGGTTTTGGGTGGCTTATCTGAGAGGGTACAGTGCCACTGCTTAGGTCTATTCCAGGAAATGAAGTATTTCTCCCAGAAAATTATTGCAATTATATATGTTTTGTTATACACATGTTTAATTCCTTTTTGGAGTGTTGGAACAACACAAAAAACAGACAAAAAAGGCAAATTGGACATAATTTCACACAAAACCCCCAAAACGGGCCAGACAAAATTGTTGGCACCTTAAACTTAATATTAGGCAGCACATCATTTTGAATAAAAAACTGGAATCAAGTTTTCTATAATCATCAACAAGCTTCTTACAGCTCTCAACTGTAATTTTGGAACGCTCTTCTTTTTTAAACTGCTTGAGGTCTCTCATATGTGAAGGATGCTTTCTCCCAAAAGCAATTTTAAGATCTTTCCACAGGTGTTCAATAGGATTTAGATCCAGAATCATTGCTGGCCACCTCAGAACTTTCCAGTGCTTTGCTTCCATCCATTTCTGGGTGCTTCTTAAAGTATGTTTGGGCCATTGTCCTGCTGGAAGACCCTAACTAGTGATGAGCGAGTATACTCGTTACTGGAGATTTCCCGAGCATGCTCTGGTGATCTCCAAGTATTTAGATGTACTCGGAGATTTAGTTTCTGTCACCGTAGCTGCATGACTTGCGGCTGCTAGCCAGCCTGAATACATGTGAGGATTGCCTGTTTGTTAGGAAAATCCCCTCATGTATTCAGGTTGTCTAGCAGCCTGCAAATCATGCAGCTACGGTGACAGAAACTAAATCTTCAAGCATATCCAAATACCCGGAGATCACCAGAGCATGCTAAGGAAATCTCGAGTAACAAGTATACTCGCTCATCACTACCTATAACCTAGGAGGAGTATAGGACACAAACTATGCTTTTTGACACTGGGCACTGCATCCTCTGTCTCTATGGGGTCCTTAAGCTTTAGCCTAATCAATCTTATGAATAATATGGCTCTTTCCAGGAGTGGATACTAAAAGAAGAAAAAGTATGAGTCTGGGACAATATAGTAATTTTGTCCAAGATTTTGGCCCCAATGCTTTTGTCGCTGTTGTGTACACCTAGTGAGTGCAATTTTATCACATTCACCCGCATTATGCTATAATAAAGCAGCAACATGGAGAAATATTTGGCTGTGTGACCTGTGTGCAACCAAAATTGCCAAATCCCCATGCTAAAGGAAACACTGACTGTTATCTTATATCCAATACTATTTATTGAAAAGGAGCAAGGACTCTAAATACACCTGTTTGAATTAGCAATTCTAAAGTCAATATCGACCTTTAATAAATCTTGCCACATGATTTAGGATATACAGCCAAAGTAGTACATCTATTTGACATGTGTTTCAGAGTTTTTACTACATCTTACAAGTGGCACCAGAATCCCCACTCACTTCCTCTGTGAAGAGGCTATCTGCATATTTACAGTTAGGTCCACATATATTTGGACAGAGACAACATTTTTCTAATTTTGGTTCTAGACATTACCACAAAGAATTTTAAACAAAACAATTCAGATGCAGTTGAAGTTCAGACTTTCAGCTTTCATTTGAGGGTATCCACATTAAAATTGGATGAAGGGTTTAGGAGTTTCAGCTCCTTAACATGTGCCACCCTGTTTTTAAAGGGACCAGAAGTAATTGGACAATTGACTCCAAGGCTATTTCACGGACAGGTGTGGGCAATCCCTTCATTATGTCATTCTCAGTTAAGCAGATAAAAGGCCTGGAGTTGATTTGAGGTGTGGTGCTTGCATTTGGAAGGTTTTGCTATGAAGGAAACACACGGTTAAAGGTGTTCTCCATGCAGGTGAAACAAGCCATTCTTAAGCTGCAAAAACAGAAAAAACCCATCCGAGAAATTACTACATTAGGAGTGGCAAAATCTACAGTTTGGTACATCCTGAGAAAGAAAGAAAGCACTGGTGAACTCATCAATGCAAAAAGAACTGGGCACACAAGAAGACAACAGTGGAGGATGATTGCAGAATAATCTCCATGGTGAAGAGAAACCCCTTCACAACAGCCAACCAAGTGAACAACACTCTCCAGGAGGTAGGCGTATCAATATCCAAATCTACCATAAAGAGAAGACTGCATGAAAGTAAATACAGAGGGTTCACTGCACGGTGCAAGCCACTCATAAGCATCAAGAATAAAAAGGCTAGACTGGACTTTGCTAAAAAACATCTAAAAAAGGCAGCACAGTTCTGGAAGAACATTCTTTGGACAGATGAAACCAAGATCAACCTCTACCAGAATGATGGAAAGAGAAAAGTATGGCGAAGGCGTGGTACAGCTCATGATCCAAAGCATACCACATCATCTGTAAAACACGGCGGAGGCCGTGTGATGGCTTGGGCATGCATGGCTGCCAGTGGCACTAGGTCACTAGTGTTTATTGATGATGTGACTCAGGACAGAAGCAGCCGAATGAATTCTGAGGTATTCAGAGCCATACTGTGTGCTCAGATCCAGCCAAATGCAGCCAAACTGATTGGTCGTCGTTTCATACTACAGATGGACAATGACCCAAAACATAAAGCCAAAGCAACCCAGGAGTGTATTAAAGCAAAGAAGTGGAATATTCTTGAATGGCCAAGCCAGTCACCTGATCTCAACCCAATTGAGCATGCATTTCACTTGTTAAAGACTAAACTTCAGACAGAAAGGCCCACAAACAAACAGCAACTGAAAACCACCACAGTGAAGGCCTGGCAGAGCCTCAAAAAGGAGGAAACACAGTGTCTGGTGATGTCCATGAGTTCAAGACTTCAGGCAGTCATTGCCAACAAAGGGTTTTCAACCAAGTACTAGAAATGAACATTTTATTTACAATTATTTAATCTGTCCAATTACTTTTGGTCCCTTTAAAAACAGGGTGGCGCATGTTAAGGAGCTGAAACTCCTAAACCCTTCATCCAATTTTAATGTGGATACCCTCAAATGAAAGCTGAAAGTCTGAACTTCAACTGCATCTGAATTGTTTTGTTTAAAATTCATTGTGGCAATGTCTAGAACCAAAATTAGAAAAATGTTGTCTCTGTCCAAATATATATGGACCTAACTAATTTCCTAGATGAGCCCATTCATCTCCCTACAGCAGCTTGGCACTCTACACATGGAAAACCTTTACACCATCTGGCAAAGGATTTTCACCAAGCCAACCAGTTTTCCTGCCTTGGAAAAGGAGCCAAAACCCTCAAACATGTTTCTTCAACTTAAGGTATTGGTTTGGCTGTGCATCCTGTGGCAAGGATTCTTAAATGGGTGATATTTACTTTTAAGGTTGCTACTTTCAACAGGTAGCCCTCACGTCCCTGCTCTCTTCCTCTGTAAAGCGACTATTTGTCATACTTTTTTCCTTACATATAAAGTATGATGTGATATGACCACTGAAAAGGTGTTGTGTAAATGATATGCATGTGGACATTTATTTTAACCATAACTGTGCTATATGCCTCCATGTGTCTGAGATGCCCCTATTTATGACTAACACAGCTGACAGCACATGCATTTTTTGCAATGAATTTTTCGGAAGTAAGAAATGAAAGATTTGTTGATGTGATCCCATAGTGATAGACAACACAGTGTGTTTTCATTGAGATAAGTCTTTTTTCTCACACATAACATCACACAGTTACCATCATGTATAAGGAATGTTCTCATACTCAGTTACACAGATTATATTGTGCACAGAGGACAATGCACAATTATATTTCTGTGCACTCTAAGAAAGGTACAAATATCATGTTATCAGAGAGGCTACATTTCATAATGTGTATTGTGATAAACCCACCATAACAAAAAATTCACATGCTTTCACAATTGTTAAAGCTTTGCTAATCTGGAATCTTCTGGCTCCAAGTTATTAGTAGCTCATCTCTGTTGAGGTTGGACTCACATATGTAGTTTTTGTGGCATTTTTTTTAGATAAGTATGGGACTGGATAGAAAGGAGAAATGTAGTGACTGTTAACCCCTACCGCATCATCTGTGACTGTTAACCCCTACCGCATCATCAGGTAACTTTGGTTCTATGAACTGCAAAGTGTTAGCAAACATCCTATGGGTTATATGATCAATTTACTTTTTCACACTTTGCTCGTTTCTGGTATTTTTACCTATGCTTGATTGTGCCTTGCATTTTGAGTATATTGATTGGTGATTCATCCTCCGGTAGTTATCAGATACCAGTGACTCTAAGCGCAATAGTAATTATTTTATTTATATAGATATTTCTTCTGACATCTATGGTGACTGGTGTCTTTTTACTTATGCTGCTGGAGTCCTTTTATACACCTGAGCGCCACTGAGGTTTTTAAGATTATAGTTTCAATAATATCCATATAATAAAGGAAAGTTAAGCTAGGTTACCATGGTGAGTATTTGGTGAGTACTTGACATTGCATATTTCTGGAGAATTTTTGCAACTATTAATCACAGAATCATAGAATTGTAGAATTGGAAGGGACCTCCTGGGCCATCTGGTCCAACCCCCTGCTCAAAGCAGGATTCGCTAAATCATCCCAGACAGATGTCTGTCCAGCCTCTGTTTGAAGACTTCCATTGAAGGAGAACTCACCACTTCTCGTGGCAGCCTCTTCCACTCATTGATCACTCTAACTGTCAAAAAGTTTTTTCTAATATTTAATCTCTGTCGCCTCCCATTCAGTTTCATCCCATTGCTTCTAGTCTTTCCTTGTGCAAATGAGAGTAAAGATGATGCTTCTACAATGTGACAGCCCTTTAGATATTTGTAGACAGCTATTAAGTCTCCTCTCAGTCTTCTCTTTTGCAAACTAAACATTACCAAATCCTGCAACCTTTCCTCATAAGACAGGGTTTGCAGACCGGTCACCATTCTGGTCGCTCTTTTCTGAACTTGCTCCAGTTTGTTGATGTCTTTTTTAAAATGTGGTGCCCAAAACTGGACACAATATTCCAGATGGGGTCTGACCAAAGAGGAGTAGAGGGAAATAATGACTTCACGTGATCTAGACTGTACGCTTCTGTTAATACATCCTAGAATTGCATTTGCCTTTTTTGCTGCTGCATCACACTGTTGACTCATATTCAGTCTGTGATCTATTAGTATACCCAAGTCTTTTTCACATGTGCTGTTGCTTAGCCCTATTCCTCCCATTCTGTATATGCTTTTTTCATTTTTATTGCCCAGATATAGCACTTTGCATTTTTCCCTGTTAAAAACCATTCTGTTAGTTGCTGCCCACTGCTCCAGTTTATTTATATCTTTTTGAATCTTCTCTCTCTCTTCTCTAGTATTAGCTATCCCTCCTAGCTTTGTGTCATCAGCAAATTTAATCAGTTTACCCTCAATTCCTTCATCTAAATCGTTGATAAAGATGTTGAACAATACAGGGCCCAGGACAGAGCCCTGTGGTACCCCACTTGAGACATTCTTCCAACTGGATGTGGAGCCATTTACGACCACTCTTTGGGTCCGATCACTAAGCCAGTTATGAATCCACCTAACAGTTGCCTTGTCCATTCCATACTTAGTCATTTTTTCAATAAGGATTGTATGAGATACTTTGTCAAATGCTTTGCTGAAGTCAAGATATACTATATCTACAGCATTTCCTTGATCCACCCAATCAGGGATTCCGTCATAGAAGGAACTTAAGTTAGTCTGACATGACTTATTAGTTTCAAACCCATGCTGACTCTGTTTAATCACTTCATTTTTATCCAGGTACTGACATACATGTTGCTTAATAATTTCTTCAAAGATCTTTCCTGGTATAGAAGTCAGATTCACCGGCCTATAGTTGCCTGGGTCCACCTTCTTCCCCTTTTAGAAGATAGGAGCAACATTTGCACTTCTCCAGTCTTCTGGGACTTCTCCTGTTCTCCAAGAATTTTCAAAGATAATGGAGAGGGGTTCAAAAATTTCTTCCGCTATCTCCTTCAGTATTCTGGGGTGTAATTCATCTGGACCTGGAGACTTGAATTCATTTAGGTTAGCTAAGTGTTTCCTCACTATCTTTCTGTTTATAGATATCCTTGATTCTTCTATTCCCTTAATAGGACAGTGAAGAACAGTTGATGTTACATTTCCTTTCTGAGAGAAAACATGCAAAACAGGAATTTAAAGGTTCAGCCTTCTCAACATCCTGGCTTACCATTTCATCATTTTCATCCTGTAAAAATCCTATAGCATCTTTGACTTTTCTTTTACTTTTGACATATCCCCAAAATCCTTTATTATTGCTTTTGACATCTCTTGCAATCCTCAATTCATTGTCAGCTTTAGATAATCTGATATGTGCCCTGCAGGTTCTGCAGACAGCATTATATTCTTCTTTAGATATGCCTCCCTCTTTCCATTTTATAAACATTTTTTTCTTCCTTTTTAGCATGTGCTTAAGTTCTGTGCTCATCCATCCTGGTTTCCTTAAATACTTCCTATTCTTCCCTCTTTTCGGAATTGTTAACAATTGTGCTTTGAGAATTTCATTTTTCAAGATTTCCCATCCTTCCTGGACATTTTTGTCTTTAAGGATATCCAGCCATTGGATCCCTCCAATTCTCTTTCTGAATCCCTTAAAATCTGCCTTTCTGAAATCTAACCTTGACGTCTGAGTCTTCACAGGTCTTCCTCCTCTAGTTATCCAAAATTCTAAAATAGCATGGTCGCTACCTCACAGGGTCCCTGCCACTTTTACCTCCTCAACCATTTCCTCCCTGCTTATAAGGATTAGATCCAAGGTAGCAGTTCCCCTTGTTTTCTCCCCCCTTTTTGGAAGATAAAGTTGTCAGCAAGAGAGGATAAGAATTTCCTTGACCTGTTAGTTTTGCCTGAGAGAGATTCCCAACAAATGTCTGGATAGTTGAAATCTCCCATGACAACTATGTCATATTAACTAAATTAGGTTACTTGCATTTTATTATTTTTGAATGCAATTTCTACAAGTGTTTTAATCACGTTTTTGACGGGTTTTTTTATTGCTTTTTGGTATGTCACACTTTACAAGATGCTGCTTTGTTTTTATACATCCTGATTCCTGACATTTAGCATTAAAAAAAACTTTACTGATACAGCTATGTGTGGTTTGGATGTGTCTTTACAGCGCACTCAAATGCATCTGTATATTTTACTTGTAGATATTCAGCACCTAATACAATTCTGTAGGAACATTCAACACAAAATACTCTGCGCACCTGCAAAAGGAATTTACATGTTGTAGGTTTCAAAAATGCACAACAGGTCTGTTAACACAGCATAAAGAAAAACAGACATTGGCAAAAAATATGCATCACCAAAAACTCCTCTTGGCAACTTAAGCTTCCAGTATTGATTCTGGGGTCCATTTGCCCAAGTCCTAAGAGGCTTTGTTTGACCTTCCTTTGGAAAAAATACTTTGGTATGACCATGTTGAATATGTTTACTTAAGACTTACGTTCTCTTCAACATTACTACACATTTTATTGCAGTTACTAGGTATTGCTCTTAGCTGTCATACTAAAGAGGACCTTTCACTTTTTTTTACTCAAACTGAGTATCCCATCCAATTGAAGCTGTTCCACTGATTCTGAAACTTTTTTTTCTTCTATGCCCCCTTCATTGCAAAGTTATGCCCTCTGGCAATAAAGATGCCCATTTTCTATTTAACCGAATTGTCATACACCGCAGACCTTCTCTGTGGGCATGGCCATGTCTTCATTGCCTAACATCACAAGAGAATAAGCTAAAGCTCACAGAGAAAGTCTGTGATATACGCCCAGTTGATTGAAGGGAAAATTTGGACTTTTATTACTGGGAGGCTTATCGGTGGAACAGAGGGGCTCAGAAGGAAAAGAAAATATTTTCGAGAATCAGTGGATCAACAGCAATCGGAGGAGGTACTCAGTTTAAATGAAAAATCCAATAAAAGGTCCTCTTTAAATCTGAAATTTCACCATTATTACCGTGAAAATATTTTTTTAATATATTCAGTGTTCCAATGAAACCATTATGTTTCAGCAGATTAGCGATCAACTTCAATGATTTCCTTCAGAAAAAAGATGGCTGGGCTCCCTGCAACACTCTTGCAAGTGCTTTCGTGCGGCGTCATTTGACCAAAATACAAAAAATTATATACGCAAGGCACCAGAATTAAATATTTTAATGAATCATTTATTTTCTTGCATATCAGGTAGAATATAGAGTTATTTGGCTACAAATGGGCTGTGTCAAGCCAAGACAAATGGACAACAATCATACAAACACTTATCATTCAGACCTATTTATCCTGGTGTACCAATGGGCCACTCCCGCAAACTCCTCTTATGGCCCATCCTAATGATGATATAGACTTTAAACAATTAAAACCAAAGTTAAAAATCATATAAAATACACAAGTTTAGATTTAAAAACACAACACCCAATTGTACAGAGGGGTATAATTATTCCAGGAACAAGTAAAATTATTTTATTATGCTTTGTTGATATAGTGCCACCATATTCTGCAGCACTTTAAAGACATTTTCATCACTCTCCCCGTTGGGGCTCACAATTTAAATTTCATATCACTCTTTGGAGTGTGGTAGGAAACCAGAGAACCTGTAGGAAACCCAGCACAAACACTGAGAGAACATACAAATGCCTTGCAGATGTTGTCCTTGATGGCATTTAAGCCCAGAACCCTACTGAGCGACCATGCTGCTTTATACACATATATTGTGACTGCTAGTAAATTCTCACCTCATTTAGTGTATTTAAGTCAACTCGTCATAGAAATAATTTATGTCACATACCACTAGCATGCCTATAGTTAGACTGAGACAATTCCACTCCACATACAAGGATCTCTTCTTTACTTGGTTTTGGACCAAGAATGGCATATATTCAAAATTGGAACCAAGAAATGGTGTTCCTAAGTAACATCCTTGCTGGTGCACAAAGAAACCCTAAGTGAGATGAATATTTATTAAGCGCACACTGGTATGTGTGTATAATGTACATGTGCAATCTTTTTGAAATACAGTATATGTAGTTGTACAGTGTATAATCTATATAATCTGAATAGCCTATTTGTTAATATCACTAGCAATATGCAACTTAATTTGTGGGAGTTAAAATGTTTTCCAGTTTTAAAGAGGACCTTTCACAAAATTTTTCTTGTTGAACTCAACACATGATGGCTGCAGATCAGAATAAAACGTTCATTTTTGTTTTTCTGATGGTTTTGTTTTTCTTTTTATTTCACCTCTCCATTACGGAGATATTACCAAAAAAAGTAATTGGCACCTAAAGATTTTTCTTAAAAAAATTTAAGCCAAGTGGGTGTTTTCAGATAGTTTTCCCTGGAGGCGTGTAACTTCTTCTTCCTGTATGATGCTAGCAAATCGTAAGCAGGCAGCAAAACTCAAGAGAAAGAAGAACACTCCCAAATTAGCTCAGAGAAGCTTTCTCCGCATGTGAGATATAATCACACTTACGTATGATGTGCACAAGCAACTTGTAATCGCTCCGCTGTGAAATAAGGGCTGTCATCAGGACAAGACAGATAGGAGCAGTCTGTTGTAGGCTACTCCTGTGTGAAATGTAATGACACCCTTCTCTGATCCCATGAGTATGACTATTTACATCCCTGGGCAGGCAGTGTGCGGGAGGGACAATACAGCAAAGGTGACCGCCATCAGGGAGAGGAGAGCTGACAGGGGGCTTCTAATACAACACAGCTAAACTCATATCTGCTGCTCTCTGCCCTACAGGGCCTATATCTATAAGGTGTTAGATATAGCTCTGCTTTCTAACTATGCAACAGGTTAGATCAGGAGACTAGGGGAAGGCTGTATTATTACATCGCACACACGATAATAAATCTCTTCTAAGCTATGGTGGGGCATGTTCTTCTTTGCTTTGAGTGTTACTGTCTGTTGAAGATTGATCAGCATCATGCAAGGAGAAGTATAATGCCCTCTGTAAAAATGTCTGTTAATACCCTCTTAGACTTACAATTAACTCACTAAGGCTAGTTTCACACTAGCATTTTTCTGCGCTGCGTTGTTGCGCACATCAAACGCGTGGCAAAAAAGCATACACACGCATGTAAACGCTGCTTTTTTTTGCATCATCGTGCGCGATAAGGCAAAAAAACGCAGCGTTTGTATGCGTATGCAAGAGTTTTCCATGCGTTTGCTTTTTTATGCGCGTGATGTCACAATCACAGGAGGAAAAATCCTTGACCAATTAGTGCAACAGACTCCACCAATTGGACAGCAGTGGGCGTGTGTTATGGGAATTTGTTATATAGACCCTGTTTTCAGCTTAATTCTTCACATTTGCTTGCTTTTTATATTGATGACATGGATCTGCGCTGGAAGAGTTTTCACTTCAACTTGTATCTGTACATCAGGATGGCTCAGGCTTATGCAGTTGCTTGCCATGAACAAAGGGAGAGAGAGACAGCGAAGACGGCAGCGCTGGCATTTGTGGATACATCCGATTGTTGAACTCCGTGAGAGCCGTGGAGCGTACCTCACCCTCTTCAGTGAGCTACAGGCAAACCCAGAGAAATTTATGGACTATACACGGATGTCCCAACAAAGCTTCATGTATTTGCTTGGTCATGTCCAAGATGTCATCCGGAGACAGGACACACAGCTCCGTTGTGCGATTCCTCCCGAGGAACGGCTCCTGGTCACATTATGGTACGTAGTATTTAAAAACCAATGCCTGCATAATTTTATCTGTTCTCAGATGTACTATTCCAAAGCTTGCTGAATTCTTTATCTGCCGTGTACTTAACCAAAGGCTGCAGCATTATTTTTATGCCAGTAAAGAAAAGGCTGAAGATTTATTTTTTAATGCCCTTTTTTTAAGGGTAAATTTTTTTGTTTATGGTGTGGTAAAAAACAATATGCACAGATATTAATTTTTGTAGTTTCTTTGTGTCGCAGATTCCTGGCTACTGGAGAGACCCTCTCTTCTCTACAACTTGTAGAATACCCAGGCCTGGTGTCATGCTGAAGTGAGGACGCCTAAAGCAACGCATCCAGACTTCATAAGGTTATCACACATTGTCAGGAGAATACACATAAGAGGTAAACTGCAGCATTGCTACAGTCTGATAGAAATACATGCAGACTGAAGCAACGCTGCGGTTTAAAACTCATGTTTATTCACCTGGCCAGGTGTGATAGTTACTTTCAAAGGCCAGGGTATTGCACATATGGAGTGTATTTTCAACATCATCTCCTCAGTTTTTCAACACACCCTGAATAGAGGGTGAGGTTAATTTCAAAGTCTACCTAGAATAACCTTGGATTGTATCCCAAAAACTTAAATGATGTTAAAACACACCATAATCACACCATAATCAATTAACTGTTTAGGATACAAGTCAAGGTAACAATAGATAGGCCTTGCACTCAACTCCATCCTCTATTCAGTAGGTGCTATATTACCTTACTGAAGAGACTGTTGTGGAAAATAAAAGTCATATAGATTAGAGTTTTTGACTACACATAGCTCAAAGATTGACATGCAAAGCATGTGTCAGTAGTGGAGTTATGTGTTGACAAAAACGCCAAATGTATGGTGCAGTGTTTGTACGCCGCAGTATGTGTAGGTGGCGAAAGACACATTAAACAAACCTTTTTTTGAAACATAAAAATTGCACATTTATTTTTTTGCAGAAAAAAAAATCATTTTCCTTTTGAAGGACATTTGGGGGAAGAGTGGGATACTTTGGGGGTGTGGAGAGATGAGGAACGGCTGGAAATTGAGGAAGGGGTTCTAGGGGAAGGGGCTACTAAAGTACTGGGGGAAAGTAGATCAGGTATGGAAACAGTGGCAGTTTGAGAAACATTGGAAGGAGAGGTGGGACTGACTAACAAAGTCTTTTGTTTCTTCTTCTTTGGGGCAGGAGTCACCTGCCTGGACCGACTAACACCGTATGACCGCCTTACATTGGCTGACCGACTAGAGATGGTGGACCGTGTCTTGGCAGAATAAAATACAGAATGTGGGTCTCCCCTAGGCTGCTCAGTGGTGGCGCTGGCGGTGCTCCTTGAAGGAGAAATCGTGGTGACAGTGGTCAACGAAGGGGAAGTGTGCACGGGGCTTCTGGTGGGAGAAGTGGTGGCGGTGCTCCTATCAGGCGAAGTGGTGACGGTGCTCTTCTGATGAGGAGTGTTGGTGGTGCTATGAGGAGGCGAAGCGGTGGTGGTGCTCCTGTGAAGAGGAGTGGTGGCGGTGCTCATATGAGGAGATGTGGTGACGGTGCTCCTCTGATGAGTGGTGGAGGTGCTCCTTGAATGATGAGGATTTGTGCCGGTGCTCTCATACTGATGAGAAGCGGCGGTGCACCGATCTGGAGATGATGGTGACTCTGTGCTCCGAACAGAAGAGTTGGCGGTGGACCAAGCAGATTTTGTGCTTGTGGTGCGCCAAGATGAGGTAACGGTAGAAGTACTGGTGCTCCAGACAGGAGCAGCGCTTGACATGGTGGTGGCGGGGGTGGAGTGTCCAGCAGCACTCGGCATTGGTGTTGTATAGTAGTGTCTAGCTTGGCTAGGAATGCATGTGGCCGTGCAGCGATATGCAGCAGAAGTCTGTACTGTGGTGAAGCGAGACAGTGGTGGCACAGGTGGGAATGACAACACTGACTGCTGCACGTACTGATTCTGCTGCATAGCCTGCAAGAAAGCAGTGTTGCAGGCATGTAACACATTCAGCTGTTGCTCAGAACTAAGGTGATCCGCCATGCCCCGTTCAATTTTACTAAAGAAATCGTGCGCTGGTCTATTGAGGTCGGTCTCCAGCCATTCAAAGCGCTGGTCGGAAGTGTGGATGAGATGTTCCATGTGGTTAAAACCACGTTCCATTAGTTAGAAACCACTTTTCACTCTTTCGGACAGCGTCTTGAGACTGGCATGAAAGGCCTCGCTCAAGTGCATGAACTCGGGCAAGATAGGCCTGTCCGAGGCCCTCTGCCACTCACGCGTAGTGCCTGCATAACCAGTGGCAGAGACCTGGGACAGGGGAACCCCTGATTGACCAGCTTCCTGGTCACCAGCTGTCTGTGTTGCTGACCTGCCACTTGCTTCCTGGCTGTCGGATGGCTGGGACGGGTCCAAGGTCGATCGATGAAGAACCGCTCCAGAGACAGCTTGCAGGGTGCTGCTCCAGGTGCTGTGGAAGCAAAAGTAAAACTCCTTTTGGATAAAATATTCTGACTCAGGCTTACTGTGCGCTGCTGGACCAGGATAAAATCACCACATGAGAAGTTTAACCATTTATTCCCAATGCGTTTCAAAGTGTAGACCACTTCTTCCTCAGGGGATGACATGTAGTGAACATCTACAGCCTTCTCTGGTTAAATACATAAAATATTTGAATTCGGGCGCCAAAACCACATGTGATGAAGGGACAGATGTCAAAGTTCAAGGGTTAATGGAGCGCAAAATACTTTTACAATTGTTCTTAATGCTTACAATTTAACATTTTTAATTTCTGTTACAGATAATATATATAAAAATTAAATTTTATATATGGAATAAAAGAAAAAAAGAAGAAGAAGAAAAAAGAATAAAAGGGGGGAAAATTAATTTTGTAACTGAAAAAGTGCTTATGGTCCGAACCCATTAGTGGAATGTCATAGTCCCAAGTCAAAACCACTCGGCTAGAGAGGATTTCATTTGAGAAAAGAAGACATAAGTCTAAAAAGGAAAAAATTAAAAAAATGCATTGCGAAAAAATGTTTGTTATATTACATGAAAATATATGTATAAAAAATCTTTTTTATTAAAAACATGAATATATATAATAAAAATATGTAATAAAAATATATATAAAAATATAAAAATACATTGGAATGGTGTATGTGTGAATAAAAAATTCTTAATATGGGATTAGAAATATACCTGGATGAAACATCAAATTGATTCATTGGTACATGGAAAAGGAAACGGACCTACAGAAATGTCACTCAGAAATGTCACTCAGAAATCATTCCATGGAAATGAGTTCGCTTCCCGGAACCAGGGTCTGCATTTGGTATTGGAAATATTATCTTAAAAACATTTAATAATTCATTATTTAAGTAAGAACGCTCTACTATAAAACAAGAAAAATATACAACAAATTCTCTCTGAATATACTCCAAATAATTGTTGAAAGAAAAATATACCCTTAAAAAAAGAGGTTATAGAAAGACCTCTGTAATTTCGTTAAGACCATTGGGTTTCAATGTATTTAGTCTATAGATCCAAAAAACCTCTTTGTGATTTAGTTGTCCCATTCTATCAGGGTGATCACTGGGTATATACTCAATGGGGCTTATTTTTAACCCTTCATAGTTTTTTCCATGTTTTAAAGCGAAGTGTCTAGAAAGACCGTGATGCATATAACCTATTTTAATGTTATGTCTATGGGAGTTAACCCTCCGGTGTAGGGGCTGTGTTGTTCTCCCTACATATTGCTTTTTGCAGTCACATTCAATAACATATATGACAAATTCTGTGGTACAATTTAAAAAACTTTTATGTAAGCAATATGTAGGGAGAACAACACAGCCCCTACACCGGAGGGTTAACTCCCATAGACATAACATTAAAATAGGTTATATGCATCACGGTCTTTCTAGACACTTCGCTTTAAAACATGGAAAAAACTATGAAGGGTTAAAAATAAGCCCCATTGAGTATATACCCAGTGATCACCCTGATAGAATGGGACAACTAAATCACAAAGAGGTTTTTTGGATCTATAGACTAAATACATTGAAACCCAATGGTCTTAACGAAATTACAGAGGTCTTTCTATAACCTCTTTTTTTAAGGGTATATTTTTCTTTCAACAATTATTTGGAGTATATTCAGAGAGAATTTGTTGTATATTTTTCTTGTTTTATAGTAGAGCGTTCTTACTTAAATAATGAATTATTAATTGTTTTTAAAATAATATTTCCAATACCAAATGCAGCCCCTGGTTCCGGGAAGCGAACTCATTTCCATGGAATGATTTCTGAGTGACATTTCTGTAGGTCCGTTTCCTTTTCCTTGTACCAATGAATCAATTTGATGGTTCATCCAGGTATATTTCTAATCCCATATTAAGAATTTTTTATTCACACATACACCATTCCAATGTATTTTTATATTTTTATATATATTTTTATTACATATTTTTATTATATATATTCATATTTTTAATAAAAAAGATTTTTTATACATATATTTTCATGTAATATAACAAACATTTTTTCGCAATGCATTTTTTGAATTTTTTCCTTTTTAGACTTATGTCTTCTTTGCTCAAACGAAATCCTCTCTAGCCGAGTGGTTTTGACTTGGGACTATGACATTCCACTAATGGGTTCGGGACCATAAGCATTTTTTCAGTTACAAAATGAATTTTCCCCCCTTTTTTTCTTTTTTCTTCTTCTTCTTTTTTTCTTTTATTCCATATATAAAATTTAATTTTTATATATATTATCTGTAACAGAAATTAAAAATGTTAAATTGTAAGCATTAAGAACAATTGTAAAAGTATTTTGCGCTCCATTAACCCTTGAACTTTGACATCCGTCCCTTCATCACATGTGGTTTTGGCGCCCGAATTCAAATATTTTATGTATTTAACCAGAGAAGGCTGTAGATGTTCACTACATGTCATCCCCTGAGGAAGAAGTGGTCTACACTTTGAAACGCGTTGGGAATAAATGGTTAAACTTCTCATGTGGTGATTTTATCCTGGTCCAGCAGCACACAGTAAGCCTGAGTCAGAATATTTTATCCAAAAGGAGTTTTATTTGGCGGTCACGTTGTGGACCTTTGGGCGTGCAGCAGGCTGACATTGATTTACGTGCTTGTATCTTTCCTGGAAAAGGTGAGTAGATTCCATCAGAATTTATTCCATTTTTCACCCAGATAAGACCCTATTGCGCTTTCTTTTTTCCTTAGTTTTATAGTGGAAGCAAAAGTAAAACATTAGTATCATGCATTATCGCGAAGAATCAGTTGTGGAATATAAAAGCACCAACTAGTTCAATTAAAACAAAAAATAAAAACATTATATACTTACGCTTTGGTGGCAAGGACCAGTCGCGATGGTAGCAGTACTTTGTTCTTATCCTTGCCGCTGAGCCACTGCAAACCTGTCCCTCAGTCCGAACATCAGTGTTGAAGCGGTCCTTCTTCGAGCGCCAACGTGTGCGGACTTTGTTCATTGTTGAAAAAATTATAAAAAAAAATTATAAAATGGAATGACATCTGTATAAACACACAAACCTGAGTGACCTTGTAAAACAGTCAATGCAGCCTCCCAAATAATTCTATACACAAGGAATACACTATTGAACCTGAGGACACTGGTGTGTTTACTGCAAGTATATATCTTGCACTAAACACACAAGTATCATCACGAACAAGAGTGTAGCATGAAATATACCGCCTGACCCTGACAATACACAAGGAATACACTATTGAACCTGAGGACATTTGTGTGTTTACTGCAAGTCTATATCTTGCACTAAACACACAAGTATCATCACGAACAAGAGTCAAAGCAGCATCACACAAAAGAGAAATACTTACTGAACGCCTTTTTTAAAGTTGCAGAGGCGCTGTCCCAGCCCTCCATCAACGCTTGGGCCACTTCATTCCAGAGCTGCCGGGTCACCACAATGTCTTTGTACTGCTGGTCCCCGCTGTCCCACAATGGGACACACTCCTGGATAAGGCTGATCAGTTGCTCGTTGTCAATATACAGGTCTTTATCCCGATGTGGAACCTAGAAAACAAATACATTTAGAATCTTGGAAATTGTGGCGAATGATAGAGATAGGAAATAAAAAAAAGAGAGAAAAGCAGGGCAGAAAAACAGGAATAGAAAAAATTATTGAACCAAAACAACAGGTAGAATGTATCCTTACATGACGTCTCATCCCCGCCGTGTCTTGTGTACGCTGCTCCGGCTGTTCCCGCTCACTTGCCTGGTCCGATTCCGAGGTCTGTAAAAGAACAGAAATTATTAGCCATTTGTAGAGGCAGGTATACAAAGACAGCAAAATACTCACCTCACGCTCTGCCTCTTCCAATTCTTCCTGTGGAGGAGCATATTCTGATCCAGAAGACACGCTGGGAAAAAAAATAAATAAAAAAAATAAGTACATAATATATTTTAAAGGACAGCCTCACATAAATTGATTTTAGAATACTCACATTAAAGCTGCTGTTTTCTCTAAAGTTGTGGATGGTCTCTGGCTGGGTGGGTGATGCCTTGTCTTCTTGCTGTCTGTCTGGAGAGTGATTATCTGGCACTACAAAGCCCTTATTTTATCTACCTTCCTTCAAAACAATGTTGTTTTTTTAGGGGGTGGATTTACCAAGTGTCTAGACATTGTGTCTAGACATTGATTTACCAAGTGTCTAGACTAGCAAATGTTGTTCCTATCTTCAAAAAGGGGAAGAAGGTGGACCCAGGCAACTATAGGCCGGTGAGTCTGACTTCTATACCAGGAAAGATCTTTGAACAAATTATTAAACAACATGTATGTCAATACCTGGATAAGAATGAAGTGATTAAACAAAGTCAGCATGGGTTTGTAACTAATAAGTCTTGTCAGACTAACTTAATTTCCTTCTACGACGGTATCACTGATTGGGTGGATCAAGGAAATGCTGTAGATATAGTATATCTTGACTTCAGCAAAGCATTTGACAAAGTCTCTCATACAATCCTTATTGAAAAAATGACTAAGTATGGAATGGACAAGGCAACTGTTAGGTGGATTCATAACTGGCTTAGTGATCGGACCCAAAGAGTGGTCGTAAATGGCTGCACATCCAGTTGGAAGAATGTCTCAAGTGGGGTTCCACAGGGCTCTGTCCTGGGCCCTGTATTGTTCAACATCTTTATCAACGATTTAGATGAAGGAATTGAGGGTAAACTGATTAAATTTGCTGATGACACTAAGCTAGGAGGGATAGCTAATACTAGAGAAGAGAGAGAGAGGATTCAAAAAGATTTAAATAAACTGGAGAAGTGGGCAGCAACTAACAGAATGGTTTTTAACAGGGAGAAATGCAAAGTACTACATCTGGGCAATAAAAATGAAAAAAGCATATACAGAATGGGAGGAATAGGGCTAAGTGACAGCACATGTGAAAAAGACTTGGGTATACTAATAGATCACAGACTGAATATGAGTCAACAGTGTGATGCAGCAGCAAAAAAGGCAAATGCAATTCTAGGATGTATTAACAGAAGCATACAGTCTAGATCACGTGAAGTCATTATTTCCCTCTACTCCTCTTTGGTCAGACCTCATCTGGAATATTGTGTCCAGTTATGGGCACCACATTTTAAAAAAGACATCAACAAACTGGAGCAAGTTCAGAAAAGAGCGACCAGAATGGTGACCGGTCTGCAAACCCTGTCTTATGAGGAAAGGTTGCAGGATTTGGGAATGTTTAGTTTGCAAAAGAGAAGACTGAGAGGAGACTTAATAGCTGTCTACAAATATCTAAAGGGCTGTCACATTGTAGAAGGATCAACTTTATTCTCATTTGCACAAGGAAAAACTAGAAGCAATGGGATGAAACTGAATGGGAGGAGACACAGATTAGATATTAGAAAAAACTTTTTGACAGTTAGAGTGATCAGTGAGTGGAACAGGCTGCCACGAGAAGTGGTGAGTTCTCCTTCAATGGAAGTCTTCAAACAGAGGCTGGACAGACATCTGACCGGGATGATTTAGCGAATCCTGCTTTGAGCAGGGGGTTGGACCAGATGGCCCAGGAGGTCCCTTCCAACTCTACGATTCTATGATTCTATGATTCTATGTTTACTCTGAAATCACGCGCGCTCACAATGCGCTGACATGCGCAGTACACAGCGCACGTCAGCGCCACCATAGACTCTAATGCTATTTTTTGCGCATTGTGTGCACTGACGTGCGCATGCGATTTTTTTTATCGTCGTGGGCCGGAACAAAAAATGCAACATTTAGCGTCCGGCGCGTCTGATCGCACACCTGGAAAATGCACAGCGCACTGAAACGCTGAGGCATGCGTGCAATCCCTAGACACTGCACCCGGCATTTTAAAGATAGGGGACAATTGCACGTGCGATCATTAGCGCACGATGCGCTGCGTGATAAAACGCTAGTGTGAAACCAGCCTAAGTGGCAAATAATATGATTGCCAATATATGTGCATTGCAGAGGCGAAATAACAAAAAAAAAAAAGAAAAGTTTTATTCTGCTTTGCAGAATGTGAGTCCAGTTCAACAGGTAAAAATTGGTGATAGGTCATAAAGACAACCAAATTATGAGATTTTTAAATCTAAGTCCAAAAAATGGAAGGAGCACCACAAATTGGTGAGAAAACAGATTTTAATTAGCAGACGCTATGTTTCAGCTCAAAATGGCAGAACCTTTTTCAAGAATACTTGTGCTGCCCCCATTATTTGGATCTGTGTATAAGAGGTTTTGGTGATAATTTTATTTTGCAGAGTTCTGGTTTATTCTTCTGTTTGTATATTTTGCAGTCCTAACAGCTTGCAACTATTCACACATTATGACAACAAAATCCCATATATAAATAAATATGGGACGACAAGAAGAGTTCCAAAAATATTTAAAGATAAAATAATTAATTTTATATTCAATAATAAATTCAAAAAAAGCAGAAATGCCATTAGGAGACGCCGAACACATAGTAACGATGAGGGACAGGGGGCTATCACATGAGGTATGGAATGGGTAGTTGAAAGGGGTAAATAAAGGCACAGTGACTCCCCTATAGCAGGTAAAAAGCCACAATGTATTAATCTATATGAATCAATATATTATATTATACCACCTCAAAGCAGACCCTCACTGAGTGGCAATAATACAGGAAACTAAAATATTAACCAGGCAAATACATAATTATGCAGGTACATAATGAATGTATAAGATCCCTCTTAATCTATCGTAGATACTGTAGATGATAGATGATAGATAGATAGATGTGAAAAATTATCTTTATCCCAAGTCTATGAACATAACCTTTTAGCTCTAGCAATGAGGCTTATTGCTAGAGCTTAAATGTTGGGTACATGGGCTTGGAATGAATACTATTTTTTTTTTTTGTAATTTGAAGTAGCAATGTTTTTTACTTTATATATAAAGATGAGTAGCCAAGTGATCCAGATTTTTTGCCTGAGGAAAACAAGCTGCCTAATAATTCTGCACACTTGATAAACGCTGATCCTTTAGCCACATTCTCCCTCATTACAAAACTACACATTACCTGTTCTGCTTCATCCAATAAGTAATCAAGTTTATGTAGCTTGGAATTGTCAAATCTGCGTAAAATAATGATGTGATCAAAATACTCACTTGTCTAATAATTCTGAACACTGAATAGATAGATAGAAATGTAATTTACATATACAGTAAATTTGAGTTTTTAAAAAAACTTGCAAAATCATCATGCTTTATTAGTGTATAAAAGGTGCCCAAGAGTAGTCTAAAAGTTAAAATCTTTAAGCTATTAGTTGGCCTCAGTTGACCTCATTAGTCACGGTGAAGTTGAACGAGCTGCCCATTTGGCCCACCTACAACGATAATGAACATTATTTTTATAGCAGTGGAAATTTGCAGAGGTTCTTTCTTTAATCATTTTTGCTCTGCTACATCAGTTGGGAAGCCGTGTAAACATCTCTCTTTACCAGTACATGTTTATGTTACTGAAACTGACCTGCCATGCCGTAATGATAAATGTACTGCTCCAGCGGACCACTGGCGCAATGTACTGATGGCTGCACGATTACTGCTAACTCATTTAATGCTGCATAAATTATTTCTTCTTTGCTGTTGTATTATACATTGTGTATTAAAACAAATACTTTGTATTACTATTTAAAACAAACTATAATAACTTTTTTCCTTTTTAGCTTTTTTTTTGCAAATAAAACCTTTCACTGTAGTTTCACGTTTTGAAATCTTGAAAAAATGTGTCTGTTTTCTTCCTCAGCAATGGTGTCACCCTTGTAAAGATTTTATTGCATCTCATCGCTGGTAAAGTGAGTAAGTTTTCATAACACACGCATCTTGTGCATAGGCATGATGCTGATTTAGGAAACATGTTTTTCTAATTTTGGACAATCCCTTTAAAAAAATTATGTAGTCAAAATGGACATTGTGTTATGCAGTGGCAAAAAGGGTGGTACATGACAAAGGAATCCTCTCTCTAAGGCTGGTTTTACATTAGCATACCGGGGCTCTGGGAAGGGCTGCGTACTTCCTCCCTGAAGCCGCACCTACTTCTGCACTTCTCCATTTAGTTTCACCTACTTCTGCATGCGTCCTGCGCACCTATGTTTAACATTGGGTACGCAGGACATGTGGATTTATGCGGATGTATACGGATGCGTCGCTTTGACGTGCCCGCCATCTGCGCAAAATGCAACTAGTTGCGTTCCCGTGCGGTTGGCAGGCGCATCAAAACAATGCATGCGCATACATCTGCAGCATAATAAAGCGTATACCCACCTGCCTTGCCGATTCCATTCCAGAGATGTCAGTACACGCAGTCCCGGGGCTGTAATGTGGTGGAATGACACGTGATGCCCAAAGACCAATCAGCGCTGGTGTCAGTGTCTCCACCTTTCTACAAACTGAACATGAAGAAGAAGTCTGGAATGAGCTGCAGCCATGGCTTCCTCTTCATGTTCAGTTCATATGTAGGTGGAGACAGTAACGCCAGCACTCATTTGGTGCCAGTGTCCCGTGTCACAACACCACAACACAGTTTTTTTTCATAGACGTTAGGTTGTTTGGATCTTCCTTTTCTCCCAACTTTGTATCCAGTAGAGCAATCAGCTTCTGTGCAATAAGTAGGTACAGGGATGCAGTAACACAAATGCTGCAGAGCAGGGATTTACTATATTTAATTATCCAACAGCAATAAACTCCTCACTGGGAGAAAGCAGGGGAAAAGGGGTACAAAAACTAAACTGAATAACGGTTGTTAAACTAGACAGTCTTTTGGTAACAGTTCACTTATCGTGGCTTCGCAGCTCTTCACTCTCTGAAGGTCCGGTGGGTAGTAGAATGCCGGAGGCTGTTGGTGCTGCATCTTCCGGCATCACTGCCCAACACACGGTTCTGTTTCTGGCAGCAGCGGTCGGTCTCCGGTTTTGTCAGCTGAGCCCCTAGTCCATGTAACTGCGGAGAAATAGGAATAAGCTCTCCACAAGGTTCCACTCGGAGCGTATCTCTTTGGGTAGCAGCCGTCACTTGAATGGCTGTGCTGCAATGCTCTGCCAGGCGTGCACCTCCCTTGATGTCAGCTGACACCCAGACATCTGTACCGCAATGCTCTGTCTGCCACATGCTCCCCTGCACACCCGCCAGTATGGGTCATTCTCTCCCGCTGCCGCCCTGTCTCTGCACGCTGTGGCCTATCGCTCTCCTCACTGCGGCTGCGATCCACACCTGCTCAGCGTTCTCACAGGAGTCTCCCCTCCATTCCCACGCAGTCCCTTTTAGCGTATTGACCCTGGCCTCACCCCCTTCACCCAGGTTACCAGCTTGGTCTGGCTGCAATTGCATTCCTTCTAGCAACAGGAGGTACGGTCCCAGCTGTTTTGGATATGGCACTTCAGCAGTCCGGTCCTCCCTTCTACACCTGTACCACGCAAACTTTATGTCTTGCTATGTATTCTTACATTTAGGAGACTTGAGAGTATGTCCAAATGTGACAAGAGGTTTACATATCATTGTTATCTCAGGGAGCTCAACCTTTGTAAAAAGTACATTGAGGAAAGTGCACAGGAATGTATTAAAATGTATGTGAAACAGAAGGTCTGGCAGAACTGTTTACCAGGTGACTTATTGCAATTTGACGTCACTTTAACAGCCACATGTTTAGACAATGACAGTTTTCCATAAACTGAAAGAAGGATATTGATAATTTGACATACCTATGAGGTCAGCCCCTGCCCTGTCTCTGGAGACTGCGTCCTCATGATTTATTCAGCACAGCTGCACCATCACATCCACAGCACCTCACTTGCTGAAATAAAAGCACATGGCTGGATGATACAGTTTGTCAAAGGCTCAATTTGTATGTATACATAAGGGTGTATAAAATGCTCTTTACGTTATGAGTTATGTGGAACGTACTGATTTCTTGCTCTAAGTCACAGGTCGTCAGCTGTGAAATTATTTGCAGATACTATACTTTGGACCATTTTCAAATACTCCAACACTACATTGACTTAATAATCCTTTTATCTATTGGTATTTGTTTTTGCATTTTTCACCCTGCAGTATAAAAAAAATGTGGTCATACCAAAATGGTTTTCCCCTTAAATATTTATTTTTCTGTGAATAAAGCTGTTTTCAGGTTTATTTTTTGTGGGACAGGATGAAGTTTTTTACCTCTATTTTGTGGCACATTCAGCTATTTATATATATATATATATACATATATATATATATATATATATATATAGTTTAAGTGTAAGGTATTCACTATTCGAAAATAAATACCGTAATAAAATAATTACCGTATGTTATAGTTGCAATAGTATTCCAATGTTATTGCTACAATATTATTCCAATGCATTTATTTATTTTTTTCTCCATAATAAAGAAAAGAACTTTTTTTAGACTCAATATAGGACTTGGCCATGTAATCATTTCATCATATTTATAATACACTGAAATACTTCTGTATTGCAGTTGATTTTGTATATCAGTAAAAAACTGACAGGCATGCTATTAGGCCCTGCTTATTGGAAACCCATTATAAAATAGAGGAGCTGGAAGAAAGCAATAGCGCAATAGGATCTTAACAGGTTAAAAGATGACCACAACCACAGAAATCACTAAGAACGGCGGCTGTAGACCCACATGGAAGTATAATGCAATGACATGGGAGGCTATGGGGTTAATCCTACATTGCTTATTCAGATGAAAGATGATGGATGGAGCCAACGATGGAGCGGTTAACATGCAATTTGTAAATGCATTTTGAAGTATATACACGTTCTTCCTTAGAACAAAACTTCACTTGTGGTTTTGTCCTGAGGAGGTACATGGAAATGCTTCAAAACGTGTTGACAAATAAACTGCATTTTATCGTTTCCATCACTGGCAACATCCATCATCTTTCATACAAATAGGCAATACAGAATTAACCCCATCCCCTACCACCATAATGAACCCATTAGAACTCAACTGCCATGATAATCCATTGGACCATGCAATGTGTATTTTGGAGAGATGAGTGGATCTTTTAAAATTTGAATTTGACAGCTTTGTAAAATTTTCCCCCAGAACTTGCAATTAAACAAATACTTAAATACAGCAAAGCCTCTAATTGCCAAAAAAAGAGACGTATGAAACACTCAGAGGTCTCCTAGAAGTATGTTTAATCCCTTTTGAGCAATACAAACACAGCTTTATAATGTCCAAGTGACCTCAGCCTATCTGGCTAGGGTAACTGGTGATAGCCAACAGACAATTTAAAGAAGGCATTTTACCAAATTTGTTGGGTTCTGCAATAGGTTTGCTTTTTTCAAATTGACTAAACAATTACAATTTCTTTTTATCAAGCATTTCCAATAATTATACATTTCTTTAGAGAATAGAAGCAAGTTATCTGTTTTCAAAATAAAATGGCTTGTCAACAAGACATGCAAAAAATTATTCTAATTTGGGACCTTTTTGATGTTTGCATACCCTCAAGAGAGTATGCTTCCCAGCAGCAGTACAGTATAGCTAGGAAACACAGGGGGCACCTAGGAGGTGCTTAACTGGTGTGGCTATGCAGTGGCAGCAGCAAAATCCACATGGCAGAAAATTAGGACAAGGCAGACAATGAGATGGAAACATGTGAAAACCGTCAACTGTTGGAGTACAGGTGCAAACCCAAAAGAAGCATTTAAAATTGCATTGTCCAAACTAGAGAAAAAGGTTGCACTCACCCTCTGATTAAAAGATTGCCTTTATTTAGTCATGGAACAACAAATTCAGAGGGAGGATAGTGAAGTACTTTTGAAAATGACGGCCGTTTCAAGCACACGGCGCTTCAACAGGTTTCTTGTTTTGACAATGAGATGTTTGGCAATGTAGGGTCATCAATGGCAGCAGTCCAGAGCTGCAAAACAGAGTGGGCAATCATGACATGTGTGGCTAGCATGGTCGCTCTGTAGATGGAGTGGCGAAAGACGATACAGAATGACAGTTCAGCCCAGGAAATTTCTAGCAGTATAGGACCAGCAATGACCACCCTGACAGCAGCTGCACAGTATCACATTAGAGAACTCAGTGTGCAGCCAGTGGAAGCAGCAGTAGAAGCTGCAAAGCAAAGAATTAGGATGGGACAGACAAGGAGATATTTGGCTGTGCAGCAATGACAGGCCTAGTAGCAGCAGTACAGTCCAGAACTGTAAAACCGAGTGGGCAGCTGGTAAGTTGTGGCTACAGCCAGCGGTACTGCTGTGGCACGTACAGCTGATGATTTGGACTACCAAAACCTCAATATTTTTATTTTATTTTATTCTTTATTTATATTAATTATTCCCACTCCTTCACTAAAAATGTAATGTAACCCTAAAATTCTACATTGCTAAGTACGGTAGCTAAATTTATGTTCACACCCGAAAATAAATGTGCAGCAACAGTAAACAGTATGATCATGGGGTCTATGGTTAATAAATTGTACTATTAAAACGAGTATTCAAAAATTAAAATGAGTTATTTTTTTTAATTAATTAAGAAAAAAAACTTGTGCAACATACATGAGCATTTACCAAAAAGAACAAGACAAAAAAAGCTAGGTATGTTCACATCCCAACAGTAAACATCTGCAATAAGCCGCTGTATTCAGGTAGCAATTATGGATTCATTTGACTGTAGTGAACAAAGATTTTTGTTATGACAAGCACATTTTGTAAAGTGGATAGTTGCATTTACATTTCTGCAATACATTTTTCTTTTAAAAAAAATAAATACTGTAAAATTTGCATCTTGCCATAAGCCAAAAAGCACAATTTCTTTGTCACACAAACTTTGGTTTCTTTTTTCTTGAGAAGCAAAAATAGATAGAGGTTTATTAAACTGCCCTACATGTTTGCAGTATGTGAATAATAAAAAAATAAAATCAATTCAATGTCACACTGACTATACAGGTGCAGCTGATGCGCCCACCAGGGCCGTGGGGTACCCGGAATCGGAACAGAGAGTTCTATGGAGGAGGTCATGGGGCTGTTGCCCTGGCCATGTCATAAAATAGTGAATCGTTATGTGGTGCTTAATCGTGACGCAACCCGTGGTGTTTGGCAATGGGTGGCCGACGCTGCGGTTTTGGTCCACTGGGGCTGATGGTGATGCAGCAAAGACGGTTCAGCTCCCCATGAGTAGAACAAGGCCCCAGGGCAAATATATTTGATTGTTCAGATGGTGCTGAACGTTGGGGTGTAGAGAATAAGTGAAGGTCACAGAGAGGTGCAGTTTTCTTTACCTTTTACTTGAAAGTAGATGCAATCTGGGGTAACAATTACAGAAGACGGATTGAGTCCGGCTTGCCTGGATCCTTCTGCGCTCTCTTTTCGGGTCCCTGCTGCTTGAAGCTAAGCTGCGGCCCTCTCCTGTATGATGATTTCTAACCTGTAGGGCAGACAGCGAAAGCATATATCACGGGCACTGACCATTTCACTGTCAACCCCGCGCTCTTGGTCTGCTGCTGTGCCTTCAGGTGTCCAGTGTAGGCAGGGAGCTGGCAGTCCCCTGCCCTCCAGATTTGGCTGTAAGGGCATACAGCACCAGCCCAGCCAAGGACTCTGGCGTCCCTTTTTATCAGCGCTGTGCTCTGGGGTCAGCTATATGCAATTTTAGTTACCCAGAGCCCTTGTCTCTGCTCCTGTCCCTTCCCTCTCCACAGACCAACTGCCAACTCTCCGGTTTCCATGACAACTCTCCTGTTTACTCTCTCAGCTGACTTCTTTCTGACTCACTAACCCCACCTTCTGGCCAGAATTTATAAGGATGCTCCCCTTTCTGGCCTGGAGCAGGAATTGACATGTACACTGTGTTACCTGGCAAGGGACCCCCCCTGCCTCCAGGCATGAAATCACCCCTTAGAGAGGCAATCTCACCGTGGCAACCGGACTCTGGGTTGCCACACAGCGCCACCCTATCACTGGGATCTTTAAATTATTAACCACACATTGAAACATACATTAACATTTTTAATGTACTTCGGTAAAGCAGCAGAGTTTCAGAATCAGATTTATGCTCTCTGATTGCTGGAGTCTTCAGCAGATTGTGAAATGGTTCCGGGCATTTTTAATACTTGCAAATCAAATCACAAATTGTTAAAATCTTCCATTATCTAAAAATTTCAGGAGATTCTACTCAAAGTTATTCCTCAGCAGACAGACCGCTCAACTTTAGTAATTTGCTCTGGTGTAAAAAAAAGGGGCTGCAGCAAAATAAATCCCCTTTGTGGCATTGTAAAAAAGGTATACTGCTAGTCAATAATGCATTAAAAAAGCACTACCACTAAAACAATGTTTGGTTCGTTAGGGCCAAAATACTATTTTGCTTAAAGGGTTAATGCAATAAATATATCCATAGATGAAATGAGTAAGTAATATTACAAATCCTAATGTTAACAATAAATTAATTTTAAACAATAGAAGCAGGGGTTAATTAACGACATCTACATTTTGGAAGCAGAAATCTGGGTTTCTTTAATTTGTTGGTCGGAAGTTAGATGAATTCACCTGTGATACATTCTGGATTATTAAGTTCCTTAATATGTAATTATTAGATGAAATTAATATGTGCTTAATAAAATCTTACAATGACTATTTAAATCTTTTTTATATACAGTATGTAGCTTTAATAATTTAGCATAGGTAAACCATATTTTAATTCATTTCTAGTTTTAGGATATACTGTAGTTACACATTGCAGAATTGTCTGCATCTGTCCTATTTATCCATACCCCTAGTGCTATTATTATACTTGCTGACAATTTGAGGGAGATTTACCCAACATATGCACCCAAATTCTTTCAGTCCATAAGGTAGATACAGCAGAAATATATGTCTAAGGCTTCCTTCACACGTCCTAGTGCTTTCTGTGAAGGAAAAACAGTACAAACAGAACAAATTATTAAACAAACAGTATGTATCTGGATAAGAATGATGTAATTAACCAGAGTCAGCATGAGTTTAACCAATAAGTCATGTCAGACTAACTTAATTTCTATGACAGAATCCCTAACTGGGTGGATCAGGGAAATGCGTAAATATAGTATACCTTGACTTCAGCAAAGCATTTGACAAAGTATCTCACACAATCCTTATGGAAAAGATGACTGCGTATGGAATGGACAAGGCAACTCTTAGGTGGATTCATAACTGGCTTAGTGATCGGACCCAAAGAGTGGTCGTAAATGGACATTCAATGCAAATGCACATTCAATTGGAAGAATGCTACAATGGGGTACCACAGGGCTCTGTCCTGGGCCCTGTATTGTTCAACATCTTTATCAATGATTTAGATGAAGGAATTTAGTGTAAACTGATTAAATTTGCTAATGACACAAAGCTAGGAGGGATAGCTAAAACTAGAGAAGAAGGAAGATTCAAAAAGATATAAATAAACTTGTGCAGAAACTAACAGAATGGTTTATAACTATTGTTGAGCGATACCTTCCGATATCTGGAAATATCGGATCGGATTGGATCGGACCGATACCCCAAAAATATCGGATATCATCGATTCCGATACCGGAAACCAATGCAAGTCAATGGGACACAAATCGGAATGAAAATAAACCCTTACTTTCCTTGTAGGTTAATTCTACATGAAGGAAAACAACTAGGAATAATGTAGAATGTATTTGGGGAGGTGGAGGAGACATTAAAGGCATAGAAGTTTAGCCCAATCAAATGGAACAGCAGGAATTAATTTTTTTTTAAAGTATTCGGAGTTACAAAGATATTGACTATGTTAAGCTTTTTTATATTTTGTCAGATATTTATGTTTCACTACTTCCATGCTCTTAACCTTCTTTTTTACTTCTCCCACACTTTCTCCTTCATCATCTTCTTCAGGGTCATCTTCTTGGTCTTCTTCGGGGTTGTTTTCAGGGTCGTCGCCTCCAGGGTCATCGTTTCGGGGTCGTCGTCTTCTTCGGGGTGGTCTTCAGGGTCGTTGTCTCCAGGGTCGTCGTTTTCGGGGTCGTCGTCTTCTTCGGGGTGATCTTCAGGGTCGTCATCTTTAGGGTCGTCATCAGTGAGATCCAGAGTGATTACCAAAAACCATTTCAAAAAGCTTGAACTTGGAAATGTAGCAGAAGTGTCATGATCCCAGTGCAGGTTTTTGAGCTGCACGTCAGGGGTTAATGTCTGGAGCTCAGTGCAGGTTTTGACCTGCACACCTCGGGTTAATGATTGTGGCCTCTTTTTGGTTCTGGGAGAGCTTCTCTGGGAAGCTCCAACCCCTGTCAGTTATACTTTTGCCTTTGGCCAAGTGTGGTGACCTCCGTGTGCCTGTTCGTTGTTATAGCTTGTTTATATGGTTCTGACCCGGTTTTGTTCCCCATTGTGAGTTTGCCTGTTGATTCGGTACTGCGCTATCTTCTCTGTGTATGACTCGTTGCCTGTTATCTGACTACTCTCTGCTCGTCCCTCTTGTACCTCGCAGCTATCTCTGTGTATTACTCATTGGCTACGTCCTGACTATCCTCCCTGTCTATGCCCCTTGGTAACTTTGTCTCACAGTTACCCTGCTAGGAGTTCTCTTGCAGCTCCTAGCTCTCTGCAGCTTAGGCCACGCCCCCAGCAGTCACATGCTTCAGGTCCTGCGGGTCTGAAGTACGCACCTACTCGGCTGCTGCCCGCGCCACAGGTATCTTTGAACACAGTTCGCTTTACTCAGGACACGCGCACTGGCTCAGTGAGCAAGTTCAGGGGGTGTTCCTGACATTATAACTGACCTTGAAGTTTTATTTTCTCTCCTCACTTCTGCAGCATAGACCCAATGTGTGCTTTATCTGAGCAGGTGAAATGCTTGACTCAGTCGCTGCAGAAGCTTAGTTTGGAACACCAAGCTCTGGCTCAGTCCCAACGGCAGGTTGAGGACTCAGTTCAGGGGGTGCTCTCCGCAGACTTTCAGCAGGTGGGGAATAGAGATGTCATTTTAGTCCCACCCGAATCCCCGGTTAAATTGCCAGATACGTTTGCTGGTAACAAAGATTAATTCAGAGCATTTAAGCAGGGCTGTAAGCTCTTTTTCTCTTTGAGACCCCGCACAGAGGGTGGGGGTGGTTATGTCCCTGCTTAGGGGGTCCCCACAAGCCTGGGCATTTTCGCTTTCCTCTTCTGCCCCGGAGAGAATGTCTGTGGATGCATTTTTTAAAGCCTTAGGGCTTATTTATGATGAGCCTGATAGAGTGCGTTTGGCTGAGGACAAGTTGATGAGTGTCTGTCAGGGGGAGCATTTGGCTGAATGGTTCTGTACGGAATTCAGACATTGGGCAGCCTAGATTTCTTGGAGTGATGCTGCCCTTCTGGGACTGTTCCGTAGAGGCCTGTGTGAACGTCTGAAAGATGCCTTGGCACTCCATCCTCCACCTGACTCTCTGGAGGATGCCATGACCCAAGTGGTTCGCATGGATCGCAGACTACGGGCTAGAGGCGTTATGCAACTGGAAACAACATTATTCTTCAGTGGAGATGAGACCCGGACTCTTCCTGTGGCTATGGAGGTAAGCCCTGTCACTTGTGAGAAGGAAAGAAGACGCCGCTGGGAGAAGCAGCTGTACTTCTATTGTGGGAAATCTGGACACTGGAAGAAGGACTGCCCCTCCGACCCGTCATCCTCCAAGATGGCGGGAAACGACTAGGTCTGGGTAGTAGTCGAGGAGGCTACCCAGACCTTCAGGTACAATTTTCCTCACGTGCAAAAAAGGTGCTGCAGGTGGAACTGGAACTTGGTAATGGTCCGGTTCAGACTACTGCTTTTGTTGACTGTGGTTCTGCTGTGAACCTGATTGATACCACAATTATGACTCTTAATAAGATAGGGACAGTCAGGCTTCAGGATCCTGTTAAACTTGTGGCAATTGACTCATCCCCTCTTACCCAAGACGGTATCTGTTGCAGGTCTGAAAATTTTTTTCTAAAAGTGGGTTCCACTCATGTGGAAAAACTAAGTTGTCTTGTGCTAGATAACTTGCCTGCAGGACTGGTACTGGGGATGCCTTGGCTTCAAAGCCATAATCCTACCATTGATTGGGTTACAGGGGAGATCACTCAATGGGGATGCAAGGATAAATGTGGTAACCTGGGACACCTTGTTAACACTGTTAAATCCGTATCTGTGTCATGTGTCAGTTTGGAAGGTATTCCGGAGTACCTGAAGGATTTCGAAGATGTTTTTTCCGAAAGTGAGGCTGAGGCGCTGCCACCACATAGACCCTACAATTGTGCCATTGATTTAGTACCCGGAGCCAAGTTACCTAAGGCTCGATTGTTCAATCTGTCTGGGCCTGAGTGCCAAGCCATGAGTACATAGCTGAGAGTCTCCGCAAAGGGCATATCAGGCCTTCTGTGTCACCTGTGGCAGCAGGATTCTTCTTTGTGAAGAAGAAAGATGGTGATTTGCGGCCGTGCCTCGACTTTCGGGAACTGAACAAGATAATGGTTAGGAACACTTACCCGCTTCCCATCATTCCAGACTTATGTAACCAGTTAGCTGGGGCCCAGTGGTTCTCCAAGTTAGATCTCCGGGGGGCCTATACTCTGATAAGGTCTCGGGAAGGGGACGAGTGGAAAACAGCGTTCCTCACATCAGAAGGACTCTTTGATAACCTGGTAATGCCATTTGGGTTAACTAATGCGCCCGCTATTTTCCAGAATTTCATCAATGTTGTGTTTTCTGACCTGATAGGCCGTTTTGTTATTATTTATTTGGATGACATTTTGGTGTATTCCCCAGACAGCCAATCTCACTTGCAACATCTACAGACAGTTCTCCAGAGACTCAGGGAGAACCAATTGTTCGCTAACTTGGAAAAATGTTCATTTTTTGTACAGGAACTGTCTTTTTTGCTGTTGATTGTGTCCTGTGAGGGGTTTCGTATGGATCCTAAGAAGGTGGCGATCGCTGGCGATCGCTGACTGGGTTCAGTCTCGAGATCTCAAGGGGCTCCAGCGCTTCTTAGGATTTGCAAACTATTATCGGAGATTCATTAAAGGTTTCTCACAAGTGATTAAACCACTCACGGATCTTACCCGGAAGGGCGCTGATGTAAAAAATTGGTCTGTACTCGCTAAGGAGTCCTTCTCAGCTATTAAGAAATGTTTCATGTCCGCCCCGGTGTTGGTCCAACCAGACCCATCCAAACCATTCATTGTGGAGGTGGATGCTTCTGAAGTAGGGGTGGGGGCAGTGCTATCCCAGGGTCCAGTCACCCTTACCAATCTCAGACCCTGTGCCTTCTTCTCCAAGAAGTTCTCTTTAGCCGGTTCGGGCTTTCCATGCCAAGTACCCCGGGAAGCCTGGGGGTCCAGAGGCCCCCATTGAGAGGGGGTACTGTCATGATCCCAGTGCAGGTTTTTGAGCTGCACGTCAGGGGTTAATGTCTGGAGCTCAGTGCAGGTTTTGACCTGCACACCTCGGGTTAATGTTTGTGGCCTCTTTTTGGTTCTGGGAGAGCTTCTTAAACCCCTGGGAAGCTCCCACCCCTGTCAGTTATACTTTTGCCTTTGGCCGAGTGTGGTGACCTCCGTGTGCCTGTGCCTGTTCGTTGTCATAGCTTGTTTATATGGTTCTGACTCGGTTCTGCTCCCCGTTGTGAGTTTGCCTGTTGATTCGGTACTGCGCTATCCACTCTGTGTATAGTGACAAATAAAGAGAAAAGTATATGCACATAAATAGGGATCACCACACACTAATATAATCAAGACTCAAATTTTATTATAGTTAACACAACAAGCAAACACTTAGTTTAAAAACAATTAAATTGTCTGAACTCACAGACACACATAGACAAACAAAAACAATGGGTCATGTTAATACACAGTTAAATACTGTGGGCCCCAGAATTAACCATTTAATCAAATAACAAATATCTGCTGAATTTCAATATCTGGGATCTAACACCACAGGTTAACAATCCAAATCTTATTCATTGTCATAATATCATGGTGTTAATACAATATACCAGAATATCTACATATCAAGTCCTATAGGGAAACATTGTGATTGTATAAGGGATACACAGGCAAAATAAACGCCATGTGTATGCATCAAATTCTCAACATGTTACCACTAAATCAAATACAAGAAAATAGGGACAACATAGCCCCTTTCCCTAACATGATATCACCTGGTTTCTGAGGACAAGCAGACAAATGGTTAAATTGTGTGGGACCCCCAAACCCTCGCGTATCGACACTATGAAGTGTCTTTCTCAAGGTCAGTGTAGTGCTCTGTTAGAGTCCTTAGTATAAATACACAGCAAATTGATAGTAACTCTTAGGCTACTTTCACACATCAGGTTTTCGGCGTCAGGCGCGATCCGGCGTCGTGCCGGAATGCCGGATCCGGCAAATGTTTTGTAAAACCTGAAGTGCCGGATCCGGTTTTCTGCCGGATCCGTCTTGTTCTTGACAGACAAAACCGGATCCGTCTCATCTGGTTCATCCGTTTTTCTATCCGTTTTTCTATCCGTTTTTCGACGGATTACGCCGGATCCGGTTTTTAAAATTGACCCTTGTGGCCTTCCGAACGGGATTGGCTACTGGAAAACTAGATATAGCATGTTCCTACAGCCCTTCTTTGACAGGTTGTAGAGAAGAAAGTGCAGGTTGGAGAGAAGAGCAAGTTACTGGCGAAGATGGATGTTGTCATTGGAAATATTACCACTAGAAGTTCTGTGACGGTTTCAGGGACAATTTTCCACTATACTTTATGTCACCTCAAGGCAGAGTACACTGGGATGACAGAGTGTGAAAGATTTGTGCCCTAAACTTGTGTACCTTCTGGACCAACAGTATATACCTTTGCCAACCAAAGTTGGCTATCTTGTCATGGTCTTACTATTTTTACCTTTAGGCCACAGGTGTGTACCTGGTTGTGTTTTATGCAAAGTATTTCACCTTTTAACAAAAGTTGTGTACATTGGTAGGAAATCACCAACAATAAACACAACTTTTTAGGTGAAATACTTTGCTTCAAACACAACCAGGAACACAACTGTGGCAAAAAGCTAAAATTTACCCACAGTTATATACCTGGTTTTGAATACCTTTTTACCTTTGAAATACCCTGTATTTAACCTTTTTTTAAAAGATAGTTCGCCGCAGAAAGAAATGACAGACAACCATTGTGAAACGATAATTTAACTTTTATTTAAATTTTTTTTTTTTTTGTAAAATGTTTTTAAAGTGCAAAAAACTTTTTTAATAAAGGTTTTAAACCCAATGGGCATTTTTATTACAAAAAACACACATTACAAATCTGTGTACTGTGGGGTGGAAATACTGCTGGAGGGGCTGCGGGACACTTCGACACTGGGTGTGTGGAGAGAGGACTGGGATCGTGGTGGGGAAGGAACAGTTAGAGGTGAAGGTGTGGAAAAAGCTACAGAATGGGTGGACATGTGGGAGGCAGAAGAGGTGGTGGGCGGTGGAGTGGAGGGTTGGGCAGGGACTGTAGGAGCAGATGATGTTGATGGAAAGTTGTATGGGGAAGGAGTTTGGTACGGGGAAGGAGTTTGGTACGGGGCAGGTTGCTGGAAGTGGGGAGATGTCTGGTACTGGGGAGGTTGCTGGTACTGGTGAGGTTGCTGGTATGTAATAGGAGGGGGAGGATGGAAAGTGGCTGGAGGGGGTGCAGATGTAATAGGAGGGGGAGGATGGAAAGTGGCTGGAGGGGGTGCAGATGTAATAGGAGGGGGAGGATGGAAAGTGGCTGGAGGGGGTGCAGGTGGAGGAACTACAGTGGTGGGAGGTGGAGGTTGGGAGGTAACCTGCTGTAGAGCACCGTGGCACGAATGCATTACATGCATCTGCTGGGCAGGAGATAGTGTTGCCATGCGCTCCACAACAGACCTGAAAAAGGTGTGGTTTGGCGAAGATCTTGCTTCTGAATGCATGGTTTGCAGAAGTGTCTTCACCTCCAGAATGCTGGAGTTGATCTGCTGAAAGCCTGCGGAGACTTGCTCTGACAAGACTTTGAGACAGTTCTGGAAAGATGCATTCAGATGCAAGAACTCTTGCGCATAACTCTTTTCCTGACCCCTCTGCCGCTGCCGCCCAGTACCCGCAGGTGTACTAGAGGTGGCAGGGGCAGAAGGGTGGGGTAAAGGGAAAGCGATCTCCTCACCAGCAGCTTCATGTAATGTAGGCGGCCACGATGCTCCTGTGCTGGTGGATGGGACAGATGGGTCGAATGTGTGGGAAGGCTGGGAAGGTGCAGATGTACCGGGGCGGTCGAAGTGTCCCTCGGTGCCGGTCTCCTCAGGGATCGCCTCAGAAGGGTCCAATCGTGCAGGCTCCCGAGTGCTGCTCACCGTGCTGTGGAATAAAGAGAAAAAAAAACAATTAAAATACTGACATAGTATGGCCCTGGCTGAAAAAAAAAAGTTACATCTAACATTTTTTTCACATGTGGTGTGTAATATTTACCTTCTGGTGAGCATTGTTTCCCGGAGGAACGACAGGGCTTGTGCGTACTTGTACTTGCTCCTGCGTCCTCCAGATCCACTCGGGGCCCGCATCTCTTTATTGAACTCCTTCTTGAAACGATCCCTCACAGACCGCCACCGATTCACAATTCTGTTCCCTGAAACGAGAAAGGAGTGGTTAGTATACAACATCAGTGTTTCACAAACTCTAGTCCTCATGGTCCCCAGGGGTCATGTTTTCAGGATTTCCATAGTAAATAGAAATCCAGAACACATGATCCGTGGGGACCACGAGGACTGGAGTTCGGGAAACACTGGTTTACATCAAGCAACCGGTACTGTATATACTTACGCTCTTTAATCTGGGCCCGAGCTTCGAGGTCCTCCCAGCGGCCCACAAGGAGAGAACAGATTTCCTCCCAGAGTCGTCGGGTAACGATAAGGTCAGCGTGGCGGCGGTCAGCCATATTCCAGAGCGGCTCCCTTTCTCTGACGAGATCGATGAGGCGGTCCACATCAATCCCTCCATCCTCACCGTCAGAGTCGGGAGCACGCTGTGAAGGCTGTTAAAGAAAAAGACAAAAATAACATAATTAGCCTCCACAAAAGAAATGAAATAAAAAGTGCAAAAAAACAAAGCAAAAATATTTATACTTACAAGCTTGTGACCGCCGCGTTGCTGTCGCCGACGACCCTGGGAGGCACTGCGAGGACCTCTTGGCCGAGCACCAGATTGGGAAGACTAGAGAAGAAAACAAAAAATGTTATGTCTTTGGATGTAGGCATTTGTTTGCTGTGTGTGGTCTGCAGAACATTGTTTTCTATGTGTTGTGTGTAGTGTGATGTTGTGTTTCTGCGTTTGATGCAAAAAACTTACCAATTGTGAGCCCACTCCAGGTGTCTGTCCACCCCTTCCTTCTTCTTCTGGGAGCTCCTCTTCATCTTGTGATTCCTGTTTTGAAATAAAAGTCAATGAATAGACATATATTACAGAGATGATGGATTTTGGAAATAAAAACTTACCGTCAAACGCTGACGATGCGAGGGAGGGCTCCCAGAAGAACATGTGCTGTCCTGTTGATGGCCAGACTCCATGGCTGTGGGTATTGCTGCTGCTGTTGCTGCTGCCAGTGATGCCATTTCTGCTGCTGCTGCTGCTGCATCTCTTTGGCGGCTGTTGAATAAAGAGAAACAAAGGGCCAATGAATATCTTGATATTCCATGGCCCTAGTTTGGAGGAATGGGGGATTTGATAATTACCGTCTCTCATCTGCTGCTGGACTCCCCTCCTCAGCATGTTCCATTTGCTGCTCCATTTGGGGTGGTGCTGATGGTGCTGCTGCTGCAGATGTCTGCTGCCTTCTCCTGCTCCTGGTTCTTGGCTTGGGTGGCATGTTGGGTGTGGCTGAGGGTCCCATTGTCTTGCTTTTATATATCTCCTGTGGGCAGAGCTACTGAGCATGCTCAGACCAAAAAACCGGATCCGGCCGCCGGATCCGGCTTTAGCCGGATCCAGCGCATTGCGGCGCTCATAGGCTTTCATTGTGTGAAAAAGCCGGACGCGCCGGATCCGGCGTGTCCGGCTTTTTCGCCGGAGACAAAAAACGTTACAGTAGACGTTTTTTCCAGACGCCGGATCGCGACACATTGCCGGATCCGGCGAAAACCGGATGAAACGCATGGCCATCCAGCGCGATCCGGCGCAAATGCAAGTCAATGGGGGGGAAACCGGATCCGGCATTGCATTTCGCCGGATCCAGTTTCTGTCAAAAGCGCCGGATCGCGCCTGACGGCGAAAACCTGATGTGTGAAAGAGGCCTTACCAGCGTCTTTTTGATGCGGAAGAAACAAATCAGTCATGGGCTTAGTGAGACAGCGTTCTAACTATGCCATTGCACAGGTGCCTGAGTATACCGGTGGAAGTTTCAACATGAATGATGAATCAAATATCGCACACAAGTTGTTCTGTGTGTGAACACACCTCTATTGTTTAACATCAGTTCCCTCGTTGCCCAGTCGCCTGGATTTAATGGTCACAAATCCAGTCACAGTCTCTCAAGAGACCCAGCACACCTTCATCCTTCAATGCACAGGCACCTGGACTTAATATCTTAAAATAGCCACACTAGAAATGGCGCACTAATGCAAAAACGCATATATAGAGAGTTCCATGTCTCTGACGCAAATAGCAGTGCAACATATCATCATAACCCATATAAGCTTTTTATAAGACTAATCTTATCAACTTTAAAGTGATGAATCACATATCGCACATAAGTTGTTCTGTGTGTGAACAAACCTCTATTATTTAACATTAGTTCCCTCATAGCCCAGTTGCCTGGGTTTAATGGTCACAAATCCAGTCACAGCACTACATGTCAAAATAGCACATATAGGCCACCTTGACATGCAAAGGTAATATGACACATAAGATGTTATGTGTGTGAACACACCTCTATTGTTTTGTCCAAAACATTTTCTCTTTTCTTCTTTCCCTTTTCCCCTTTCTTTCCTTTAATGGTCACAAATCCAATCATAGTACTACATGTCAAAATAGCGCGTATAAGCCACCTTGACATACAAAGGTATTATGGCACAAAAGATGTTGTGTGTGTGAACACACCTCTATTAACTTGTCCAAAAAAATTATTTTCCTTTCTTTTTTCCTTCCATTCCCTTCCTCTTCCTTTCCCTTATTAGGTTAAATAATGTCAAAGTAGCACATGTAGACCACTATAACATACAAAGGTAACATGGCACATAAGATGTTATGTGTGTGAAGACACCTATATTGTTTTGAATAAATCTTTGGTTCTCTCATTGCGCAGGTGCCTAAACTTTATACATCACAAAGGTCTCACTGGAGACAACGCATTAATGCTATAGCGCATATCTAGAAAGTCCCACGTCACTCTGCATGCTGGCGAAACACATATATAGAAAGTTCCATGTCTCTGATGCAACATATCAAAATAACCCATATAAGCTTTTATAAGACAAGTATTATCAACTTTAAAGTAATGAATCAAATATCACACATACTGTAAGTTGTTCTGTGTGTGAACACACCTCTATTATTTAACATCAGTTCCCTCATTGCCCAGTCGCCTGGGTTTAATGGTCACAAATCCAGTCACAGCACTACATGTCAAAATAGCACAAATAAGCCACCTTAACATACAAAGGAAATATGGCACATAAGCTGTTATGTGTGAACACACCTCTATTGTTTAAATAAATCATTAATTCTTTCATTACACAGGTGCCTAAACTTAATACATCACAAAGGTCTCGCTGGAGACAACGCATTGATGCTATGGCGCATATCTAGAAAGTCCCACGTCACAAAGGTCTCGCTGGAGACAACGCATTGATGCTATGGCGCATATCTAGAAAGTCTCACATCACAAAGGTCTCGCTGGAGACAACGCATTGATGCTTTGGCGCATATCTAGAAAGTCCCACGTCACAAAGGTCTCGCTGGAGACAACGCATTGATGCTATGGCGCATATCTAGAAAGTCCCACGTCACAAAGGTCTCGCTGGAGACAACGCATTGATGCTATGGCGCATATCTAGAAAGTCTCATGTCACAAAGGTCTCGCTGGAGACAACGCATTGATGCTATGGCGCATTTCTAGAAAGTCTCACGTCACAAAGGTCTCGCTGGAGACAACGCATTGATGCTATGGCGCATATCTAGAAAGTCCCACGTCACAAAGGTCTCGCTGGAGACAACGCATTGATGCTATGGCGCATATCTAGAAAGTCCCACGTCACAAAGGTCTCGCTGGAGACAACGCATTGATGCTATGGCGCATATCTAGAAAGTCTCACATCACAAAGGTCTCGCTGGAGACAACGCATTGATGCTTTGGCGCATATCTAGAAAGTCCCACGTCACAAAGGTCTCGCTGGAGACAACGCATTGATGCTATGGCGCATATCTAGAAAGTCCCATGTCACAAAGGTCTCGCTGGAGACAACGCATTGATGCTATGGCGCATATCTAGAAAGTCTCATGTCACAAAGGTCTCGCTGGAGACAACGCATTGATGCTATGGCGCATTTCTAGAAAGTCTCACGTCACAAAGGTCTCGCTGGAGACAACGCATTGATGCTATGGCGCATATCTAGAAAGTCCCACGTCACAAAGGTCTCGCTGGAGACAACGCATTGATGCTATGGCGCATATCTAGAAAGTCTCACGTCACAAAGGTCTCGCTGGAGACAACGCATTGATGCTATGGCGCATATCTAGAAAGTCCCACGTCACAAAGGTCTCGCTGGAGACAACGCATTGATGCTATGGCGCATATCTAGAAAGTCCCACGTCACAAAGGTCTCGCTGGAGACAACGTATTGATCCTATGGCGCATATCTAGAAAGTCCCACGTCACAAAGGTCTCGCTGGAGACAACGCATTGATGCTATGGCGCATATCTAGAAAGTCCCACGTCACAACGGTCTCGCTGGAGACAACGCATTGATGCTATGGCGCATATCTGGAAAGTCCCACGTCACAAAGGTCTTGCTGGAGACAACGCATTGATGCTATGGCGCATATCTAGAAAGTCCCACGTCACAAAGGTCTCGCTGGAGACAACACATTGATGCTTTGGCGCATATCTAGAAAGTCCCACGTCACTCTACATCCTGGCGAAATGCATATATAAAAAGTTCCATGTCTCTGATGCACATAGCAGTGCAACATATCAAAATAACAATGAATCAAATATCGCACATAAGTTGTTCTGTGTGTGAACACACCTCTATTGTTTTAAATAAATCATTAGTTCTTTCATTGCACAGGTGCCTAAACTTGATACATTGCAAAAAACCTCTCTGGAGACAACGCATTAGCGCTGTAGCGCATATATAGAAAGTCCCACGTCACTCTGCGTCCTGACACAGATCCAGTCACAGTGCTATATATCAAAATAGCACATATGAGCTTTTATAAATCTATTCTGATCCAATTTGACACACAAGAGAAGTAAATAAAGTATGGCACATGAGTTATTATGTGTGTGAACACACCTCTATTATTTTGTCAAAAAAAAAAAAAGAACATTTTTATCCTTAACATGACACATGAGATGTTATATGTGTGAACACACCTCTATTGTTTAAAATCTTTGCATTGCGCAGGTGCCCGAGCTTAATATCTCACAATAGCCTCACTAGAGGCAATGCACTAATGCAATAGTGCATGTATAGAGAGTCCCATGTCACTCTGTATCTTGGCACAGGTCCAATCACAGTGCTACATATCAAAATGGCACATATGAGCTTTTATAAAACTAATTTTATCCACTTTGACACACCAAACCAACAACTCAAGTGAAGCACATGAGTTGTTATGTGTATGAACACACCTCCGTTGTTTTAAATAAGTACTATTTCGGTTACGTTGATGTGCCCTTACTAGGCATCAATTCTCGATGCCCAGGCACCTGGCTGTGCTGCCAGGAGTTAGTGCAATTGCTTGCACTCGCTACTCTGAAAACATCGCTCAAGTGCGATGACACATCCATAGGAGACCCTATGTCTCTCCAAATCTTGGCACAGATACATTCAAAGTGCAAAATATATCCAAACAGTTTTTCAATATTAGATTAAACCAACATATATATATATCTATCGTGTCACTCAGAAACCAGGACTTGATATCTAGGACGAAATTAGCCTCCTATGAAGTGTAGTCAGGCCAAAAAAAAAAAAAAGAAGAAAAGGATCCCCATATCTCAAGACAGTTATAATTAATGAAGCTTTAGTGTCCCACTGTTAACCACAAGGACATATTCTTCCAGCTTTAGATCCTATTCCTAGAATCCTCTCTGTGTATGACTCGTTGCCTGTTATCTGACTACTCTCTGCTCGCCCCTCTTGTACCTCGCAGCTATCTCTGTGTATTACTCATTGGCTATGTCCTGACTATCCTCCCTGTCTATGCCCCTTGGTAACTTTGTCTCACAGTTACCCTGCTAGGAGTTCTCTTGCAGCTCCTAGCTCTCGGGAGCTTAGGCCACACCCCCAGCAGTCACATGCTTCGGGTCCTGCGGGTCTGAAGAACGCACCTACTCAGCTGCTGCCCACTCCACAGGTATCTTTGAGCACAGGACACGCGCACTGGCTCAGTGAGCAAGTTCAGTGCGGTGTTCCTGACAAGAAGGTACAAGAAGGCTGAGGAACTGCTGAGAACCAGCTGACGGTACTGGAACCTAGATGGGTAGCTGAATATACAAGAGCCAATGGAACTACAGAGTACCAGCTGATGGTACTGTAACCCGGTTACTAAGCAGGAGGTACCTGTGCCAGAAAGCACTACCAAGGACCATCAGACGTTGGTGGAACTCGGATACTGAGAAGGAGGCACCTAAGCCAAAGGCTCTGCCTGGAACCAGCTGACATTACTGGAACCCAGGGGGACATATTCAAGATTTACTTCCAAAGAACCAGCTAATGGTACTGGAACTCAGATAGGCAGGAGAAGGTACACATGAAAAAAAAAGTTGCAAGGCCGCGAGCCGGCCGGAGTTACCGAAACCCACAGTCCTACACGGGGAACTTATCCTATAGGCACTACAGAACCAGCCTTCATTGCCAGATCCCGCAGCCCACATAGGAAGCACCTAAACTGCAGGCACCAGAGTCAGCTAACCCGACCGCAACACGACAGGACAACGTATTGGAGGCAAAGTGACGTTGACACTACCCGGAAACAGCTGGCGTGCTGGAAACAGGCTGGGCAGGAGGGAGTACCCAAGCCAAAGACACTTCTGAGCAGCAACTGGCGGTGTTCAAGCCCAGGGATTACAGGAGAAGCAGAGTGTAGCCAGAGGCCTAATTGGAGCAAGCTTAATATCTGTAGTAGTGTGAGTGTGGTCGGAGCAGGAGAAATTGCCGGACACACAGCAGGGGATCAGCTGACGTTACTGAACCCCAATAACACAGGATCAAGTGTTGACTGTGCATACAGCACTTCTGAGCAGCAACTGGCGGTGTTGGAGCCCAGGGATTACAGTTCAGGTGGTAGAAACATGAACACAACAGGAGACCTGGATACTGTTGCCAACCAATTATTTAATCTGGAAGAGGACTGTCAAATTCCTGCGAGATCCAGGCCTTGTTCATTTTCAGAAAAGTAAGCCGGTTAATGTTATCGGAGGACAGTCGCGTGCGACGGTCTGTTAGTACACCACTTGCGGCACTAAAGACGCGTTCCGATAATACACTAGCAGCAGGGCAAGCCAGCACCTCCAATGCATACTGGCTAAGCTCCGGCCATGTATCCAGCTTAGGGACCCAAAACTTGAAGGGGGAAGAGCCGTGTGGGAGAACACTGAGAGGGCAAGACATGTAGTCTGTCACCATCTGCCGGAAACGTTGCCTCCTGCTGACTGGAGCCGTCTGTGATGGTGTAGACATTTGTGGCAGGGACACAAAGCTTTGCCACATTTGGGCCATTCTGGTCTTGCCGTGTGCTGAGGCGCTGCTTCTGCTCCTTCTTTGTGCAGAGCTTCCTCCACTGCCTCGACGCACTGAACTGCTTTGTAAAGCACTAGCAGCACTGCTCTCGGGTGGAATGGAGAACATGATGGAATGCACCAGTGTGTCTTGGTACTCCCGCATTTTACGCTCCCGGTTCAACGGTGTTATGAGGCTTTGTAAGTTGTCCCGGTAGCGAGGATCTAGGAGGGTGTACACCCAATAATCAGCCGTGTTGAGAATGTGGGCGATGCGGTGGTCATTTCTCAGGCACTGCAGCATGAAATCAACCATGTGCTGCAGACTGCCAACTGGCCAAGAAACGCTGTCCCCTGCTTGAGGCATCTTCTCTGCCTGCTCTGCATCACCCCACCCTCGCTCTACATACTGACTACTAGAGCATTGTGTACCTCACTCCTCTGGACTGATGTCTTCCTCCTCCATTGACTCCTCCTCATCCTCCTCACAGAGTGTCCCCTGCCTAGGCCTTTGTGAGGAACCACGTTGCGCAGACTGTCCAGAAGCAGATGGCATTTGTGACTCCTCATCCTCCACCTTTTCTACAACCTCCTCCCTTAGTGCTTGCAGTGTTTTTTCAAGCAGGCAGATAAGGGGGATAGTCATGCTGACTAGTGCATCATCTGCACGCGCCACCCACGTGGAATCATCGAAGGTATGCAAAACGTGGCAGATGTCCTTCATAGAGGCCCACTCAGTGGTGGTGAAGTGTGAACGGCGCGCAGTGCGACTTGTTTGCGCCTGATGCAGCTGGTACTCCATTGCTGCTGCCTGCTGCTCACACAACCTCTCCAACATATGTAACATTGAATTCCAACTGGTGGGTAGGTCACATATGATGCGATGTTCCGGAAGGCGGAATCGGCACTGCAATGCGCGATCTTGCCATGCTGGAACACCGCAAGTGAGCGCACTCTATGCGGACCTTGTGCAGCAGTGCATCAAGATCCGGATAGTCCCTCAAAAAACTCTGCACGACCAAGTTGAGCACATTTGCCAGACATGGGATGTGAGTGAGGTTGCCTAGGCCCAGAGCTGCCCCAAATTTCGGCCATTGTCACACACTACCATGCCTGGCTGGAGACTCGCTGGCACAAACCACACGTCGCTCTCCTGCTGGATGGCATTCCAGAGCTCCTGCGCTGTGTGGCTTCAATTCCCCAAAGAAATTAATTTCAATACGGCCTGTTGACGTTTGGCCATAGCTGTGCTCATATCGGTCGTAACAGGTAAGCGTTCACGGGTCCATGTGGAGGTAGACTGTGATGGCTCCTGCAGCGCTGATTCAGAGGAACTGGAGTATGAGGAGGAGTCAATGTGTACAGACTGGATTCCTGCAATCCTTGGAGTTGGCAGAACACGTACAGCGCCACTCTCAAGATCTGTACCTGGCTTCACAACATTTACCCAATGGGCAGTGAGGGAAAGATATCGTCCCTGTCCATGGTTACTGGTCCATGCATCGGTGGTCAGGTGGACCTTGCTACTGACGGCGTTTAGTAGCGCATGTTTAATTTTTGCCTCCACATGCTTTTGCAGGGCAGGAACGGCTTGCCTGCTGAAATAAAAGCAGCTGGGCACGTTGTATTGTGGGACTGCCAATGCCATGAAGTTACGGAAGGTGTCAGTCTCCACCAGCCTGAATGAGAGCATTTCAAGGGACAGTAGTTTGGCAATGCCAGCATTCAGAGCCTGTGCTCGTGGGTGGTTTGCCGAGTATGGCCGCCTTTTCTCCCATACCTGTGCTCCCGATGGCTGTAGACTGGCCTGGGAGTGTGAGCATGACAGGGAACGTGGTGCTGTGGGTGGAATGACACTGTGTCTCTGTACAACAGTGCCAGAGGTTCTTCCATGGCGATCCTGTGAGGAAGCCGAACCAGCTGTGTGTGAGCTGGAGGAAGAGGCTACAACACGAGCTGAAGAGGTGGTAGGTGGTGCTGTAGGTTGGCCTAGGTCTTCAGTGTGTCTTTGTAACTCCACCACGCGTTTGGTCCACACATGTTTCCACATATTTGTGGTCTTGAGGTTGCTGACACTTTTCCCTCTTTTCACTTTCTGATTACACAGCTTGCATTTGACAAAGCAAATGTCATCTGCAACTGTGTCAAAAAAAGACCAGGCACTGCAAGTCTTGGGAGCGCCTGTTTTGGGTTTTGGAAGAGGCATGCTCCTAATGGGTGCCGAAGTGGAGGCTACAGGCAACCGAGTCTGCCCCCTCCCTCTCCCTCCTTTTTTGGCCGTTCGGGGAATCTCTTCCTCAGAGCTGCTCCCACCACCTTCCTGTACCTCATGCCATGATGGGTCAAGGACCTCATCATCTACACTCCCCTCTTCAAACGACTGCTTCTCCTGGGTAGTCTCGACAGCACAGTGCGCACCAGAAAGTGGCACCTGAGTCTCATCATCAGATGCGTACTGAGGTGTGCTGACCATAGGCACTGGCCCACCCGCCTCTTCAGATTCAGAGAGACAAAGCTGTTGCGCATCATTGCATACTACCTCTTCTTCAAATTCTCGAATGCTGCTTGGCTGGCCCCCTCTTTCCAAGCCAACAGATTCAGAGAACAGAAGTAGAAATGGCTCCTGTCCAGGGCTCTCTGACTGCCTGGGCAATTTGGCAGGTGGTGAAGAGACAGATGGGTGCTCTTCAGTGCTCTGGACCTGAGAGGATCTGGAACTAATTGAAGTCGATGCGTTAGCTGCCATCCATCAGACAATGGCTTCAATTTGTTCGTCCCGCAGCAGTGGGGTACGGCGAGCTCCTACAAAGCTGCGCATAAAGGACTGTTCCCTGTTAAAACTGGGGGATGCTGAGTCACTGGTGCCCACAGCAGGCACAGAATCCCTTCGTCCTCTCCCTGCAGAAACTCCATGCCCCATGACCATGTGCCTTACTCCCTGCCTTCTTCATCTTGGTAGACTGATAAAGATAGGCAGAAAAGTACAAAGGGAGGCTTAGTGTGCTAATTCTTGAACAGCTGCTAACAGGTATAAGAAACACTAATTTTATAAAGTGTGGACTAGACTTTAATGTGAGCTAATGTGGCCTACACTACTGTAAAGTGGAGTGTTTGGTGAACTTTATTAACTTTTTTTTTCACAAAAAGACACTGGATGTGCCCAAAGATGTAAAACCGATAGCATCACAAACTTTTTGTAGTTATTACAATGCAGGAAGGTAACCTACAATGCAATAGATGAGGATCCAAAAAATAGGCTAATACTAATGTGGCTGGGGCTACTCCTATATAGTGTTTGCAAATATTCTAGCTGGATACGGATGGAACCACACTAATAGGAGAAATCTGGAAAAATGAGCAGCACTAATGCAAAGAAGGACAATGTATGAGGCAGTGACGCTTGCTGAGCGGACTACAACCGGAGGTGGCTGCAGAACACACTACAGCGTGAGCTGCACTCACACAAAGAGACCTCGCAGACAGCCGTGAACAGAGCTGCAAGGCTGCAGAAAAGCTCCTCTATCTGCTCCTATATAGTGTTTTCAAGCAATCTAGCTGGATACGGATGGAACCACACTAATAGTAGAAATCAGGAAAAATGAGCTGCACTAATGCAAAAAAGGACAATGTATGAGGCAGTGACGCACATTGAGCGGACTACAACCGGAGGTGGCTGCAGAACACACTACAGCGTGAGCTGCACTCACACACAGAGACCTCGCAGACAGCCGTGAACAGCGCTGCAAGGCAAAAGAAAGCGTCTCACACAGCGGTTGCTAAAGTAGCCTGGGTAAAGCACAATAAAGCAAATCGCTAGCTCAAACTGTCCCTCAGAGTCAGAACAGCAGCGTCCTGTCCCTAAGTAAATTCACAGCAGAGTGAACCAAAAATGGCGGCGGCGGCTTTTATAGTGCATCATGACATCATTTCAGCAGCCAATCACAGCCATGCCATTAGTTAACATGCCTATCATGCATAACAGGATGTGCCCACACTTCTTAGGATTCCTCATTGGCTGAATAAAATGAAACTGGCTCATTGCATTATGGAAACATCCGATTTCGGTATTCGATATTATAAAAGTATCGGAACTCCGATACCGCGAATATCGTCCGACACCTGATATTGCAGTATCAGAATGCTCAACACTATTTATAACACGGAAAAATGCAAAGTACTACATCTGGGCAATAAAAATGAAAAAAAGCATATACAGAATGGGCAAAGCAACAGCACATGTGAATAAGACTTGGGTATAAAAGATCACAGACTGAACATGAGTCAACAGTGTGATGCAGCAGAAAAAAGGGAAATACAATTCTGATATGTATTAACAGAAGCATACAGTCTAGATCACTTGAAGTAATTATAACCCTCTACTCCTCTTAGACTTCATTTGAAATACTGTGTCCAGTTTTGGGCACCACATTTTAAAAAAGACATCAGCAAAATGGAGCGAGTTGAGAGAAGAGCGACCAGAATAGTGACCAGTCTGCAAACCATGTCCTATGAGGAACTGTTACAGGATTTGGGAATGTTTAGCTTGCAAAAAAGAAGACTAAGAGGAGACTTAATAGCTGTCTACAAATATCTAGAGGGCTGTCACATTGTAGAAGTATTAACTTTATTCTCATTTGCACAAGGAAAGACTAGAAGCAATGGGATGAAACTGAATGGGAGGAGACACAGATAATGGGTCGCTCTGCCAGGGCTGTGGGGTACTCGGTACCGGGCCGGTGTCAGTGGGATGTGTCGCAGCAGCGGTGACCCGGTCCGTGGCCCTGGGCACCCAAGTAATGGGGAAATGTAATGTAGATTAAGTGGAATAGTTCGTGACGCCACCTGTGGTGTTCGGCAAGTGAGATGTTAGGCCGACGCTGCATGCGGATCCTCTGGGGCTGGTGGTGTGCTGCAGCATAGATGGTGTAGCTCCCCACAGGTAAAGCTGTAGCCCCAGGGCAATGTAGTGGCAATGGGCGAGGAGGGGTGCAGATTGTGTAAAGGATGGTACCCAGATGTAGTGGTGCTGAGCGGGTTGGCGCAAGAATGAATGGAGGACACAGGGGCTTGTAGTTCCAAAGCTTTACTCACAGTCTGCGGTACACAATGGTGCCTGCCTCCAGGCCGTGTCCTCCGGGTCAGAGACTCAGTCAACCTCCAGGCAAGATGGAACGCTCCCCTCCAACACTCCGCCAACATGTATCTTTCCTGAACATCTCCACTATAGCGCCTTTAAGTGTGAAGATCTCCAGTACCATGGTACTCTGGAGTTCCTCTTTACAGATGTTCCCAAGAACTCTACTTGTATGGCAGACAGCTGTAGCCTGCTTTGGGGACTCCCTTCTCCTGAGGCCCGGCTCTCTATCCAGTTGCTGCTGTGCCCCAAGTCTTAGATGGGAGTAGTGCATTTACAGCCAACTACTCCACTGGTGTCTGCTGCAGAATCATAAGTGTCCATACAACCTCGGGGACCGGGCCCCGGCCTTGCACTGAGAACCTATAGGCAGGGTTCCTCTTCCAACCCACGTCCTCTCTGTTCTCCTACTCCTTCGTTCCGTACTTGTCTCTCTCTTATGGAAGCTTAGGTTTCAGTTCTACATCTTTCTCCTTCAGATCACTGAGGCAGCTGCAGCACTCCTTCCTCCATCCTTTCTTCCAGGGATCCGCACTCCTGTCCGAGTGACTTCCTTCCTAACTGACCTTCTGTCAGACTGACCTGTCATCCTACACTTTCCCACTCTTTTATGTAACTTAGGCCGGTTTCACATTAGCGCATTTTATGCGCGCGCACGGCCGGGGGTAGCTCCGCCCCCGAGCCGGCTCTCTGCCCGGCGTGCCCGCCCCTTCCTTGTAGCGCTGCCTCCTAGCGGACAGCGGCGCCTGCGATCGGCGCACCCTATCTTTAGCATAGGGTGCGCCGATCGTGCGCAGGTCGTGCGCTAGTTGCGCTTTGACCTGCGCTGCGCACTTATGACGGTGCGCCGTGCGCGCCAAAATCCGAAAAGTTCGATTTTGGCGCGCACGGCGCACTGTCATAAGTGCGCAGCGCAGGTCAAAGCGCAACTAGCGCACGACCTGCGCACGATCGGCGCACCCTATGCTAAAGATAGGGTGCGCCGATCGCAGGCGCCGCCGTCCGCTAGGAGGCGGCGCTACAGGCAAGGGGCGGGCACGCCGGGCAGAGAGCCGGATCGGGGGCGGAGCTACCCCGGCCGTGCGTGCGCATAAAATGCGCTAATGTGAAACCGGCCTTAACTCCACCCACCTCCCAGCACATCCAGTGTTCCTAGCAGGGAACCACCAAAGGTGCTCTGCTACTCTCTAATCACTGAGCCGCAATGTGGTTGTGCAGAACTACCCTGTTGTGTGGGGTGCGAGTGTTGGAGTGTGGAAAGGTGTTCCCACCCTACCTGGATGGTGGGGCACTACAAATTAGGAGAAGGTGCAGTACCTCTGTGGCGACTGAGCCTCAGGGGTGCCACATACCCCCCCGTTAAACACAGCAGGTCCACGTGCTGCAAGATAAACAAAGTTGACAGTACAGGAACATACAAAATTTTGGAATGCTGCATTAACATTTCTTATACTAAACTTCCTAATATAGGAGGCATTGCTTCTTGAACGTTGCAAACAATTCTTAATTATCTATCTAAATTTCAAGTCAAATGTGCAATTTTTCATACTTTACATAATTCTAAGTGCTATTATCTGTGACTCACTATCACTTCAGTATTCTTCATCTTTCCTTCTCTAGTACACATTTCTTCTTCTCTTTCAAGTGACACCTGTGATACCTGGTTCACCATTCACATTTTCAACTCTTTATTCAAATCTCTCATTCCTGTATCAAAACATTTCTCATTCTATATAAAAGCTATTTCCTAGTTACTAATATTCTCATAAGACACATCATTATCAAAAATACTTTGCATTAAAACTTTCAACAGTTATTCTTGTAAGTGCTGGACACCGCTCCCAGCCAGGATCTCTTGCAGTGTCCTTCGAGGTAGACTTCTATCTTCGCAAAGTGTCCTTATGTAAAACCAAGAGAGGGCACCTAAAGAGGTGCAACTATTTACAATAACAGTTTTGCATCATACAGCGTCCATGATCTCCTCAGTTCCAAATGTAGAAACGCTGCCAATCAAAACAGGGCAACTCTGGAAAACCAAAAACTAAACCGTGATATGCAAACAAAAAGGCACAATGGTGCAAACAAACCCTCCTAGGTCACGAGAGTTGCTGTAAATCTTTAATGCTGGTCCCCTCCTGGGGTTCTGGAAGCCGATTGGGAACTGCTACCAGATGTGGTATCTTCATCTTGATTCTGTCTACTTGCTATAGGGCACTTAAGTTGTGGTAAAGGGAACCCATGATGCATCTCAATGCCCATCAACTGCTCCTCCTCAATAGGTGATTCCGCTGCTCTAGTACGAGGTCTAGCATAGAGGGATTCCGCAGCTTGTCGGCGCTGATAAGCAACTATACGAGGGTTCGGCCGCCAAGGGATCCCGAGGTCACTATCCCAAAGCGACTGAGACTCATCTATTCCCTGAAGATGCCGAATCATACGCGCCTGTTCCAGCCGTACCCTTCTCAGTAGGGACCTCTTCCACCACCTCATCTCTGACTGACTAGCACACCCAGCGGACTCTTCCAACTGCCCCATTTCGAGTTGTCGCAAACCCGCCTCAGACAATGTGAATTTGAAGGTCAACCCATTAGGAGGGCCGGGGTATATACCTGGTGCCTCATGGCGATGTGACCTCCGCTCCGGTGCAGGCATGGTGGCAACTGGCACTGCCCGGTGAGACACCGGGGATGGCGGTGGAGCCAACGGCAGCTCTGGCTCCGCGGGGGTCGCTGGCGGGACCTGCGCAGTCGCGTCAGGTCCGGGCAGGGGCTTCTCTTCCTCCGTTTCAGCTCCGTGGGCTGTGTATAACTCCTCCGATAGTAGCGGCAGAGAGGGAACAGGGCACGCTGCCGGTGACATGGCAGCGGTCACAGGCACCACAGGGTCTGCCGGGAAAAGGTCCGGTGCAGCAGCGGCTGGTACCGGTGTCGCGGGTACCGCAGGTGTAGGCCCCTCCTGGGCGCGCTGCAGATTCAATGTCCATAGTGCTTCCTGCCTCAGTTGCAGGCGGCGCGTCAGCTGGGCAATTTCGTCCTCCAGCTGCTGACGGTTCATCTCCACTACGGGGTCGGAGCCTTCAGCCATGGCGCCGGGGAGATCCAATGCAACCTCCGCGCGCTCTACAGGCGTCCTTCCCTCACTCTCCAAAATGGCGTTCTGGCGTTCTTCTTCCTGCCTCGGCCCCTTTCCCTTCACTGGCTTCTTCTGCCCCTCCTTCCGGGGGTGGCGTCTTCTTCCAGCGCCTCCATACCAAACCAGTATACGAACCCCTCGGGGGTGGGCCATGTTGCTGTTACATAGTAATTCAGACAGGGGAGGCCCAAGCCTCTTCGCGGTCTTTTCCTAGGACCTCCTATCTCTTCACGCCCTTCTTCTCCGTGCCAGCGGACATTTTTAATATTCATGTCACAGTCTATTAAATTGCGTCTTCTGCACATTCTCAAAAGTTCAAAGTCCAACAAATCTCAGGCACACAGAACCCGATGGCATCGGGTCTCGTCATCCTGTTCGTGACGCCAAGTTGGGTCACCCTCCCAGAGCTGTGGGGTACTCGATAGCGGGCCGGTGTCAGTGGGATGTGTCACAGCAGCGGTGACCCAGTCCGTGGCCCTGGGCGCCCAAGTAATGAGGGACTGTAATGTATAATAAGTGGAATAGTTTGTGACGCCACCTGTGGTGTTCGGCAAGTGAGATGTTAGGCCGACGCTGCATGCTGATCCTCTGGGGCTGGTGGTGTGCTGCAGCATAGATGGTGCAGCTCCCCACAGGTGAAGCTGTAGCCCCAGGGCCATGTAGTGGCAATGGGTGAGGAGAGGCGCAGGCCATGTAAAGGGTGGTACCCAGATGTAGTGGTGCTGAGCGGGTTGGCGCAAGAATGAATGGAGGACACAGGGGCTTGTAGTTCCAAAGCTTTACTCACAGTCTGCGGTACACAATGGTGCCTGCCTCTGGGCCGTGTCCTCCGGGTCAGAGACTCAGTCAACTTTCAGGCAAGATGGAACGCTCCCCTCCAACACTCCGCCAACATGTACCTTTCCTGAACGTCTCCTCTATAGTGCCTTTGTGTGAAGATCTCCAGTACTGTGGTACTCTGGAGTTCCTCTTTACAGATGTTCCCAAGAACTCTACTTGTACAGCAGACAGCTATAGCCTGCTTTGGGGACTCCCTTCTCCTGAGTCCCGGCTCTCTATCCAGTTGCTGTTGTGCCCCAAGTTTTAGATGGGAGTAGTGCATTTACAGCCAACTACTCCACCGGTGTCTGCTGCAGAACCATAAGTGCCCATACAACCTCGGGAACCGGGCCCCGGCCTTGCACTGAGAACCTATAGGCAGGGTTCCTCTTCCAACCCACGTACTCTCTGTTCTCCAACTCCTTCATTCCGTACTTGTCTCTCTGTCGCTTATGGAAGCTTAGGTTTCAGTTCTACGTCTTTCTCCTTCTTTTCCTTTTCCGTGCCAGCTGGCTCAGATCACTGAGGCAGCAGCAGCACTCCTTCCTCCATCCCTTCTTCCAGGGATCCACACTCCTGTCCGAGTGACTTCCTACCCGACTGACCTTCTGTCAGACTGACCTGTCATCCTACACTTTCCCACTCTTTTATGTAACTTAACTCCACCCACCTCCCAGCACATCCAGTGTTCCAAGCAGGAAACCACCAAAGGTGCTCTGCTACTCTCTAAGCACTGAGCCGCAATGTGGTTGTGCAGAACTACCCTGTTGTGTGGGGTGTGAGTGTTGGAGTGTGGAAAGGAGTTCCCACCCTACCTGGATGGTGGGGCACTACACCTTAGGAGAGGGTGCAGTACCTCTGTGGCGACCGAGCCACAGGGGCGGCACAATTAGATATTAGAAAAAGCTTTTTAACAGTTAGGGTGATCAATGAGTGGAACAGGCGGCCACGAGAGGTGGTGAGTTCTCCTTCAATGGAAGTCTTCAAACAGAGGCTGGACAGGCATCTGTCTGGGATGATTTAGTGAATCCTGCTTTGAGCAGCGGCTTGAACCAGGTGACCCAGGAGGTCCCTTTCAACTCTACCATTCTATGATTCTATGAGTACTGGACTGCTAACATAAGAAAAAAAAATGCAAAAAACCTACATATGAAAGGTAGACTCAACAAATCCTGACTGATGCAATAGCAGGATGCAGCAGGCCTCCATTGATAAATGCTTGGGGCAGCACAGGTGGAGGCAACACTCATCATTGTCTCCTGGTCAGGCAGAGATTAGTGTGACCAGGAAACAATGATAGGAGTTGTATTGAGCAGCAGCTGGGTCCCTCCTGTATAAAATAAATTAAATTTTAAAAAAAGGCATGGCTCCCATGCAGATTTCAAACTCAGCAGAAAGAAAGCCCACAGCTGGGGGGCTGATTTTAATAATCAGGGACAAGGGAAAATACCCCATAAGGTTTCCAGAATATTAAGAGCACAAAGCTGTTCTCTTAGCTTTTCCTAATGAATGTATGGGCGACCCCAGAAAAAATATGGCGTAGGATCCCCTATAAATTAAAACAAGCAAAGGGTAAACAGACAGCTGTAGGTTAATATTAATAGCCTAGGAAAGGGTCAGAGATATTGCCCTCCTCCTGGCTACCAACATTAACCATCAGCAGCTATTACATCGTTTTCCAAAGTTGCATACATATATATGTATGATGCCTTCTGGTTAAGCTATATGACACTCTAGATATCCACTTATAGTACGGACAAGATGTGTTTGGCTAACTTGGCAGTATAATCACACTGTCACATTGCTTGAAAATACCCTCCGCTTACAGCATAAAAATAGATGCACTCAGCGTATTGGAGTCTTGGCGGCAATTAAAGTGGAGTGTGACAGTAATATACATATATGCCATTTTACCATCTGATTGCATGTTATCCTGGTGTAGGGTCGGTGGTGGGGTGCCGAGCTGGGGGGTGGTCCTACTTTTATACCGCGCAGAGATGACAACAGAGACACGATGGAGGCAGATTCTGGGTGCAACAGGTCCAAGTTTATTTCTTCACTTGCCGTCCGACTGACGGCACACCTCGCGGCCCTCCGTTTCCAGAGCCGCTTCTCACACCGTACACTGGAGACGTGTCTGCACACACCGTCCCCTCCTTTACTGTCGACGCTCCTGACAGTTCCGTCACTGTGGCCGCCTTAGGCCCATTAACCAACAGCGCTTCTACTGCTCAGTCGTCGTGTCACATACGGTGTCTTACACCCAGTACCTCGTCTCAACTGCGGTCCTTTACTGTCAGGACCACCCCCCTGACGTCCTCTCTCCTCAGTCCCCCTGGTCTGGATTCTCCTCAGAGTGCACAGACTGTCGTAGTCCTCCTGTCACTTGAGCTCCCCCTGGGGACTGGAATCTTCTGGAACCCTCCCTCAGAATTTATAGCTCACCCGGTTCCTTGAAACTGTCACTCCAACTGTCACCTCGCCCCCCATGACCAACGGTTTCTAAAGCCCTAAGCTGCTGTAAAGTCCTTTGCTCACACTCCACCCTGCCATCTAATGGTCATCCCAAGGTACTGCACGTCCACTACACTTTCCTAGTTGTTTCCCCACTGTAATCACTGACTCCTACCTACACTGTGCAAACCTATCTTTCTTCACTCTGACTAGTCCGTCCGTCCGTCAGGTCACCTTCCCTACACTCCCCCTTCCTTTGTCCATTGTCGTCCTCGACAATCGTCATCCCTGCCTTCGTCGTTCTGAATCTACACCTACATTCTGTTGTCGGACCAGAAGTTGAGCCAAACCCACTATCTGCGGGGGCCGAACCATACTGGGAGCACTATGCTCTGAGCAGCCTACTGCTACTCACCAGCGCGCACGCCACATGACAACGTCTTTCAAATTGGGCAAGGTACACCCGTATTCTCTCTACGGCGTGTATCTTTCCCCTACTCTCCCCTACTGTTACCTTTCACTATCCGGTACGCCATGATCGAGGCCACTCACCTACCAGATCATTGCCGGCGCCCGCCTTTCCTTCTTCAGGGGTGTCCGTGGTGTTGGGGACCTGACCTAGGACGGCTGTCTTTCTCACGTCTTCCCACTCATTTTCCTTCTTTCAATTACATGTCATGGTCGGCGTCCCGGTCTCCCAGACCTCAACTCTTAGATCCCTACCGGATCTCACACTTTCCTTTGGTCCCGCAGACCTTCCCTTACCCGGACCTGTTGCATTTTACTTTGCATATTATACATCATACAACTTTATAATAGCACAAGTACCCCATTTTTTATAATTTTTTTTTTCTTGCTTTTAAAACCAAAATATAACATAACATTGCATGTCTCCTTTCCTCCTCCCTTCCTTGGACATGGACACTCCCTCTCTTCTAAGTATCCCGCGCTCTGTCAGTCTAAAAAGTAAACACAATCTATCCTGTAAGAGGAACATAGAAAAACAGACATAAAAATCACAGATAAACATTTCTTTTTTTTTTTAAAAGCTGACCGCGAACTGTCCTTTTGACCTGCACAACGGTGCAACGAACTCCTGACAGTTCAATCCTCCTTTCGGTGGTCAGTAGTATGGGACCCCACAACCGTGGAGCTCCCAGGATGCAAGAAGTGTCCCTTTCTGCAAGATAGTATAAACGAGCCGTCCCGGGGGTCGTGCAGCCGCCATGCCAGCCTCTCCCCTCTCATGGAGCAGGTTACAGACTTCCTGCCCCCTGGCCCTCTTCTTCTCTATAACTCCTGCGACCCAAACAGAGGGTCCGGCATGAGCCCTGGAGTCCGGTGGGCGGGACTTAACCGAGGAAGGACGTGGATCAGAGGCGGCCGATGATTTTTGCGGCTCAACAGCCGCTGGGGCCAGGTGGCAAATGGGGACAACCGGGTCCTTGGAGGCTGGAATCACAAGGCCCACTAAGTCGGCCGCAGTCGACTTCAGCAGCGGCATAACCGCGGCCTCAGGACAGGCCGCATCCACTACTTCCAATGGAGCCGGAGTAACGGCCGATTTCAACAATGCAGCTGCTATTAGTAGGGAAAGCGCAGCAGCATCTTCTTTGGGTGAGCTCTGCACTGGTGACTCCGGGCGGGGTAGTTCGGGGACATGAGCGGGGACCTCGCTCAGCTCTGCATACACCACGGGGCCCGTGGTAACTAGGCCTTCCGGTGCGCAGGGGGCCGCGTGCTGCAGCAGAATGGTGGGGGCCGCTTGCGGAGGCACTGGTAGGGCTGGGGGTACTCTCACCTTCCCCGGCGCTGCGGCCTCCGTTCCATCATCACGCAGTTTCCCCCGCAGCCTCCGTTCCTTGCTCCACTGTCCTGCGGGCCTTCCCTCCGGACTCGGGGGCTCCGCTGAGAAGTCCTCTGCTGGTATTGGTGGCAGCCGTTCTCGCTGACTCCCCTCAGGCTCCGCTCCCCGGCTCAGCATCCCGCTGCCTGCCTGTAAATCTGAAGATGACTTCTGGTGCAGCTCCATCTCTCGCCGCCATTGCCACTCTAGGCGGCCGATGCCCCGACACCCGCAGCATCTCATACCGTCCGTTGGGCAGCACTCGAATGGCGTCAGACAGCCGCAGCCAAGTTTTTCTTCTGTGCCACTCCTCCTGCTGGGTGGGGCGTTGGCAGACCTTTCCATCCATCTGCCAGGGTCCAATATATGGAAACGTCGGTCTCCGGGCATATATTGCTTCCTTTTGGGGTACGTTGGAGGGGGTCCCAGTCCATTCTGAACAACTGCAAACACCCGGACCTCTCCTCTGCGCTGAAGTAATACCGCCATCTTGGGCAGAATCAGCTACTGCCTTGGATCCTCTGCAAGCAACACAGATCCGACACAGCGTCCCAATTTGTAATCCACAGGTCAGTAATTGGTAGTCCACAGGTGTTTATAATCCGAAATAGAGCAGTCCAAGTTTTCCTCAGTCCTTCAGTTGCAGGCCTGCAGCAGAAGATAGCGTATTAGCGGCGGCGATCCTGCCGACTACGCCAAATGTAGGGTCGGTGGTGGGGTGCCGAGCTGGGGGGTGGTCCTACTTTTATACCGCGCAGAGATGACAACAGAGACACGATGGAGGCAGATTCTGGGTGCAACAGGTCCAAGTTTATTTCTTCACTTGCCGTCCGACTGACGGCACACCTCGCGGCCCTCCGTTTCCAGAGCCGCTTCTCACACCGTACACTGGAGACGTGTCTGCACACACCGTCCCCTCCTTTACTGTCGACGCTCCTGACAGTTCCGTCACTGTGGCCGCCTTAGGCCCATTAACCAACAGCGCTTCTACTGCTCAGTCGTCGTGTCACATACGGTGTCTTACACCCAGTACCTCGTCTCAACTGCGGTCCTTTCCTGTCAGGACCACCCCCCTGACGTCCTCTCTCCTCAGTCCCCCTGGTCTGGATTCTCCTCAGAGTGCACAGACTGTCATAGTCCTCCTGTCACTTGAGCTCCCCCTGGGGACTGGAATCTTCTGGAACCCTCCCTCAGAATTTATAGCTCACCCGGTTCCTTGAAACTGTCACTCCAACTGTCACCTCGCCCCCCATGACCAACGGTTTCTAAAGCCCTAAGCTGCTGTAAAGTCCTTTGCTCACACTCCACCCTGCCATCTAATGGTCATCCCAAGGTACTGCACGTCCACTACACTTTCCTAGTTGTTTCCCCACTGTAATCACTGACTCCTACCTACACTGTGCAAACCTATCTTTCTTCACTCTGACTAGTCCGTCCGTCCGGTCACCTTCCCTACACTGGCAATCAACATGATGTTTAATAATGCACTAGTTATATCATATCACTATCACACCGGTTTATAATTTTTCTGACAGTGCTTATTATTTAAGATCTAAGAGGTCAACTATACATCTTTGACCCAGTGTAGTGTGTCAATTGGATATCACCTATTTATATAATTAATTTCTGCCATTAAATCCCAGACCCTATTAATGGACATCTGAAACCCAACCGACTGGGAACAGCGTGAACTGTACAGCTTCTTCCCAAGCGCCGGTACATGTCACGCTAATGACACACTGCTGTCATCCATGTGTCATCAATGTGCACGTGTGCAGCATGCATTTTGTCTCTGCTGAATAAAAAAAGTGACATGTCTGCGGCTTTTCATACTGTCATGTGAAGAAAGCATAAGACAAACTGTATTAAACATTCATTTTAAATGGAGTCTGTCAGTACAAAATGACTGATAAAACCAAGAACAAGCTTTCAATGCACTCTTGGCGTGGTCAAGTACTTCAGTGCTTCTTCTGGCTTACTTGTTTGTAATCTATCTCTGCCCTTCTCTAGCTCCTGTAAAGCGAGTGCTGTCAATCAAGTATAGGGGGTGAACATAGATGGGAAACAAGTGGTGGGAAGGTAGACTGAACTATTCAGCCAAGTCATTGGTACACTGAGTGCTGAAATTAGACTGATCAGACATTTTGTTCTGACAGAATCCCTTTAATAGTATGCATTTAGTACATTGTATTCAGTTCAAAGAGTCTTCCTTGCAAATTTTTGAGACATCATTTTTAAATGTCTAGTACCTCTATACCTCTATTGTGACACTGAGTCACTTCTCACGGACAAGTCGTGAGTCAGGGAAGTCAAGGAGTCCAAGGTCATAAGCCAAGAGTGTATGTCATAAACAAAGGAGTGAGACAAAGGCATAGTCAGTTCCCAGTCTGGGGTCAGAATTATTTGAATACCCTAGTTCTTATATTGATGTCTGGACCATACAATAAAAGCGTTTTTACCATTTACTTTTTGTGTCTCCCCAATTTCCTCATCGATTGTAAGCTTGCGAGCAGGGCCCTCATTCTTCTTGGTATCTGTTGAATTATGTGTTACCCTGATGTTGTATGAAAAAGTCTGAATAGTAAAGTGCTCTTGGTGCTATAGAAACAATTATTATTATATTAAATGCATTTTACATAACTTTTTTGTCAATACATTTGTTTTGAGAATAGATGTGGACAAAGATCCACAAGGTTCACAACATCTAATAATGAAGAAAATAAATGTAACAAATACATATTATATCGTCTTTTATCACTTTAGAAGATCAACTCAATTTTGCAATATAATAGTACTAAGAATGAACGACTCTGTACAACTCAAAGGTTTAACAAGGAAGTATTGTCACATGAGATGAAATCTCTGAGATGCCATTAATACTTTTTAATGTTTTTTACTCTCAAACACTGTAGGCACAAAGAAACTACTTTGTCATTTTCTCTTAGTTAATGTGCAGGTCTCAAAAGTAGGAGCTGCTTTTGAGGGCTATTTTGTGTTGGTCTTAAAGTAGTTGTCTGGGAAAACTAATTATTAAATCATTGCAAAGCCTGTGAGACATAAATAACATTTATAACTTATATGCTGTTAAGATTCTGGCTCCTTACTTTCTGCTATAGTCCATTCAAAGCTCAGAGTAGAGAGAATTTCTTGCCTCTGCTTTGAATGGAATGTAGCTTGTAACTGAGGCTGAGCCCTACATGCAGGGGTCAAGACTCAGCAGGAGTTCTCAGAGCAGTGACCTGTGAATGATGATGTTATAGGGGGCATGGCCTGTGAATCTCAATGCATACAGGGAGGTAGCAGAAGCAAATGGAGCATTAAGTAGCTCTTCATCAGGTGCTGCCACTCTGCGATAGAAAACCACCTGCTCACAGCCACTCTCCTCCACAGCCTGCCACATTAACTGCCCTCTCTCCAAATCCACTATCTACAGGACTGTGAAGAAAGAGAACAGTTATGAGCTGGCATGTGTGAGCAAACCATGCTCTGTGTTTTTCCGTCTTGAGACTGTATAGCAGTCTCAAGAAGCCAGTCTGTGGGCAGGCCAGAAATCATCAGTCAACTCGGTGCTATGGGATGGCATTGAGGGTGGGAGTTAGAGATGTGTAGGCTGAAATGAATCCTGGTAAATGTAGTCTGTGTGGTCCGAGGGAGTGCTGGCTGGAAGTTTGAATAGAAACAATAATAAACTGCAGGGATGGCTGCAGGGGGTGAAGGAAAGCTCAAAAAGTAAAATAAAGGTAGCAGGAGGATTCTGGTATCACTACAGGGACAGCAAAATATTATTCATGTGCCTCAAAAATCCCATTAAAGAAGAAATATGGTCAGGAGATTAGTTCAGGCTACAAGATGTTTCAACTCAATAGGGAAGATTTACTAATTCTGTCTAATATTTGGATTAAAAGTAAAAATGTGCCAAATTTACTATAGTAGCTGGATAATCATTTTGGCGAATCTTTAGATACTTTTGTCCAACTCTATACTACATTCATTGACCTCAACTGTGAGTAATAAGTCAAATTAGATGCAACAATTTACACAAAAAACTTAAATCTTTCTCAATGTTTTACTGACTGGTATACAGTCTATCATGTTTATCATGGTATATTACGCATTTAATATTTTCCAAATTTGCACCAAGAACCTGCAAATTTACTTGGAGATTCTTCTATTACTTGTATGAGGTTTTGATATCACAGAATACTATGACTGGTTTGTTGTCTAATAGTATTGAAAAAAGGGAAACTGAAAAAGTTAACAATATAGTTCTAGTCTAACATTTATTAAATCTGAACATATAAAGTGGAATTTAGTATAAGTCTCCATATGTCGAAAACACCTGTTTTCAGATGCTTTACGAATAAACAGAATTAAAATATCAATTACGCAGAACATCCGTCACTGCCAAAGTATTCTCTGAATCCCCATCAGTTTTTAAAACAGTCGATAAAAACTGCTTGAAACCATATATAAGGCATGGCTAAAGGATGCAGCCCTAGAGTGGGCAGCATGACATACCTCACATCTGTTGGGCACACCCTGTAATAACCATATTACAGAAATATCTGAACACATTATACGTGAAGCATGGCTTTTGGCAAGAATTCATTACAAATAGCCCACACAAATGTATTTTAGAAATTGTGTAGGCAAGAAAAAGACAATACAGTTTACAGTGAAATATTTGAAGGTTTGCAATTATTTTGTAGAGGATGTATTTATTTGGCAAGTAGTCAAAAGTGTCAAAATCGAAGTATTATTTATTGCATTGTTAAAAATCCTGATACTTATGTATTCAATTACAAAACCCATAGTGGTACATCTGGCACTACATTGTGGCCTGTCAAAATATTCCCCATTTCATTGCAATCCTAATTTTTTTTTATCAAAGTGAAACTATAAAGCCCCATAGGACCCAAGCACCATGTGATATTTCAACCACTACAACTCCTCTATGTCCCATGAGGAGTACTGTGGATTTGACTGTATAGGGGGCTTCTCTGCTAGCATGCATGGTCCAAAAAAGACTTGGTCAACATGATATATACATATTAAACTTCTGCTTGAAGGTAAAACATATATCGCATGATATCAAGTTTCCCAATCTGCTACCAAGTCTCTACGTGACATTTGGAAATTAGTAGGGAATAACAAAACAGGGACTCTGAGATGAACTTTATTTCACAGCAAAGAGGTCTCAAAGCCTGGATGGAGCCAGAAGTAAATGGGAAGCAGAGCAATTTTCAGTTACTTGACTTCATAAGAATAAAAAATTATTTGTGTCTTGTGGCCCTTTAATTCACAGCAGTATTATTTTACAGTGTATAAACTGAAACATGCAAAAGATGTCAAGCTCCTGTCAAGTGAAAAGGAAACAATCCAAATATGTGAAAAAAACAGCTGTAAAAAGATCCTGTATCCCTGGAAAATACATCTTTATTCATCATCTTGCATTATCATATCTGATACCGTAATTCGAGACTTTATAGAGGTTTAGTATACTTCACACTATGAACCAAATGCTAATCTACAAAATAGAGATGAATATACACGCTAAAACCTTAATTGTTTGGGGTTTTATTGTCTGTAACTTGCTAGAAAGCTTAAAAGGAGGCTTGATCTAGGATTTTCCTCTGTCTATTCTTTCCATCTTTCCTTGGTCTGTTCTGGCTCAGTCAGTTTGTTCCCATTGGCTTCATTCAATATTTCCTCTCTTGGATGAAACTTTTTTATTATCTCTTTGATATTCCTGGTCTTGCCCTTCAGATGGTCACCTTCTGTATCTATACAAATCGTTTGGTAATAAAGTTTTTTGTGTGCTCGAATTGCTCTCTATAGTCTTTTAATGATGTTGTCTGTGTCCCGGTTGTATCTTTTGCTTTTGCCATTCATCTTTCTTCGATGATCTTCAGGGTGTCTTCTGTTAACCATGGCTTGGGGGTGTCTTCTGAATCTTGTCTATGTTTTTCTGACTTCTTCAGTAATAATAGTCTTTATATGTGTCTATGAATATTCCTGTAGTGATGTCTAAAAGAAAGCATATTTATGGGAATGTGTCATAAGAAAATAAATGTCAAAAATTGTTCCAAAAAGGGTATCGAACGGTTAAATCATATATATATCCCTACAAATTATCTTTATTGATTAAAAAACCATATACAATGGTTCACACCAAACAAATGTGCACAAACAAAAACAACTGTGTTCTAAAATTATCAATTAAAAATGGGTAAGCTAGAAGTCCCTCTTACGTCAACTAGGCTGTTGTCTGCCTGGCTGCGGAGGTTGGCACCCTAGGGGGGAATGTTGTGGTGCCCCCGCTCCACGATGGCTGACCCTGGGAGCCCTATATTCCCTGCAGCCACTTGGGGAACTCTCCTACCCGATGTCCTAAAGGAACCCCTATCAATAGACATAGACAATCCTATATCTAAGAGGACCCTAGACCCCAATTGAAAGCAAAAAAGAACACAATAGGCAATTGGTGACAATTGTGAAATTATGTCAATGTGGTCAAAGAATAACAATACTCCATGGGTTTGGGCCCTTGGTTTGCCAAAATAGACCATAGTCTCTTAACATGCAGACTAAATTTCAAAAGTTGCTACAGAAAATAATTACTGCTTACACTACCAACTAATAGTTGGCATAGATGAAAAAATAGTGCTCAGAAAACTATTAGAGCCAACTCAGAAGTGGTCACTGTAGGAAAAGCCTAATGTTGGTTAAATCAGTGTTTTCTAAGCATGCAGTGTATGTTCACACTCTTTCCATTAGCAACAAAAAGACCAACAATGCCACATTTCAAATGTGACAAAAAATGCTGCATGATATCGCCCAAAAGAAGTTGTAACCCCATCATTAACCACGTGTATAAAATGGAAGTGGTTTCTAAACATGCAGACTGAGTTCAAAAAACTGCTGCAATAGATACTGCTTTTTTATGCCAATTATTAATGACACAGATGAGTACCAATGCTAAGCCAACTTGAAACTACAATCAGGTCAATGAAGGACCTGAGATACAACACTTTCATGGCAAGAAAAAAATGTGGTTTGCATACATATAGATATAATTAGCAGGTCTACTGCAGATTACAATCCAGTCTATACTCTGTATTGTGGTGGCACAGATACCAACATATCCTGACACGGTGTGTAACCCCACAACTGATAATCAGGAAAGAAAAACAGCCACATATAACTGATATGATAAGGAATGGTGCATATTGCTGCCACAAAAATGATGGTACTCATCTGGTTAACGGCTTCTCTTATCTGTTAGACTATCGGCTTCCGTCATAGGAGGCAAGCTCTACATGTGAGCTATTCCCCTTTCAGTATAGTGAAAGGTGATCACTTGCCTTCCACTTTAGGCATGTGCACTAAGTGACTCACTGGTGAGACTGAATTGCTTTCACACCTGGAAGCTGATAAGAATGAATGAACAACAAGAGGTCTGTGGGCCCCTTGTGTGCATGAGCAGTACGAGCTGTCTGGAAGTGATGACTTCTGGGATAAGCAGGGGGATGGGCGTTTACAGGGATCTGGGCGCCATTTTTAAAATGAGGTATGACATCATGTTGGTCACATCACACCAGAATCAGGACACAAGTCTTTGTTACAACAGGCCTCCTGATGAGCCCTAATGGGTGAAACGCGTTGAGGCGCATAATTCTCTATGGCTGGTGGCAGTTAACCAGATGAGTACCATCCTTCTTGTGGCAGCAATATGCAGCATTCTTTATCTTATCTGTTATATGTGGCTGTTTTTCTTTCCTGATTATCAGTTGTGGGGTTACACACCGTGTCAGGATATGTTGGTATCTGTGCCACTACAATACAGAATATAGATTGGATCATAGTCTGCAGTAAACCTGCTAATTGTATCTATATGTATGCAAACCACTTTTTTTTTTTTCTTGCCATGAAAGTGTTGTATCTCGGGTCCTCCATTGACCTGATTGTAGTTTCAAGTTGGTTTAGCATTGTTAGGCTGTGTGCACACGCTGCGGAATGGGGTGCGGATTTGGCCGCGCGGATTTTGTAAAATCCGCAGGTAAATCTGCAGGTCAAAATACCTGCGGTTTTACCTGCGGATTGCTCTGCGGTTTTGCCCTGCGGTTTTTCATCTCCACAATGGAGGAGATGGCAAACCGCAGCGGAATCCGCAGAAAGAATTGACATGTTAATTCTTTCTGCGGTTTAGAAACCGCAGGAAAACCGTGTGGAAAAATCTGCACTGTCTGCACTGCGGTTTTTAATATCCATAGGATATTATGGTACTGTACACCGCAGCAAAAACTGCTGCGGATCCGCAGCGGCCAAATCCGCTGCGGAACCGCAACAGATTCCGCAGCGTGTGCACACACCCTAACTCATCTGTGTTATTAACAGTTGGCATTAAAAAGCAGTATCAATTGCAGCAGTTTTTTCAACACAGTCTGCATGCTTAGAAACCACTTCCAGTACCATCATTTTTGTGGAAGCAATATGCAGCATTCTTTATCATATCAGTTATATGTGGCTGTTTTTCTTTCCTGATTATCAGTTGTGGGGTTATTATTATTATTATTTATTGTTATAGCGCCATTTATTCCATGGTGCTTTACATGTGAGGAGGGGAATACATAATAAAAACAAGTACAATAATGTTAAACAATACAAGTCATAACTGGTACAGGAGGAGAGAGGACCCTGCCCGCGAGGACTCACAATCTACAAGGGATGGGTGAGAATACATTAGACGAGAGTAGAGCTGGTCATGCAGCGGTTTGGTGGATCAGTGGTTACTGCAAGTTATAGGCTTGTCGGAAGAGGTAGGTCTTCAGGCTCTTTTTGAAGGTTTCAAACAAAATGGGTTACACACCGTGTCAGGATATGTTGGTATCTGTGCCACTACAATACAGAGTATAGACTGGATTATAATCTGCAGTAGACCTACTAATTGTATCTATATGTGTGCAAACCACTTTATTTTTTCCTGCCATGAATGTGTTGTATCTCGGGTCCTTCTTTGACCTGATTGCAGTTATAAGTTGGCTTAGCATTGGTACTCATCTGTGTCATTAATAATTGGCATAAAAAAGCAGTATCTATTGCAGCAGTTTTTTGAACACAGTCTGCATGCTTAGAAACCACTTCCATTTTATACACGTGGTTAATCATGGGTTTATAACTTCTTTTGGGCAATATCATGCAGAATTTTTTGTCACATTTGAAATATGGCATTGTTGGTCTTTTTGTTGCTATTGGAAAGAGTGTGAACATACACTGCATGCTTAGAAAACACTGATCTAACCAACATTAGGTTTTTCCTACAGTGACCACTTCTGAGCTGGTTCTAATAGTTTTCTGAGCACTATTTTTTCATCTATGCCAACTATTAGTTGGCAGTATAAGCAGTAATTATTTTCTGTAGCAACTTTTGAAATTTAGTCTGCATGTTAAGAGACTATAGTCTATTTTGGCAAACCAAGGGCCCAAACCCATGGAGTATTGTTATTCTTTGACCACGTTATGAAATTATGTCAATCGTCACCAATTGCCTATTGTGTTCTTTTTTGCTTTCAATTGGGGTCTAGGGTCCTCTTAGATATAGGATCGTCTATGTCTATTGATAGGGGTTCCTTTAGGACATCGGGTAGGAGAGTTCCCCAAGTGGCTGCAGGGAATATAGGGCTCCCAGGGTCAGCCATCATGGAGCGGGGGCGCCACAACGTTCCCCCCTAGGGTGTCAACCTCCGCAGCCAGGCAAACAACAGCCTAGTTGACGTAAGAGGGACTTCTAGCTTACCCATTTTTAATTGGTAATTTTGGCACACGGTTGTTTTTGTTTGTGCACTTTTTTCGGTGTGAACCATTGCATATGGTTTTTTAATCAATAAAGATCATTTTTTTTTGTAACTGCTGGCATGTTTTTTGTTTCGTTATTACAATCTGTATTTAAATAAAAAAATTAAATCTTACAATTTTCATTGGCTGCAGAAAAAAGTCTAGACTTCTGATTCCTGTTCTTTCAGGAAATCCACAGAAACATTAGAAGCAATATACCGTATATACTCGTGTATAAGCTGAGATTTTCAGCCCATTTTTTTGGGCTGAAAGTCCCCCTCTCGGCTTATACACGGGTCATATACCTGTGAGTCGGCGGGGAGGGGGAGCGGGGGTGTCAGAGATCATACTTACCTGTCCTGCCGCGGTCTCTGCAGCCTCGCTTCTCCACTGTCTCCCTTCCTGTCTTCAGCAGTCACGTGGTACCGCTCATTACACTCATGAATATGCACATATTCATGAGTGTAATGAGCAGCACCACGTGACCGCTGAAGACAGGAAGGGAGACAGTGGAGAAGTGAGGCTGCAGAGACTGCGGCAGGATGGGTGAGTATAGCGATATTCACCTGTCCCCCGGTCCATCGCTGCTCACCACTGTCTCTGCTGCATCCTGCGTCGGTGATGTTTAGGCAGCAGGGGGCGCGGTGATGTGATTAGTGTGCGCCGCCCCTCTGCTGGCTGAACAGTCACTGACACAAGAAGTGGCAGACAGCGGCGATGGACCCAGGAGAGGTGAGTATGGCTTTTTTTTTGCAGCATATGGGGGCATATTCTATGGAGCAGCATATGGGGGCATAGTCTACGGAGCAGCATATGGGGCATATTCTATGGGGCTGCATATGGGGGCATATTCTATGGGGCTGCATATGGGGGCATATTCTATGGGGCTGCATATGGGGGCATATTCTATGGGGCTGCATATGGGGGCATATTCTATGGGGCAGCATATGGGGGCATAGCCTATGGAGCTTTATATGGGGGCATAGTCTATGGGGCAGCATATGGGGCATAGTCTATGGAGCAGCATATGGGGGGCATAAACTATGGAGCAGCATATGGAGGCATATTCTATGGAGCAGCATATGGGGGCATAAACTATGGAGCAGCATATGGGGGCATAGTCTAAGGATTCCACCCTCGGCTTATACACAAGTCAATAAGTTTTCCCAGATTTTTGTGGCAAAATTAGGGGTCAGCTTATACACGAGTATATACGGTATATGACCCTATTTTGTGTTTAAGCATCTAATGAGCATATATAAGGGTTGTTGTAAAAGGAGGAAAAGCAGTGGGAGCTATGACATTACAATGGGAAAAATAAGTATTTATACATTGCTGATTTTGAAAGTTTTCCAACCTGCAAAGAATGGTATGGAGAGATCTGAATTTTTTATCGTAGGTACACTTCAACTGTGAGAAACAGAATCTAAAAAAAACCCACAAAATCATATTCTATGATTTTTACATAATTAAATTACATTTTATTTCATTAAATAAATATTTGATCACCTACCAACCAGCAAGAATTCTGGCTCTTACAGACCTGTAAATTTTTCTTTAAGAAGCTCTCCTACTCTGCTCTCATTACCTGCATTAGTTGCACCAGTTTGAACTTGTTACCTGTATAAAAGACACTTGTCCACACACTCAATTAAGCACACTCTAACATCTCCACTATGACCAAGACCAACAAGTTGTCTAAGGACACTAGAGACAACATTGTAGACCTGCACAAGGCTGGGATGGGCTCCAGGAGAATAGGCAAGCAGCTTGGTGAGAAGGTAACTACTATTGACATAATTATTAGAAAATAGAAGAAACACAAGATTACTGTCAATCTTCTTCGGTCTGGGGCACCAATCAAAATCTTGCCTCGTGGGGTAAGGATGATTCTGAGAAAAGTCAGAAATCAATCTAGCACTACTTGGGAGGACCTGGTCAATGACCTAAAGAGAGCTGGGACCAGAGTTTCAAGAATTACCATTACTAACACACTACGCTGTCATGAATTAAAATACTGTAGGGCATGCAAGGTCCCTTTGCTCACACTAGCACATGTCCAGGCCCCTGTGAACTTTGCTAATGACCATCTGAATGATCCAGAGGAGGCATGGGAGAAGGTCATGTGGTCAGATGAGATCAAAATAGAACTTTTTGGTATCAACTCTACTGGTCGTGTTTAGAGCAAGAAGAATGAGTACAACCCCAAGAATACCTTCCCAACTGTGAAGCATGGTGGGGAAAATATCATACTTTGGGTTTTTTTTCTGAAAATGGGACAGTATGACTGCACCGTATTGAAGGGAGGATGGATGGGGTCATATATCGCGAGATTTTGGCCAACAACTTCCATTTCCTCAGTAAGAGCATTGGAGATGCTAAGGAGTGGCTCCGTAATAAGTATTTCAAGGTCCTGAAGTGGCCTAGCAAGTCTCCAGGCCTGAACCCAATAGAAAATTTTTGGCGGGAGCTGAAACTCAATATTGCCCAGTGACAGCCCTGAAACCTGAAAGATCTGGAGAAGATCTGTATGGAGGAGTGTGCCAAAATCCCTGCTGCAGTGTGTGCAAACTTGGTCTAGAACTACAGGAAACGTCTGACCTCTGTAATTGTAAACATGCGTTTCTGTATCAAATATTAAGTTTTTTTTCTATTGTATCAAATATTTAATTCATTCAATAAAATGCAATTAATTACGTAAACATCATACAATGTGATTTTCTGGATTTTTTTAAGATTCTGTCTCTCGCAGAAAACAGAAAACTTGGGAAAACTTGCAAAATCGGCTGTGTATGAAATACTTATTTTCCCCACCGTATTGATGTTTATGGATCCAGTTTTATCAGCTATCTATAGCTTTACTTGTATCTGTCATTATTTGTCATTGTAAGACTGTCTGCTATGATAATTAGACTTATGAAAACTATGAAAGAATAGAAAGTATGAGACTGAAATAACCAAAGAGGCTAGGGTAACAACTGCAAAATAGGTAATTTTGTTTTTATTTAATACAGACCATGAACATTTTAAAAATATTCATTTAACACAAAAAACTGATTTATTGAAGATTTTAATTATTTAAGTCAATTAGATTTACATTTTTTTCACTATTGTAAGGTGGCTGTCAGACACTTAATTGATGAGAGATATGTATCACAGAGGTGGATGTCCTCTGGGATGTAGACCTGGAGTAGTGGTCTTGTACACATAGTACTAAGAGGGGGTTAATCAACCATAACAGGGTTTTTCTATTATAAGATGCTAGAGGGATAAAAGTGCAAATAGGGTCTTATCCAGTGGTGAAGACAAGATATAAAATCAGATTGCACTCACCTTCTTTTCAAAGTATTCGGGTGTGTAATAGCTCATCAGAGCCAACAGCTGCAGCAAGACCACTGGTCAGTAGTGTTGAGCGATACCGTTCGATACCCAAAAATATCGTATCGGATGGTATCGCCCGATACGAAAAAAATATCGGGTATCGCCGATTCCGATACCGGAAGTCCCATTCAAGTCAATGGGACTTCCGGTATCGGAATTAAAAAAAGGCCTTTATTTCCTTGTTGGCTAATTCTACATAATTGAAAACATATAAGAATCATGTAGAATGTATTGTGGGAGGTGGAGGAGACATTAAAAGCATAGTGGTTTATTCAAATCACATGGCATAGCATTAATTCCAATTTATTTTTCAAGACGTTCGGAGTTAAAAAGATATTGACTATGTTAACTTTTTTATATTTAGTCAGATATGTATGTTTCACAACTTCCATGCTCTTCACCTTCTTTTGTACTTCTCCCACACTTTCTCCTTCATGATCCGCAGCAGTAGCATTTTTTTCATCAACTTTTTCTTCACCTTATTCATCTTCTTCTTCTTCACCTTCTTCCCATTAATTTTTTTTTTCCATTCTTCATATTCTTCTTATTCAGCTATTATTAATTTTCATATGCTATTTCTTCATCTTCTTCCTATTCTTCTTTTTCTTCATTTTCTTATGGCGACAGGCATTCTTGTAGTACTTATCTATAAAAGTTATAAGATTACACCTTACGTTCTGCCTGTCACAAAAGATTTACAACAGGATTTGTCCGCGTTCAGTTTGGCCTGCAGCAGCAGGCATTTTCCAGGGGCACCACGAGGAGGAACGGACTCACCCCCATTTACTGCTTAGTCTTCTTCTGCTTATAATTTTGATTTCTTCTATGCTGATTTTTTGTCTTATGCTTAATGTTCTTCTGCTTTCTGTTCTTCTGCTTTTGCTTCTTCTGCATCTTGTTCTTCTGTCTTTTGTTCTGTATCTTGGTGGTTGTCTTCATGCGAGAACCAGCTGACAGTACTGGAACCCATAGTGGCAGCAGAAGGAACAATAGCCAATGGCACTACTGAGGAACAGCTGACGGTGCTGGACCCCGGTTACTATGCAGGAGGTACCTGTGCTAGAAACCACTACCAAGGACCAGCTGACGGTGCTGGACCTCGGATACCGAGATGGAGGCACCTAGGCCAAAGGCTGTGGCGAGAACCAGCAGACAGTGCTGGCACCCGGATGGGTAGCAGAAGGAACAAGAGCCAATGGCACTACCGAGGACCAACTGACGGTGCTGGACAACGGTTACTAAGCAGAAGGTACCTGTGCTAAAAAGCACTACCAAGGACCAGCTGACGGTGCTGGACCTCGGATACCGAGATGGAGGCACCTAGGCCAAAGGCTGTGGCGAGAACCAGCAGACAGTGCTGGCACCCGGATGGGTAGCAGAAGGAACAAGAGCCAATGGCACTACCGAGGACCAACTGACGGTGCTGGACCACGGTTACTAAGCAGAAGGTACCTGTGCTAAAAAGCACTACCAAGGACCAGCTGACGGTGCTGGACCTCGGATATCGAGATGGAGGCACCTAGGCCAAAGGCTGTGGCGAGAACCAGCAGACAGTGCTGGCACCCGGATGGGTAGCAGAAGGAACAAGAGCCAATGGCACTACCGAGGACCAACTGACGGTGCTGGACCACGGTTACTAAGCAGAAGGTACCTGTGCTAAAAAGCACTACCAAGGACCAGCTGACGGTGCTGGACCTCGGATACCGAGATGGAGGCACCTAGGCCAAAGGCTGTGGCGAGAACCAGCAGACAGTGCTGGCACCCGGATGGGTAGCAGAAGGAACAAGAGCCAATGGCACTACCGAGGACCAACTGACGGTGCTGGACCACGGTTACTAAGCAGAAGGTACCTGTGCTAAAAAGCACTACCAAGGACCAGCTGACGGTGCTGGACCTCGGATACCGAGATGGAGGCACCTAGGCCAAAGGCTCTGGCGAGAACCAGCAGACAGTGCTGGAACCCGGGTGGGTGGCAGAAGGTACCCATTGAAAGCAAAGTAGCCAGGCCGCAAGCTGGCCGCAGTTACCGAAACCCACAGTCCTACAGGGGGTCCCTGTCCCATTGGCACTACGGATCCAGCCTTCAGTGCCAGTTCCCGCAGCCCACATAGGAGTAACCTAAACTGCAGGCACAGTAGAGTCGGCTAACCCGGCTGCAAGACGACAGGACAACGGATTGGTGGCATAGTGACCTTGACACTACCCGGAAACAGCAGGCGTGCTGGAACCAGGTTGGGCAACAGGGAGTCCCCGTGCCAAAGACACTGCCGAGAACCAGCTGACGGTGCTGGAACCCAGATGGGTATCAAAAGCTACAAGAGCCAATGGCACTACCGAGGAACAGCTGACGGTGCTGGACCACGGTTACTAGGCAGGAGGTACCTGTGCTAGAAAGCACCACCAAGGACCAGCTGACGGTGCTGGATCTCGGATACCGAGATGGAGGCACCTAGGCCAAAGGCTCTGGCGAGAACCAGCAGACAGTGCTGGAACCCGGGTGGGTAGCAGAAGGTACCCATTCAAAGCAAAGTAGCCAGGCCGCAAGCCGGCCGCAGTTACCGAAACCCACAGTCCTACAGGGGGTCCCTGTCCCATTGGCACTACGGATCCAGCCTTCAGTGCCAGTTCCCGCAGCCCACATAGGAGTAACCTAAACTGCAGGCACCGTAGAGTCGGCTAACCCGGCCGCAAGACGACAGGACAACGGATTGGTGGCATAGTGACCTTGACACTACCCGGAAACAGCAGGCGTGCTGGAACCAGGCTGGGAAACAGGGAGTCCCCGTGCCAAAGACACTGCCGAGAACCAGCTGACGGTGCTGGAACCCAGATGGATATCAAAAGCTACAATAGCCAATGGCACTACCGAGGAACAGCTGACGGTGCTGGACCACGGTTACTAGGCAGGAGGTACCTGTGCTAGAAAGCACTACCAAGGACCAGCTGACGGTGCTGGACCTCGGATACCGAGATGGAGGCACCTAGGCCAAAGGCTCTGGCGAGAACCAGCAGACAGTGCTGGAACCCGGGTGGGTAGCAGAAGGTACCCATTCAAAGCAAAGTAGCCAGGCCGCAAGCCGGCCGCAGTTACCGAAACCCACAGTCCTACAGGGGGTCCCTGTCCCATTGGCACTACGGATCCAGCCTTCAGTGCCAGTTCCCGCAGCCCACATAGGAGTCACCTAAACTGCAGGCACCGTAGAGTCGGCTAACCCGGCCGCAAGATGACAGGACAACGGATTGGTGGCATAGTGACCTTGACACTACCCGGAAACAGCAGGCGTGCTGGAACCAGGCTGGGCAACAGGGAGTCCCTGTGCCAAAGACACTGCCGAGAACCAGCTGACGGTGCTGGAACCCAGATGGGTATCAAAAGCTACAAGAGCCAATGGCACTACCGAGGAACAGCTGACGGTGCTGGACCACGGTTACTAGGCAGGAGGTACCTGTGCTAGAAAGCACTACCAAGGACCAGCTGACGGTGCTGGACCTCGGATACCGAGATGGAGGCACCTAGACCAAAGGCTCTGGCGAGAACCAGCAGACAGTGCTGGAACCCGGGTGGGTAGCAGAAGGTACCCATTCAAAGCAAAGTAGCCAAGCCGCAAGCCGGCCGCAGTTACCGAAACCCACAGACCTACAGGGGGTCCATGTCCCATTGGCACTACGGATCCAGCCTTCAGTGCCAGTTCCCGCAGCCCACATAGGAGTCACCTAAACTGCAGGCACCGTAGTCGGCTAACCCGGCCGCAAGACGACAGGACAACGGATTGGTGGCATAGTGACCTTGACACTACCCGGAAACAGCAGGTGTGCTGGAACCAGGCTGGGCAACAGGGAGTCCCCGTGCCAAAGACACTGCCAAGCACCATCATGGTGTAGGCCGAGGCCTACTTGGTGGTAGTTTTAGATTGTTTGTATGCTACAACAGACTGTCAACGTGCTCAAATTAGGCATCTGTCTCCACTCTGTTTCCAGGATTTCACGTGACCACCAACACCGCCAGTTTATGCGTACAGTAGCCGTCTGCCCAATCCACACGTGTTGCTGTGTTACTGGGATTCTGTAATGTCAGCAGATCCCCTGATGTGTGTCTGCCACTGTCTCCTGCTCTGTCCACCTTCCCACCGCTTGCAGTGGGAAGGTGGACAGCGCAGGAGACAGTGGCGGACACCTATTGGGGGATCTGCTGATGTTACAGAACCCCAGTAACACAGGAACACGTGTGGAATGCGTGGACGGCTACTGTGAGCAGGAACTGGCGGTGTTGGAGGTCAGGGGAAATACTAGAGACAGAGTGGAGACAGAGGCCAAATCAGAGAATGTTTAAATCTGAAGTAGTTACAATTTGGAGGCAGCAGCAGTTTGCCCTCCACACAGCAGGGGATCAGCTGACGATACTGACCCCCACTTTCACATGAACGAGTGTGTTTTTCTGTGTGGACAGCACTTCTGAGCACCAACTAGCATTGTTGGAACCCAGGGACAATCATGGTGCAGGCCGAGGCCTACTAGGAGCGAGGTGTAAAGCAGAGGTATTTTGACTTTGGAGGGAGCAGGACACTTTGCTCTCCACACAGCAGGGGATCAGCTGACGTTACTGACCCCCACTTTCACATGAATGAGTGTGTTTTTCTGTGTGGACAGCACTTCTGAGCACCAACTAGCGTTGTTGGAGCCCAGGGAGAACCAGGGTGCAGGCCGAGGCCTACTAGGAGCCAGGTGTAAAGCTGAGGTATTTTGACTTTGGAGGGAGCAGGACACTTTGCCCTCCACACAGCAGGGGATCAGCTGACGTTACTGACCCCCACTTTCACATGACCGAGTGTGTTTTTCTGTGTGGACAGCACTTCTGAGCACCAACTAGCGTTGTTGGAGCCCAGGGAGAACCAGGGTGCAGGCCGAGGCCTACTTGGTGGCAGTTTAACAGTGTTTGTAGGCTACAACAGACTGTCAACGTGCTCCAATTAGGCATCTGTCTCCACTCTGTTTCCAGGATTTCACGTGACTACCAACACCACCAGTTTATGCGTATAGTAGCCATCTGCCCAATCCACACGTGTTGCTGTGTTACTGGGATTCTGTAATGTCAGCAGATCCCCTGATGTGTGTCTGCCACTGTCTCCTGCTCTGTCCACCTTCCCACCGCTTGCAGTGGGAAGGTGGACAGCGCAGGAGACAGTGGCGGACACATATTCGGGGATGTGCTGATGTTACAGAACCCCAGTAACACAGGAACACGTGTGGAATGCGTGGACGGCTACTGTGAGCAGGAACTGGCGGTGTTGGAGGTCAGGGGAAATACTAGAGACAGAGTGGAGACAGAGGCCAAATCAGAGAATGTTTAAATCTGAAGTAGTTACAATTTGGAGGCAGCAGCAGTTTGCCCTCCACACAGCAGGGGAGCAGCTGACGTTACTGAACCCCACTTTCACATGAACGAGTGTGTTTTTCTGTGTAGACAGCACTTCCGAGCACCAACTAGCGTTGTTGGAGCCCAGGGAGAACCAGGGTGCAGGCCGAGGCCTACTACAAGCCAGGTGTAAATCTGAGGTTGTTTGACTGTGGAGGGAGCAGGACACTTTGCCATACACAGAGCAGGGGATCAGCTGACGTTACCAAACCCCACTTACACATGAGCGAGTGTTTTGGCTGTGCGGACAGCACTTCTGAGCACCAACTGGCGGTGTCGGAGCCCAGGGAAAATCAGGTAGTAGGCCGAGGCCTACTTGGTGGCAGTTTGCGATTGTTTCTAGACTACTACTAACTGTCAACGTACTCCAATTAGTCCTCTGTCTTCACTCTGTTTCGAGTATTTCCGCTGGCTTCCAACCACGCCAGTTGCTGCTCTGAAATGCCGTCTGCACAACCCACACTTGTTCCTGTGTCACTGGGGTTCTGTAACAGCAGCTTCTCCCTAGAGGTGAGTCAGGCAATGTCTCCTGCTCTGTCCACATTTCCACTACAAGTAGTGGGAATGTAGACAAAGCAGGAGACATTGCCGTGCTCAACTCTGGAGATGAGCAGATGTTACAGGACCCAGGTACCACAGGATCAAGTGTGGATTGTGCAGACGGCACTTGAGAGCAGAAACAGGCGGTGTTGTAGGCCGGAGGAAATACTCAAAACAGAGTGGAGACAGAGGGCAAATCAGAGAACATATTAAATCAGAGGTAGTCAGAAGTTGTAGGCAGCAGGAGAGTTTGCCGTACACACAGCAGGGGATCAGCTGACGTTACCGAACCCCACTTACACATGAGCGAGTGTTTTGTCTGTGCGGACAGCACTTCTGAGCAACAACGGGCGTTGCTGTAGCCCAGGAAATAAAGTTCAGGTCATAGAAACATGAACACAACAGGAGACCTGGATCCTGTTGCCAGCCAATTATTTATTCTGGAAGAGGACTGGCAAATTCAGGTGAGATCCAGGCCTTGTTCATTTTCACAAAAGTAAGCCGGTCAACATTAACGGCGGATAGTCGCGTGCGACGGTCTGTTACCACACCACCTGCAGCACTAAAGACACGTTCCGATAATACACTGGCAGCAGGGCAAGCCAGCACCTCCAATGCATACTGGCTAAGCTCTGGCCATGTATCCAGCTTAGAGACCCAATACTTGAAAGGGGAAGAGCCGTCTGGGAGAACACTAACAGGGCACGACAAGTAGTCTGTCACCATCTGACGGAAACGTTGCCTCCTGCTGACTGGAGCCGTCTGTGATGGTGTAGCCGTTTGTGGCGGTCCCACAAAACTTTTCCACATTTGGGCCATACTGGCCTTGCCTTGTCCTGCGGCACTGCCTCTGCTACCTCTTTGTGCAGAGCTTCCTCCACTGCCTCTACCCACATGGCTGCTTTGAAAAGCACTACCAGCAACACTTGTCGGGGGAATGGAGAACATGATGGCCTGCACAAGTGTTTCTTGGTACTCCCGCATTTTTCGCTCCCGGTTCAACTGTGGTATGAGGCTTTGTAAGTTGTCCCGGTAGCGAGGATCTAGGAGGGTGTACACCCAATAATCAGCCGTGTGGAGAATGTTGGCGATGCGGCGGTCATTTAACAAGCACTGCAGCATGAAATCAACCATGTGCTGCAGACTGCCAACTGGACCGGAAACGCTGTCCCCAGCTTGAGGCAGCATCTCTGCTGCTCAGCATCACCCCACCCTCGCTGTACACACTGACTACTAGAGCCTTGTGTACCTCCCTCCTCTGGAGAGATGTGTTCCTCCTCCTCCATTGACTCCTCGTCATCCTCCTCACTAAGTGTCCCCTGCCTGGGCCTTTGTGTGGAAGCACGTTGCGCAGACTTGCCAGAAACAGATGGCATTTCTGACTGCTCATCCTCGACCTCTTCAAAAACCTCCTCACTTAGTGCTTGTAAGGTTTTTTGAAGCAGACAGATGAGGGGGACAGTCATGCTGATTAGTGCATCATCTGCACTGGCCATCCGCGTGGAGTCATCGAAGGCACGCAAAACTTGGCAGATGTCCCTCATAGTGGCCCACTCAGTGGTGGTGAAGTGTGTCCGGCGCACAGTGCGACTTGTTTGCGCCTGATGCAGCTGGTACTCCATTACTGCTGCCTGCTGCTCACACAACCGCTCCAACATATGTAACGTTGAATTCCACCTGGTGGGGAGGTCACATATGATGCGATGTTCTGGCAGGCGGAATCGGCGTTGCAGAGATGCAATGCGCGATCTTGCCATGCTGGAACGCCGCAAGTGAGCACACTCTAGGCGAACCTTGTGCAGCAGTGCATCAAGATCCGGATAGTCCCTCAGAAAGCTCTGCATGACCAAATTGAGCACGTGTGCCAGACATGGTATGTGAGTGAGGTTGCCTAGGCCCAGAGCTGCCACTAGATTTCGGCCATTGTCACTCACTACCAAACCTGGCTGGAGATTCGCTGGCACAAACCACACATCGCTCTCCTGCTTGATGGCATTCCAGAGCTCCTGTGCTGTGCGGCTCCGATTCCCCAAAGAAATTAATTTAAGGACGGCCTGTTGACGTTTGGCCACACCTGTGCTCATATCTGGCCTAACAGGCTCACACAGTGCTGATTCCGAGGAACTAGAGTAGGAGGAGGACTCAATATGTACAGACTGCATACCTGCAATCCTTGGAGTTGGCAGAATACGTACAGAGCCACTCTTCAGATCTGTACCCGGCTCCACAATATTGACCCAATGGGCAGTGAGGGAAAGGTATCGTCCCTGTCCATGGCTACTGGTCCACGCATCGGTGGTCAGGTGGACCTTGCTACTGACGGCATTTAGTAGCGCATTTTTAATTTTTCCCTCCACATGCTTTTGCAGGGCAGGGACAGCTTGCCTGCTGAAATAAAAGCGGCTGGGCACATTGTATTGTGGAACTGCCAATGACATAAAGTTCCGGAATGTGTCAGTCTCCACCAGCCTGAATGACAGCATCTCAAGGGCCAGTAGTTTGGCAATGCCGGCATTCAGAGCCAGTGCTCGGGGATGGTTTGCCGAGTATGGCCGCTTTTTCTCCCATGCCTGTGCTACCGATTGCTGGTGAGTGGCCTGGGAGGGTGCTGATGACTGCGAACGTGGTTCAGTGGGTGGAATTTCACTGGGTCTCTGGACAACAGTGGCAGTGGTTCTTCCATGGCGTTCCAGTGAGGAAGCCGATCCAGCTGTGTGTGAGCTGGAGGAAGAGGCCCCAACACGAGCTGAAGAGGTGGTAGGTGCTGCTGAAGGTTGGCCTACATCTTCAGTGTGTCTGTGTAACTCCACCTCGTGCTTGGTACGCACATGTTTCCACATATTTGTGGTATTGAGGTTGCTCACATTTTTCCCTCGTTTCACTTTCGGATGACACAGCTTGCATTTGACAAAGCAAATGTCATCTGCAACTGTGTCAAAAAAAGACCACGCACTGCAAGTCCTGGGAGCGCCCGTTTTGTGTTTTGGAAGAGGATTGCTCCTCACGGGTGCCAAAGTGGAGGCTACAGGCAACCAAGTCAGCCCCCGCCCTCTCCCTCCTCTTTTGGCCGTTCGGGGAATCTCTTCCTCAGAGCTGCTCCCACCACCTTCCTGTGGCTGATGCCATGATGGGTCAAGGACCTCATCATCTCCACTCCCCTCTTCAAGCACCGGCTGGTCCTGGGTTGTCTCGCCAGCACCGTACGCACCAGAAATTGGCAACTGAGTCTCATCATCATCTGATGCATACTGAGGTGTGCTGACCATAGGCACTGGCCCACCCGCCTCTTCAGATTCAGAGGGACAAAGCAGTTGCACATCACTGCATACTCCCTCTTCTTCACGCTCTAGAATGCTGCTTGGCTGGCCACCTCTTTCCAAGCCAACAGATTCTGAGAACAGAAGTAAAGATTGAGATGGCTCCTGTCCAGGGCTCTCAGACTGCCTGGGCAATTTGGCAGGTGGTGAAGAGACAGATGGTTGCTCTTCAGTGCTCTGGCCTTGGGAGGATGCGGAAGTCATTGAAGTCGATGCGTTAGCTGCCATCCATCCGACAACGGCTTCAATTTGTTCGTCACGCAGCAGTGGGGTACGGCGAGGTCCTACAAAGCTGTGCATGAAGGACTGTTGCCTGGTAAAAGTGGGGGATGCCGGGTCACTGGTGGCCGCAGCAGATACCGAATCCCCACGTCCTCTCCCTGCTGAATCCCCCCGTCCTCTCCCTGCTGAAACTCCACGGCCACGACCACGTGCCTTACTCCCTGCCTTCTTCATCTTGGTAGACTGATAAAGATAGGCAGAAAAGTAAAAAAGGGGTGGCTTAGTGTTCTTATTCCTGAACACCTGCTAACCAGTATAAGAAACACTAATTTGGCTAAGAGTGTGTGTACTACACTTTAATATGATCTAATGTGGCCTAGACAACTGTAAAGTGGAGTGTTTGGTGAACTTTATTTCCTTTTTTTTTTTTTTGGGTGGGGGGAAAGGAAAGGAAAGGATGTGACCAAAGTTTGAAAGCTATAGTATCACAAACTTTTTGGAGCGATTACAATGCAGGAAGCTAACCTACAATGCAATTGATGAGGCTCCAAAAAATAGGGTGATACTAGCCTGGCTGGCCCTGAAGGGCACAAGCCAGCAAAAAGGCTCCTCTATCTAATCCTATATAGTGTTTGCAACCAACCAATGACAATGGATGCGGTTGGAAGCACACTAATATAGGAGCAAAAATCTGGCTAAATTTGCTGCAAAAAAAGGACTATGTATGAGGCAGTGACGCACGCTGAGCGGACTACAGCTAGCGGTGGCTGTAGAACACACTGCAACGTGAGCTGCACTCACACACAGAGAGACCTATCAGACAGCCAAAAACAGTGCAGAGAAATGGGCTATAGCACTGAAAGGCTGCTGAAAGGCTCCGCTGTCCACTCCTTTAGTGTTTGCAACCAACGTATATGGATACGTATGGAAGCACACTATACAGGAGAAAAAAAAAGCAGCAATAAAAGAAAAATGTGTATGAGGCAGACACACACGCTGGCCGGCCTACAAGCAGACGTGCCTGCAGGACACACTACACAGCGTGGGTCTGCACTCACACAGCCCTTGCAGACAGCTGTGAAAACAGCGCTGCTAGGGAAAAGCAAGCTACAGTGGTGGTTTATGTAGCCTGGATAAAGCACAATATTGTTTTTAGAATCGCTATTTCTAACTGTCCCTCACAGTCTTCAACAGAAGCCTGTCCCTAACTGAATTCACAGCAGAGTGACCAGAAATGGCGGCTGCAGCGCTTTTTATAGTGCATCATGACATCATTTCAGCAGCCAATCACAGCCATGCCAGTAGTTAACATGCCTACATGCCTAAGAGGATATGCCCACACTTCTGAGGATCCCCATTGGCTGAATCAAATCGAGCGGGCTCCTAGCATTATGGGAACTTCCGATTCCGGTATTCGATATGAAAAAAGTATCGGAACTAAGTATCAGAATTCCGATACAGCTAATATCGGCCGATACCCGATACTTGCGGTATCGGAATGCTCAACACTACTGGTCAGGCAAATGACCAAACAATAGTATTAAAACTGGAGATATTCATGGTGAAAAACCCACGCTGCTGTACAAATCATGATCCAACAATAAAGATGAAAGTGATGGTTCTTTCTGAGAAAGAAAATAAACCATCACTTTCATCTTTACTGTTGGATTGTAATTTGTACAGCAACACAGGTTTTTCACCACAAATCTGTCCAGTTTGAATATTGGGTTTTACTATTGTAAGGTGGCTGTCAGACACTTAATGGATGAACGATATGTATCACAGAGGTGGATGTCCTCTGGGATGTAGACCTGGAGTAGTGGTCTTGTACACATAGTACTATGAGGGGTTAATCAACCATAACCAGGTTTAATGTGAGCATCTAAAGAGTTGGGCAGGATGGCTGCTCACCATATCACCACCCGAGGGTGTGGTTCACATTGTAAAATGGGACCTGTTTGTCTCACACATGGTCTGTGTGTGGAGACATGCAGATCCCGAGAAGTGTGTCTTTGCTAAAAGTTAAAGAAGCTGGATTGTAAAGTCAAGCGGACTAATCCACACTACGTTTAAATGGACTTTTTATTTTGTTTCACTTTCTGCAGGACAAGGGCTGTATTTAAGTTTTCATGTGAAGAGGTTTATGTGGAGTGAAATAAACCAGCTGGAATTTTAAATAGAAACGACTCTTGTGACACATCATTCTGCTACCAAGTGAGTGGCATTGATACAGTATGTAAACTTATAATGCATAGCTTCTATTATTACTGAATCAAGGAGTAGACAAACTACTGCAGTAGAAAACTCTATTTGCTGATGGTTGGTTTGGCAACCAGAGGTGACACAATTGCCTACAGGTCTGCAATCCACCAAAGCTTAATAGATCTGTCATATGTACAATCTATCATTCTTCCTGTTATTGTAACACTGACAGGCCATATAATGCACAGAATTACTGTTTTTTCTCCATTTATTCCATGTTATTCCAGTTAACAAAAGCTAGATATTAGGTTGTACGGCATAAGAAAAATTCTGGATTGCGACAGAGCTAGTAAAATCGTCAATGCTTTATTCAATACTCATTAAAATATCTATAATAATAAATGCCCTAAGCAGCTTCCGGTTGTAACAACATCCCTCCAGTTGTAACCGGTGACGACACCGCACACCTCTTTCCATGTTAGCCCTCAACACACCACTCCCCCTCAACACACACACTCCTCTCACCTTTCACCATCTCCACTCACTCTTTCACTCCACATACGACCCTTTCTCTCACTCCATCTCTCATACTCACGCCGTCATCGCCGCTGATCCATGATCCCCGACATCTTCTTCCGCCGGCGCCATCCTGGATCCAGACGTCCTCCACGCCGGCGACGTGTTCTTGCGGCGACGCCATCTTGAGTATCGCAAAATCCCGCGATACTCAAGATGGCGTCGCTGCAAGAAAATGTCGCCGGCGTGAGGACGTCGGGATCCAAAATGGCGTCGGCGAAATCTCGCGAGATTTCGCCGACGTCATTTTGGATCCCGACGGCATCCACGCCGGCGACATGTTCCTGCGGCGACGCTATTTTGGATCGGCGAAATCCCGCGATACTCAAGATGGCGTCGCCGCAAGAACATGTCGCCGGCGATGACGACGTTGGGATCCAAAATGGCGTCGGCGAAAACTCGCGAGTAGAGTTGAGCGACTTTTGTTTTTTTAGGGTCGCGTTTCGTTTCGTGAAACCCGACTTTTCCAAAAGTCGGGTCGAGCAAGATCGTCCGATTATAGGGAAAAGTCAGGGTCGTCCCGAAACACGAAACCCAATGTAAGTCAATGGGGAATAAAAGTCGGCAGTGAGAGGACGACAGGAAACACACCTACAGTGCCCATTTGAATGCCAAAAGCATCAATTCTTCTTACTTAAGCTTGTCAACCTTAATTAACTTCATAATACAAGTTACGCACTGAAAAATGGGGGTTATTTGGCTAAAGTTGTGGGGGGGGGCTGGCTGCAGGTTTTCATGTGCCCTGGGCGAAAGAGCGCCCCTTTAACACATACCACAACTCATCATGCTCCGATACGGCAGAGAAATAGCGGTATAGTACAATGAAAAATACCTCACTTTTTACATCTCATGACGAGGCCCATCTATTTCTCCATACAAAATCATTGGTCCCATATAATGTTTGAAACAGTATATGATGAGCTCCACATAATGCTACAGTATATGTTGGTCCCCATGGATGAAGCTCCACTGTCTTATGGGCCCAAATAATGCTCCAAACATAATGGGCCCCATTTCTAATGCTCTAGTGTATAATGGGCCCTGTAAATGCTGCTCCAGTGTCTGATGTCCACCTTTGGAATGTTCCAGTGTATGGTGGGCCCCATCTATCATTCTCCAGAGTATAGTGCTCCCCAAAAATTGCTGTCCCAACATTGAAAACAATCAAATAAGTCTCCTCGCTAGGGAATCCCTGTACTTGTCTGGACTCCTCGTCGTCCCCATCTTCCATCTCACTGCACAGTATTTCAACTTTGCAAGTGCTGTGATCCTGAGCAAGCAGGGGGGCCCACTCGTTGGCGACGGCACTGGCACAGGGCCCCTGATAGTACGGTGGTGTGTCTGATGGCGGGTGGGCCGAACCTGCACTTTCATCTGCAGCTTCCTCTTTGTCACCGTGTAAGATGGAACTGTATATGGGAAGGGTAACCTGAGTTTCATCAGGGTCAGATTCAGGTCGTGTAGTGTGCGAGGGGAATGTAGTGGTCTGGGTCAATGTACCAGCAGATTCATCGAGCAGTGGCTGGGCATCAGTGCACTTGTGTCGCCCCCAGGAGTACGGTCGCCACAGTGGCATTACCTTCTTCCTAGGGAGTGTGATGTCATGCTTGGGAGCAACGAACGATCTCTCTAGCAGGTTAACTGATTGGGCGGCGTTATTCCCACGAGTCATGACCCTCCAAACAGCGTTCATGAAGGCAAAGTGTTTGTTTTACGTGGGCAGTATGGTTGCAAAGCTGAACCTTAAAGGAATGTCCAGAAGGGCACCACCAGGAGTGGAGCCTACGGTTAAATTCGACTCCACCTGGGAAACCTCAACCATGCCAGCTATAGAACAGATGCACACATTGCAACCTTAATTCCGTTAACGAACGAGACTCCGTCATGCCCCGTGGTCCGAGTCTGGCTTACTAGAGGGACACGTGAGGCTCTGGCACATGAAATTGGCCAATAACTGGTGTGTCATGCCCTTACATGTCCGTGGCTGCATGTGCGCTACACTGAAAAGGCCAGCGTTTGTCGCTTACAGGTGCAGATAACCCGCTGAACAACGTTAGTGATGGGGATCACTGATTACAATTATTACCCGCGAACAATGATTTCCCAGTAAGTGCAGGTCAACTGCATTTCCGGAATTAGGCCTAACCGTCATTCCTGAAAAAATGAAAAACTTACGTGTGCAAACCACAGGTGCTGTAGCTTGCTTAACAGCTCGCCAGCCGTTCTCACGCCCAGTATGGATTACACGTGATTGCACAAAGGTGAGAAAGAGTACCGTATCCCCAGATAACATGTATGGATAGCGTACACATTCAAAATATATGTCTATACATCAGGAGGCAGGCTCAGACGGTGTTAGGCCCAGTATGGATTGCACGTGATTGCACAAAGGTTAGAAAGGGTACCGTATCCCCGGATAACATGTATGGATAGCGTACACATTCAAAATATATGTCTATACATCAGGAGGCAGGCTCAGACGGTGTAAGGCCCAGTATGGCTTGCAAGTGATTGCACAAAGGCCGTATCCCCAGATAACATGTATGGATAGCGTACACATTCAAAATATATGTCTATACATCAGGAGGCAGGCTCAGACGGTGTTAGGCCCAGTATGGATTGCACGTGATTGCACAAAGGTTAGAAAGGGTACCGTTTCCCCGGATAACATGTATGGATAGCGTACACATTCAAAATATATGTCTATACATCAGGAGGCAGGCTCAGACGGTTTTAGGCCCAGTATGGATTGCACGTGATTGCACAAAGGTTAGAAAGGGTACCGTATCCCCAGATAACATGTATGGATAGCGTACACATTCAAAATATATGTCTATATATCAGGAGGCAGGAAGACGGTGTTAGGCCCAGTATGGATTGCACGTGATTGCACAAAGGTTAGAAAGGGTACCGTTTCCCCGGATAACATGTATGGATAGCGTACACATTCAAAATATATTCAGAACACATGACACATGCACAAAAACTGAACGGGTCATAAGACCCTGTTCACACCACCCAAGAACTAAGACACAAAAACAGAACACAGTATGACAAACGTGCATAAATACTCTGCTGTAAAACATATGTAACTGTAAGTAGCAAGTGCTAGTAAAAGATGTTAACAAAAACAGGGTATTTTGTTGATACGTTTTTTTGCAAAAAAATGTACGCTAAGCCACTCCGCCGCGTCAAAGCATACCCTTCTCGGAGCAGTCCTATCTAATATATTTAAAAACCTGAACATGTGAATAATACCTTCATGAGCAGGGTTCAGAAAGGTGCTGCCCGGTATGGGCTCGCTGGGCAAAATGGCTTTTTATGCATGTCCCAAAGGAGAGAGGCGGGGATCTCCCAAAGCTTGCATAAGCAAGAAATCAATGGATTCAGAACACATGACACATGCACAAAAACTGAACGGGTCATAAGACCCTGTTCACACCACCCAAGAACTAAGACACAAAAACAGAACACAGTATGACAAACGTGCATAAATACTCAGAGTATTCATGCACGTTTGTCATACTGTGTTCTGTTTTTGTGTCTTAGTTCTTGGGTGGTGTGAACAGGGTCTTATGACCCGTTCAGTTTTTGTGCATGTATCATGTGTTCTGAATCCATTGATTTCTTGCTTATGCAAGCTTTGGGAGATCCCCGCCTCTCTCCTTTGGGACATGCATAAAAAGCCATTTTGCCCAGCGAGCCCATACCGGGCAGCACCTTTCTGAACCCTGCTCATGAAGGTATTATTCACATGTTCAGGTTTTTAAATATATTAGATAGGACTGCTCCGAGAAGGGTATGCTTTGACGCGGCGGAGTGGCTTAGGCCTCTTTCACACATCAGGTTTTCGCCGTCAGGCGCGATCCGTCGCTTTTGACAGAAACCGGATCCGGCGAAATGCAATGCCGGATCCGGTTTCCCCCCCATTGACTTGCATTTGCGCCGGATCGCGCCGGATGGCCATGCGTTTCATCCGGTTTTCGCCGGATCCGGCAATGTGTCGCAATGTGTCGCGATCCGGCGTCTGGAAAAAACGTCTACTGTAACGTTTTTTGTCTCCGGCGAAAAAGCCGGACACGCCGGATCCGGCGCGTCCGGCTTTTTCACACAATGAAAGCCTATGAGCGCCGCAATGCGCCGGATCCGGCGAAAGCCGGATCCGGTGGCCGGATCCGGTTTTTTTGGTCTGAGCATGCTCAGTAGCTCTGCCCACAGGAGATATATAAAAGCAAGACAATGGGACCCTCAGCCACACCCAACATGCCACCCAAGACAGCAACCAGGCGCAGGAGAAGGCAGCAGACATCTGCAGCAGCAGCACCATCAGCAACACCCCAAATGGAGCAGCATGCTGAACGGGAGGGGAGTCCAGAAGCAGATGAGAGACGGTAATTATCAAATCCCCCATTCCTCCAAACTAGGGCCATGGAATATCAAGATATTCATTGGCCCTTTGTTTCTCTTTATTCAACAGCCGCCAAAGAGATGCAGCAGCAGCAGCAGCACCACCCCAAATGGAGCAGCATGCTGAACAGGAGGGGAGTCCAGAAGCAGATGAGAGACGGTAATTATCAAATCCCCCATTCCTCCAAACTAGGGCCATGGAATATCAAGATATTCATTGGCCCTTTGTTTCTCTTTATTCAACAGCCGCCAAAGAGATGCAGCAGCAGCAGCAGCAGCAGAAATGGCATCACTGGCAGCAGCAATACCCACAGCCATGGAGTCTGGCCATCAACAGGACAGCACATCTTCTTCTGGGAGCCCTCCCTCGCATCGTCAGCGTTTGACGGTAAGTTTTTATTTCCAAAATCCATCATCTCTGTAATATATGTCTATTCATTGCCTTTTATTTCAAAACAGGAATCACAAGATGAAGAGGAGCTCCCAGAAGAAGAAGGAAGGGGTGGACAGACGCTTGGAGTGGGCTCACAATTCGTAAGTTTTTTGCATCAAACGCAGAAACACAACATCACACTACACACAACACATAGAAAACAATGTTCTGCAGACCACACACAGCAAACAAATGCCTACATCCAAACTCATAACATTTTTTGTTTTCTTCTCTAGTCTTCCCAATCTGGTGCTCGGCCAAGAGGTCCTCGCAGTGCCTCCCAGGGTCGTCGGCGACAGCAACGCGGCGGTCACCAGCGTGTAAGTATAAATATTTTTGCTTTGTTTTTTGGCACTTTTTATTTCATTTCTTTTGTGGAGGCTAATTATGTTATTTTTGTCTTTTTCTTTAACAGCCTTCACAGCATGCTCCCGACTCTGACGGTGAGGATGGAGGGATTGATGTGGACCGCCTCATCGATCTCGTCAGAGAAAGGGAGCCGCTCTGGAATATGGCTGACCGCCGCCACGCTGACCTGATCATTACCCGACGACTCTGGGAGGAAATCTGTTCTCTCCTTGTGGGCCGCTGGGAGGACCTCGAAGCTCGGGACCAGATTAAAGAGCGTAAGTATATACAGTAACGGTTGCTTGATGTAAACCAGTGTTTCCCGAACTCCAGTCCTCGTGGTCCCCACGGATCATGTGTTCAGGATTTCTATTTACTATTGAAATCCTGAAAACATGACCCCTGGGGACCATGAGGACTGGAGTTTGTGAAACACTGATGTTGTATACTAACCACTCCTTTCTCGTTTCAGGGAACAGAATTGTGAATCGGTGGCGGTCTGTGAGGGATCGTTTCAAGAAGGAGTTCAATAAAGAGATGTGGGCCCCGAGTGGATCTGAAGGACGCAGGAGCAAGTACAAGTACGCACAAGCCCTGTCGTTCCTCCGGGAAACAATGCTCACCAGAAGGTAAATATTACACACCACATGTGAAAAAGATGTAACTTTTTTTTTTCAGCCAGGGCCATACCATGTCAGTATTTTAATTGTTTTTTTTTCTCTTTATTCCACAGCACGGTGAGCAGCACTCGGGAGCCTGCACGATTGGACCCTTCTGAGGCGATCCCTGAGGAGACCGGCACCGAGGGACACTTCGACCGCCCCGGTACATCTGCACCTTCCCTGCCTTCCCACACATTCGACCCATCTGTCCCATCCACCAGCACAGGAGCATCGTGGCCGCCTACATTACATGAAGCTGCTGGTGAGGAGATCGCTTTCCCTTTACCCCACCCTTCTGCCCCTGCCGCCTCTAGTACACCTGCGGGTACTGGGCGGCAGTGGCAGAGGGGTCAGGAAAAGAGTTATGCGCAAGAGTTATTGCATCTGAATGCATCTTTCCAGAACTGTCTCAAAGTCTTGTCAGAGCAAATCTCCGCAGGCTTTCAGCAGATCAACTCCAGCATTCTGGAGGTGAAGACACTTCTGCAAACCATGCATTCAGAAGCAAGATCTTCGCCAAACCACACCTTTTTCAGGTCTGTTGTGGAGCGCATGGAAACGCTCTCTCCTGCCCAGCAGATGCATGTAATGCATTCGTGCCACGGTGCTCTACAGCAGGTTACCTCCCAACCTCCACCTCCCACCACTGTAGTTCCTCCACCTGCACCCCCTCCAGCCACTTTCCATCCTCCCCCTCCTATTACATCTGCACCCCCTCCAGCCACTTTTCATCCTCCCCCTCCTACTACATACCAGCAACCTGCCCAGTACCAGCAACCTCCCCAGTACCAGCAACCTCCCCAGTACCAGTCATCTCCCCACTTCCAGCAACCTGCCCCGTACCAAACTCCTTCCCGGTACCAAACTCCTTCCCCATACAACTTTCCATCAACATCATCTGCTCCTACAGTCCCTGCCCAACCCTCCACTCCACCACCCACCACCTCTTCTGCTTCCCACATGTCCACCCATTCTGTAGTTTTTTCCACACCTTCACCTCTAACTGTTCCTTCCCCACCACGATCCCAGTCCTCTCTCCACACACCCAGTGTCGAAGTGTCCCGCAGCCCCTCCAGCAGTATTTCCACCCCACAATACACAGAATTGTAATGTGTGTTTTTTAATAAAAATGCCCATTGGGTTTAAAACCTTTATTAAAAAAGTTATTTGCACTTTAAAAAATTAAAAAAAAAAAAAAAAATTTTAAATAAAAGTTAAATTATCGTTTCACAATGGTTGTCTGTCTTTTCTTTCTGCGGAGAACTATGTTTAAAAAAAAGGTTAAATACAGGGTATTTCAAAGGTAAAAAGGTATTCAAAACCAGGTATATAACTGTGGGTAAATTTTAGCTTTTTGCCACAGTTGTGTTCCTGGTTGTGTTTGAAGCAAAGTATTTCACCTAAAAAGTTGTGTTTATTGTTGGTGATTTCCTAACAATGTACACAACTTTTGTTAAAAGGTGAAATACTTTGCATAAAACACAACCAGGTACACACCTGTGGCCTAAAGCTAAAAATAGTAAGACCATGACAAGATAGCCAACTTTGGTTGGCAAAGGTATATACTGTTGGTCCAGAAGGTACACAAGTTTGGTTAGGGCACAAATCTTTCACACTCTGTCATCCTGCCAGTGTACTCTGCCTTGAGGGGCCACAAGGGTCAATTTTAAAAACCGGATCCGGCGTAATCCGTCGAAAAAACGGATAGAAAAACGGATGAACCGGATGAGACGGATCCGGTTTTGTCTGTCAAGAACAAGACGGATCCGGCAGAAAACCGGATCCGGCACATCAGGTTTTACAAAACATTTGCCGGATCCGGCATTCCGGCACGACGCCGGATCGCGCCTGACGCCGAAAACCTGATGTGTGAAAGTAGCCTAAGCGTACATTTTTTTGCAAAAAAACGTATCAACAAAATACCCTGTTTTTGTTAACATCTTTTACTAGCACTTGCTACTTACAGTTACATATGTTTTATAGCAGAGTATTTATGCACGTTTGTCATACTGTGTTCTGTTTTTGTGTCTTAGTTCTTGGGTGGTGTGAACAGGGTCTTATGACCCGTTCAGTTTTTGTGCATGTGTCATGTGTTCTGAATCCATTGATTTCTTGCTTATGCAAGCTTTGGGAGATCCCCGCCTCTCTCCTTTGGGACATGCATAAAAAGCCATTTTGCCCAGCGAGCCCATACCGGGCAGCACCTTTCTGAACCCTGCTCATGAAGGTATTATTCACATGTTCAGGTTTTTAAATATATTAGATAGGACTGCTCCGAGAAGGGTATGCCTTGACGCGGCGGAGTGGCTTAGCGTACATTTTTTTGCAAAAAAAGTATCAACAAAATACCCTGTTTTTGTTAACATCTTTTACTAGCACTTGCTACTTACAGTTACATATGTTTTACAGCAGAGTATTTATGCACGTTTGTCATACTGTGTTCTGTTTTTGTGTCTTAGGTCTTGGGTGGTGTGAACAGGGTCTTATGACCCGTTCAGTTTTTGTGCATGTGTCATGTGTTCTGAATCCATTGATTTCTTGCTTATGCAAGCTTTGGGAGATCCCCGCCTCTCTCCTTTGGGACATGCATAAAAAGCCATTTTGCCCAGCGAGCCCATACCAGGCAGCACCTTTCTGAACCCTGCTCATGAAGGTATTATTCACATGTTCAGGTTTTTAAATATATTAGATAGGACTGCTCCGAGAAGGGTATGCCTTGATGCGGCAGAGTGGCTTAGCGTACATTTTTTTGCAAAAAAACGTATCAACAAAATACCCTGTTTTTGTTAACATCTTTTACTAGCACTTGCTACTTACAGTTACATATGTTTTACAGCAGATTATTTATGCACGTTTGTCATACTGTGTTCTGTTTTTGTGTCTACATTCAAAATATATGTCTATACATCAGGAGGCAGGCTCAGACGGTGTTAGGCCCAGTATGGATTGCACGTGATTGCACAAAGGTTAGAAAGGGTACCGTATCCCCGGATAACATGTATGGATAGCGTACACATTCAAAATATATGTCTATACATCAGGAGGCAGGCTCAGACGGTGTAAGGCCCAGTATGGCTTGCAAGTGATTGCACAAAGGTTAGAAAGGGTACCGTATCCCCAGATAACATGTATGGATAGCGTACACATTCAAAATATATGTCTATACATCAGGAGGCAGGCTCAGACGGTGTTAGGCCCAGTATGGATTGCACGTGATTGCACAAAGGTTAGAAAGGGTACCGTATCCCCAGATAACATGTATGGATAGCGTACACATTCAAAATATATGTCTATACATCAGGAGGCAGGCTCAGACGGTGTTAGGCCCAGTATGGATTGCACGTGATTGCACAAAGGTTAGAAAGGGTACCGTATCCCCGGATAACATGTATGGATAGCGTACACATTCAAAATATATGTCTATACATCAGGAGGCAGGTTCAGACAGTGTAAGGCCCAGTATGGCTTGCAAGTGATTGTACAAAGGTTAGAAAGGGTACCGTATCCCCAGATAACATGTATGGATAGCGTACACATTCAAAATATATGTCTATACATCAGGAGGCAGGAAGACGGTGTTAGGCCCAGTATGGATTGCACGTGATTGCACAAAGGTTAGAAAGGGTACCGTTTCCCCGGATAACATGTATGGATAGCGTACACATTCAAAATATATGTCTATACATCAGGAGGCAGGCTCAGATGGTGTTAGGCCCAGTATGGATTGCACGTGATTGCACAAAGGTTAGAAAGGGTACCGTATCCCCGGATAACATGTATGGATAGCGTACACATTCAAAATATATGTCTATACATCAGGAGGCAGGCTCAGACGGTGTTAGGCCCAGTATGGATTGCACGTGATTGCACAAAGGTTAGAAAGGGTACCGTTTCCCCGGATAACATGTATGGATAGCGTACACATTCAAAATATATGTCTATACATCAGGAGGCAGGCTCAGACGGTGTTAGGCCCAGTATGGATTGCACGTGATTGCACAAAGGTTAGAAAGGGTACCGTATCCCCGGATAACATGTATGGATAACGTACACATTCAAAATATATGTCTATACATCAGGAGGCAGGCTCAGACGGTGTAAGGCCCAGTATGGCTTGCAAGTGATTGCACAAAGGTTAGAAAGGGTACCGTATCCCCAGATAACATGTATGGATAGCGTACACATTCAAAATATATGTCTATACATCAGGAGGCAGGCTCAGATGCTGTTAGGCCCAATATGGATTGCAAGTGATTGCACAAAGGTTAGAAAGGGTACCGGTTCCCCGGATAACATGTATGGATAGCGTACACATTCAAAATATATGTCTATACATCAGGAGGCAGGTTCAGACGGTGTTAGGCCCAGTATGGATTGCACGTGATTGCACAAAGGTTAGAAAGGGTACCGTATCCCCAGATAACATGTATGGATAGCGTACACATTCAAAATATATGTCTATACATCAGGAGGCAGGCTCAGACGGTGTCAGGCACAGTATGGATTTGACGGCCCAGACTACACAGCGGAGGAGCAGGGAGAGGTAAAGATTGCAAATGCTGGGGCCCTGCCCAAGCAAGGGGGGCCCACTCGTGGGCGTCGGTACTGGCACTGGGCCCCTCATAAGTACGGCGGTGTGTCTGACGGCGGGTGTGCACCACCACCGTCAGAGACACTTGATTGCACTATGAGGGACCCTGTACCAGTGCCTGCGCCCAAGAGTCGGCCTACCCACCTGTCCAGGGCAACGGCACTGGCACGGTGTCGTGCGCTAGGTGGTGACCCCGGACATGGGGGGGAGGCAGCACAGTTAGGGTGTTTTAGAAAGTGGCATATGTTGATGTTGGACATTCAGCTGATGCAAAAGGTGAAATAGGTCAAGTCCCAGGAAAAGGTGGACCAAAGCAAGCCATTTTTCTGTCACCCTATGTGTCATCAGGGGAAGGTGGGACAAAATCCTTGGAAACCCATGCGTGGTTCATTTTAATGAAGGTTAGATCATCCACATTTTGGGTTGACAGACGGGTCCTTTTTTCTGTCAGGATTGATCCAGCTGCACTTAAGACTCTTTCCGATAGCACACTTGCAGCTGGGCAAGCAAGCTCCTGTAAGGCATATTGTGCCAATTCAGGCCAGGTGTCCAGTTTAGCGGCCCAATAGTCAAAGGGGAATGACCTGTGTGGGAGAACATCGATATGGGAGGAAAAGTAGTTTGTAACCATAGTTGACAACTGCTGTCTCCTGTCACTTTCCATCGATGCAGTATTACCAGTTGTGTGAGTGGTACTTGAAAAATCAGTCCACAACATTGTCATGAAACCCCTGTCTCCAACGCCACTTCTGCTGTGTGCACCACGAACACCTGTGCCAAGCTGCCCCCGGCCCGTACGGCTCGTGTGAGAACCATCACCGCTGCTGTGTGCTGGGAATGCCTCAAGCAACCGATTTACCAGAGTTGCTTGTTTATTAGCCAATATTAGGTCAAGGTTCTCCTGTGGCATGATGTTTTGTAATTTGCCTTTACAGCGTGGATCCAGGATGCTGGCCAACCAGTAGTCGTCATCGTTCATCATTTTGGCAATGCGTGGGTCCCTTTTTAGGATCTGCAAGGCATAATCTGACATGTGGGCCAATGTTCCCGGTGTCAATGATGCACTGCGAGTGCTGGGTGGAGGAGCACTTTCTGGCAAATCCACATCCCTCCAGTCACGCACAAACCCTGTACCAGACCTTGCCACGCCAACATTTTCACTTGCCCCACGAGATGCATCCTCCTCCCCTAAGTAATCATCCCCATCATCCTCCTCCTCCTCCTCTTCTTCCTCCACCTCGTCCAGGAGAGGTCCCTGAGCAGACAATGGCTGAATGTCATCAAGGATTCCCTCCTCCTCTTCATCCTCATCAACATTGGCTGCAGACGCCTGCTCCTTAAGGTGCGTCAAAGTTTGCATGAGCAGATGCATAAGTGGGATGCTCATTCTTAGGATGGCGTCGTCTGCGCTTACCAGCCGTGTGCATTCCTCAAAACACTGAAGGACTTTACAGAGGTCTTTCAGCTTCGACCACTGCACACCTGTCAACTCCATGTCTGCTCTCAAAGTGCCTGGCCGTGTATCCTCCGACAAATGCATTATGGCCTGCCTCTGCTCGCACAGCCGCTCCACCATGTGCAGGGTGGAGTTCCACCTTGTTGCAATGTCAATAATGAGGCGGTGGTTGGGAAGGTGGAGCAATCGCTGCAGCTTCTGCATACGAACGGAGTGTACAGGCGACCGGCGGATGTGCGCGCACAGACTTCGCACCTTCTGGAGCAGGGCTGTTAACTCCGGATAGTTTTTGAGGAAGCACTGCACCACCAGGTTCAAGGTGTGAGCCAAGCAAGGTATATGGCTGAGTTTTGAAAGGGCTATGGCTGCCACAAAATTACGGCCGTTATCACTAACTACCTTGCCTGCCTCAAGATGTACACTGCCCAGCCATGACTCAGTTTGTCGCTTCAAGTACTCGGCCAGCACCTCGGCGGTGTGTCTGTTGCCCAAACACATCATCTGCAAGCCTGCTGATGCTTTCCACTAGCTGCTCGATAGGGGGACACATCGTGTGCAACAGTGGCAGCTGCAGATGGAGTGCTCGTACGACTGCGCTCTGTGGACGAGCTTTCGCTTCTGGAGGAGGAGGAGGGTCGAACGCCTACAGCCAACTGTTTCCTATACCGTGGGCTAGGCAGCACTGTCCCACCACCGCTGTCCCCTGTGGACCCTGCATCCACCACATTAACCCAGTGCGCAGTGATGGACACGTAACGGCCCTGGCCATGCCGACTGGACCATGCATCAGTTGTGAGGTGCACCTTTCCACTCACTGACTGCTTGAGTGCATGGACAATGCGGTCTTTCACATGATGGTGGAGGGCTGGGATGGCTTTGCGAGAGAAGTGGCGACTGGGTAGGTCATAGCGTGGTACTGCATAGGCCATGAGTTCGCGGAAAGCTGTGCTTTCCACCAACCGAAAGGGCATCATCTCAAACGAGATTAGTTTGGCAATGTGGGCGTTCAAACCCAGTGTACACGGATGAGAGACTGAGTACTTTCTTGACCTACTCATAGTGTCTGGGAGGGTGAGCTGGACTTGAGAGCTGCATATGGTGGAAGTAGCGGTGGACAGGGCGGACTGAGAGAGGGTTGATGATGGTGATGGAGTTGGTGTTCTTTCTGATGGCCTAGAATCAGTCTTTCGTTGATATAACAGTGGGATTCCCTGACTGCTGTGGCCTTGCAACGACACCTCAACATTTGCTGCTGTGCTAACCGGTGGGCTTACAGTGGGGGAAACAATGTAGCGTTTCTGACTACCTTCGTTGTGATCAGTTGCACATGTGGCACTTGAGGTTTGGTGTTGTGTCCACGCTTGCAAGTGCATGCTGGTTAAATGTCTAAGCATGCAACTGGTATTCAAATTTTTCAGATTTTTCCCTCGGCTAAAGGTCTTTGCACACTTCTTACAGATAACCTTGGCCTGATCATGAGGATTTTGGTCAAAAAAGTGCCACACTGCACTCTTCCTACTTTGGCAGACATTTTGCGGCCTAGCACGCTGTGATCTTTTGACCCTCTGGACAAGCTGTCCAGCAACTCTTTTGATGTTTGGAACCTGTCTTTGGAGTGCTCCGGGCCTGCCAGATAACAGCTGTTGCGATGTCGATGTCTGCTGTGGATGCTCCTCATCTGAGCTATTGGAAGCAGCACCCTCTTCCCCCAATGGATGCCAATCTGGGTCAACAACTGGGTCATCCATCACCTCCTCTTCTATGTCATGTGCACCTTCCTCTGTGTCACCGTGTATGGTGGTATAGTGTGCGGGAAGGGGCACCTGAGTCTCATCAGGGTCAGAATCTGGCTCTGTACACTGCGAGGACAATGTAGTGCTCTGAGTGAATGTACCAGCAGAATCATCCATCAGCGGCTGTGCATCAGTGCACTCCATGTCAGATTCATCTTGGCCTGGGTAATTCACCATTTGACTTGATAATCCAGGCATGGTATGTGAAAACAGCTCCATGGAGTAATCAGTAGTATGGCCTGCATCATCCTTCAATCTTGGTTGGGGTGAAGGACACAAGGAAAGGTGTGGTTCATGAACATGAGCCTCCAATGACGACTCAGTGCTTTTACTTTTTACAACTTCAGAAGAGGAGGCGATAGAGCTGGAGGCTGAGTCAGCAATGTAAGACAAAACTTTTTCCTGATGCTCTGGCTTTAAAAGCGGTTTGCCAACTCCTAGAAAACTAAGCGTTCGAGGCCTTATGTAGCCAGACGATGACGCAGGGTCAGCACCTCCTGCATTCGGTCCTATTTTGCTCTTGCCACTACCATCAGATCCACCACCAACACCATCATTACCAGCTGCCAACCCCCGCCCAATTCCACGGCCTCTTCCACCAGCCTTCCTCATTTTTGGTAGAAATGTAGACAAAATCCAAAAAAACTATATAGTAATGTAAAACAAGGTACAAGGTGTCTATAGGACAGGGGAGATTTTGAATTTCTGCAGACACTTGTGGACACTGGACACTTTTGGATTGTGTGAGGCCCACTGATATCTGAGCGCTATGTCACAGGCTCGATGGCACAGCTGTGACAAAAGTGACGAGAGGATAAGGGAGATTTTGAATTTCTGCAGACACTTGTGGACACTGGACACTTTTGGATTGTGTGAGGGCCACTGATATCTGAGCGCTATGTCACAGGCTCGATGGCACAGCTGTGACAAAAGTGACGAGAGGATAAGGGAGATTTTGAATTTCTGCACACACTTGTGGACACTGGACACTTTTGGATTGTGTGAGACCCAATGAATATCTGAGCGCTATGTGACAGGCTCGATGGCACAGCTGTGACCAAAGTGACTAGAGGATAAGGGAGATTTTGAATTTCTGCACACACTTGTGGACACTGGACACTTTTGGATTGTGTGAGGCCCAATGAATATCTGAGCGCTATGTGACAGGCTCGATGGCACAGCTGTGACCAAAGTGACTAGAGGATAAGGGAGATTTTGAATTTCTGCAGACACTTGTGGACACTGGACACTTTTGGATTGTGTGAGGCCCACTGATATCTGAGCGCTATGTCACAGGCTCGATGGCACAGCTGTGACAAAAGTGACGAGAGGATAAGGGAGATTTTGAATTTCTGCACACACTTGTGGACACTGGACACTTTTGGATTGTGTGAGGCCCAATGAATATCTGAGCGCTATGTGACAGGCTCGATGGCACAGCTGTGACCAAAGTGACTAGAGGATAAGGGAGATTTTGAATTTCTGCAGACACTTGTGGACACTGGACACTTTTGGATTGTGTGAGGCCCACTGATATCTGAGCGCTATGTCACAGGCTCGATGGCACAGCTGTGACAAAAGTGACGAGAGGATAAGGGAGATTTTGAATTTCTGCACACACTTGTGGACACTGGACACTTTTGGATTGTGTGAGACCCAATGAATATCTGAGCGCTATGTGACAGGCTCGATGGCACAGCTGTGACCAAAGTGACTAGAGGATAAGGGAGATTTTGAATTTCTGCACACACTTGTGGACACTGGACACTTTTGGATTGTGTGAGGCCCAATGAATATCTGAGCGCTATGTGACAGGCTCGATGGCACAGCTGTGACCAAAGTGACTAGAGGATAAGGGAGATTTTGAATTTCTGCACACACTTGTGGACACTGGACACTTTTGGATTGTGTGAGGCCCAATGAATATCTGAGCGCTATGTGACAGGCTCGATGGCACAGCTGTGACCAAAGTGACTAGAGGATAAGGGAGATTTTGAATTTCTGCAGACACTTGTGGACACTGGACACCTTTGGATTGTCTGAGGGCCACTGATATATGAGCGCTATGTCACAGGCTCGATGGCACAGCTGTGACAAAAGTGACGAGAGGATAAGGGAGATTTTGAATTTCTGCAGACACTTGTGGACACTGGACACTTTTGGATTGTGTGAGGCCCACTGATATCTGAACGCTATGTCACAGGCTCGATGGCACAGCTGTGACAAAAGTGACTAGAGGATAAGGGAGATTGGATTGCTTTTAAAAAAGCAGTTTGCAGAGCAGTGGGTAAACAGCAATGCCAGCCTGTCAGGAAGCCTTAAAAGGCAGCCCAACAACCAACACCACTGATACACCACAATTTAGCCTCCCCTTGCACTGCACACACAGTGACTGGTGTGTTGTGCAGGCCAAATCGCTAGCAGCAGAAGCAATTTTTTTTTCTTCTCAGCAGGACAAAAAAAAAAAATTGGGATTGCTTTTAAAAAAGCAGTTTGCGGAGCAGTGGGTAAACAGCAATGCAGGAATGTCAGGAAGCCTTAGAAGGCAGCCCAACAACCAACACCACTGATACACCACTATATAGCCTCCCCTTGCACTGCACACACAGTGACTGGTGTGTTGTGCAGGCCAAATCGCTAGCAGCAGAAGCAGTTTTTTTTTCTTCTCAGCAGGACAAAAAAAAAAATTGGGATTGCTTTTAAAAAAGCAGTTTGCGGAGCAGTGGGTAAACAGCAATGCAGGAATGTCAGGAAGCCTTAGAAGGCAGCCCGTAAGTCGCCGACCTCGTGGCCGACCTCATCCTAGGGTCGGGTTTCGTTTCATGAAACCCGACTTTGCCAAAAGTCGGCGACTTTTGAAATTTTTCGACCCGTTTCGCTCAACTCTACTCGCGAGATTTCGCCGACGCCATTTTGGATCCCGACGTCGTCCACGCCGGCGACATGTTCTTGCGGCGACGCCATCTTGATTATCGCGGGATTTCACGATACTCAAGATGGCGTCGCCGCAAAAACATGTAGCCGGCGTGGACGACGTCTGCATCCAGGATGGCGCCGGTGGAAGAAGATGTTGGGGATCGTGGAGCAGCGGCGATGATGGCGTGAGTATGAGAGATGGAGTGAGAGAAAGGGTCGTATGTGGAGTGAAAGAGGGGGGACGTGAGTGGAGATGGTGAAAGGTGAGAGGAGTGTGTGTTGAGGAGGTGTGTGTGTTGAGGGTTAACATGGCAAGAGGACGATACGCAAGATGGCGTCGCTGCAAGAACATGTCGCCGGCGTGGACGACGTCGGGATCCAAAATGGCGTCTGCGAAATCTCGCGAGATTTCGCCGACGCCATCTTGGATCCACGGAATTGCATCATTTACCTCACGCCGACTTGCTGTGCGGACGTGTTGGCTTGCTCCAATTTGCCTCTACCACCATAACTACTGCTGCCTTGCTCCTCTGCCTGTTCACTGCCGGTGTCTAATTGCAGGGCCAATTTGCCTCTACCACCATAACTACTGCTGCCTTGCTCCTCTGCCTGTTCACTGCCGGTGTCTAATTACAGGGCCAATTTGCCTCTACCACCATAACTACTGCTGCCTTGCTCCTCTGCCTGTTCACTGCCGGTGTCTAATTACAGGGCCAATTTGCCTCTACCACCATAACTACTGCTGCCTTGCTCCTCTGCCTGTTCACTGCCAGTGTCTAATTACAGGGACAATTTGCCTCTACCACCATAACTACTGCTGCCTTGCTCCTCTGCCTGTTCACTGCCGGTGTCTAATTACAGGGCCAATTTGCCTCTACCACCATAACTACTGCTGCCTTGCTCCTCTGCCTGTTCACTGCCGGTGTCTAATTGCAGGGCCAATTTGCCTCTACCACCATAACTACTGCTGCCTTGCTCCTCTGCCTGTTCACTGACGGTGTCTAATTACAGGGCCAATTTGCCTCTACCACCATAACTACTGCTGCCTTGCTCCTCTGCCTGTTCACTGCCGGTGTCTAATTACAGGGCCAATCTGCCTCTACCACCATAACTACTGCCTTGCACCTCTGCCTGTTCACTGCCGGTGTCTAATTACAGGGCCAATCTGCCTCTGCCACCATAACTACTGCTGCCTTGCTCCTCTGCCTGATCACTGCCGGTGTCTAATTACAGGGCCAATTTGCCTCTACCACCATAACTACTGCTGCCTTGCTCCTCTGCCTGTTCACTGCCGGTGTCTAATTACAGGGCCAATTTGCCGCTACCACTTCATAACTACTGCTGGGCAATTACAGGGCCAATTAGTATCTGTTTACACTACAATACTCCAGGACGCCTTCTTCACTGCCAGATAACTGCCAAATAGACTCCTTTACCTGTGCCAACATGAGTCATAACAAAAAGTATGCCAATGCCAGTGAAAGGAAAGCAGCTTTAGCACTACGACAAAAACAACGCCGTGCTAATGAGACTCCTGAGGAAAAACACCATCGCCTTGACAAGATTAAAGCTTATAAACGCCGTCGCCTCACACACGAATCCCCTAACTCTAAATCCATTAGATTGGCTGAAGAAGCCTTTGCATGCCATCACCGCCAACAACAGACGGCTTCTTCATTAGTAGACTCACAGCAGGATGCTTCCACATCAGCATGTGGAACAAGTTACTACCACATTTCATCCTATATGCCGTTCACTGACATAACTAATCAGCAATCTGTTTCTGCCCTATCAATACCACCATTAGTCAATACCGACGCAGTTTCTTCACATACAAGCTGCAGTTAGCCTGCAGAAAGTGCAACCAAGACAAATATACGTTGGTCTCAAAACTAGGCGCACCCCATCGGTTGGACATGCACTTCTACTACAACCTCACATTTTCACTAATGATGAAAATAGTATTACTGAACACAGCTGTGGTGACATGACCCATGTATGTGAGCATTGCGAAGCTTTGCATTTTGTAGCAGAGATACCTTCTGATAATAACTTTACACTCTGCTGTCAGAAGGGTAAAGTCCATGTACCCATACTACAATATCCTGATGTCTTTACACATTTGCTGAAAGGGCAAAGTGAATTTAGCAAAAATGTCATGGATAATATTCGAAGTGTTAACAGTTCCTTTGCTTTTGCCTCCATGAGTGCAAATATTTCACCACCTCCTGGATATGGCCCATACTGTTTCCGCATACATGGCCAGATCTGTCATAGAACTGGAACACTACATTCCTCAGATGACCAACAACGCACATTTGCCCAACTTAACATTCTCGATACCGCTACCGCAAACGAACAACGCTTACGATGTAAAGAAAATCAAAAATGTCATCCTACATTGATGAACATTATTGCCCTTCAAATCCAAACTATTAATCCTTTTGTGGAAGCTTATCAAATGTTACATGATGTGGAAGAACAAGAAAAAATTAAATCTCTACAAAATGGAACTGTCATGCCAAACATCACTATGGCTATTAAACAAGATCGTACTCAAGACCCTCGACGCTACAATAATCCCACTGTCAGTGAAGTAGCAGTCATGTTTCAAAATGACAATGGTGAGCCACCTTTCAATAGAGACATATTAATTCATTTAAAACCTGATCCCCACAACCCTTTAACTCCAAAAACACAACAAATTAGCATTCTCCATAGCAATTTGGATGCCCTCCTCTATCCAATATTTTTCCCTTATGGAGACCAAGGATGGCATGATGGACTCAAGCAACAAGGCAAAAGTCCGAGGAGGATCACACAACTCCAATACTATTGCTATATGTTATCTGTCAGAAATTACTTTAATCCACTCCTCAATGGTGGTAAGCTAACACAGCAATATTTAGTAGATGCTTATGCCAAAATCGAAGCTAATCACCTACATTACACCGCAACCACCAAAAAGATATAAAAGTGGAGGATTACTGCCTCCTTCAAGAACATCTACTCAAATAATCGGTTCAAAAGGGCATCCCTATTGGAAAAACTGTCATTTTACCATCTTCTTTTGAAGGCAGTCCAAGAAACATGCAGCAGTGCTACCAGGATGCTATGGCTATTGTTACGAAGTATGGTCGACCAGATCTATTTATCACCATGACATGTAATCCTAAGTGGAGTGAGATTACTACACATTTAGAACCATGGCAGCGTGTTGAACACAGACCAGACTTGGTTGCACGCGTCTTTAAAATTAAACTGGAATCCCTGTTAAAAGACATTAGCAGTGGATTATTTGGAAACGTCACTGCAATGGTCCATGTCGTTGAATTTCAGATGCGTGGTCTCTCACACGCTCATATTTTAATTATTCTTGACAGCCTGTCTAAATTACGGACTGAGGCGGACATAGACAATATAGTCTGGGCTGAAATACCTGATGAAACAATCTACCCTCAGCTCCATAACATTGTTCTTCAACACATGATTCATAGTCCCTGTGGAGAACAGAATCCTAATTCTCCCTGTATGGATCTTGGAAAGTGTAGCAAAGGTTTCCCTAAACAATACCAACCATATACCATCAAAGAAAAGGATGGCTATCCCACTTACCGCAGACCCATTGGCAAAACATATGAACACCATTCTAAGATGATTGACAATTCATGGGTAGTTCCATATAACCCATTTTTACTCACCAAATACAAGTGCCATATTAATGTAGAAATATGTGCTTCCATTCAAAGTGTAAAATATTTATTTAAATACGTTTACAAAGGACATGACAAAGCCAACCTTGAAATTTCCCAAAATAACATCCAACATGATGAAACACACCAATTTACAGATACCAGATATGTTAGTGCACCTGAGGCTGCATGGCGGATATTTGCTTTTCCTATGCATAAACAATATCATGCCATCAATCGCCTAGCCGTACATCTGCCTAATTCTCAACCACTCTATTTTCATGAGAGTGACTCTGCAGACAACATCCATCAAAAGCTCAATTCCAATTCTACACTTATGGCGTATTTAAACCTTAATAAGATCGACCACAATGCACATAACTATTTCTACCGCAAAATTCCAGAACACTACGTTTGGAAACAAGGCATATGGGAACAAAGAAAACGAGGGGGTCTCACAGTTATTGGAAGAATGTATATTATTAGTGTGAAAGACCAAGAACGCTATTATTTACGTTTGTTGTTACTGCATGTAAAAGCTGCTACCAGTTTTGACAGCATTAAAACCGTCAGTGGAATTATGCATGAAACCTTTAAGGATGCTGCGTTAGCACTCGGATTATTATTTGATGATAGCATCTGGAGACATACTTTAAGAGATGCTTGCATTCTTAACATGCCTTCCCAACTTAGAGACATGTTTGCTTATATCTGTATTTTTGGCCCCCCCAGTAATCCACTTGAATTGTGGAATGAATTTAAGGACCATTTTTTACAAGACTACTGTCATACATACCACAGCGACACTGAAGAGTGTATCGATTGTGAAGGATATGCTATGAAAGATGTCCAAGATGTCCTCATAGTCCAAGGAAAAACTTTTGCTGATTTCAATTTACCATGCCCAGCAAAAAATATTAAACACCTCCTTAAACAATATGATAAGGATTATGAGTTAAAAAAAGCTGCAGAGATGAAAGAAACTCTTAATCAGGAGCAACTTTTTGCCTACAATGTCATTACTGAAGCTTTACAAAATAGCAGTTTAACACCAAAGTGCTTTTTTCTCGACGGACCTGGTGGCAGTGGAAAGACCTACCTATACCATCTACTTACACATCATTTAAGAGGACAAGGAGAAATTGCTCACCTGCAGCGACTACAGGAATAGCAGCTAACTTGATACAAGGAGGCCGAACAATCCACTCTCTCTATGGCATACCTATTCCGATCAACGAAACATCCGTTTCCAGGATTAAAAATGATACAAATGCAGGAAAACATTTACAGAGTACAAAACTTTTTATTATTGATGAGTGCACTATGGTCCAAAAACATGCATTGAATGTGATAGACTTCTACGTGACATCATGACAACAAATGTTGCTGAAAAAAATAAAACACCGTTTGGAGGTAAAGTTATTGTTCTTGGAGGAGACTTCAGACAATGTCTTCCCGTCATCGCCCATGGAACAAGAATAGACATTGTAGATTCCTGCATTGAATATTCAGAACATTGGCAACATTTTACCAGACTACCGCTAATTAACAACATGCGCTCCACTGATCCTGAATACAGCACTTGGTTGCTTAAACTTGGAAATGGTGAGCTGTCTAATGAACATAACCTTGGAGAGGATGTCATTGAAATTCCTCCAGACATGCTTTGCACTGGCTCTATAGTAACCGAGATCTTTGGAGACCATATTTGCATTGATGTTAATGATGAACAAAGCCTCAACACTGCTGCATCACATGCTATACTATGTCCGAAAAATGATGACGTCGATTTTCTGAACTGTAAAGTAATGGATCGCCTCAGTGGTGATTATACTGTATATACAAGTGATGATTCTGTCGATGCTGATGAGGCAGAGGAATGTGAAAACTACCCAGTTGAATTTTTAAACTCTCTGACACCATCAGGAATGCCATCACATCTCTTAAAATTTAAAATTGGCACCATTGTGATGCTATTAAGAAACTTAAACACCAAGAAAGGTCTCTGCAATGGCACTCGCCTCATTGTCATTGCCTTACTCCCCAACATGATACAGGTTAAAGTGATTACTGGCTCAGCTGAAGGAGACATTGTATTTATTCCACGCATCAATTTGTGTCCTTCAGAAACTGGGTTACCTTTTAAATTAAAACGTCGACAGTTTCCTCTAAAACCTGCTTTTGCTATGACTATTAACAAATCCCAAGGACAGACCCTCAATCGAGTTGGCATTTTTTTTTGCCCGAACCTGTATTTGCCCATGGACAATTGTATGTTGCATTCTCCCGAGTAAAGCAACGCAGCAACGTTAGGGTCAAAGTGGTGGATACACCACTTCAAGGACAATTGCTACCTAATAGCCCAAAAATCTTCACTAGAAATGTCGTTTACAAAAATGTCTTACTTTAAACTATTTAAGTTGGTCCTGGAATGGATAGATATATAGATATATAAATGATAGTTACATTCTAAATAGATATAGATAATAGACTTCTAAGACTTCTATACATAGCTTGATATATGTTATATATATATACTGTATATATATATATATATATAGATATTCTAAGCAGATAGATATATCATACACTAATTATCTCTTTCACATATATGTCATAGACATATTTAAATCCATAAAAACATACATAGGTATAGGTATATATAGATTAAAAAAAAAAAATACGAAAGCAAAAACAAAAAAAATTTAGGCACAGATACGTAGATTTCAACTACATAGCTAACACATACCTACATAACTTAGGTAATAATAATTATTTTTTATTTATTAATAAAGTACTATTATTTCAATAGCACTTTACATACGTCAGTAATTCTGTCCCTCTTGAGGCTCACTATGTAAATATCCTATCCACATAAAAACATAGGTGTGATACATCTAACTTCTATAATAATAAATGCGCTAAGCAACTTCCGGGTTGTAATAACTTCCGTCCAGTTGTAACTGGTGACGTCACAGCACACCTCTTGCCATGTTAACCCCCAACACACCACTCCTCCTCAACACACACCTCCTCAACACACACTCTTCTCACCTTTTACCATCTCCACTCACGTCCACTCACTCTTTCACTCCACATGCGACCCTTTCTCTCACTTCATCTCTCATACTCATGCCGTCATCGCCGCTGCTCCACGATCCCCGACATCTTCTGCCGGCGCCATCCTGGATCCAGACGTTGTCCACGCCGGCGACATGTTCTTGCGGCAAAGCCATCTTGAGTATTGTGAAATCCCGCGATACTCAAGATGGCGTCGCCGCAAGAACATGTCGCCGGAGTGGACGACATCGGGATCCAAAATGGCGTTGGCGAAATCTCGCGAGATTTTGCCGACGCCATCCTGGATCCCGTCATGCCAAAACTTCACAGCAAAGATGTACAATAGCAGAGACTAATCACTTGCAGGCACAGGCGGGTAGCGTGTTAGTTTTATTTCCCACAACATACAGCATGTTAAATTGCTTATAGGTCATGCAAAAGTCTCTGCACCCTTCAGTTCACAAAACAAAATAATTACTGTAAAATCCTCATACAAATTAATGATAATATAGAGTGTGTTTTGTATTTCAATTATCAACAGAACATTTTGTACATTGACAAAGTAATACATTGTCTGATGGAATTTTTACGGTAGGCATTCACCTTGGATGGCTGTCATCTGTCAGCTATTCCTTCCGATCCCCCCATACAGATGAATGCTCGGGGAACGGCTTTTCTCCAAACTAAAGGATTGTGGGTGCTGAAATTCAAATACATGACCCTTCTTTCCTCCTCACTGTGACCTCTCACGTGTATGGCCACCTCCAGTAAATGCAAGTATGGGACCCTTATCTGATTCTTATATTCCTACATGTACACAATGCGACTGTACATTTTATTGTAGCTAAAAGGACCCAACGCACATTATAAAGCTGCCAGCTATCGTCCTGGACTCCCTCATAGAGACACGCATTCGGTCATGCACTCCTGTGACTCTTTGGGCAGAAGTTTATGAGTGCAGAGAACTAAAGGAACCACCATTGGAATTCCAAAGTGCCGACCCTGCTCTACCCAGACCAATCGGGGCAGCGTTGGGAGACCTCCATACACATTAGACAGTCATCTGATCAACAGAATTGGCCAACTTGGGACTTAACATATAAAAGAAACATGCTAAAAGGATATGTAGGAAGTTTTTTAGTGTTATTTTTTAGTGTTTTTTTTTTTACATAAGACATGTTACACACTGGCAAAGTAAGTCACAAATCACTACAGTCAGCAAGATCTGGATAAAAATAAGGCACTATGGACAATATAATAATAATAATATACTGGAAATATAAATTTTAATAGATCATCATCTCCTAATCTAAAAGAAAAGTAATAGAAAAAAGGCAAAGTATCGCGGGATTTCACGATACTCAAGATGGCGTCGCCACAAGAACATGTCACCAGCGTGGACAATGTCTGGATCCAGGATGGCGCTGGCGGAAGAAGATGTCGGGGATCGTCGGGGAGCAGCGGCGATGACGGCGTGAGTATGAGAGACGGAGTGAGAGAAAGGGTCGTATGTGGAGTGAAAGAGGGGGGGACGTGAGTGGAGATGGTGAAAGGTGAGAGGAGTGTGTGTTGAGGAGGTGTGTGTGTTGAGGGTTAACATGGCAAGAGGTGTGTCACTAATCTCCCGATGCGATAGCATCAGGCCTTAATCTAGTTATAAAATATCTATGATGGTTGATGAGCGTTACTCAACGTTTTTCTGGCAATGTCGACCTTAGTCACAGATTATATCAAAGAATCATGGGATGTGTAATTTAAAACAACCAAACAACGAAGTGCACATAAGCCACTTGAACAAAGACAGTTACACACCATAAGCAATAAGGCTATGTGGCCACGTATGCAAAAATGCCCTGAGCAAAACCTGATTCCTTCCTAGGAATTCCGCATTTTTATTTTTCGCGTTTTTGTTGCTTTTTTCCGCGCTTTTTGCGTGTTTTTTTCAGGAGCATCCACATTCTCGTTGAATATAGTTGGAAATGCGTTTTTTCCGCAAAATTAATGAACATGCTGCGTTTTTTTCCGCGATGCGTTTTTTTTTTGCTGGAAAAAACACATCATGTGCACAAAAATTGCAGAATGCATTATAAGAATGGGATGCTCACTTATTAATATCCTGTACCAGCACTTTATTCATATTCCTTAAAGTCACCTGTGCCTAATTAGCGTCGGCATCACTGTCCCCGCCTTCGGATGTATAATAATCAAGAGCAAGTGAGAGGCCAACTGCAGCGCTCACTCCCTGTTGATTATTTATATGTCCGAAGGCGAGTACAGTGATGCCGACGCTAATTGGGCACAGGGCTCATAAGCCAGAACAACGTCCTGTGAGCCCAGGGGATTCGAGTGCCAACACCGTAGAAACGGAACCGGCATGGGAGGTGAGTATAGGTGTTTTTATTTTAAAGGAGTTAAACATTCAGATTGAGAAATGGTTGTCCTAGTAGTGAACAATCTTTTTAAGCCTACATGCACAGCATTTTGGTTTGAAGTATTTGGCAAGTTTCATGTTACTTTTATCAGTATGCAACATGTTAAAGGTACATACGTTTATTTAGGTATTTTAGGATTCTCATGAGAACTGCAAAAACTCCCATACAAAATAGCAATGAATAAAAAAGTGCTACTAGAATTGCATGTATGATAAAACCAGGGTTGGACCGGCCCATCAGAGAACTCGAGATTATAATAATAATAATAATTTTTATTTATATAGCGCCAACATATTCCGCAGCACTTTACAATTAAGCGGGGACATGTACAGACAATAAATTCAATACAAGTTAAGACAATTCAAACAGTGACATTAGGAGTGAGGTCCCTGCTCGCAAGCTTACAATCTACAAGGAAATGGGGGGACACAGTAGGTGAGAAATGCTTGTTAATTCAGGTCTGGCAATTATAATAGGGATTTTCATATAAAGCTGCATGATCCGGTCATCAGCCCGTGTGTTTAAGTGCAATAGACAAGTATCAAGTGCAGTTATCATGTGCATGGAGGGTGTGGAGACAGATGAATAGTAGGGTGCAGATTCAGAATAATATTTGGAAGGAGGGAACAGGGCAAAGTTAGCTTGCTGAGTAGTTGATGTGGTAGGCTTGTTTGAAGAGATGGGTTTTCAAAGCGCGCTTGAATAGGTCAGGGCTAGGTATCAGTCTGATTGTCTGGGGAAGTGCAATCCAGAGAGCTGGAGCAGCACGAGAGAAGTCTTGGAGACGGAGGTGCGAGGTTCGGATTACGGGGGATGTTAGTCTTAGGTCATTTGTAGAACGGAGGGCACGTGTAGGGCGATAGACAGAGATGAGAGAGGAGATATAAGGCGGTGCAGAACAGTGGAGAGCTTTGTGGGTGAGAGAGATGAGTTTATACTGGACCCTGTAGCAAATAGGTAGCCAGTGTAATGACTGGCACAAGATGGAGGCATCGGTGAAGCGGCTGGACAGAAATATGACCCTGGCTGCCGCATTCAAGATGGATTGGAGAGGAGAAAGTTTGGTAAGAGGGAGACCGATCAGAAGAGAGTTGCAGTAGTCCAGACGAGAATGAATAAGAGCGACAGTAAGAGTCTTAGCAGTTTCAAAGGTGAGAAAAGGTCGGATTCTGGAGATGTTTTTAAGATGCAGGTGACAAGAGCGACTGAGTGATCGGATGTACGGAGTAAAGGAAAGTTCAGTGTCGAATATGACCCCAAGACAGCGGGCATGCTGCTTGGGAGTTATGGTTGAACCCTCCAGGGTTATCTCGATGTTAGGTAGAGTGAGGTTATTAGAGGGGAGAAACACAAGAAGTTCAGTTTTAGAGAGATTTAGTTTCAGATAGAGGGAGGACATGATGCTAGAGACAGCAGACAGACAATCCTTGGTATTTTGAATTAGGGTAGGGGTGATGTCAGGGGAAGAAGTGTATAATTGGGTGTCATCAGCATAGAGATGATACTGGAACCCAAATCTGCTGATTGTTTGTCCAATAGGGGCAGTGTATAAAGAGAAGAGGAGGGGGCCTAGGACTGAGCCCTGCGGGACCCTGATAGTAAGGGGACGAGAAGAGGAAGAGGAGCCGGAAAAAGATACAGTGAAGGAGCGGTCAGAAAGGTAGGAGGAGAACCAGGAGAGGGCTGTGTCCTCTGAGATTCCTCTGGTAGGCCCTAGATAAATCGTCAGGAGAGTTCATAGTGCAAACCTTGCAGCTGCCATTGTGACTCTTGACTGGGGGAGAAAGAATCAAATCCTCTGGTGGGCCCAATGTTCTTTAGTCTGACACCGCATAAAACTATATAAAAATTTCAACAGAACAAAAAATTATTTGTGCAGTATAATAGTTTACTACATTGTGTATAAGCTAAAAAGTGTAGGAGTTCCTAGTTTTAATGCTAAAAGTGATCACACTAAGTACTTCTGAGGAAAAAAAAATATTTCCACTGATTAGAAATTGGCAGGGAAATCAGGATACTAGACTTTGAGCACATTGATATACCAAGATAAGATAAAATACAAGAGTATAAATATATGACCTGTATAAGAAAACACCGCAGTCTTGATTTGATTTTTTTCTAATAGTTCGAGTTCGGTCTATTTCTTTCTATCCAATCCCAATCCTTGGTTCCAAAAGATTAGAACCTTTCAAAATGAATAACAGGCTCTTGTCATTTTCCCTGTGCACCTGGTTTCCATAACCTTATTGTTTTTATTTTCGGTTTCCAGAGATATAAAGATTGTGATATGTGAGTTATCATATATGGGTTGGAGGTGCATATGGATCTGCTTTTACTATTAAGTGCTTGCTACCAGTTGGGAATTACCTCTTCCTGGCAACTTGTCCTGTGTTAATATACAAGGCTTCATCAGGTGTATCAGATTTCAAGGCAAAAACACATAACTCAGAGGGAACTATTATTACCAGCCATCAGGGTTTAAATGAACCCTAACTTCCTGGCCATTGGGACTTAATGTGATCGGCAGTGAACGAAGACAGGAATTATAAGCATTGCTGACTAATCATTAAAATGTGCTTTTAATATATAATAATTACTGTCCAATAAATCATTAATGTGAAAAAAGCTGTGTAAAAGTTAGTTTTACATCTATCCAGACGTCTACTTTGATTACTATATTTTTACATCTATCCAGACGTCTATTTTAATTACTATACACCGTAATGGCATAATAAGCACAGAGTGATCTCTAATACATTCAGCACATACCGCACAATGTGGTCTAAAAGATCATTCTTTCCATTAGTGCGGACTTTAGGTCACATTTCAAGAACTCAAATTGCACAAATATCATAAAGTAATTTGTAATGAATGGTTTTCTGTAATCTAGTATTTCCTCTAAAACGCAGACTAATGAATGTCTAGAGGTAAAACTATGACCAATCCTATTGAGGAAATAATGGTAGCAGTGTACACCACAAAGATAGTGAGCAATCATGCTAAATGAGATTACATGGCCTATCTACTATGATATTTTTGTTCAAAAAGGCTCAAAATAACGTAAAAAGCAAATATAGTGATAAAGACTGCACCTATCGTCCCCGCCACTCCAGTTTTTAAGCTTCTCAGGTTCTCCATATGTCTCTACTGCCTGGTCTATCCAGATCTGTGTTTCCCAACTGCAGTCCTCAAGAGCCACCAACAGATCAGGTTTTCTGAATTTCCTTAGTGTTGCCCCAGTGATAATTCCAGGACTGGGGTTGTGGAAAACTGGTCTAGATACAGAGAAAAGGACTGCACAACCAATTATTGTCCACCGTAATGATCTGACAATGACTGTCACCAATGGTCAAATCTTCCTGGGTTGAGTGGTCATCTCTGAAAGTAGACTGGGAAGCATCAGAGTATGGGACCAGGCGCGGATTAAGGTGGTGAGTGCACTCTACATTTGTTACTAAGTATATTCGGATTGGAAATAATAGCATAATAACAGGATTATTATTATAATATATGCAGAAGAATCAGCACAGATTTCTTAGCATCATATATAAGTTCTCTTTTTCTTCTCAATGACAATGAGTCTGCTCTGCTTACTTGAAAATCTCAGAGACATATGAAAAGGGAGTGTTAAAGCCATGTAGAATTATATTTAGGGAAATGGTTAAAGGGAATATGTCAACAGATTTTTACCACCTAATCTGAGAGCAGCATAATGTAGGGGCAGAGACCCTGATAAAAGTGATGTGTCACTTACTGAGCAGCTTGCTGTAGTTTTGATCAAATCATTGTTTTCTTAGCAGGAGATTATAATTAGAGGAATAGTAAATCTGCTCAAATCTGCAGTAGATAAACCAGTAATTTTATCAAAACTGCAGAAAGTAGCCAAGTAAGTGATACACTGTTGGAATGAAGAGTCTCTGCCCCTACATCATGCTGCTCTCATATGAGGTAGCAAAAACGTTGTGACAGATTCCCTTTAATATATAGTAATAACATACAGTAGTTCTCAATGACAATTTGCTCTCTTTCTGTAATTTTTTTATTTAAACCATTGGCGCTGCTGATAAATCTTGAGAAAACAATTTAGAAAGAAAACTCTCCTACACATCAATTAGTCATCTACATAGCTTGTTGTTTAGACTCAGATAAGTTGTGGTGAAACAGTTGACACTTGCCAAGTGAAAAAGTATGCTAATAGTTTATAATAAGGTCAGTTATTTAAGAAAATATGCAATTATGACAAGAATCTTAAAGATAATTGAAATATATTCAAGATATGAGCTTAAAATATGGCAAACATCTTACATTATCTCCACTATTACATGACTTTAATATCTTACATAGTAAAGAAACAGTTCAAAATAAGGTTCAGAAAAATGTTCTAGTTTGTAAGTACTATAGATGCTGTCTGCCAGCAATATGCAATGCATAACCAGTGTAAGCAGGTCACTTGGATGCAACAGTGCAGACAATCTATAATATAACGGGCTAATTGTCACTCTGTCCAAAGCCTTTATAGACTGCGCAAGCGCGACGCGCCTGCGCAGTCTGGCTCCAGACAGAATGAGGCATCCAGCGAGGAGGAGTGTGTATGGCGCCCGAAGATGGCGGTATGCGTACATACCGTGATCTCGGGCGCCATACTTACATACTTACCTGACCGGGAGGAGCATTGCCGTGGCGCTTCTCTTTGGCCAGAGACCGTGGCAAGAGTGCGGCCTGAATCGCACATGCGCATAGCGTGATCCGGTGCCATTTTACTGAAGACACATTTGCAGTGTGTCTTCAGCAATATGGCGTCGGACAGCGCTATGGGCATGCGTGTACTCAGGCGCCAGACTCCTCCCCTGGCCTCCAGCAGAACGTGACAGCGCTGGAGCACAGGAAAGAAGGGTGAGCATAAATGTTTTTTTTGTATGTGTGTGGTTTAACCCCTTACCTACAATGGACGTAATATTCCATCCATGTGACCCTGGACCTAATTACCATGGACGGAATATTACGTCCCAGCGATCAGCGGCGCCCACGTGGTGAGTGCCGCTGATCGCGGCAGGGTGTCAGCTGATTATCACAGCTGACACCCAGCACAATGTGTCAGGGGCGGTCACGGACCACCCCTGACACGTTAACCCCATGTACACCGTGATCAAACGCGATCACGGTGTACCGGGGGTTAAAGGGAAGCATCGGCAGGGAGGGGGCTCCCTCCGTGCTTCCCTGAGCCCCCCACAGCAGCGCAATGTGCAGCGCTGCTGCGGGGGGCTCTTTCCCTACAGGCCCCCGGATCCAAGATGGCGACGGGGGCCTTCGGGGGGCCTGTAGGGAGCTGACTTCCTCACTGCCTGCAAAGCGCAGGCATGAGGAAGTCTGTAGCACTGCCTGTGACAGATTGCTGATCTGTCACAGTGATCTGTGATGTGACAGATCAGCGATTTGTCACAGGACAGTGATGTCCCACCTGGGACAAGGTAACAAAGTTAAAAAAAAAAAAAAAGTGTTAAAAATAAATTTAAAAAAAATCGCTAAATAAATTAGTAAAAAAAAAAAAAAAATATTCCCAAATAAATCCATTTTTTCAAAATAAAAAAAACAAAACAATAAAAGTACACATATTTGGTATCGCCGTGTCCGTAGCGACCCGCCCTATAAAACTGTCCCATTAGTTAACCCCTTTAGCGAACCCCTTAAAAAATAAAAAACGAAGCAAAAAATAATGATTTATTATCATACCACCGAACAAAAAGTGCAATAACGCGCGATCAAAAAGACACATATAAATATCCATGGTACCACTGAAAACGTCATCTTGTCCCGCAAAAAACGAGCCGCCATACAGCATCATCCGCAAAAAGATAAAAAAGTTATAGCTCGCAGAATAAAGCGATGCAAAAATAAATATTTTTTATATAAAATTGTTTTCATTGCAAAAAACCGGCAAAACATAAAAAAACGACCGAAATTAGGTATCGCTGTAACCATACTGACCTGAAGAATAAAAACGCTTTATCAATTTTACCGCACGCAGAACGGTGTAAACGCACCCCCCCAATAGAAATTCATGAAACGCTGGTTTTAGTTCATTCTGCGTCCCAAAAATCGGAATAAAAAGCGATCAAAAAATGTCACGTGCCCAAAAATGGTACCAATAAAAACATCAACTCGTCCCGCAAAAAATAAGACCTCACTTGACTCAGTGGGTCAAAATACGGAAAAATTATAGCTCACAATATGTGGTGATGCAAAAACTATTTTTACAATAAAAAGCGTCTTTTAGCGTGTGACAGCTGCCAGACATAAAATCCCGCTATAAATAGTAAATCAAACCCCCCGTTATCACCGCCTTAGTTCAGGAAAAATAATAAAACTAAAAGAAAATGTATTTATTTCCATTTTCCCATTAGGGTTAGGGCTAGAGTTAGGGCTAGGGTTAGGGTTATTGTTAGGGTTAGGGCTAGGGTTAGGGCTACTCAGGAAAATTACGAAACAACTTTTGGGGTCCAATTTCTCCTGTTACCCTTAGGAAAATAAAAAATTGGGGGCAAAAATATCATTTTTGCGGAAAAAAATGATTTTTTTATTTTCACGCCCAGGCGTTATAAACTTCTGTGAAGCACTTGGGGGTTCAAAGTGCTCACCACACATCTAGATAAGTTCCGTGGGGGGTCTAGTTTCCAAAATGGGGTCACTTGTGGGGAGTTTCAATAGTTTAGGTACATCAGGGGCTCTCCAAAAGCAACATGACACCCGCAGACCATGCCATCAAAGTCTGCATTCCAAAACGTCACTACTTCCCTTCCGAGCCCTGACGTGTGCCCATACAGTAGTTTTCTCCCACATATGAGGTATCGGCGTACTCAGGACAAATTGGACAACAACTTTTGGGGTCCAATTTCTCCTGTTACCCTTGGGAAAATAAAAAAATTGGAGACTAATTGATCATGTTTGTGGAAAAAATACGATTTTTTTATTTTCATGCCTGGGCATTATAAACTTCTGTGAAGCCCTTGGGGGTTCAAAGTGCTCATCACACATCTAGATAAGTTCCTCAGGGGGTCTAGTTTCCAAAATGGGGTCATTTGTGGGGGGTTTCCACTGTTTGGGTACATTAGGGGCTCTCCAAAGGCAACATGACACCCGCAGACCATTCCATCAAAGTCTGCATTCCAAAACGTCACTACTTCCCTTCTGACCCCCAACGTGTCCCCATACAGTAGTTTTCTCCCACATATGGGGTGTCAGTGTACTCAGGACAAATTGGACAACAACTTTTGGGGTCCAATTTCTCCTGTTACCCTTGGGAAAATAAAAAAATGGGGACTAAAAGATGATGTTTGTGGAAAAAATACGATTTTTTTATTTTCACGCCCGGACGTTATAAACTTCTGTGAAGCACTGGGGGGTTCAAAGTGCTCACCACACATCTAGATAAGTTCCTTGGGGGTCTAGTTTCCAAAATGGTGTCATTTGTGGGGGGTTTCTACTGTTTTGGTATATCAGGGGCTTTCCAAACGCGACATGGTGTCCGATCTCAATTCCAGCCAAAAACGTCAAATGGCGCTGCTTCCCTTCCGAGCTCTGCCATGCGCCCAAATAGTGGTTTACCCCCACATGTGGGGTATCAGCGTACTCAGGACAAATTGCACAATAACTTTTAGGGTCCTGTTACCCTTGGAAAAATAAGAATTGAGGGTGAAAAGATCATTTTTGTGGAAAAAATATGATTTTTTAATTGTACCGCTGTACGTTATAAACTTCTGTGAAGCCCTTGTGGGTTCAAAGTTCTCACCACATATCTAGATAAGTTCCTTGGGGGGTCTAGTTTCCAAAATGGGGTCACTTGGGGGGGGTTTCCACTGTTTAGGTACATCAGGGGCTCTCCAAACGCGACATGGCGTCCGATCTGAATTCCAGCCAATTTGGCATTGAAAAAGTCAAACGCTCCTTCCCTACTGAGGTCTGCCATGCGCCAAAACAGTGGTTCCCCCCACATATCAGTTATCAGCGTACTCAGGACAAATTACACATTATCTTTTGCAGTCCAACTTCTCCTGTTACCCTTGGTAAAATAAAGAAAATTGAACCTGAAGTATTTTTTTTGTGAAAAAAGTTAAATATTCATTTTTTTTTAAAATATTCAAAAAATTCCTGTGACGCACCTAAAGGGTTAATAAACTTCTTGAATGTGGTTTTAAGCACCATAAGGGGTGCAGTTTTTAGAGTGGTGTCACTTTTGGGTATTTTCTATCATATAGACCCCTCAAAGTGGCTTCAAATGTGATGTGGTCCCTAAAAATAAAATGGTGTTGCAAAAATGAGAAATCGCTGGTCAATTTTTAACCCTTATAACTTCCTAACAAAAAAAAATTTTGGTTCCAAAATTGTGCTGATGTAAAGTAAACATGTGGGAAATGTTATTTATTAAGTTTTTTGTGTGCCGTATCGCTGTGATTTAAGGGCATAAAAATTCAAAGTTGGAAAATTGCGAAATATTCAAAATTTTTGCCAAATTTCCATTTTTTTCACAAATAAACGCAAGTTATTTGAATGAAATTTTACCACTAACATGAAGTACAATATGTCACGAGAAAACAGTGTCAGAATCACCGGGATCCATGGAAGCGTTTCAGAGTTATGACCTCATAAATGGACAGTGGTCAGAATTGTAAAAATTGGCCCGGGAGTTAACGTGCAAACCACCCTTGGTAGTGAAGGGGTTAATAGGGGTGAGGGGGACCATACATATCAGGATAAGGGGGGTAAGTGGACCATGCATACCAGGAAAGGGGTGAGAGGGGACCATGCATACCAGTATTTGGGGGGGAGGGGACCATGCACACCACTAAAGGGGGGTGAGGGGACCATGCATACCATGAAAGGGGGGTGAGGGGACCATGCATACCACAAAAGGGGGTGAGGGGACCATGCATACCATGAAAGGGGGGTGAGGGGACCATGCATAGCACGAAAGGGGGATGAGGGGACCATGCATAGCACGAAAGAGGAGTGAGGGGACCATGCATACCATGAAAGGGGGGTGAGGGGACCATGCATACCATGAAAGGGGGGTGAGGGGACCATGCATAGCACGAAAGGGGGATGAGGGGACCATGCATAGCACGAAAGAGGAGTGAGGGGACCATGCATACCACGAAAGAGGAGTGACGGGACCATGCATACCACGAAAGAGGAGTGAGGGGACCATGCAAACCACGAAAGGAGGGTGAGGGGACCATGCATACTATAAAAGGGGAGTGAGGGGACCATGCATACCATGAAAGGAGGGTGAGGGGACCATGCATACTAATAAAGGGGAGTGAGGGGACCATGCATACCATGAAAGGGGAGTGAGGGGACCATGTATACCATGAAAGGGGAGTGAGGGGACCATGCATACCACGAAAGGAGGGTGAGGGGACCATGCATGCCACAAAAGGGGAGTGAGGGGACCATGCATACCATGAAAGGGGAGTGAAGGGACCATGCATACCATGAAAGGGGGGTGAGGGGACATGCATACCATGAAAAGGTGGGTGAGGGGACCATGTATGCCAGGATTGGTGGGTGAGGGGACCATGCATACCAGGATTGGGGGGTGAGAGGACCATGCATACCAGGATTGGGGGTGAGGGGTAGCATGCATACCAGGATTGGGGGGTGAGGGGACCATGCATACCAGGATAGGGTGGTGAGAGGACCATGCATACCAGGATAGGGGAGGTGAGAGGACCATGCATACCAGGATAGGGGGGATGAGAGGAGCATGCATACCAGGATAGGGGGGGTAAGAGGACCATGCATACCAGGATAGGGGGGTGAGAGGACCGTGCATACCAGGATAGGGGGGTGAGGGGACCATGCATACCAGGATTAGGGGTGAGGGGACCATGCATACCAGGATACTGAAGTGAGAGGACCATGGATACCAAGATAGGGGGGTGAGGGGACCATGCATACAAGGATTGGGATAAGGGGGCACCATGCATACCAGGATTGGGGGGTGAGGAGACCATGCATACCAGGATGAGGAATAGGGTGCCATGCTTACCTGGATTGGGGGGATGAGGGTACCATGCATACCAGGATAGGGATTAGGAGTGCCATGTACACCAGGATAGGAGGGGGGCAGCACATACCAGGATGGGAGACCATATACCAATAAAAATGCTCACTACCCGGGCGTAGAACGAGTTCATAGCTATATATATATATATATATATATATATATATATATATATATATATAAGCACTAAATGGCAAGTTACAGTGACAGGGTTAATACCGTACATTATGACACAGCAATTTCATTAAATACAATATCTATGCAATGTTCTATTACATACACTGTTCTTGCTATATAGCAATAGATTCATTAGACACATAATTGCAAAATCCACTTAAACCTTGCTATGCCCCAAAAACACCAGTGGGTGCTAATGCCACTCCAAGAGAATATATAAAGCAATTAGACAAAAAGGATTTTTTGCCAAAAATAGACAAGCATTATTTAACAATAAATATAAAAAGCACATATAAATGAAAAAGGATAGCAACCAGAAACCAATTCCTAGGTAAAAAAAAAAAAAACAATTACATATTGTATAAGTATAAAACAGTATGGGTCCTAATGAGGTAAAGAACAGGTGGAAATTATACAGAGATAATAATACCTAGTAGGCACGCGGTCATCTATTTATATAATTGCCTTGTAATGTTTTCATTTCCTGTTCTGTACAGATGTCACTGTATCCCAGAATTCCAAGCGGAGGAAGTTCACCGACCTCCATATTAGGACTCCCACGTAATGGGTGTCTCAATATGGAAACTGCTGCTGGTACCAACCTATTGCGTAGTACCACCAGCGGAACACTGTCGCACCACACACACACACTCACACTCTATATGCCGCACGCACCATGCACTGACTGTTTTTAAACAATATCTTACCTCACAAAATGTATCCTCTGCGATCTCCTGCTGTAATGTCAGTATTGTCTTTTTCTTCCTCCCCTGCCCTGCCAAGAGCTGTGGTATGTTCTGTACACGGTCAGACACAGGGGTGAGAGAGACAGAGCACACAGGGGGTGTCACGTGCCCCGTCCTGAGTGACACGGCCAGCAGGCCGGTAACTAATACAACAGGATGCGACACGTGTAATTGTCCTATGTGACGTGGGCCGCAGGCCGGTAACTAATACAATAAGACAAGGGAATAGGGAAAACCTGGGTAACAATAACAATGGTTGCCCTGTGATAGGGAATGGGGAAGTGGAGACCTCCTTCACTCCCCTGAGTCAGTGTCTTTACACTCCTAACGTTCCCTATGCCGGTTCCGCACCGGGTGCCGATCAGGAACCTAAAAACCCTGACTCGCCCTGCACCTAAACCCTCACTAGGGAATTGGTTGGTGCGGAAACTAATCCCACCACTGCACTAAACACACATGAGGAAAAGTTACAAAACGGGAACACCACTTAGCTTTGCTTTGTTGCTTACGCTCCCAGCAACAGAGCCCACCACCTGCGTGCATCTTTTCCTCCATCGTGTCCAACATCTGGGTGCAATTGTCGAGCAACGAAGTCCAGCACTTGAGTGCAGCTGTCCAGCCACGGAGTCCAGCATCTGAGTGCAGCTTCCAGCAAGAGTCCAGCAACTGAGTTCAGCTCTACACCATAGCTGCCACTCCACCAAGCCTTGCAAGAAATCTTCACTGACACCAATAGCTGCCACTCCACCATGTTTTACACTAACTCCTCGCTGACACCATAGCTGCCACTCCAGGACTCTGACTGAGTTGTCCTGGACTCTTCTCAGCACCATAGTGCAGCCTTGGCACAAACAGAGTCCACCACCTGCGTGCAGCTGTCCAGAAACAGAGTCCAGCAAATGAGTCCAGCTTTTCTGCCAAATAATCCAACATTTTGAGTCCAGCTTTCAGCAACCGAGTCCAGCATCCTGAGTGCAGCTCTACACCATAGCTGCCACTCCACCAAGCAATGCCAGCACTCCTTGCAGGCACCATAGCTGACACTCCACCAATCCATGCCAGCCCTCCTTGCAGACACCATAGCTGCTACTCCAGCACTCTGACTGGACTGCCAGTGACTCTCCTTCAGCTCCATTCTTTACCCAGGCTTGCTTGCAAATGAGGAACTATCACCAACAGTGATTAACACGCCTGATACTCTTTTATAGAGCAATCACACCTGTTATATAATCACGTGCACAAACTAAGGTAACCAGAGTGCAATGACCCTAATGGCCACCGGGGGGAAACTACAACTGAAATCACCACAGTGCAATGAACCTAATGGCCACCAGGGGCAAAACCACCTTTGGCACACAGCCAAAGGAAAAAAAAAGGTTACTTTGTGCAATTAATCTGTCAGATCCAACCTGGATCATGACAGGGGGAGACAGATCAAACAGGACAACTCATGAGGGGAGAACACAGCACAGGAAGGAGAAAGACAGCAGACAAGGAGGTAGCACATGGGGTAGACAGGTCAAAGAACAGACCACAGAAGGGAGAAGTCAGCACAGGGGGAAAGAGAGAGTGGATAGGTGGGTGAGCACATGGGGGGAGAGATTCTCAATACTGCAAAGCCTGCCCCCATCGTGACATTACCGTCCTCCCAATGTGAAAGCATCGGGCCTCCATCTAGTATGAACTATAAATGTCTTTATGGACATAAAAACCACACACCCAATCTGTACAGTCAGATAATCATGTCACTAATATTGCACCTTACCCCATACAGGACCAAATGGCAGTCAGAAGAACAGGAAAACCGAACCCCAACACACTTTTCACATTTAATATTTATAGCTTCCTTGGGAGGATATTCAAAAAGGACCTTTCAAGATCTTTTTATCATCAAGGACCATAATCAGGGGATCAAAATTGACCAATCACAACGTGGGTAGTCGGCGCATGCGCACCACAATGTGCTTGCTTACCACTCCGCCCACGGCCATCAAGGCGGACCGCGCATGGTTGGGAAACAAGGACACACTGCCAAGGGTCTCGGGCATGTGCAGACCTCATGCAGATGCCAGGAGCAGTGCATGGGCATGTAGCAGCATGGCACACACAAGCACATCATGACCAATCACATAGGAGGATCAAGAACATTGGAAGTGTATCTAAAGTGCGGGTGCAAAAAAATGTAAGCACCAAACTCTATATTCAATACATAAAGCAACATCAGTATCATAATCACATTAAAAAGCAAACTGGCAAAATAGTTACGGAATATTGCAGCCCAACAAGTTGAATGATTGGTCAGACATCTTGATGTCTATATATTCCCATCTTGTTCAATATCATTGGTTACATAAAAACCATACACAGCATCGACATGATTACTTCAACAAACTATGAAAGGAAAAAACAATTGACAAAAAAAGAATAAAAAATGAAACAGACACAATTAATTAAAAATACCACATAAGTTACATATTAAAGAAAAGTGGTGAAAGTTAAAACCTCATTTAGACAATTCGGGACCATGGTTCCCAATTCTACAATCCACTTTGTCTGCTTCTGAGTATTGATGAGCGAATTTGTTTGGAAAACAATTGTTAAGCATAAATTCAGCACGAATATGGCACAATTGGATTAGTGATTGGAAACACGAGCGAAATTTTATACATCATACGGTAGGGGACCTGACCTTTAAATAGATTGCAGCATCTAATGTATTATAGAAGCCTGATACTGAGGCTACAAAAAACTTATTCTGTTCCTAGTGTGATAAAGTAGGGGACCTGACTTTCAAATAATTTGTAGCATCTAGTGTGTTATAGATGCGTGATCCATAGGCCACAAAAAATTATTCTGTTCCTAGTGTCATAAAGTAGGGGACCTGACTTTCAAATTGTTTGTAGCAGACCGTCTTTGTCATACAGGCCTCATACACACTCAAACAATTATTTTTTCAGCCAGCCCACGGTTTCGCAGTTGTGGTCACGTAAAAGATTGTTTCCTCCTATGCATGACAAAGCTAAGAGGTTGAACTCCACCTTCTCCAATCTGTTGGTCATGGAAATGCTGCCTTTCTGCCTGGTAAATACACACAGTTTCCGAAAGCTGATGGCCGTCGCAGTCCTCCAGTACCAAATGCCCGGTCGCCATTACTTTTCTTAGAAAGCTGTGCCTGCGCTACACCAGCATTTCGCAGACAACATCACCCATTCCTTGACTAAATCTCTGTCTGCAAGGGTGCATTTCACCACAGACACATTCGGTAGAGTAACCATGGCCAAGGGCGTTACATCTCGCTGACTGAGCAATGGATGACTCTAGTGACTGTGGGGACAGGTGCTGCTCCACAGGTCTGGGAATCCCCAAGGCTTGCAGGACAAACCTCTACATTTATCACTTCCTCCACTGCTTTTGCCTCCTCTGTCTCTTCTAGGACCTCCACCTGCGCCCTCAACCTCTGCCTTAACAAGACACGCATTCCAACAGTGCAGAGCAAATCCCCACCACCTCCATACTATGCAGCCAGGGCTCACCACAATCAGGCAATATTAAAATTGATATGCCTTGGATATCGCAGTCATACAGCTGAAGAGTTGTGGACAGCTCCCCAGGTTGAGTTTGATCAATAATATAACAAATCTCCTAAACATAATAAATAACTAACTAGTGAGGTAATTACCATACTTCATAGAAAAAACAAGGTTGCATAACAGCGGCGACTCCTTAATGAATGCTAGCAAAACGGAGAAAATAGAGTCTATGCTAATTTACAAAAATATCAAATTTTATTAGTCATAGAAACATGACAAGATGTAAATACATGCAAAAAGACAACATTAATTGGATGAGCAGATTGTGTGAAGAGAGGGTACATACACAATAAAAGTGACCTCGATATCCTAAAATGTAGCTAAAGTGAGCTGCTATCACTATGGGTACATGCAGGACAAAGTAATGCTGCCTCTGCGCTCAAAAAATCTCACATAAACTTGGATACTCCCAGAAGTAACAAACATAATGTTATGTCTAAGTGTTTGGGGCTCTCCCAAGTGTAGTCCAAGTAAAGGCAATAAGAATACATTAACCAAAAGTTATCACACATGTTAGGAGAGCACCGGACACTGAGACACCATGTGGAACTGGGATATCACAATTACCTGTGAAAGTGCTTCGCAGCACAGTTGAAATAATTGAGTCAGCAATGATGCATCATAAATGAATAATTACCCGTCATGCTTCCAAATGTGAGGGCAGGAGAAACATTTGATCAATGGCTGTCTCTGCTGAACCTGTATCCAGGGAAGGCTGTGTCTGATAATGGTGCAAACCTGGTGGCAGCCCTACAGCAAGGCAAGCTCACACACATGCCATGCATGGCTCACATCCTCAACTTGGTGGTGCAGCAATTTCTCAGCCACTTTCCTGGCCTGGGTGACCTGCGATAGAAAGCACGTAAGCTATGTGCTCATTTCTGCCGTTGGTACCCCTCTGGTCATCAACTTGCATCGATACAGAGGTCTTTGTCCACGCCAGTTAAGAGGTTGATATGAGATGTGCCGATACAGTGGAATTCCCCACTGCACATGTTGCAGTGACTGTGGCAGCAGCAACGAGCCCTGATGCAGTATGTCATGTCGTGTAGCCTGTGCCAACGTAACATGTACATGGCGCATATCACATTTACAGAGTGGGCACAAATTAAGGACCTCTGCACCCTTCTGCACAGTTTTGAAATGGCTAATAAGATGGTTAGTGCTGACAACGCCGTCAACAGCATCACTATTCCTGCCATCTATATGCTGGAGCAGACTTTAAATAGCCTGCAGTAAGATATGGTGGTCCCAGAAGAAGAGGAGGATGCAAAGTGGATAACATTGTCTCAAAGTTCAATATTGCCGTCATGCAGGTGGGTGCCAAGGGAGGGTGGCTAACTGCGATCGAGGAGGGCTGGTGATAACAGACAAACTGTTATTGAAGGTGCAAGATTCAAGGAACAAATGGAGGATGAAGATGTGATGGGCGAGCAAGGGTAGCAAGTGTCAGATGAAGAGGATAGTCTTCCTGTGATGGTGTGATATGTTATGTGGGTATGATTTTGTGTATATTTATATTTTACGTATTTCCATAGTGTTCTCTTGTTGCCCTGTATCATTCTGTGTATTCCCCATATTGTCTAGAGTCTCAATTACCTTCCAAAAGTCTGATAATTGAATTAGCTCACTTACTGTCTCCAGCCTGACTGTATCTATACCTCTTGATGAACCCCTGTAGTGCCTTAACCCCCAAGGCACCTTTGTCAGGTCTGGGAGGCCTGAAAACCACCCCAACCTGTCTGACTACCCCTGGACATAAGGAGGGGGCTGGGGAGGACAGGAGCAGTTCAAGTCAGACGCTGTGTGGTGATGATCGTGTGAAGATGGCACGACAGAGAGAAGGGGAAGCATATGGACCCATTTTATCCTCTGTCTGCTGGATTTTTGGACTCTCATCTACTTGGACACTCATCCTGTTACTGAACTGCATTCGTGTTCTGGACTATTGTATCAGTGTGGTGGATTGTTTATGGACATTTTAGTTTTGCCTATAATAAAGGTCTTGGGATTGTTCACATTTCCCTCGCTCTGTTGATTGTGTGATATCGGAGAAGGACCCCGTGACACCTCCCCTCTCTGTTGTTCATGGTTGGCAGAAGGGGATGGAGGAAACAAGCCTCATTGCTCCACAGCCACCAACACCGCATGGGCTTTGACCTCATGGTAGAGTCTGACATATGAGTGCCTTCTTGCTGCACTATCTGCAACATGATCCCCACATAGTTATGATTAGGAATACTGCTGACTACTGGGTTGCCACTCTGTTAGATCCACATTATAAAACCACATTTTGCCAGATGGTTCCCACCCTGGAAAGGGACCCACGAATGCTGAAGTGAACCTTAAGAGAGCTTTTCCCCAGGACACCAGTGAAGCACACAGTTCGTATCCCAGCTTTAGATTTCAAATCTCCAGCACATCACTTCGCCAATGCCAAAACATTAGCTGCAGCAGCAGTGGTGGAAGTGGATTTCTGTGAGTCCTTTGACACTTTTTTTAAGACCAATTTGGGCACCAGCACAACAAAAACTCAAGTCTTACATGCAGTGAACGAATGGAGAGGATGGTGCAGAAGTATCTAGAACTGAATATCCATACCATCAGGGAGGGTTTGGACCCTTTCACATTTTGATCTTCCAAAATGGATGAGCAGCCTGAGCTCACCTCACACGCTTTGGAGGTTTTATCATGCCCGGCAGCCAGCGTTCTCTAAGAACGTGTCTTCAGCACTGCTGGTGGTGTCCTGATGGACAAGCGCAGCCATCTGTTCCCTGAAAGTGTAGACCGCCTAACTTTCATCAAGATGAACAAGTCATGGATCTCCAAGGACTTTTGCACCACAATCGCAGATTGTACAGACTAGGTGATATTGCATTTTTTGTGTGATGCATCAAAGTCACGTAACTGCACTCTGTGATATCTTTAGTGTGGCTTCTGTGCCTCCTGTGACTGTGGCTGCTGCTGCTGATGTTAACACAAATTTGTGGAAATGTGAACAGTCATGGTTGGTCTACATCTGCTTGGTTAGCTGTAGTGGAAGCTGTGTCGGTCCCGTTTATACTATTTCTATTCTTGTGACAGTTATTCCACTTCGGTGGTGGCAAGCCCTCATTTTTTAAAATGTGAAAACTCCAGGTTGGGTGTCCATCTGCTGGATTGGGTGTAGTGAAAGACCTGTTGGTCCCTATTATACTACTATTTCTACTCTCGTGATATTGATGCCACTTATGTGGTGCAAGGCACTCATTTGTTTAAATGTGAACACTCCTGGTTGGGTGTCCATCTGCTGGATTGAGTGTAGTGGAAGACCTGTCAGTCCCTTTTATACTATTTCTACTGTGGTGAAATTGATGCCTCTGTAGTGGAGTCTGCCAGTAATTATTGGAAATGTGAACACTCCTGTTTGGGTGTCCATCTTTTGGATTGGGTATAGTGGAAGACCTGTCGGTCCCTATTATACTATTTCTACTTACATGAAATTGATGCCACTTTTGTGGTGTAAGGCCCTCATTTGTTTAAATGTGAACACTTCTGGTTGGGTGTCCATCTGCTGGATTGGGTGTAGTGGAAGACCTGTCGGTCCCTATTATACTATTTCTACTCTCGTGAAACTGATGTCACTTTTGTGGTGTCTGCCAGTAATTATTGGAAATGTGAACACTCCTGTTTAGGTCTCCTTCATGCGTGTTGCCTGTAGCAGTAGGCCTCTGAGACCATCAGGCCCCCACTTCCTTGGACTCAACTACCCGTGTTACTATCCTTAGATTTTTCTGACAATAGTACAAAATTTATATGATATTTGTGCCACCTGAGTATGGCTATGTATGAAAGCAGGTTGAGCTGTTGCATGTGATATTAGGGCTCCCAGCACAGGAGGTCTACATGGATCTCTGACCCACCTCATCTTACTGTGATGTTCAATTGAAAGCTGTAAATGCTGTCCCAGACCCCGATACCTCATGCCTGCCTGATTGCTCCAGTGCAATGCTAAAATATGTACTGTTGGTGAATTGAGGCCACTTTCCTGGTGTCTGTCCCTCATTTGATGTGTTTTAGGCCTTTATAAGGTGTTGTGCTTGCATTTGTTTTTGCCTCTCATTGACCTGAATGGATTTTGGCTATGTTCGGCAAATGTTCGATGGATTAATTGGCTAATATTGCAAATTCAGTGATTATAATCCAAACCGAACATTGAAATATTAGCTCATCTCTAATTCTGAGCAAGAAACTTTTTGATGTTTCCACCACACATACTGCTGTGAATCATATTCATGCCATGTACCATGAAAGTTTTGTGATTACTACTATGGTACATTTTAAAATGAGATGGCACGGTCTTTAATAATGTTGTGTCGTCCAGAGTCCTCGCCGCACCAATGTCCCTCACATACTCCCTAACTCTCACTCTTAGCTCACTAGATGTAAGTCCCACATATATGTTACCACAGCCCCAAGTTGTGTAGTAAATCACGTTAGAGCTACCACAAGAGATATACTGATTCATTTTGTATTAACGATTACAAGGCGGCATTTGTGAACATGGTGCTGTGATAGACATTGTGCAGGCCAGACAGTGGCTGTACAAAATTCATTCATTGACAAGTCTCTAATATCAAAAGGGACTGGCTCTTAAGCAGAATGTCTTTTAAGACTTCTACAGCATTTTGGCTTCATTACGGGAGCAGTTGGTAAATAGGGAATTAGAGATGGTTCGGTGAGTAACACGGACCAATGCTAGGCATCAACTTCATCTGTATTCTCTTTTGTCCACTTCCTTACACCAGCTTGACTGAAGAGTAGACTTGCACATTGAGCAGCACCTGTTTTGCTGTCTATAGTAAACAGACATAATAAGGAGCGGGGTTCACTTTCAGCTGGTCTTTATAAAACGCCCTCTAGTGCCTCACTTTTTAAGAAATATTCTTAATAAATCAGGGCTGGTGTAAATTTTAGTTTACACCTCTACCTAGCTAAAATTATTGTAATTGTATTGGGTTGTGTACTGTTACACCAACCTCTTCAACTAAGCTCCACACACTTTTCTTTTTAAATGTAGTATGCTTGGCAGAGAAAGATTCTAAAAGTTACAAATTATGCTGTACAATTGACGTGTGCCATAATTTGTAACTTTTTGATGCTAGTTTGCATAATTGTGTACCAGGGCCAAGAACGTTGTAGAGGTTGACACAAGTGAGTTTTCAAAGAAGTTATACACTTCAACTTTTTGCAAAGTATGTACAGTATATGTTTTCACTTTTTTAATGGATTCAATAAACTGTGATTATTTTTTATATATACTACAAGCGAGATCTTTTACCTTCCTTGGACATATCTACGTAAAACAACAATCAGTGGTGTGCTGTGTGGGATTTCTCACCGACTGGATACATTTTAGAAAAGGATGAGCTGGATCATTTTGTTTATTTGAATTAAAAAATAATCCCTAATTTCTACTTGCCATTGCCTTTTCATGGATTTAGGCAAAAATATATTAGCATTAGTAGCATTTAGGCTATGACTACAGTAAATGATCACCATTGTCATAGACAGCATTGCATGCAGTTTCAAGGTGTACACTTTATGCAGCAGTTGAACAATGTTTTCTAGTTTAGGAATATACTGTCTAAGATAATTGGGCATTGAGGCAAACCTTAACCTGTTTACAGAATAATGTGGTGCAGTATATGAAATCACTCTACCATTTCATAAAGTGATGGCATATCAGTAGGATATACAGTTGTGCTCAAGAGTTTACATACCCCGGCAGAATTTTTGATTTCTTGGCCTTTTTTCAGAGAATATGAACGATAACACCAAAAGTTTTTCTCCACTTGTGGTTAGTGGTTGAGTAAAGCTATTTTTTGTCACGCTACTGTGTTTTCTCTTTTGAAATCATAACAGCCCAAAACATCCTAATGACCCTGATCAAAAGTTCACATACCCTGGTGATTTTGGTTGTCCTGACAACAAGCACAGAAGTTGACACAAATGGGTTTAAATGGAAACTAAAGGTAACATCCTCATCTGTGACCTATTTGATTGTAATCAGTTTGTGTGCATAAAAGCTGAGTGAGTTTCTGGGATCCAGACAGACTATTGCATCTTTCATCCACCACGTAAGGTTTTGGATTGTGTGACACGGGGAAAGTAAAAGAATTGTCAACGGATCTACTGGAAAAGGTAGTTGAACTGTATAAAACAGGAAAGGGATACAAAAAGATATCCAAGAAATTGATAATACCAGTCAGCAGCATTCAAATTGTGTTTAACAAATGGAAAATCGGGAGCTCTGTGAAAACAAAACCACAATCAGGTAGACTGAATTTCATCCACAGCTGCCAGGAAAATTGTTTGGGATGCAAAGAAAAACCCACAAATAACATCAGATGAAATACTGGACTCTCTAAAAACTAGCAGTGTGGCTGTTTCAGGATGCAAAATAAGGAGGTACTTGAAGAAAAATAGGCTGCAAGGTCAAGTTGCCAGAAGAATGCCATTACTGCGCAAATGCCACAAAGTATCTCGCCTACAATACGCAAAACATCACAGAGACAAGCCTCAAAACTTTAGAAACAAGGTAGTTTGGAGTGATGAGTCCAAAATTGAACATATTGGCCACACCCATAAATGTTAAATTTGGAGAGCGGTCAACATGGCCTATCATGAAAGGAACACCATTCCAACTGTAAAGCATGGAGCTAGATCGCTGATGTTTTGGAGATGTGTGAGCTGCAACAGCAGAGGAAACTTGGTTAAAGTTGAAGGAAAGATGAATGTAGAATCTAATTAGCAAATACTGGAGGCAAATTTGCTGTCAACAGCCCAGAAGCTGCGCATGGGACGTACTTAGACATTCCAACATGACAACGATCCAAAACACAAGACCAAGTCAACCTGTTATTGTCTACAACAGAACAAAGTGAAGATTCTGGAGTGACCATCTCAGTCTCCTGACCTCAAAATCATTGAGCCACACTGGGGAGATCTCAAACACGTGGTTCATGCTAGACAGCCCAGTAAATTACAAGATCTGGAGGCTTTTTGCCAAGAAGAATGGGCAGCTTTCCTATCTGAGAAAATAAGGAACCTCATCCGCAACTACCACAAAATGCTTCAAGCTGTCATTGATGTTAGAGGGGAAATACACGGTATTAAGAAATGGGGTATGTGAACTTTTGATCAGGGTCATTTGGATGTTTTGGGTTGTCATTATGATTTAAAAGAGAAAACACAGTAGTTTGACAGTAAATGTCTTCTTCACCCAACCACTAACCATGAGTGGAGAAAAAGTTTTGGTGTTATCATTCATATTCTCTGAATAAAAGGCCAAGAAAGCAAAAATTCTGCTGGAGTATGTAAACTTTTGAGCACAACTGTATGCTTATTTTTTAATGGTGGGGGTCAGACTACTAGTATCCAACCATAAAAAACAAATCTGAACTGAGAAAAGTAAGTTAATGTGTATGCACAAAGTAAGTGCATAATAACACATGACCATTAAACAGAGAAAACAAAAAGCAAAAAACACAAATATCCTGAACTAAAAGTAAAAAATATACTGCAAGTAATGCATAAAGGTAATAATAATAATAAGGGTATTTAGCAAACATAATTTTGATCAAAATAATGTACAAGCCATCCCGCCACGTCACGGCAACCCTTGTGGGACAGTCCCTACTCTAGTATTTAAAACCTTATCACTTGCCAAGTGGCGTGAATGTGAATAAGGGTCGAGCGACTGAACCACTTGTAACAGCTTAGGCCAGACTGGATGGCTTTCCCAGCTCAGAAAGAGGGCGGTCACACCCATATATGCACTGAATGCACAATGAAATGAATAAAAAACAAATCTGAACTGAGAAAAGTAAGTTAATGTGTATGCACAATGTAAGTGCATATTAACACATGACCATTAACCAGAGAAAACAAAAAGCAAAAAACACAAATATCCTGAACTAAAACTAAAAAATATACTGCAAATAATGCATAAAGGTAATAATAATAATAATAATAATAAGGGTATTTAGTAAACATAATTTTGATCAAAATAATGTACAAGCCATCCCGCCACATCACGGCAACCCTTGTGGGACAGTCCCTACTCTAGTATTTAAAACCTTATCACTTGCCAAGTGGCGTGAATGTGAATAAGGGTCGAGCGGCTGAACCACTTGTAACAGCTTAGGCCAGACTGGATGGCTTTCCCAGCTCAGAAAGAGGGCGGTCACACCCATATATGCACTGAATGCACAATGAAATGAATAAAAAACAAATCTGAACTGAGAAAAGTAAGTTAATGTGTATGCACAATGTAAGTGCATATTAACACATGACCATTAACCAGAGAAAACAAAAAGCAAAAAACACAAATATCCTGAACTAAAAGTAAAAAATATACTGCAAATAATGCATAAAGGTAATAATAATAATAAGGGTATTTAGTAAACATAATTTTGATCAAAATAATGTACAAGCCATCCCGCCACATCACGGCAACCCTTGTGGGACAGTCCCTACTCTAGTATTTAAAACCTTATCACTTGCCAAGTGGCGTGAATGTGAATAAGGGTCGAGCGGCTGAACCACTTGTAACAGCTTAGGCCAGACTGGATGGCTTTCCCAGCTCAGAAAGAGGGCGGTCACACCCATATATGCACTGAATGCACAATGAAATGAATAAAAAACAAATCTGAACTGAGAAAAGTAAGTTAATGTGTAAGCACAATGTAAGTGCATATTAACACATGACCATTAACCAGAGAAAGCAAAAAACACAAATATCCTGAACTAAAAGTAAAAAATATACTGCAAATAATGCATAAAGGTAATAATAATAATAATAATAATAATAATAATAATAATAATAATAAGGGTATTTAGTAAACATAATTTTGATCAAAATAATGTACAAGCCATCCCGCCACGTCACGGCAACCCTTGTGGGACAGTCCCTACTCTAGTATTTAAAACCTTATCACTTGCCAAGTGGCGTGAATGTGAATAAGGGTCGAGCGGCTGAACCACTTGTAACAGCTTAGGCCAGACTGGATGGCTTTCCCAGCTCAGAAAGAGGGCGGTCACACCCATATATGCACTGAATGCACAATGAAATGAATAAAAAACAAATCTGAACTGAGAAAAGTAAGTTAATGTGTATGCACAATGTAAGTGCATATTAACACATGACCATTAACCAGAGAAAACAAAAAGCAAAAAACACAAATATCCTGAACTAAAAGTAAAAAATATACTGCAAATAATTCATAAAGGTAATCAAAATTATGTTTACTAAATACCCTTATTATTATTATTACCTTTATGCATTATTTGCAGTATATTTTTTACTTTTCGTTCAGGATATTTGTGTTTTTTGCTTTTTGTTTTCTCTGGTTAATGGTCATGTGTTAATATGCACTTACATTGTGCATACACATTAACTTACTTTTCTCAGTTCAGATTTGTTTTTTATTCATTTCATTGTGCATTCAGTGCATATATGGGTGTGACCGCCCTCTTTCTGAGCTGGGAAAGCCATCCAGTCTGGCCTAAGCTGTTACAAGTGGTTCAGCCGCTCGACCCTTATTCACATTCACGCCACTTGGCAAGTGAAAAGGTTTTAAATACTAGAGTAGGGACTGTCCCACAAGGGTTGCCGTGACGTGGCGGGATGGCTTGTACATTATTTTGATCAAAATTATGTTTACTAAATACCCTTATTATTATTATTATTACCTTTATGCATTATTTGCAGTATATTTTTTACTTTTAGTTCAGGATATTTGTGTTTTTTGCTTTTTGTTTTCTCTAGTATCCAACCATTCCTGAGTATAAAGGCACTGGTTTTGACACAGTTTTGCACCAGCATCTCTGCACAGCAATTAGCAGGCTATGCAGTGGAAAGCTGTCTGCAGCACTCATTACACGCTAACAGCACTGCAGCCAATAATTGAGTTTAACAGCATTGAGTGGCTGATGCTGTCTACTCTTGCAGATATGCCAAGCTCAGTTAATGACTGTTGACATGACTGCAGCACTGCAGACAGTAACAGACACTGGCATCAGTAGCAGAGACTCAATGTTGGACCAGGGGATGGTGAGTTATGCGGGTTTACTTTCTTTTACAACAAATTGCAGTGAGAGAGGGGGGTTTTCAGAAATAAGAAAAATCCCTTAATACAGAATTTTACAGTAAAATTATTACAGGAAACAAGAAAGAACATACTTGACAGCTGTTTAGCTGGCATGTTTCTAACTATTATTATAGTATTTTCTGAGGATAACATGTCAGTAGTGAATTAAAATTATTTTTAAAGATTTCCTAATATTGATGTTTCTTGGTATTTTATTATTCATTTTTATGGATTGCTTAAGTTTTGACACATTACTTATTTCAACTGTTATTTGTACAGTATCTAAACTCCATAAAGATCTCCATGTCATATATGCCCTTAAATCTACTGGGCATTTAAATCCAATTTAGTATTTTGCTATGCCAAAAATATGTGAGCTGTTCATCTGTTACTTACAGACACAGTTGCCCAAGAGTTTTAAAGCAACCAAAAGTACCAGCTGTATCATTTTTGATGTGTGTCGTGCAAAGAATTTTACAGCTGTTACATCTGTTTTCTCCAAATACAGCCATAGAAATTGTAATCTCGGGTATATTAGCGAATGGGATCTGTAGATCAAGTAGTTGCAAAACGCTGTCTAAAGTAATTTATAAAAAGCTATTGTATTTGTTAAATACGTTTTTCAGTAAAAGCATTAGAAAAATAAAACATGTAGATGTTGACTAGACAAAAATGTAACATAAGAGTGTTAGGAAACTGTCAGCTGTTATAACTGTAGAAACCTGTTACAATAGACCATGCTGTTCACTTATCTATGGTATGTGGTAGAGTGTGTGCTGACTACAAGAACAATCAATAGAAAAGATAGTTGCATCAAAATTTCATGGTATTTTACATGGGAAAACTTTAAAGTTAAGGTCCCGTTACATTTAGCGATGCACCAGCGATCCCGACAATGATACGGCCCGGTCAGGATCGCTGGGGCATCGCTAAATAGTTGCTAGTGAGCTGCCAAACAAGCGGTCGTCACTTACTTGTCACACGCAGCGAGGGTGATGTCTTCCGCCTGCGTCCATGGAGTCGCTCTTTGGTGCCAGCAGGAAGCCGATGAGAAATGGACCAGGATGATCTGGCGCGATCAGCGATATCCAGCGGGGAGCCTGGTTGGAGGTAAGTGTCACATGTAGCGATATCGCTGCTGCGTCACAAAATCGGTGACGCTTTAGCAATATCGCTAGCGATCTCGCTATGTGTGAAGGGGGCTTTAAGCAAAAAGGTTTTCAGAACCCTAGTCTGGCATTCATACTGGTACTCATTGGCCGCTCAACTAAACCATCGTAGACTTCTTCAACAGGTACTCAAATGTCAGTATCCTGAACACCTTATTTGATTAATAATTGCCTACAAAGTCATGACGTCATATTAAGTCAAGTTACCAGGCCTAACGTGACTTCAAGACGTGTCGTGTCTTGACATCTCAGGGACATAGCAATCACAAGAGGTGTCCAGTATGCCAGTATTCCAGTTCTGGCAGAGGAAGTTTTCTCTGCCTTTGTCAAGTAGCCATTGAATGCCAATGAGTATGTTAAGTCAGGTGCTGCAAATCATTTAGCTCAACTGTAGAAACTTCTGCGCAATACTTTCTGGTGCAAATACTTTTCAGATATCACCATGGACAGGAACATTTTTTACCAAAACATGTAGTAGAGCCAATGGGATACAAACACTAATTTCATCCTAACTTGGAAAGGTAGAAATTAATTATAGCCAATGCTGCAGTCAAAACATTTTTAACCCCTTTATCCCCCAAGGTGGTTTCCAAGTTAAACGTATCCCACTGTTTCTGAGAGTGTTTCTGTATTGTTCAACATCTTTATCAACGATTTAGATGAAGGAATTGAGGGTAAACTGATTAAATTTGCTGATGACACAAAGCTAGGAGGGATAGCTAATACTAGAGAAGAGAGAGAGAGGATTCAAAAAGATTTAAATAAACTGGAGCAGTGGGCAGCAACTAACAGAATGGTTTTTAACAGGGAGAAATGCAAAGTACTACATCTGGGCAATAAAAATGAAAAAAGCATATATAGAATGGGAGGAATAGGGCTAAGTGACAGCACATGTGAAAAAGACTTGGGTATACTAATAGATCACAGACTGAATATGAGTCAACAGTGTGATGCAGCAGCAAAAAAGGCAAATGCAATTCTAGGATGTATTAACAGAAGCATACAGTCTAGATCACGTGAAGTCATTATTTCCCTCTACTCCTCTTTGGTCAGACCTCATCTGGAATATTGTGTCCAGTTTTGGGCACCACATTTTAAAAAAGACATCAAAAAACTGGAGCAAGTTCAGAAAAGACCGACCAGAATGGTGACCGGTCTGCAAACCCTGTCTTATGAGGAAAGGTTGCAGGATTTGGGAATGTTTAGTTTGCAAAAGAGAAGACTGAGAGTAGACTTAATAGCTGTCTACAAATATCTAAAGGGCTGTCACATTGTAGAAGGATCAACTTTATTCTCATTTGCACAAGGAAAGACTAGAAGAAATGGGATGAAACTGAATGGGAGGAGACACAGATTAGATATTAGAAAAAACTTTTTGACAGTTAGAGTGATCAATGAGTGGAATAGGCTGCCACGAGAAGTGGTGAGTTCTCCTTCAATGGAAGTCTTCAAACAGAGGCTGGACAGACATCTGACTGGGATGATTTAGCGAATCCTGCTTTGAGCAGGGGGTTGGACCAGATGGCCCAGGAGGTCCCTTCCAACTCTACGATTCTATGATTCTATGATTCTATTCATGACATATTGTACTTCATGATATGGGTAAAAAGTCTTCAATATAACTTGCATTTATTTGTAAAAAGAACAGAAAATTGGTGAAAATGTGGAAAATTTTGCAATTAATAATAATAATAAATTTTATTTTTATAGCGCCGACATATTCCGCAGCACTTTACATTTCAGAGGGGATTTGTACAGACAATAGACATTACAGCATAACAATAATCACATACAGTAGATTATAACAAATACCAAGAGGAATGAGGGCCCTGCTCGCAAGCTTACAGTCTATGAAGAAAGAGGTAGACACGAAAGGTGGGTGGTAACAGTTGCCCTGATTGTATGAACCAGCCATAAAGTGTGTGACAGTACAGACACAGAGGGCTAATGGATGCATAAAGCATGTGGGAACATGATGCAGGAAATCTGGTTATGGTAAAACTTTTGGCTGTGCCACACAGGGATAGATTAGGTTAATGTGTTGAGGCGATAGGCCAGTCTGAATAAATGCGTTTTCAGGGCACGCTTAAAATTGTGGGGATTGGCGACTAATCGTATTGACCTGGGAAGTGCATTCCAAAGAATTGGCGTGGCACGTGTAAAGTCTTGGAGACGGGAGTGGGAGGTTCTGACTATTGAGGATACTAACCTCAGGTCATCAGCAGAACAGAGGGCGCGGGTCTGGTGGTATACTGAAACAAGGGAGGAGATGTAGGGTGGTGCTGAGCCATGGAGGGCTTTGTGGGTGAGGGTAATAAGTTTATACTGAATTCTGGAGTGGATGGGTAGCCAGTGTAATGACTGGCACAAGGTAGAGGCATCGGTGTAGCGATTGGTGAGGAATATGATCCTGGCTGCAGCATTCAAGACAGATTGGAGAGGGGAGAGTTTGGTAAGAGGGAGACCGATTAGAAGAGAGTTACAATAGTCCAGACGAGAATGAATAAGAGAAACAGTAAGAGATTTTGCAGAGTCAAAAGTAAGAAAAGGTCGAATTCTAGAAATGTTTTTGAGGTGCAGATGACAAGAGCGAGCCAGTGATCGAATGTGGGGGGCAAAGGAAAGCTCAGAATCAAGTATGACCCCAAGACAGCGGGCCTGTTGCTGGGGAGTAATAGTGGAGCCACACACAGAAATAGCAATGTCGGGTATAGGTACATTAGTAGAGGGAGGAAACACCAGGAGTTCAGTCTTTGACAGGTTCAGTTTCAGATATAGTGAGGACATGATATTAGACACAGCGTTTAGACAATCGCCGGTGTTTTCTCGAAAGGCTGGCGTGATGTCAGGAGAAGAAGCGTATAATTGGGTGTCATCAGCATAGAGATGGTACTGGAAACCAAATCTACTGATTGTTTGACCAATAGGGGCAGTGTACAAGGAGAAGAGGAGGGGGCCTAGAACCGATCCTTGGGGGACCCCAACAGTAAGGGGAAGGTGAGAGGAGGAGGAACCGGCAAAAGATACAGTAAAGGAGCGGTCGGAGAGATAGGAGGAGAACCAGGAGAGAACAGTATCCTTGAGGCCAATGGAACGGAGCATAGTGAGGAGGAGCTGATGATCCACCGTGTCGAATGCTGCAGAGAGATCCAAGAGAATTAGCATGGAGTAATGACCATTTGATTTAGCTGTTAGCAGATCATTAGAGACTTTAGTGAGGGCAGTTTCAGTGGAGTGTAAAGAGCGGAAACCGGATTGGAGAGGGTCGAGAACAGAGTTTTCTGAGAGATAGCGGATAAGACGGGAGTGGACCAGGCGTTCCAGGAGTTTAGAGATGAAGGGAAGATTAGAGACAGGTCTATAGTTAGCGGCACAGTTTTGGTCGAGGGATGGTTTTTTAAGTAGTGGATGTATGATGGCATGCTTAAATGAGGAGGGAAAAATACCTGAAGAGAGAGAGAGGTTAAATATTTTAGTTAGGTGAGGGGTGACAGCAGGGGAAAGGGACTGGAGGAGATGTGACGGAAATGGGTCACTGGTGCAAGTAGTTGGGCGATAAGATGCAAGGAGCCTGCTTACTTCTTCTTCTGTGACTGGTTCAAAATCAGAGAGTGAGCTAGATGCAGTGGGGGAGGAAGGACAGTGCATGGTATGTGGTGATTGGGAGATAACTTGCTGTCGAATCTGGTCAATTTTTTCTTTGAAGTAATTGGCCAGATCGTCAGCTCGGAGCTCCGTGGTTGGGGCCTGTACTCTTGGATTGAGTAGAGAATGAAAAGTGTCAAAGAGACGTTTCGGGTTATTGGACAGTGAGGTGATGAGGGTGTTGAAATAGGTTTGTTTGGAGAGGTGAAGGGCAGTGTTGTATGTTCTAAGCATAAACTTAAAATGGATGAAATCTTCGTGTAGATTGGATTTTCTCCACAGACGTTCGGCGCACCTGGAGCATCGCTGCAGGAAACGTGTTTGCACCGTGTGCCAGGGTTGTCGCCATCTGCGTTGTGGTGTTCTATTTATAGGGGGTGCAAATTCATCCAGGGCACTTTGAAGTGTTTTATTGTAATGCTTCAATGCAGAATCAGGACATGAGAGGGAGGAGATGGGGGCCAATGAAGACTGCAAGTTCTTCATAAGTTTCTGGGTGTTAATGGCCTGTATGTTTCTATAAGTCTGGACAGTGGGGGTGACCTGAGCAGCCTGGCAGTTCTTTATAGAGAATGAAAGAAGATTGTGGTCAGAGAGCGGGAGAGGGGAGTTTGCAAAATCATCCACTGCACAAAGCCAAGAGAAGACCAAGTCGAGGGAATTTCCGTCTTCATGCGTTGGAGAATTAGTAAGCTGCGAAAGGCCAAATGAGGAGGTTAGAGATAAAAGGTGAGTAGCAGATGGGGAGAGGGGAAGAGCAATGGGGATGCTGAAATCGCCCATGATGAGGGTAGGGATGTCACAGGAGAGAAAATGTGGAAGCCAAGTGGCAAAATGATCCAGGAACTGATGGGAGGGGCCGGGAGGATGATACACCACCGCCACTCGCATGGAGAAGGGGGTATAGAGTCTGACGGCATGGACCTCAAAAGAAGGGAAGACAAGTGAGGGTACTTGAGGGATAACCTGAAAGGTACATTTTGGCGATAGGAGCAGACCAACGCCTCCACCAGCTCTATTGTCTGATCTTGGGGTAATTTCAAAGTTTTAATTCTTATGCCCTTAAATCAGAGAGATGTGTCACAAAAATAGCTAATAAATAACATTTCCAACATGTCTACTTTACATCAGAATAATTTTTGAAAAAAAATTTTTTTGTTCCGAAGTGTCTACTTTACATCAGAATAATTTTTGAAAAAAATTTTTTTGTTACGAAGTTATAAGGGTTAAAAGTTGACCAGCAAGCAATTTCTCCTTTTTCCAACAAAATTTACAAAGCCAGTTTTTTAGTGACCATGTGGAGACATGAGGGGTCGATGGTGCTCCATTACGCTAGCAGAAAGCGCATGGACCAGGGGTCATCCCACCGAACGCCCTCTCTCCTTTTAACATTGCCGTAATGCTACTCAGACAACACATGGTGAGGATAAAACAGTTTTGCACTACTTTTTTGAACCACAAAATAGGCAGATAACACATAGAACCATCCAGTGAAAGAGGAAGCCATTGAGGAAGCCACCTGTTCGTGGCGATACGCGTGGGACGCTATCCCACACCTTGTCCCTTATACTGGCACTTTGCATTGCAGCCCAGGCTTATTTATGTCCTGGGCTACTTGTGCCTGCTTACTCTAAAGAGCTTTTTTTTTTTCCTTATGTGCTTATGCATCCCATGTGCTACTTTTGTGCTCCAAGCAGAAAATTAATTTAAGTTTTGCTTGCTTCCTACTTCCATTACTTTGTGGGGCCCATATGGTACTGTGAGTATTTCTTAGCTTATTGCTCCTTTTTTTGCACATTTAGGACTTGTGGATTAACTGACATTTTAATCATATATTGTGGCTTTTTGAGGGCTTGGTGTGGTTTGCCCAGATCTTTATATTGAGGCTGGGCTTATGATAGGGAAAGAAGGTGGACCCAGGCAACTATAGGCCGGTGAGTCAGACTTCTATACCAGGAAATGAAGTGATTAAACAGAGTCAGCATGGGTTTGTAACTAATAAGTCATGTCAGACTAACTTAATTTCCTTCTATGACGGAATCACTGATTGGGTAGATCAAGGAAATGCTGTAGATATAGTATATCTTGACTTCAGCAAAGCATTTGACAAAGTATCTCATACAATCCTTATTGAAAAAATGACTAAGTATGGATTGGACAAGGCAGCTGTTAGGTGGATTCATAACTGGCTTAGTGATCGGACCCAAAGAGTGGTCGTAAATGGCTGCACATCCAGTTGGAAGAATGTCTCAAGTGGGGTACCACAGGGCTCTGTCCTGGGCCCTGTATTGTTCAACATCTTTATCAACGATTTAGATGAAGGAATTGAGGGTAAACTGATTAAATTTGCTGATGATGCAAAGCTAGGAGGGATATCTAATACTAGAGAAGAGAGAGAGAGGATTCAAAAAGATATAAATAAACTGGAGAAGTGGGCAGCAACTAACAGAATGGTTTTTAACAGGGAAAAATGCAAAGTACTACATCTGGGCAATAAAAATGAAAAGAGCATATACAGAATGGGAGGAATAGGCCTAAGCAACAGCACATGTGAAAAAATCTTGGGTATACTAATAGATCACAGACTGAATATGAGTCAACAGTGTGATGCAGCAGCAAAAAAGGCAAATGCAATTCTAGGATGTATTAACAGAAGCATACAGTCTAGATCACGTGAAGTCATTATTTCCCTCTACTCCTCTTTGGCCAGACCTCATCTGGAATATTGTGTCCAGTTTTGGGCACCACATTTTAAAAAAGACATCAACAAACTGGAGCAAGTTCAGAAAAGAGCGACCAGAATGGTGACCGGTCTGCAAACCCTGTCTTATGAGGAAAGGTTGCAGGATTTGGGATTGTTTAGTTTGCAAAAGAGAAGACTGAGAGGAGACTTAATAGCTGTCTACAAATATCTAAAGGGCTGTCACATTGTAGAAGGATCAACTTTATTCTCATTTGCACAAGGAAAGACTAGAAGCAATGGGATGAAACTGAATGGGAGGAGACACAGATTAGATATTAGAAAAAACTTTTTGACAGTTAGAGTGATCAATGAGTGGAACAAGCTGCCACGAGAAGTGGTGAGTTCTTCTTCAATGGAAGTCTTCAAACAGAGGCTGGACAGACATCTGACTGGGATGATTTAGCGAATCCTGCTTTGAGCAGGGGGTTGGACCAGATGGCCCAGGAGGTCCCTTCCAACTCTACGATTCTATGATTCTATGATTCAATGAATTCATCTAGGGGTGCAATGGTTATATTGACTCCATGGGTGTGTCACAGAATTTACCATTGGGCAGTGAAGACAAAACTACATTTTTAACACCAAAATTTTGTTTTAGCTAAAGCTTTTACATTTTCACACAAGAAGTGAGTAAAAATGGCACCAAAATTTGTCCCACAATTTTTACTGAATGTGGCAATACCCTATATGTGGCTATACAGTACTACTTAGCCATACGGAGAGACTCGGGGAAAGCAGCGCTACTTGCCTATTCAAGTGAATGGGTCTGAGCACATGTCAGTTTTTCCACAGACCGTGTGTCCATGGGCAAAACACACTGACATGGCTGTTTTTTTGACAACTATGAAAGACAATTACCTTTCACAACTGGTTCAGGATCCAACAAGAGGGGGGGCACTGCTAGACCTAATAACCAACAGGCCAGACCGCATATCAAATGTAAGGGTTGAGGGTCACTTGGGTAATAGTGATCACAAATTAATAAGTTTTCATGTATCGTTTAATAAGATGTGTAGCAGAGGGGTTACAAGAACAGTAAACTTCAGGAAAGCAAATTTCCAATGGATGAGAGATGATCTTGGTGCAACAATCTGGGACGATATCCTGAGACATAAAAATACACAAAGAAAATGGGAGACGTTTATTAGCATCCTGAATAGGACTTGAGCACAATATATACCATATGGGAATAAACATGCTAGAAATAGGAGGAAACCACTATGGTTAAGTAGAGCTGCAAGGGGTGTAATAAGTGGCAAAAATAAAGCATTTAGAGAATTATAGCAAGTGGGTAGTGATGAGGTATTAAATAAATGCAGAAGATTAAATAAATTCTGTAAAAAGCAAATCAAGGCTGCAAAGATTGAGACAGAGAGACTCATTGCCAGAAAAAGTAAAAATAATCCCAAAATATTCTTTAACTATCTATAATAATAAATGCCCTAAGCAGCTTCCGGTTGTAACAACTTCCGTCCAGTTGTAACCGGTGACGTCACCGCACACCTATTTCCATGTTAACCCTCAACACACACACTCCTCTCACCTTTCACCATCTCCACTCACTCTTTCACTCCACATACGACCCTTTCTCTCACTCCGTCTCTCATACTCACACCATCCCCGACATCTTCTTCCGCCGGCGCCATCCTGGATCCAGACATCCTCCACGCCGGCGACATGTTCTTGCGGCGACGCCATTTTGGATCGGCGAAATCCCGCGATAGTCAAGATGGAGTCGCCGCAAGAACATGTCGCCGGCGTGGATGCGGTCGGGATCCAAAATGGCGTCGTGAAATCTCGCGAGATTTCACCGACGCCATTTTGGATCCCAACCGCATCCATGCCGGCGACATGTTCCTGCGGCGACGCTATTTTGGATCGGCGAAATCCCGCGATACTCAAGATGGCGTCGCCGCAAGAACATGTCGCCGGCAAGGATGACGTCACGATCCAAAATGGCGTCGGCGAAAACTCGCGAGATTTCGCAGACGCCATTTTGGATCCCGACATCGTCCACGCCGGCGACATGTTCTTCCGGCGACGCCATCTTGATTATCGGGGGATTTCACGATACTCAAGATGGCATCGCCGCAAGAACATGTCACCGGCGTGGACAACGTCTGGATCCAGGATGGCGCCGGCGTAAGAAGATGTCGGGGATCGTGGAGCAGCGGCGATGGCGGCGTGAGTATGAGAGACGGAGTGAGAGAAGGGGTCGTATGTGTAGTGAAGGAGTAGGTGGAGATGGTGAAAGGTGAGGAGTGTGTGTGTTGAGGGTTAACATGGCAAGAGGTGTGATGCTATCGCATCCTCCCGATGCGATAGCATCGGGCCATAATCTAGTATAAATAATAAGAAACTAAAAAATAATAGTGTTGGCCCCCTTAAAAATAGTATTGGTGAAATGGTGGACGAGGATGCGGAAAAAGCCAATATTCTAAATGACTTCTTTTCAACTGTATTTACACAAGAAAATCCCATGATGGATAACATGATCAGTAATGAAAAAAATCTTCATTAAATGTAACCTGCTTAACCCAGCAGGAAGTACAGCGGCATCTAAAAATCACTAAAATTGACAAATCCCCGGGTCCGGATAGGATGCACCCCCGAGTACTGCAGGAATTAAGTACAGTCATAGATAGACCATTATTTTTAATCTTTAAAGATTCCATAATAACAGGGTCTGTACCACAGGACTGGCGTATAGCAAATGTGGTGCCAATATTCAAAAAGGGGACAAAACCTGAACTTGGAAATTATAGGCCAGTAAGCATAACCTCAACTATGGGTAAAATCCTGGAAGGTTTTCTAAGAGATGCTATACTAGAGTATCTGAAGAAGAATAACCTCATGACCCAATATCAGCATGGGTTTACAAGGGACCATTCCTGTCAGACTAATCTGATAAGCTTTTATGAAGAGGTAAGTTCCGTAATGGACCAAGGAAATGCAGTGGACGTGGTGTACATGGACTTTTCAAAAGCTTTTAAACGGTGCCACACAAAAGGTTGATACACAAAATAAGAACAATGGGGATAGGGGAAAATATGTGTAAGTGGGTTATGAGCTGCCTCAGGGATAGGAAACAAAGGGTGGTTATTAATGGAGCACACTTGGACTGGGTCACGGTTAGCAGTGGGGTACCACAGGGGTCGGTATTGGGTCCACTTCTTTTTAACATATTTATTAATGACCTTGTAGGGGGCATAGAGAGTAGAATTTCAATATTTGCAGATGACACTAAACTCTGCAGGGTAATCAATACAGAGGAAGACAATTTTATATTACAGGAGGATTTATGTAAACTTGAAACTTGGGCTGATAAATGGCAAATGAGCTTTAATGTTGATAAATGTAAGGTCATGCACTTGGGTAGAGCAAACAAGATATATAGCTATTTGCTTAATTGTAAAACACTGGGCAAAACTGTCACTGAAAAAGACCTGGGTGTATGGGTGGACGACAAACTCACATTTAGTGGCCAGTGTCAGGCAGCTGCTGCAAAGGCAAATAAAATAATGGGATGCATTAAAAGAGGCATAAATGTTCATGAGGAGAACATAATTTTACCTCTATATAAGTCACTAGTGCGACCACACTTAGAATACTGTATACAGTTCTGGTCCCGGTATATAAGAAAGACATAGCTGAACTGGAGCCGGTGCAGAGAAGAGCGACGAAGGTTATTAGGGAACTGGGGGGTCTGCAATACCAAAACAATTTATTACACTTGGGGTTATTCAGTTTGGAAAATCGAAAGTTTAGCGGTGATCTTATTACAATGTATAAATATGTGCAGGGACAGTACAAAGACCTTTCTAATAATCTTTTTACTTTTAGACCTGTGACGGGGACAAGGGAGCATCTTCTATGTCTGGAGGAAAGAAGGTTTAAGCATACTCACAGATGCGAATCCTTTACTGTAAGAGCAGTGAGCCTATGGAACTCTCTGCCATATGATGATGTAATGAGTAATTCCCTACTAAAATTTAAGAAGGGTCTGGATACCTTTCTTGAAAAGTATAATATTACAGGTTATGTACACTAGTTTCCTTGATTTTGCGTTGATCCAGGGAGCTAGTCTGATTGCCGTATGAGGAGTCGGGAAGGAAAATTTTTCCCCAATGTGAAGCTTACTGTTTGCCACATGGGGTTTTTTTTGCCTTCCTCTGGATCAACATGCTAGGGAAGGTTAGGATAGGTTATGGGTTGAACTAGATGGACTTAAAGTCTTCCTTCAACCTTAATAACTATGTTACTATGTTTAATGTCAGCACGGGCCACAAAATGTTCCGCACATGTGCATACACATAACACACATGGATGTCATCAATGTGAAATGCATCAGCGCCAGTGAAGAAGCGTTACAGTAAACGCTGTTCCCCAGTGTCGGGTGCTGAACACGCCTCAACATTCTCACCTGCTCTGATGGCAATCGGCATGAGCAGAGGAGAATGATGAGAGTTACATTTAAGAGATAAATGAGACAGCAGGCAGTGGCTGATGGGACTATTACTCCCATCAGACTACACCTGCTGCTGCTAATAACAGTGACAGTAGGAGCAGCTGATGGGGGTATTCATCAGCTGCCACCTGCATTATAAATAAATAAATTTCAAAATAGGTGTGGATCCCCAGTATTTTTTCTATAACCAGCCAGTCAAAACTCACAGCTGGGGGCCGCAATCCTCAGCTGTCATCTTCAGCAAGGTTGGTTATCAATACAGGGATCCCCATGCTGTTTTTTTAAATTATTTAAATAAATAATTTTAAAAAAACAGTGTACCCCACATTTTTGACAACCAGCCTTACTAAAGCTCACCGCTGGGGGCTGGTATTCTCATGCTGGTAAGGGGCCATGGATATTGACCCACCCAGCCTAAAAATAGCAGCCCGCAGCTGCCCAGAAAAGGCACATCTATTAGATGCACCAATTCTGGCACTTTGCCTGACTCTTCTCACTTGCCCTGTAGTGGTGGCAAGTGGGGTTAATATTTGTGCGGCTGATGTCACCTTTGTATTGTCAGGTGACATCAAGCCCATGGCTTAGTAATGGAGAAGCGTCTATAAGACACTTACTGTATCTATTACTAATCCTATAGTTGCATAGTAAATAAAGACACAGCCAGAATAAATTAATTTATTAGAAATAAAGCAAAACATAGTTTTACTTTTTTATTTAAAAATAACGAGTACAATTATACTCACCAAACGCCTATTCCACTGAAGCCCTCGTTCTCCTGTAATAAAACAAAAATTAAAAAAAACAACAATATACCATACCTGTCTGTCATTCTGTCCCACCCCGCCAATCCATGTCTTGGGAATAACTAATTTTTAACCTGGACGGTGCCAAGATGCAGCCATCCAGATTTAGAACCACTGATGAATGAGCTGTGGAAATGCAGCGTCAGTAATCGGGGTGACATCATAGAGGATACATCCGGTCACTGGACTCCCAGCCGCATCAGTACCACACAGACAGACGCCAGAGAAGAAGCATTACATTAAGGGCTGTATTACAAACATAGACACTGACATCTCCGGTACCGGAAATATCAGGACATGTGAAAGAGACCTTATAGCGGGTTTTTATGTTTGGCTGCTGTCACACACTAAGGCCTGTTTCAAACGTTAGTGGCTTCGGTACATGTAGTGCCAGTTTTCTCACATACCGGAGACACTGACACAAGTAGACTCATTCAAATGAACGGGGCTATGCAAATGTCAGCATGTTTTCCCGGACCGTGTGTCCATGAGCGAAACACGCAGACATGTCCGTTTTGACCCGGACACACGGGCTGCAATACGTGCAGCACACGTGCAAACGGAGAACAGTGGACACTGTCCTCTGTGAGCACGGATGGCCGCCAGGGAAGAAGCGGCTAATGTAAGCGCTGTTCCCCTCATGTGGTGCTAAACACGACTGTCATTCTCCTTGCTCTGCCGGCAACAGCGCGAGCAGGGAAGAATGAATGGAAAAAAAATGTGGGGTCCTCCTTATATTTTAAACCAACCCGATAAAACAAACAGGTGCGGGCTGCTATTCTCAAACTGGTAAGGGGCCATGAATATAGGCCCCCCAGCCTAAATACAGCAGCCCGCAGTTGCCCAGAAAAGGCGCACCTATTCTGGAGCTTTGTTGGGTTCTTCCCACTTGCCCTGTAGAGGTGGAAAATGGGGTAATTAGGGGTTATTGTCACCTTTCTATTGTAAGGTGACATTAAGCCTGGCTTAGTAATGGAGAGGTGTCAATAAGACACCTATCCATTAATAATCCTATAGTAAGTAAGGGGTTAAATAAACACACAGAAAGAATAATGTATTTTAATGAAATAATACACCACACATTTTCTCCATCTTTATTAAACTGCTAAGCCCATCTTGAATCCCTCAATCTCCTATAAAAAAAAAAACTAAACAAATAATATATAAGACCTCAGTCAAGTCCCGCGGCGTAAATCCAAATCTGGGGGTTAATCATCAGTTTACAGCTGGAGCAGTTCTAATGCAGCTGCTTGGGCTGTAAACTACTGGGGAATAAATGGGAAGCAGTGCGCACAGGCTCAGTGACTAGTGGTGCCGTCACTGAGTGTGTTTGCTTCCGGCATGAACTCCTGTGACCTCAGCACCGTCATTTTCCCACGGTGCTGAGATCACAGAAGTTCATGCGCCTTTTCTAATAGATGTGCCTTTTCTGGGCAGCTGCGGACTACTGTTTTTACGCTGGGGGGCCATACTCATGGCCCCTTACCAGCCTGAGAATAGCTGATATTTTTTGATCGCTATCTATTTCAATTTTTGAGAGGCAGATTGAACAAAAATCAGCAATTCATGAATTTCTTTTGGATAGGTGTATGCTGTTCCGTGCGTGGTAAAATTGATAAGGCAGCTTTATTCTTCAGGTGAGTACGATTACAGTGATACCTCATTTATATCTTTTTTATGTTTTGGCGCTTTTATACAATTAAAACTATTTTATAGAAAAAAATAAGTTTTGCATCACTTTATTCTGAGAGCTTTAACTTTTTTTATTTTTCTGCTGATGAAGCTGTACGGTGGCTTGTTATTTTCAGAGGTACCATCCTTATTTATTTCTGTCTTTTTGATCTCGTGTTATTTCACTTTTTGTCCAGCGGTATGATGATAACGCATTGTTTTTTGCCTTGGTTTTTATTTTTTTATGGTGTTCCCTAAAGGGGTTAACTAATGGGAACGTTTTATAGGTTGGGTCATTGCTGACCAAATATGTGTACTTTTATTGTTTTTTTGTTTTTCTCATTCAATTATTTATTTAGAGATAGAATATACAGTGGGTATGGAAAGTATTCAGACCTCTTTAAATTTTTCACTCTTTGTTTCATTGTAGCCATTTGGTAAATTCAAAAAAGTTCATTTTTTCTCATTAATGTACACTCTTCATACCATCTTGACTGGAAAAAACAGAAATGTAGAAATTTTTGCAGATTTATTAAAAAAGAAAAACTTAAATATCACATGCTCATAAGTATTCAGACCCTTTGCTCAGTATTGAGTAAAAGCACCTTTTTGAATAGTACAGTACAGCCATGAGTCTTCTTGAGAATGATGCAACGAGTTTTTCACACCTGGATTTGGAGATCCTCTGCCATTCTTCCTTGCAGATCCTCCCAAGTTCCATCAGGTTGGATGGTGAAAGTTGGTGGACAGCCATTTTTGATTCTTTCCAGAGATATTCAACTGGGTTTAGGTCAGGGCTCTGGCTGGGCCAGTCAAGAATGGTCACAGAGTTGTTCTAGATGCCACTCCTTTGATATTTTAGCTGTGTGGATAGGGTCATTGTCTTGTTGGAACGTGAACCTTCGGCCAAGTCTGAGGTCCAGAGCATTTTGGAAGAGGTTTTTCATCCCGGATATGTCTGTATTTTGCCAAATTCATGTTTCCTTCAATTGCAACCAGTCGTCCTGTCCCTGCAGCTGAAAAACACCCCCATAGCATGATACTGCCACCGCCATGTTTCACTGTTGGGATTGTATTGGGCAGGTGATGAGCAGTGCCTGGTTTTCCTACACATACCGCTTAGAATTATCACCAAAAGTTCTATCTTCATCTTCTCATAGCGGGCTTTCATATCTCTGGCACTGACTGGCTTCCGTCGGGCCACTCTGCCATAAAGGCCGGACTGGTGGAGGGCTGCAGTGATAGTTGACTTTTTGGAACTTTCTCCCACCTCCCTACTGCATCTGTGGATCTCTTCCACAGTGATCTTGGGGTTCTTCTTTACCTCTCTCACCAAGGCTCTTCTCCCAAGCTTGCTCAGTTTGGCTGGATGGCCAGATCTAGGAAGACTTCTGGTGGTCCCAAACTTCTTCCATTTAAGGATTATGGAGGCCACTGTGCTCTTAGGAACCTTGAGCACTGCAGAAATTCTTTTGTAACCTTGGCTAGATGTGTGCCTTGCCACAATTCTGTCTCTGAGCTCCTTGGCTAGTTCCTTTGACCTCGTGATCTCATTTGGTCTGATATTCACTGTGAGCTGTGAGTTCTTATATAGACAGATGTGTTCCTTTACAAATCAAGTCCTATCAGTTTAATTAAACACAGCTGGACTCCAGTGAAGGAGTAGAACCATCTCAAGGAGAATCACAAGGAAATGGACAGCATGTTAATTACAGTTAGGTCCATATATATGTGGACAGAGACAACATTTTTCTAATTTTGGTTCTAGACATTACCACAATGAATTTTAAACAAAACAATTCAGATGCAGTTGAAGTTCAGACTTTCAGCTTTTATTTGAGGGTATCCACATTAAAATTGGATGAATGGTTTAGGAGTTTCAGCTCCTTAACATGTGCCACCCTGTTTTTAAAGGGACCAAAAGTAATTGGACAGATTAAATAATTGTAAATAAAATGTTCATTTCTAGTACTTGGTTGAAAACCCTTTGTTGGCAATGACTGCCTGAAGTCTTGAACTCATGGACGTCACCAGATGCTGTGTTTCCTCCTTTTTGATGCTCTGCCAGGCCTTCACTGCGGTGGTTTTCAGTTGCTGTTTGTTTATGGGCCTTTCTGTCTGAAGTTTAGTCTTTAACAAGTGAAATGCACGCTCAATTGGGTTGAAATCAGGTGACTGACTTGGCCATTCAAGAATATTCCACTTCTTTGCTTTAATAAACTCCTGGGTTGCTTTGGCTTTATGTTTTGGGTCATTGTCCATTTGTAGTATGAAACGACGACCAATCAGTTTGGCTGCATTTGGCTGGTTCTGAGCACACAGTGTGGCTCTGAATACCTCCGAATTCATTCAGCTGCTTCTGTCCTGTGTCACATCATCAATAAACACTAGTGACCCAGTGCCACTGGCAGCCATGCATGCCCAAGCCATCACACTGCCTCCGCCGTGTTTTACAGATTATGTGGTATGCTTTGGATCATGAGCTGTACCACGCCTTCGCCATACTTTTCTCTTTCCATCATTCTGGTAGAGGTTGATCTTGGTTTCATCTGTCCAAAGAATGTTTTTCCAGAACTGTGCTGGCTTTTTTAGATTTTTTTCAGCAAAGTCCGGTCTAACCTTTTGATTCTTGATGCTTATGAGTGGCTTGCACCGTGAAGTGAACCCTCTGTATTTACTTTCATGCAGTCTTCTCTTTATGGTAGATTTGGATATTGATACGCCTACCTCCTGGAGAGTGTTGTTCTCTTGGTTGGCTGTTGTGAAGAGGTTTCTCTTCACCATGGAGACTATTCTGCGATCATCCACCACTGTTGTCTTCCATGGGCGCCCAGGTCTTTTTGCATTGATGAGTTCACCAGTGCTTTCTTTCTTTCTCAGGATGCACCAAACTGTAGATTTTGCCTATCCTAATGTTGTAGGAATTTCTCAGAGGTTTTTTTTTGCTTTTGCAGCTTAAGGATGGCTTGTTTCACCTGCATGGAGAGCTCCTTTGACCGCATGTTTCCTTCACAGCAAAACCTTCCAAATGCAAGCACCACACCTCAAATCAACTCCAGGCCTTTTATCTGCTTAATTGAGAATGACATAACGATGGGATTGCCCACAACTGTTCATGAAATAGCCTTGGAGTCAATTGTCCAATTACTTTTGGTCCCTTTAAAAACAGGGTGGCACATGTTAAAGAGCTGAAACTCCTAAACCCTTCATCCAATTTTAATGTGGATACCCTCAAATGAAAGCTGAACGTCTGAACTTCAACTGCATCTGAATTGTTTTGCTAAAAATTCATTGTGGTAATGTCTAGAACCAAAATTAGAAAAATGTTCTCTCTGTCCAAATATATATGGACCTAACTGTAAATATGAGTGTCTGAGCAAAGGGTCTGAATACTTATGACCATGTGATATTTCAGTTTTTCTTTTTAAATAAATTTGCAAAAATTTCTACATTTATGTTTTTTTAGTCAAGATGGGGTGCAGAGTGTACATTAATGAGAAAAAAAAAAAATTTTGGGATATACCAAATGACTGCAATGAAACAAAGAGTGAAAAATTTAAATGGGTCTGAATACTTTCCATACCAACTGTATATTGATTTTTTTATTATTTTTTTGTTTTTTTATATATATTTTTACAATTATTTAAAAACATTTTTTACTTTTTTCTAACTTTTTACTTTTTCCCACTATGGGACAATCATTTTTTGCAGACTGATTGTTTCTATAGCATATGGGTGAAGCAGCATCTGCATGCCATAGAAGCTGTCAGCACTGCACTGACAGAGAGACTTGCTGATCATGCACTGCGCATGATAAACAAGTCCTATCTCTGGTGACCTGAATGTTAACTGTAGTTAAGAAACATAGTTTGATCTCAGAATGACTGATAGGGAAAAATCAATCAAAATATGGAGGAAAATGCATAACACTAATGGTTTATTGTATTTTATTGGCTATTTGATACCAGTAAAGGTATTGCATGTGAAATATTTTGTGTGGATGCAATTTCCCCAAAGAAGGCTTAACTTTGTGCCAAACATTAAATTAAGGTAAAATTTAATCCTTTGAGAAGTGTTTTACAAACTGTGTTCTGTAAATAAATCTCATGAAGCACAATGGAAGCACTAGATTGGGCCATTCCAAACTTGTCAATTGAGAAAAGCTTTGTGGTATTTCAAAAGTGGCTATGGTATGCCTGTGGCTGGGCTTCATAGGGGATGGGTAATTTTACAATGCACTGAAATATCACAATGTTGCACTGTATTCGTACAAGTGATTACAAGTTAAAATTATTTGGGGAAATTAGTAAAAATGTAAAAAAAAAGACATTGAGAAATATAGGTTAAAAAATAATATAAAAATGTATACGAAAACGCAAGTCAGCCTCATTTCCCTAACATCAACACATACATAAATGTCAGAACTAATAAACTATCTATTCAATATGGTAACAGTCAAAGTTAAAAAAAATAAATAAAATTGCATTTTTTTGTCACTTTGCCTCTCCAAAAAATGAATGGAATAAAAAGAGATAGAAATGTCATATGAATTCCAAAATCATAATGATAGAAAATAAAGCTCTCATATTGCAAAAAATTAGAGATACAGCTTTATCACCTGAGAAATAAATAAAACTTATGACCCTTAGAATATGGCAACACATAACAATTTTTATATTTTTATTTTTTTAAGTAGTAAAGTGCAAAAAACTACTCCATTTTGATATGACCACAACCATTGTGACCTATAGGGCAAAGCTAACATGTCATTTACTGCAAAATTAACTTTTTAAAAATAAAATCCACATTATAGAAAGAAATAAATCCGTCAAATTTACAACTTGTCCCACCAAAAAGCAAGTTCACGTTATACCTATGTCGACGAATAAGTAAAAAGATAAATGTCTTGGAAGGTAAGAAGCAAACAAGGACCTCCATAAACCTGTAACCGGCTCTGTATGTTTGAATATTGAAGAGATTGTCCACATCAAAGAATGTTTTTAAAAGGGGTCAGAATGAGGGTTGTCAATCGCCCAGAAATTCCGGGGCAATCTAAACAAATAGGGCATTTTTTTCCCTGTGTAAAAAACAAAGTACGCGTCCATGATTTTTTTGAAGCTGAAGAAATTAATATAATTTATTTTGCCTGTAGTTTTCATCAGTTTGAATGCAGCTGATGTCTTCATATCAGAATTATGGGCTGTACAGATGTAGTACTTATAACCATAATGATTTATAATGCCAATGTGTTTGTAAAAAATATTGTCTGTCCATTATTTTTTGATAAGCTGTCCAGAAAATTAAAAAGTCAAGTTGGCAACCCTGGTCAGAATTGCATAAAAAAACAACCTACCGTATTCACTGAACTTCCCATACAACACTTTTTGGGTCTGCTGCTTGTCTCTTATTATTGATCTCTATAGATAGACTTGAAATTACAAATCTTGCAGAGACACCTCTGTGACCAGTAATAGCCTAAATATTAAAGTACAAAAAGTAAAGACCAGTGGGGATTTGCCAAAGCATCAGATTTCAAATAAAATTCTTTATTTTCTATGTTTTTTAGAGTGTACCATAAAGGATTACTCCTGAAAAAAAAAGAAAGTCAGTTGCTTCTCCTATGAGCTGAACACCTTCAGCTTTTCATCAAAGCTGGTAGGAGTTTGTGGCATTGGGTCAAACTCTGACAGTAATGTTAGAGAATGGGTTTGTAATCTACTTGTCCTAGAGACCTTTTTGTAAATTAACCTGGGTTCAAATTGTTGGAGTGTGTATAATCTGCATTTACTTCTAAAGTATTTAAGCTATGAAAGAGAGCAGCTAATGAGCAGCAGGGTGGCTTATAGAGAACATTCTGTGAGGTCCTGAGAATGTAAAAAATAGGTCTCATTGAGAATTTTCTATTAAAAAAAGTTATCTTTTATTTGTTATCCCTGTCAATATAATATTGTTAGGAACGGCGGAACACACGAAATAAATAAATAATAAAGTGCGTTTGCCACTCGGGGGCCACCGTGCAGAAGGTGTTAACACTGCTGCTAAATAATGGCGAACACTAAATATGGCGGTATTATTGCACGCAGGTTGGACGTCACCCGGTGTGCGCTGGGCGTACTCTGTTGGCTTCACAGAGACGCCAAAGGCATTAACATAAATACTGAGCCTGTTGGACTCACAGGTCTCAGAGAAGTGCACGCACGGTATGTGGTGACAGGAGCTGGACCCTAGGCAGAGGGTCAGATTCCACCTAGACCTACCGTGCATGCAGAGTCACAACTGCGGACGCCGAGAGGAGCTGCAGACTGCAGCGCGGCGACAGACACTGCTGCTAATCGACAATGCCAGGTAGCAGGAGCACTGTTGGACGCTAGCACTATGGAGGATGCCATTGTGGCTTGTAGCTTGCCACTGGCTGGCGCAGACTCTAAAGCTAAGTCCCTATACACACTCATAATATCAGAGGAAGGGGATCTTAATAAGTCACTCGAAGGTTCATGCATCCATCATCATTCACACAGTAGCAACTAGAGACTATACTAGCGCATGGCCAAGCGGCCATGCGGGCCTTTTATAGCCGTGCGCTTCCGGGACCTTCCAGAACTCTGAGATGGACCAATCAGATCAGGAGAAGGACCTGAGCACGTGACTCCTGATCTCCAATGGAAGATCGTCTAGTGAGCATGCCCAGAAGCACGACGAGAGGACTTGGCCTCTGGAGCGTTTTGCTGCATAGCAGCCTGCATTGCTATTACTGACCCAAAGGTGGCAGCAACAGCCAGACCCACAGAGCAGGTCTGGGCAGAGCGTCCGGGACGCTGAGAAATCTCCTCTGCGGTCGATAGACAATGAGAGACCGCAGAATGTGAGGCTCTGGATTGCTGGTGAGCTGCCGCGGGAACCCGACGCCTAACATATACTGTATATGGCTATTTTCATATGCAAGGTGTTTGTGCACTTTTTTCTCCAGTCAAAACCTGATCTATTGGCAGTAAAATGCTGAATTAGCCCATTTTTCAGCGGTTTTGCTGCTTTTTCACTTTATTTTTGTTGCAATTTTTGCAACATTTTTGGGTGCAGATTAATTGTGTGCTTTGTCTACAGTACATGCTTGACCCCTTAATGACCTTTGACATACCTATATGCCATGGTCATGGTGATCATGCAGGGCACAGGAGTTATGCCAGCATGATCGCCAGGGGTGCTACTGGCAACTCCCCCAGCTGTTTAACACCCTAAATGCCGCAATCATAATCACTTGCAGCATTTAGGAGGCTAGGAGAGGAAAGGGGCTACCTGTCCCATGTGATCTGTACCCCTGCGATGTCATCGCAGGCTGCCAATGGTCATGGCAACTGGAGATCACATGATGACCTCTAGGACTGCTAGCTACGATAGCCTCTTAGACCATGCCAGTGCATTATAGCACTGACATGTACAATGCATTGCACTATAAAGTCCCATAGAGTTCAGTGGCACTAAATGACAAGGTGACATGTGCCTTGCTGAATCACGTTAGCAACAGAAAAAAATTGTTTTTTTAATTTACAACAGCTTTGCATACAGATGAATTTCACCACCTTAAAGTGGAAAGGTGCGATATGGTCGTGTACTGTATCACATTTGTAACAGAAAAAAATAGTTTTTTTTACTCTGCAACAGCTCTGCACAAGATGAATTGCAATGCTACTAAATGTCAAGGTGAGGTGAATTACGTTAGCATTAGCAACTAAAAAAAGTTTTTAACTCTGCAACAGCTCTGCACATAGAAAACGTTCTGCAGCACTAAATGACAAGGTGACATATTCCTTGCTGTATCACATGTAGCAACTGAAAAAAGTAAGGTTTTGAAAGGTCTCTTCATACACGGAGCATAATTGAAGCAGTGTACAACACACTTGTATGAAATGTGCCCTGCTGTTTTTGTCTATGGACCTCAGTAATGGCAAAAAAAATCTGCTGGAAGGTCGATTTCACAGCCACACAGTACACTAGCTATCTAAACTATCTGACTTAGAAACAACCACCTAGCTAACTAGCTAAAATCTATCAGCACCTACGACCAGCATCAGGAGCAGCCTCTTTGCGCTGTTATCCTGACAAGATGGCTCTAAAACAAGATGTCCGCTCTTTATATAGAGAGGGACATGTTATTTCAGCAGCCAATAGGACAAGCCATTGTGTCTGGACATTCAGGATGTTTCCTGCTCCCTGATTGGCTAGCCGCAATGTGCACACATAAAGTTAGAAAAAAAAGGTACAAACACGCTGCTTCTCTGAGCTCTCCCCATCCCCTCCTCTCATCAAACACATGTCCCCGCTCATCATACACCACCACTTTCCTAGCCAAAGTGTTAAAAATACCTTAGTAGCAACGCAAATATTTTCCTGCGCTTTTACCGAATGTTACTGATTTTTCATAATTTTATGAAAATTTGCTTGTGTTTCTCATAAAAAATCCAAATGGGCCATATTTGTGCCAAATTTAAGTTTGGAGATTGTTTTCTGAACATGTCCGCTCATCGCTTCTCATAAGTCTTGGCTATTGTGTTGCAACCTGCAAGGGCATAAGATATACTTTGTTGTCACTTAAAGGGTTAACGTATAGTTATGTCAAGTGTTCATGCTCACACTGTAGGAGAGCCTTTTTGCAGTGTCTCTTTCCTCAGGTAAAAAATAAGACATGTATTATGTTTATTACTCCATGTAGTAATAATTAAGCTAAATTTAAGGTATTAGTTACTAATTTAATGCATAGATTTTCCTAAATTCTAAGTGGCAGTGCTCATAAATGTCTCAGATGTTTGCTATATAAAGTACTTACTTCTGACACATTACTATTTCTGATTTATTGTCTCCAGTGTTTTTACACCAATTTTTCAGACCAGAAACTTCTTACACATCCCCACTGACATTGAAATAATTTTTGCCTTACGCACACACAGATATGTTTCATAAACAGCCAAATAAATGTGACATAGAGAAACCTTCCCTGCTGAAGTAATGCTTTTTGGAAGTGTTGCTTGCAACAAGTCATTCTTTGAAAACTAAAAAATTGATCTTGCAAAAGTTTCAAATAGTTTACAACAGAGTCACGCACCTAATAACCAAACTAGATCATTAATGTTCCTCCCCTGAATACCACAGCTGCGATATTAGGACAATTCTGCTTCAATATCAACCTTTATTGCCAGTACAAGTCTATGGAGAGCATTTTGTATGATCCTGTAGACAATAAATAATCACAGAATATAATTCATTGCCTGGCCAGTCAGAATCTGCTAATAATTATTATTATTATTATTATTTATTTACTAGCTGAAGAGCCCAGCGTAGCCTGGGCATAGTAACCAACTGTGGTTAGTTATAACAAATTATAATGATTATATTGCACATAAAAACCGTGCATCTAATCCTATCCTGTGTGATACTGACTGCTGAGCCGTGGATCTAATCCTATTCTGTGTGATACTGTGTGCTGAGCTGCGTATCTAATCCTATCCTGTGTGATACTGTCTGCTGAGCCGTGTATCTATTCCTATCCTGTGTGATACTGACTGCTGAGCGGTGTATCTAATCCTATCCTGTGTGATACAGTCTGCTCAACTGTGTATCTAACACTATCCTGTGTGTTACTGACTGCTGAGCTGTGTATCTAATCCTATCCTGTGTGATACTGACTGCTGAGCTGTGTATCTAATCCTATCCTGTGTGATACTGTCTGATGAGCCGTGTATCTATTCCTATCCTGTGTGATACTGACTGCTGAGCCGTGTATCTAATCCTATCCTGTGTGATACTGCCTGCTGAGCCATGTATCTAATACTATTCTGTGTGATACTGTTTGCTGAGCTGCGTATCTAATCCTATCCTGTGTGATACTGTCTGCTGAGCCGTGTATCTATTCCTATCCTGTGTGATACTGACTGCTGAGCTGTGTATCTAATCCTATCCTGTGTGATACAGTCTGCTCAACTGTGTATCTAACACTATCCTGTGTGATACTGACTGCTGAGCTGTGTGTCTAATCCTATCCTGTGTGATACTGACTGCTCAGCCATGTATCTAATGCTATCCTGTGTGATACTGACTGCTGAGCCGTGTATCTAATCCTATCCTGTGTGATACTGCCTGCTGAGCCATGAATCTAATACTATTCTGTGTGATACTGTGTGCTGAGCTGCGTATCTAATCCTATCCTGTGTGATACTGTCTGCTGAGCCATGTATCTAATCCTATCCTGTGTGATACTGACTGCTGAGCTGTGTATCTAATCCTATCCTGTGTGATACTGACTGCTGAGCCGTGTATCTAATCCTATCCTGTGTGATACTGACTGCTGAGCTGTGTATCTAATCCTATCCTGTGTGATACTGACTGCTGAGTCGTGTATCTAATCCTATCCTGTGTGATACTGACTGCTGAGCTGTGTATCTAATTCTATCCTGTGTGATACTGCCTGCTGAGCTGTGTATCTAATCCTATCCTGTGTGATACTGCCTGCTGAGCCGTGTGTCAAATCCTCTCCTGTGTGATACTGACTGCTGAGCTGTGTATCTAATTCTATCCTGTGTGATACTGACTGCTGAGCCGTGTATCTAATCCTATCCTGTGTGATACTGGGCTCCCCCTGCAGTCTGTGTCAGAGGGTGGTCTGTGTTGGCACGGTAATAAATTGTGTTATTTCCAGCTTTACAGAAGGACGATAACACCATAGAAATGATAAGAATAATAGGCCTCAGTTACCACAACTGTCTACAAAGAAAACTGTTGCTGATAGCAACCAATCACAGCTCATTTTTCATCTTTTAAACAGCTCTGGGACAGCGTGGCGAGTTTTGAGTGGCGACTTTTGTGTTTCGACTTTTATGTGGCGAGGTTGGTGTATGTGTGGTGAAATGTGTGCTGAGGGTGGTATATGTGTTGAAGCACGTGGTAGTGTGTGGCGCATTTTGTGTGTGTGTTCATATCCCCGTTTGTGGTGAGTATCCCATGTCAGGGCCCCACCTTAGCAACTGTACGGTATATACTCTTTGGTGCCATCGCTCTCATTCTTTAAGTCCTGCTTGTTCACATCTGGCAGCTGTCAATTTGCCTCCAATACGTTTCCTTTCACTTTTTCCCCATTATGTAGATAGGGGCAAAATTGTTTGGTGAATTGGAATGCGCGGGGTTAAAATTTCACCTCACAACATAGCCTATGACGCTCTTGGGGTCCAGACGTGTGACTGTGCAAAATTTTGTGGCTGTAGCTATGACGGTGCAGATGCCAATACATACATACAATATTTCCCCATTATGTAGATAGGGGCAAAATTGTTTGGTGAATTGAAACACGCGGGGTAAAATTTCGCCTCACAACATAGCCTATGACACTCTCGAGGTCCAGACGTGTGACTGTGCAAAATTTGGTTTCAACAGTTTTATTGAAATGAAAGCATCATTTAACATGAGATACATTCATATTAAAGTACGAGGATCCCCTCGCAGGGGGAAATACATAGAAAAAAAAGGCACTTAAGGTCATACGGTATCCTTGACTGCAAAATCTTCGCTTAGAATATGCGTAGAAAAACAATTATAACACAACTAAGTTAGACTTAATGGGATGGGGAGGGAAAGTGGGGGGTTCAAAGTGAGTGACGATAATGCGAGATACACAAATGTGGGGCACCAGTGTACCTGTTTCAGAGTCTCTAATTGTAAGGAGCTACTACCATGCCAATATGTTATATAGAAAAAGATATCATTTTGGGAAGATCATCGTCTTTATGTGCCTGAATCCAAGGGTCCCAGATACCTCGAAAGTTATCGAAAGAATCAGATATAATAGCTTCTATTTTCTCATATAACATTATCAAATTGACCCTATTCTTCACCTGTGTTAAAGGGAGCGAACTGGTTTTCCATCTGCTAGCTATGTGGTTTCTCATCGCCATAGCAATAAAATCAACGAGACGGCAAGTTTTATTGTTGGCATTGGTTGGTCTGTCCCCCAGCAGAAGAACTGACGGTGATAGAGATAGTTTCCTACCCAAGATATTATCAATTAATTTTACTACATCTTTCCACAGTGACTTTACTATCGGACATGTCCACCAAATATGGAGAGTGTCTCCATCGTCAGTGCACCCTCTAAAACAATTGCCAGGGACTGAATGGTAAATATTGTGCAGGAAGCTAGGTACATGGTGTATTCTAAAGAATAATTTAAGAGATGTCTCAGTAAGTGAAACTTGATTACTACCCCTCATTATATTTTCATAACACCTGAACCACCTTTGAGGTGTGAGGGAGATTCGTAGATCTGCCTCCCATTGTTCCATGGTCTTCAATTTTGAGCCATCCCTGGGTTTGTTAAATATAGAATAAAGATGAGATATGAGACCATTGCCCAATGGGTCATATAGACATTTTAATCTGTACGTTGTAGGTTGTACGTTTGAAGAACCAACCATTAGGCTTTGCAGAAAATGAAAAATTTGTTCAAGTCGGAATATCTCAGACCTCGGGACTTGATATTTTGTGATGAACTCTTGTTTTGACATTAGCTTAAAGTGGGTAGTTAGATTTTGTAGCCTAGTTAGCTTATTCTGCTGCCACCATACGTGATTTTGAGATGTAACTCCTGGCGGGAACATGGGATTATGAAACAGGTTCAGGAGAGGAGAGGGATGAGACTGCAATGAAAATTGGAATCTATTCACTCTCCAAATTCGTAGGGAGTGAAAGGTATACAGAGAATGTAGAGCCAGATCTTTCCGTAAAGGCCCCGTGGCCCAAATTAGACTCTCCAAGCAGTAAGGTGCTATTTGGGTGTTTTCTATTTGTGGCCATATGGGTGTGTGTTGTTCTGCGTTTACCCCTGCCAGCTGGGCGATCTGAGCTGCCCTATAATAGAGAGTAAAGATTGGTAGTGAAACTCCTACCTGTCTTTTGTGTCTAAACAAGATTTGATGGGAGATGCGGGGCTTTTTATTATTCCAGATAAAACATACCATGTGCGAATGTATCAATTTGAATGTCATCAGAGGTATTGAAATAGGCAAGGATCGGAACAGATATAGAAATTGAGGTAAAGTAACCATTTTAATCGAGTGCACCCTTCCAAAAAGGAAAGAGATGGGGAGGACCATTTTGACAAAGATTGCGTTAGTTTTTGGAGGAGGGGAGCATAATTATATTTAAATAGCATGGATTTAGATAATGTAAGGTTAATTCCTAGGTATGTAATATAATGTTTTGCATGTCGGAAATGAAAGTTCTCTACTATTGAGCTTTGTTCAGAAGGAGGGGTGTTCAGAAACATAATCTCTGATTTATCGATATTGACCTTTAAGCATGAGATTTCCTCAAAGGATTTAAGTGTATTTAAAAGATTAGGTAGGGATATATGGGGATTTGTCAAAGTCAAAAGAAGGTTGACGGCAAACAGACTGACCCTGTATTAATGTCTACCTATTGTTTGGCCTGTGATATCGGGGTGCAGACGGATCTTCTGGGCCAGTGGTTCCATCACCAAAGCGAATAGGGCCGGAGATAGGGGGCACCCTTGCCTGGTCCCTCTGCTGATAATTGTTGGCTCTGGAGTGGTCAAAGGTAATTTTAAATAAGCAACAGGGGTATTATATAGAAGTTTAAGTGAATTGATTAATTGCTGTGAAATCCCCATTCTACGCAAGATATTAAACATATATGTCCAAGTGACGGTATCAAAAGCTTTTTCTATATCTAAAGCTAGCAAAGTTAAGGGGGTTTTACGTTTGTTGGCATTATGTATGAGGTTTAGGTTTTTACGGATATTATCCGGGGCTTGTCTAGTTGGGATAAATCCAACCTGATCTTTATGGACAAGACCAGGCAGACATTTATTAATTCTATTGGCTATTATGGAGGAGAAAATCTTGAGGTCCACATTCAAAAGGGATATTGGTCTGTAGTTTTTTGTGAGCAATGGGTCTCTCCCTTGTTTTGGGATGACAGTGATATGCACTGTATAGAATTCCGGGGGCATTGTTTGGCCAGTTAGCATATTATTGCAGTATGTTTGTATATGCTTTAATAAAATATTTGAAAACTTTTTATAGTATAATGCGGTCAGCCTGTCGGGGCCCGAAGCCTTCCCAGCTTTTAGATGATTTATAGTAGATGTGATTTCCTCTTCAGTGATAGGAGAATGCAATGTAGCAGCGTAAGCCGGAGTTAGGGAAGGTAGCGGTACATTAGTTAGGAAGTCATCCAATTTGGGCAATGAAAAATTCGTGCTATCTGTGTATAGTTTTTAATAATAAGTTTGAAATATTTTTTAGATTTTGTTCGGGTTAAAAGTAGTTTGGGACTGTTCGTCTTTTATGGAGAAGATAGAGTTAAATCGCTCTTTCTGTTTTAATTTTCGGGCAAGCATTTGGTCCATTTTATTAGAGAACCGATAGAATGTCACTTGCGTCCACCTGATTGCTCTTTCCGTATGAGTTGTTAGCAAAGTATTTAGTTGTAGTTTTAAGTCATAGATTCGTTTAGTTAAGTATAGGGAGGAGTGTGACTGATTGGCGGTTTCTAATTTATAAAGTTCATTCTCGAGAGTCAATTTCTCCTTAAGACGATTCCTCTTTTTTTGGGATGCTATCCTAATGAGTACACCAGTGATATATTTTTATGGGCCATCCATATATTACCCATAGAGGTGTCTGGGGTGATATTAGAGTGGAAGAAGGCCTTGAGCTCTTGTTCAACCGTTATTCGTGTTTGAGGGTCAGAAAGCAAGGATTCATTCAGTCTCCACGTATACAGGCATGCCTAATTCATGCCTAATTTAAATTCATGCCTAATTTAAACACAGAGAGTACGCTATCATGGTCGGACCAAGAGGAGGGGACATGTCTGGAATACATCAATTATGGTATGTTTTCCGAATTAGTTGGAATCTAGTCAATTCTGGAGTATGAATGGAAAGCTCTAGAAAAATAGGTATAACCTCTGGATTGTCCATGAGACTCTCTCCATGTATCCACCAGATGATGAGCTTGCAAGATACCATCAAAGATAGTTTTTTCCCTCCTTGTCATGTCAGGCCTCCCCTTATTAGATCTATCAAGGGTTGGGTTTACAGTCAGGTTAAAATCGCCCCCCATATAATAGTATCATAGGGTATAGACCTTAGGGATCCTGCAATATATTTAATTGCTTTTATTTGAAGTGTCAGGGGTGCATAGCAGTTAACAAGACAGAATCGCTTCTCCTGGACCGTGCCCCAAAGGATTATATATCTACCTTCTGTGTCTGCAACCAAACCCTCCTGTACAAATGGAAAAGAATTATGCAGCAATAAGGCAACACCTCTCGTTTTTTTATCATGAGTAGCAAGAAAAAATCTCGAGTAGAGCTTATGGAAAAATTTGGGAGAAGAGTTATTAGAGAAATGAGTTTCCTGTAGGAATAGCACATCAGGGGAATGTTTCTGGTAATCAATAAAGGCACGTTTTCTTTTTATTGGGGAATTGAATCCCCTAACATTGTGTGATAGTACCTTATACATTAAGTATGCATTAAGAGACTCTAATGAAATTTCTAATTAAACTACAGCCTGGAACAGGCATTTTCATCTTAGTCACATATCCAAAAATATTTTTACATCTCATCGACACTCTTGTAGGGAAAAGAGGGAAGGGAGGGTAACAAAAAATACAACAGCAAGAAAAATGGTCGCAACCAATGACCAATTTGTGGGCTATAATGTGCTGGTCCACTGTCAGTAGGACCAGAGGCAGTAATATCCCAAAATGGAGTGGCATACTTACTCCAGGGGCACAACTCTCCACTAGTAGAAAAAGAAAACAATATTATTCATAAATTGTCATTAGAAACATCAAATAGCAATTCTATCAGAACGATAACTCAGCATTTTGGTCGTTCTTTGAGAATATACCAGCACATTCGTCGATAGTGGACTCAAAAAATGGGCTATTTGTTGTGCTGTGATTTATTGAGTCTGGTATGGTGAACTTCCATCCACTCTCTGCGCGGTCTCTGTCTCTGTGCTAGGGCTCCCGAATCAGAAATCGGGATGCCTGTCTTCTCCAGTGCTTTTCTCCCTTCCTCGAGATTTCTTGGAGAATAGGTGGTGTTGCCTTAGGAGAAAATTAAAGCATGTGGGAATCTCCACTTGTAATTAATCTTTGCTTTTATTAAGGCCAGAGTTATGTCTTTCATGGCTTTTCTCCTTATCAAGGTTGCCAGGCAGATGTCAGGGAACAGAGATACAGTATCTGGGACACCTGGTAAATTGTTTAGTTTACAAGCTGTGGATAGAATCAGGTCTCTGGATTCCTCATGATGCATTTTAAGGACAACGTCCCTAGGTGAGGCATCAGATTTGGGACCTCCCAAAGCCCTGCGAATTCTGGTTATTTTTAAAGAATTAGGATCTGCTTGGGGCAGGAGAGAACATAAGAGGTTTGAGGCAACCTCCATTAGATTGGAGTACAAAAACTTGGCACTCAAAAGAAAAATTGATTTGACAGTTCCTTTATTGTAAAAGGCCTTTTACAATAAAGGAACTGTCAAATCAATTTTTCTTTTGAGTGCCAAGTTTTTGTACTACATTGTTAGTTGGCTGGACACCCGACTTGTGCACCTCCCTCCTCACTGAGTGCCATGTTTTTTCTATTTTCCTTTAGATTGGAGCTACTTTCCGGTAGTCCTTTAATTCTGATATTACCTCAGCGAGATCGATTTTCCAAGTCTTAACACTTTAGCTCTAGGAACTCGAGTCCAGCATCTTGTTCCTGTAGTTGTTCACTATTATGTTCAGCGGCATCTGCTGTGTCATCCATTCTTCTTTCCAAATCGTTGGTTCTTTGAGCAATATCCTGGATTTGATGCGTGAAGTTGCTTACAGCAGAGGATAATTCGGCTCTGAACGTTTTCTGAATGGTAGTCAGGAGATCCTCCATTGTTATTTGAATCATGTTTGTTGGAGTAGTCAAGTTCATTTGCTGTGACCTCTGGGGGGAGCTTCCGGTGTTCAGTGAGGTTGATTGTGACGCTGACATAATGTGACTAGCTGATTTTGTACGTTGAGTCATCAGTTGTGTGATTGGACGGGTATTGTTTTCTGACAAAACACTTTTTGGGACGTATTGCTCAGAGACCTCCTGCGTTCTGAAAGTTATCGCATGACAATTACTCATATAGGTGGGTGCATATTTGTGCCCGAGGTGACAGATCTAGTGTTCCATAATTATAGTCCACCAGGATCGTCCATGCCCTCCGTGTTGGATTTTAGCAAGACATGGGGTAAATTTTATAGGACAGAGTATGCCTCTGGTGCAGTTCTGCTGCAATAACCCTTTAATATCACAAGAGCAAGGGGGCGCATGAACCTATAAGTCAGAGCAACAACCCAAAACAGGGGAAAGGAAAAAAAACCCTCTCTTCCTTCTTTTTAAGTATGGGCAATTGCGTCTAATGGCCAGCAGAGGGAGTCCCACACCTTTATACATAAAATAAGGTATCTATGGAGATTGTATTAACTCTTACAGTCTCGTAGCTTCTCCTTTAGCTGGGGACAAGATAGAACACACAGCCCTCCAACAGCCAGGGCTGGGATACAGCAAGGTTCCTGCAATCCCCTCAGGTGCTCTGCTGAACAGGGAGGATCCTACAAGTGGTCCACAACCTGGCTCCTGCTGTCCGTCCTGCTATTAATTAAATGAAATTTTCCCCTATTTGTTAAGGTTAAGTACCTGTCTTCTGGAGGGTCCAGTGCCCTGTGCCTGAGGCACTTTTCCTGTTGTGGACTGGTGGGCCTCCAGTGAAGCAGATTGTTGTCCCTGTTGTTTTTCAATCCAGAGCGGTGTCTCTTATGTCTCACGCCGTTCCTTTGGTGCTGGAAGGAAAGCTTTAGGTCCGGGTACTATGGCAATGCCTAGGTAATTATAGCACAAATGTATGAGTTTTGTATATAATCCATTAGCCGGCAGGGCCTAGATGAGGCCTGTAGCAGTGAGAAGAGTCCTAGGCCTCAGTCCTGAAGTCTCTCTCCAGTTCCAAGTAAAAGATCTCTTCTTGTAAATATCCGAAACAGTCCAAATTGGGCTCAAAATGTTCTGTATCAAATCCTTACTAGGATCCAAAAGAAAAATTGAGTTTTGAGTGATTTGTGGTCAGGATGGGAGTAGATTCAGAGGTTATCCCCCAGGAGCTCTGCCTTTCTGTGGCTCACATGTGCTGTGTCCTAGGCCACACCGACTGTGCAAAATTTTGTGGCTGTAGCTACGATGGTGCAGATGCCAATCCTGGACATACATACATACATACACACACACACACACATTGAGCTTTATATATTAGATATAGCACCATTGATTCCATGGTGCTGTATATGAGAATCCTTGAAACCTTGCTTTTATACAAAATTCAAAATTTTACATCAAACCAATTTTTTGGTTAATTTTTATAAGGTTTTAAACAATTGCTATTTTATCAGAAATTTATTTATTAGAAATTGTGTTAGTAATTCATTATTAGCAGAGTTACGGTACTGTGGATTTTCCTACAGAACATTCATCCATCTAGTAGCCTTGGCTCGAGATGTAGCCAAAGCCACTAAAACCGCTAAAACGAGTACCATGAATACTGCCTGTTCAACGCTGCCAGTGGTGCAGCTTGCTTACCATTTTCCTGAGTTTTCCACAAATATTAATATTATTACCGTATATATTTTCATTAAGCATAATTTTGGGGTAAAAATTAAAAAACTGCCTATTACAGGCAACACAGTCAATAGTTTATGAGAAACATTGGGTAGGAGCTTTGCCTATATGTATGTAGGGTGCTACCTGTGAATTACAGAACACATGTACAACAGAGCTAAATTGGAGTTTTTTATGTATTGAATAGTGGACATCCAACTAAAGGATGAGCCCTCTAAATCATTTTCTCACTATCACTGATTTTACAATATATTTGTACAAAACAGTAACTTAATAAAGTTTATCAGTATTTTAGTAGCCATTTCTTCTCATTACCCATTTATAATACAGTTGCAAATTCTTAGTTTTTCTAAAATGCTTTAAAAATGGGCCTCAGAAAAAGAAAAAATAGAACTCTGCAATGCCATCAACAAGCAACATATTCTCTGTTTCATGTAAATTTAGGATATTTTTATTTTATGTCATTATCTCTGTTAGGCTGGTTTCACATTTGCGTTTTTTAGCGCTGGAAAAAAACGCACACCTGCGCATGCGTTTTTTCCCCTATATTTAACATGGGTGCGCATACCTGCGCACTGGTCAGCGCATGTATGCGATTTTCATGCGCTGCGTTTTTTTGGGGTGTGCGTTGGGATTTTCCAGACGCAGCATGTTGCATTTTTTGGCCCTGCAAAAAAGCGCATGCGCACATATGCGCACGTTTTGCGCTAAAAATGGCCATTATAGCCTATGGATGCGCATATGTGCGCACTGGCATGCTCATGTATGCGTTTTTTTGCATATGCGTTTTTTTTTTTAAACCATGGAATTTAGGGGTTTGGGTTAGAGTTAGGGTTAGTTAAGGGGGTTTAGGGTTAGGGTTATGGTCAGGGTCAGGGTTAGGGTTAGGGTCAGGGTTAGGGTCAGGATTAGGGTTAAGTATGGTTTTGTTAAGGGTTAGGGTCAGGGTTAGGGTTAGGGTTAGGGTCAGGGTTAGGGTTAGGGTTAGGGTCAGGGTTAGGGTCAGGATTAGGGTTAAGTATGGTTTTGTTAAGGATTAGGGTCAGGGTTAGGGTCAGGATTAGGGTTAAGTATGGTTTTGTTAAGGGTTAGGGTCAGGGTTAGGGTTAGGGTTAGGGTCAGGGTTAGGGTTAGGGTTAGGGTCAGGGTTAGGGTCAGGATTAGGGTTAAGTATGGTTTTGTTAAGGATTAGGGTCAGGGTTAGGGTCAGGATTAGGGTTAAGTATGGTTTTGTTAAGGGTTAGGGTCAGGGTTAGGGTTAGGGTTAGGGTTAGGGTCAGGGTTAGGGTTAGGGTTAGGGTCAGGGTTAGGGTCAGGATTAGGGTTAAGTATGGTTTTGTTAAGGGTTAGGGTCAGGGTTAGGGTTAGGGTCAGGGTTAGGGTTAGGGTTAGGGTTAGGGTTAGGGTCAGGGTTAGGGTTAGGGTCAGGGTTAGGGTTAGGGTTAGGGTTAGTTAGGGTTTAGGGTTTGGGTTAGGGTTAAGTATGATTTGGTTAAGGGTTAGGGTCAGGGTTAGGGTTAGGGTTAGGGTCAGGGTTAGGGTTAGGGTTAGGGTCAGGGTTAGGGTTAGTAAAGTCATGGTTTGGGTAGTGTGAGGGGCCACCTAAAAATGTTGGAAAAAAACGCAAATGCGGTAAAAACGCGCTAAAAACGCATACAAACGCATAAAAACGCTGCGTTTTTTTCATGCATGCTCATAAAAATGCTTGAAAAAAACGCAGCAGTTGTATGCTTATGTATGCGTTTTTTCAATGCTTTTTTTGCGGGAAAAACGCGCTGCAAAAAAAAGCAAGTGTGAAACTAGCCTTAGGTCCTTCTTCAGGTAATAAATAAAGCAAAAATTAGTGGAATTTGAAATCACAATCTCAAGCATTGGTAGCAGCTGATATACACTGCTTTGTGTACAGTAGAACAAAAATCAGTAGAGAAGGTAAAGTTTGATTTTTGTCCATGAGCAAAGTTTCCACTCTTGTCTTCTTCATTCCCTGGTATGTGTTTTCTATTTTTAGGCCGGTGGGGCAACTAATAAGTAGTATTGAAGTAGACAAAGTGTAATGTCATTGATTTTGCTACATTGATTTATTTTTAAAGTAATGTGACTGTGATGAAGAAAGCAGGATTTAGTGCTCCAATGTTGAATAGCAAGGCCTTTTAGTATGATAAAGAGATAAGGCCAAAGCAGAACTTCAAAGCTTGAGTAGGAGCCACGCCAGCATGGGGCAGGAAGGTGCCTGGGGGCTTCAATTAGAATATACCTGTCAGCTGGACACAGAAATACACATCCATTGTTTCTCCCAGTCGCTCCGACTCCATTCTAGGATCATGGATTATGAGCACACCTTTCGAGTTACAGACTCATAAAAAATATCTGTGTGACCCTGAGGAAATTGCGCATCTGGCAGTGCGACTCCTGAGTCGGTGAGGGCTCTGGGACCTGAGATATAGAGATTGGCCCTCCACAGCGACCCAATGGGGCCATATTTGCTCTCCACATAACAGGCAAAACAAACCGCATTCACTGGTACCTATCGTGTTCTGATCCGATCATCCTGGAGGAAGTTACCCCCTTTCTTAGATATTGGGAATATGTTCTGCAGGGAGCTAAAGGGTGGAGATTATTAGACCACCCTCTGACACAGGGGGGGAGGAACCCAGCATGCTTAAGAACTGGCAGCACATGGCAGACAGTCACACTCTCACCGAAGAACAGATGATGATGATCTAAGAAGGACCTGGGGACAGATCTGCCAAGGGAGCAGCGGCCCACGCTTTGGGGTCTGTCCGGCAACTAAGATTCTTATACCTGTGGACTGCAGAGCTCCCGGCCTCCACATGCAACCTACAACCTGGTAAATTGACCTCCAGCATAATATCTCTAAGTCTTAGACCCTTATTGTTATATTTTACTCTGACTGCAAATCCACTGTAATTCCATTGTATAGCTTGCTGTATATTTCTGTAATTATCTAGTGCGCCCTTAAGGCAATTAAACCTATTCTGTAGGCAGCTTACTTTTAAAATGTTGTATCATCAACCTACAATCATTGATACACTGCCACGGGATGAGAGACAGGTCTTCAGTGATCTTCTAGCTTTACTGGAGGAAAATGAGGGTTTTGGCAATGCCGCTACTAAATCTTGGCATTTACCTTCACAGGCTACACCTTCCTTCGCATTGTTCCCTACCATCCAGATTTTTTACAATGTTGTTAGTAAGGAGATTGCCCAACTTAAAATAACCAACAAACAAGGGGAAAATTTGGGGTTTAAGGAGAGACAAGCTCTGCATAATCTTCAAAACAATCCAGCATTCATCATCAAAGAAGCAGACAAAGGTGGGAACATCGTTTTGTTGCCACATGAGATGTATGTTAAAGAAGCTAAACGCCAGCTTAACAACAATCTCTGTTATCAGGTCTTACGTCTGATCCTACTGCAGTCTTCAAGGCCAAATTGGACCGCCTACTTATGTCTGCCAAACAAAACAACATCTAGAGTAAGAATGAGTTTGACTTTTTGACAACATCCCATCCTATTGTTCCCACTTTATATCTGCTTCCGAAGGTGCATAAATCCATTATGGAACTACCAGGAAGGCCTATCGTGACCGGTATTGGAAGCCTTTTTGAGCACCCATGTATCTATTTAGATCATTTTCTGCAACCTTCTGTTGTTTCTTTAGACCTGCTCGTCAAGGATACTGCCCACCTGATCCGACAACTTGAAGATATAACAATACCGGAGGATACTATTCTTGTGACCATGGACGTAGAGTCCTTATACACTTGCATTGGCCACATGGATGGGATCGAAGCGGTTTCCTATTTCCTTGACAAACAGATAAAAGGTGATCGGAGGCACCAGTCTTTTCTGTTGGACCTTTTGTACTTTGTCTTTGACCGTACATTTTACAAACACGTGTCTGGCATGGCCATGGGGGCGTGCTGTGCGCCTTCTTATGCCAACCTTGGGGTGGTGGGAGGAGACGCAGGTGCGCCCCCAGGCTGTTTTTCAAGCCAACGTGTTACGGTGCTTTAGATATATTGATGATATCCTATTGTTCTGGACCGGTCCAATAGAAGATTGTCGTCCTCTTTGTAGACCAATTGAATTACAACTTACTCAATATATCTTTAACAGCCTCCTTCTCAGACGAAGTTGTGGACTTCTTGGATTTAAAGATCATGAAGATCGGTACTAGGATACAGACCAAGCTATTTCGGAAAGCCACTTGTTATGAGTTCATTTTCCCCTTCACCATTGAGGTCTGATGAACTCCCTCTTCTGGTGAAGGAAGGTAGTGAGGCTGATTACCAAACACCTGAGCTGGTAGAGGATGACTGGGTGACGGGAATTGCTGACTGGATATAAGGCAGCCGACGCCCTTCTGCCTCGCTGGTGATTTCTCTGAGGGATTCTAGGAGACCAGTCTGATTCCTGCTCCTCAAAAGCTAAGTTTTCTGCCTTGCTTTTTGCATTTGTGTTTTGGTTTTATTTTGCCTTTCTTTTCTGGATTCTGCCATTCCCTGCTGGGGTGAGCTGAATTCCTTTGTGTCTTTTTGCTCTGTCTTCAGAAAATACCTGAGTACTGACATAGTCTTTTTGAAGCCTAGCGTCTTCAGGGCCTTTTTCTCTGTCAGTCTGTTGGCTCTTGTTTTGATAGGGTTTTTGGCGGATTGCAGACAGCAGCTTTTCTATCCTGTCCTATCTAGTTAGCTTGGGCCCCATCATTTGCTCAGTCTATCTTTCTATCTGTGTTAGTGTTTTTTCTTCTTGCTTCACCGTCATTATATGTTGGGGGCTGCCTATTGCTTTGGGGTCTGCTCTGGGGCAGTTTAGATTTCCCTTTCTGTCTTTAGGCTATGTAGTTCTCCGGCTGTGATCGAGGGGTCTAGGGCACCGTAGGAACCCCCCACGGCTACTGCTAGTTGTTGTTGATAGGTTCAGGGGTCTGCAATCCGATAGCTGCCAACTTCTCTGGTTTTCTGGACTTAGCTAGCATTTCTGTTTTTGCCTCCTACGGTGACTCTTTCATAACAGCCACTGCTACGAATAGCCTCCTCCATTTTTCCAGTTTCCACCCTCAGCACTTGCGGAAGAACATACCCAAAGGACAATTTTTTCGGGTAAGACGCAATTGCAGCACTGATTCGGATTTTCGTGAGGGGGCGAAAGATTTAGCACAATGCTTTGTAGAAAGAGACTATCCACGTAGGGTTATTTCCGATGCTTAACGGAAATCCTTATCTGTGAATAGGTCTGTGCTATTGCAGCCCAAGAATCGCAATGCACCGCATTCTATTAATCTGATTACACCTTATAACAATCAGTGGCGAGATATCTACAAAATATTGGATAAACACTGGGGCATTCTTTTGAATGAACCCAAATTGAGAACTTTTCTCTCAGATAGGCCTAGGATGGTGTCTAAAAAGGCTAGAAATCTAAAGGACTACCTTACCACCAGTCATTTTAAAAGACCTGTGTCTCGGTTAGGCACGGGCTATCGTTTATTAGGAGCCTTTCCTTGTGGTGGTGGTTGTTCCAGCTGTCCTTTTATGATTGCTTCTGACACCATAACCCTTCCGATTTTTCCAGGTACAATCAGATTGAAACATTTTTCCAACTGCAAGTCCAAGAATGTGGTCTACCTATTGATCTGCCAATGTCCCAAGATCTACGTTGGCCAAACCAGTCAGGAACTCAGACGTAGAGTTCAACAGCACATTTCTAACGTCAATAAGGCCCGAACTGACCGAGAGAAGGGTAAGCCCATTACGTCAGTGGCAAGCCATTTTTTAGACCATCATGGTGGCAATCATCAGGGTTTACGAGTCTTAGTTGTTGATCAGATACAGAGCAATATTCGTGGTGGCAGTCTCACAAAGGAACTGCTCCGTAGAGAGTCTCATTGGATTTATAATCTAAGGAGTATGGCCCCTCATGGGCTCAATGAGGAACTCCTTTTTTCAGGCTTCTATGGTTAATACGGTTTTTTCTTCCTTTTTTTTCTTTCTTTTTTCAGGGGATCAAGTGGACAACTTTGTCCGAATTTAAGACATGTATCATTGATTTCCAGATATGACGTTTCTTCATCTGACTTTGTGTGCTGACTTGGTCTCATGCTTTATGCATCTGCTCGATGGATCAACCAGCCACCATTGACTAACTGGATCTCATCCGGGTTTAAGAAAAATATACAATATGGACTTTTCAAATCAGGTTTTCTTCTTTCTGTGCTTATTTTTTGGGCCTTGTTGCACTTGTGTGTTGCTGTTTATCATCTCAACTAGCCAATCAGCATTGTTTTCACTCTTTATTACCTAAACCAGATAATTATTATCGTCTTGACTTTCTGTAGCATCTTCCGTGCATTTGCTTCGTTTTTAATACCATGTTCGGCTATTCACGGCATCATGCTCTTTAAACTTCAGACTTCATCTGATTTTGGATATATAATATCCTTTGTCAAATTGGATGGGTTCCTTCAAGTCATGTGTTCATTTGGTCCTCTTGGCTATTGCTTTACACCACATGTGTGCCGCCTTGTATCATGAGAAGTAACTGGTACTGTTCCTACTTCCTATTTTTACAACCAGTTAGGTACTATTGCTGTTTTCTTGACTACTTGAAACAAAGTTTGTTAGATGACATTTTCTGTGCTACTTTATGTATACATCTTATACTATGCCCAGTATAGGTGCCTTTTGGGGCCCTGATTCATCTTTTGTGACGTGATATGATTACATCTTTATACATGATGTGACATGACTTATATTTCTATAATGCGTCTAATTCGTCTGCTATTTAACCACTTGTTTAACTACATTAACATAGTGGGAGATGCCGATAAGATGGCCGCAGTCATGAGGTTTGCACATGCGCTTTGTATTGTATTCGGCGCCTAAATCATTCCATTATTTATTGTCTGTTTAACTTTATTAGGAGACGCCGATAAGATGGCCGCAGCCATGCGATTTGCGCGTGCGCTCTGTATTATGTTTAACGCTTGTACTATTCTGTTATCTGTTCAACTTTATTGACATACTCGGAGACGATGACAAGATTGCCGTGATAGTGGCATCCGCGCATGCGCTCTGTATTTCACCTTGCGCTTGCGTCATTCGACTTCCTGTTCAAACTTTATCAATATGCCCAGAGAAGCTGACAAGATGGCCGCAACCACGCGATTCCCTACTCTGGCCCCTAGGTTTCCTTTCCTCTCTGGTAACGTATGGTGGTTCTTGCATTGATTCAAACCACTTCAGGGAGTTCTGGGACTTTTGTACATTGGCTTGGTGCTGTGAATAGCCTCATTTTCTGCACATATAAATTGGTAGCATTGAATTATTTCTTATCTTATACATGTACCTTATGTGCTGTTTTACATGTCAGTATACATTCTGCCTCTACATGTGGGGGTTTTTGTTGTGGAGGGTTACTATATCATTATTACATGATATGATCTGTTTATGCTTTTGCATTTTTAATTGATTTTATGGGCTAGTGTTGCATCATGTGTGTATTTTTCTTTTGTTTAATAAAGATTTTTTGATTACTATACGCATTATTTGGGTGGTGTTCCCTTTTCATGAGCAAGTTGCTTTCCCTTTCACTCAGATCTTTTCCATTAACATGCCCTGGGTGAACCCCCATATCTTTCCTTATCACAGCCAGCTGTGCCCTCCTTTTTTTGCTTTTTTGTTTTTTTTGTTTTCTCCTTAAGGCAATTAAACCATAACATTAATCTTGGGCTGATGCTTTTACTCTGATTACGAATCTTAGAATACCCAGCTGGTAACAGGACATCCTCCCCGGTGGCCATTTGCTCTAGGTGCAGTTCCCTTACTGACCTGAGAGACAAAGGGGGTGCCGGAGAGCTGTGCCTGTGTAGTTATGTCACATTGGTGACGTGGGAGGAACTGGTCCTTCCTTCACAGTGACTACAAACATTTTGGCCTCTATGTCTGTCTACATTTCTTGAAAGGCAGGAAAAAAAAATAGTTACTTAGCATACAGTCAGAATAGGGCACACTACAATTTTCTCCACATACAAGAAAAACAATCCAATTATTCTGATCAGACTTTCAGCAGAGTTTGATCAGAGTGGCAACAGTTTTTCTCATATGTGGAAAGAAAAAAAAGTTTCTCCACCTTCTTTTTTTATAGCTGTAAATTTTCATTAGAATTTTACAATTTTTGGCAAATAAACAAAAGTCCAGACACACAATAACAGTCCAAGGCATATGAAGTCTGGAATGAAAAAGTTGCAATGATAAGGCACTGTAGGACACAATACAATAAAACACTTTTATAATGAACATAGGTTGGGACAATCCCACCCATATTCTCGAGCAAGTCCCATTACTAAGAATCCTTCACTATACCTTGGTTAGGAAAAGCACACAAAGAAAAAACAGAAGGGAATTATCATGAGAAAAATTCTCACAAATACGGACAAGAAGACAGGACAACCACACAAATGAAGGTGGAGAGGGAGGAGAGCACAGGACCAAAGAAGAGGATGAATCTTATAGGATAAATACGACCTAAACATTTCTCTGAGCCCAATAGTAATCCCATGGGACCCACACGGAATTAAAACTATCCACTCTAGCATTTACAGGAGCCGTCATACAGTATATTCCATCCTTCTAATATCATTGATTCTATGTTATAGATGCTGATGAGCGGGAGGAGAGGTCTGTTTCCAAATGAGGGCAATAAAGCACTTAGATGAAGTAAAAATATGTAGTAGCATCTTAAAGTTTTTCCCCTTCCCTTTAGGTGTAATATTTAATAGCTATAGATTCGGGTCTAGACCTACCTCCACAAAAAAGGACCCTGAAGATCCTTTATTGCCTCTTCCCAAAAATCCGTGATCCTAGTACAGGACCAAAACATATGATACTGTGTACCCTCCTCAGAGCCACAATGCCAACACCTATCTGAAATTGAGGGATTCAATCTATGAAGGAGATCAGGGGTGTGATACCAAAACATTAGTATTTTATATTGATTCTCCTTATAGAGAGTACAAATAGAGGATTTAGCCTCTTTTTTTCCAAATAGTATTCCAGCTGTGGGGAGACAACCATTTTTCCAAGTTAGACTCCCATTTGCACATAAAAGGATGTCTTATCTGTTGACCCCCAAAGGAGAACCCAGTATTTATATATTTCAGATATCAACCCTTTAGTCGACAACCCTCTCCTGTAAATTCTCTCCAAGTCAGTCGGGAGGGAGACTGCAGAAGATCCATAGAGTGAGGAAGTAAAATGTTTGATCTGCAGATATTGGCAGAACTGTTTCTTAGTAATAGGATGCCTGGACTTGATAACATCAAATGTGAGAAGCTGCAACATGTCCCCATCTACTAGGTACGCAAACCTAAACAGGCCTGCAGAGGACCACAGATGAGACATTGCGTGATCCATACAATTTGGCAATAAAGGTTGAAATATGAAAGAAATCATTGACGAACTAGGGAAGGCCAGACTAACCCTCTTTCTGCAAGAAAGCCATATCTCCCTCGTGAATTGCATAGGGCACAATAAGTCGTCCGGAATTCTAATGGTTCCCCATTAATGAATTCAGATGAATTGGTGCCGACCATAGTTTTTCAATTTCTGTCCATTTATTATATGCCCATAGCAAAATCCATGAGGGAATTCTATGTAAATGAGCGGCCCAATAGTATTTAATAATGTCAGGGACCGATAGGCTCACTGTGATTTGTGAGAGACGAGGACACGCTTAGAGATCCTTTGACGCTTATCATTCCATATAAACCTTAACATGGCTGCTTGGAGGGATTTAAGTTCACAAATGGGGAGCCTGACCCATAGGGTCTCAAAAAATATAGTAATTTAGGAAGGAGAGATATCTTAAGTGAAGTAATGCGGCCAATTAGAGAAAGTGAGAGAGGTTTCCATTTAACTAATAGTTCCTTTAGGTCACTCAAAAGTGAGGTGAAGTTAGTGCTGTATAAATTACTGTAAGAAGAAGATAAGTTAACTCCTAGGTATCTAATTGCCTCATCCTTCCATCTAAATTTGAAATTTAGTTTTAGATGATTCAATACATCAGGAGGGATATTCAATGGGAGGGCTTCTGTTTTGAAGTGTTTAGTTTATACCCCAATAATTCCCCATATTTTTTTTAAGATCTTCCAACAAGTTAGTCAATGTAATATAAAGATTGGTTAGGGTCAAAAGAACATTGTTTGCAAACAAGGAGAGTTTAAACATTTTGTCCCTAACATCAATTCCTGAAATGTTTGGGTTTTGTCTTATTATTGCCGCCAGGGGTTCAATACACAGGACATAGAATAGGGGCGATAAGGGGCAGCTCTGGCGGGTACGATTTGATATTTTGAATGAAAGAGAAGTGTTGAAGGGAAGCTTAAGAGCAGCTGAAGGGGAACAATACAATGCACCAATAGCTGTTAGAAAAGGGCCTGAAAAGCCATAGACCTTCAATGTCTCAAATAGAAAGGACCAATTAAGATGATCAAATGCCTTTTCAACATTTAGGCTCAATGTGATAGACTGTATCTTACTTTTATTAGCCACATCTATTAAATCTATTGCCCTTCTAGTGTTATCTCCCCCTGACGGTTAGGGACAAAACCCACTTGATCCTTATTAATAAGTTGGGGAAGCCAAGAGTTTAGCCCATTAGCCAGAATACGAGTGAATATTTTTAAATCCGAGTTTAATAACACAACTAGGTGATAGTTTGAACAATCCTATGGATCTCTCCCTGATTTTGGAATAAGAATTAAATAGGAATGTGTCATTGAATCTGTGATGGAGGAGCCCTCTAAAAATGAGTTAAATAGATTCACCATGTGAGAAGAAAGCTCTTCTACAAAAATCTTGTAATATAGATACGTCAAAAGTATATCACCTCCTCCAGCGTCACCCGTTGATTAAGAGACTATAAGGCCTCTTAGGGGAGAACTGGGAGTTTTAATTTTGATAAAAACTGTTTCAATATCCCATTCCTATCATTTTTATCTACGGGGAGAGTAGGTTGTAAATTATACAATTTACTATAAAAATTATAAAATATGTCCGAAATAATGGTTGGATTATAGTGGATCTTGCCACCTACTCCTCTCAGAGCATGGGGAAAAGAGTCTAGGGTTCTATCCCTCAGTAAACTAGTCAAGAGAGCATGGGCTTTATTTTCCTTCTCATAATATTTTTGTTTAGTGTTAAGGAATAGTTTTTCAACTTTGAGAGATCTTTTAGTTTATTTCTAGTCGCTACAACCCTATTCAAGATCCTCACCGAGGGAGAGACCGCTAACCTTCGCTCCTCCTTAATCAATTGGGAAATTAATTTATTATTTTCAAATTTAGCGCTTCTCTTTAATCTAGAACCCTCTTTGATACAATACCCCCTCATAACAGCCTTATGGGCTTCCCACAGAACTGAATGGGAAGAAACCGAACCCTCATCCAGATGGAAGAAGTCAGTGAAATGGTTCAATAAAGTTTTCCATATAGTCGGATCTTTAATTAGAAACTCATTTAACTGCCAATGACATCTTCTGGTAAACGATTGAGTAGATTTAAGGTCCAACACCACAGGAGCGTGATCAGTCAAGGTGATGTGTCCCATCTAAATCTTCATCATTCTAAGGGTCAAAATATTTGCAAAAAATAGTTGATTCTAGTGTGAGTATGATGAAAGGGAGTGTAGAAGGAGAAGACACTGTCCCTGGGATGATCTATTCTCCACAAGTCAAACAAGCAGTTAGTCCTAATTAATTTCTTAAAGTCTCTCACCATTCTAAATAGGTTTTGTGATGGGGGATTGTTATTAATAGATTGTCTATCAAATGTTTCTGAGAAAGAGATATTAAAATTGCCACCTACTAGTAAAGCTGCTGCCAGAAGCTTCCGAATCAGGAAAAAAGACTTTACTCACAAATTTAAACTGACCAGAATTCAGAGCATATAAATTGCACAGAATAATGGGGTTAACCTTCAAAGAAGCTTCCAAAATAACATATCTACCCCCTGGATCAATGCATGTTTTATTTACTTGTAGGGGGCAACCTGATGATATTAGGATGGCCACTCCCCCTCTCTTATTATTGGTAAAAGCAGAATATGACATAGGGAAGGCGTTGAAGGTAAACCTGAAATTACCCGATTTGTCATAATATGTCTCCTGAAGAAAGATAATGTCAGACCCCTTGGGACTTCAGTTCCTGTAGGGTGAGCCTCCTTTTTCTAGGGGAGTTATGCCCCCTGACAGTCAATGATATTATGTGCCTCATTTTGTATCATTCAGTTTATTTACACTCACATGGCCCCCAAGAGGTATCACTGACCTCCCTTCCACCCTGGAACAGTAGAGGTCTATCTCTTCTAGACTATTCAGCGTCCGATGTTCTGAATGTTGCAACTGGATTAATGGATAGGAAAGAGACATTGGGAAAGGGGAAAGACAATGGCAACAAAAAAATATAATAGAAACATACAACTTTAGGAAATGGAACATTATAATTCCCAGGAATAGTAATCCTGGTCTGTGGCTACCCCTGTGGAATATATCAAACCCAACAGGAAGGGAGAAAAAAGGAAAACTGTAGCCACAGAGAAGATTCTCAGGGAGGTGTAACCCAGTACCCGGCCCCAATAGAGGAAAAAACAACTGCAATAAAACTGTCCTTGGGTACCAGACAATCCAGAGCCCGAACAGGCATATATCACTCACTGAAAAATATGGCTTTTAAACAACTGTGATAAACTATAAAGGTGAGACTGCACTGGTTATTACTAGTTAACATACTCAAACAATTTTTAAAGAGATTAAGTGTTGCAGAATATGAAAGCGAGATAAGGGAGATGCTTCTTTTGAGTTCAGTCTGAAGTATCAGCGAAGACCTGTTGTTCCTCTCTTTCCGCCCCTGCTGCTCAAACGTTCTTTTCTTTGCTTCTGAGTCCAAACCAGTGATGGGGACAGACCCACGAGGACGGGGTTATCCCAGTCTGAGATTTTAGCACAAGGAGCTCTAACTTCTCGCAGAAGACTGGAAGAGCCTCAAAGGAGTGCAGTGTCGCCAAAACCCCCTCTCCCCGGGCTGTTAAAGCAAAGGAGAATCCCCATCTATAACGGATCCTAAGTTCTTTCAGAACAACTAGCAAGGGTCTAAGTAGCCTCCTCTTTTGCAGAGTTATGCAAGATAGGTCCGGGAATAAATGAATGGCAGTGACTGGTACCTAATCTCCTTTAAGGACCTGGCCTTCATCATAATTCTTTCCTTGATTTCAAAATCATGCAAATACATATTATGTCTCTTGGAAATGGCATTGATCCCTTAGGCTGTAAGGCCCTATGTGCCTGGTCTAATTTAAGGGGTACAAGCCCTGGGTCATCCAAAATGGAGGAGAAGATTTCCTGCAAGATTAGTTTAGCATTTTCCTGCTTGTTTGATTCCGGGACTCCTCTCACTCTGGTGTTACATCTCCTGCCCCTGTTGTCTAAGTTTTCCATTGGAACTTGGAGATATTTAAGCATTTTCTGCTGTTTATTGGATGAAGTTCAGACATGTAGGATCGGGTTGCATCATGTTCTCTCTCTCAATTCTGCCTGACAAAAGCTGCAAGTCCTGTCGCACACAAGCAATTGCAGATCTGCGTGTATCTTTAACTTCTGATATAAGTGTTATAAAGTCTTCTTTTGAGGGAAAATGTGCAAGAAACCTCAGCCATTATGGGGGGAGTGCTCATCCAAGTGATCCCCCTCCTCATCAGAAGACCCCTATAAATAGTCACTCTCATCATCTTCATGGGGGTATACTAGGGGTTAGCTTGGGAGGATCTTTTTGATAGCTTAGTACTCCTTTTTTCCCAGATTTACCCTTCCCTTCTGTAAGGTTAATTACATGATTTTGTTGAGGTACAGGCTCATCAGCCTGATCATAATCAGAGGTGGGGGTGAGGTGTCCTCCTTCTCCAGTTTTCTGGTACTCATCAGCAACAGCAGAAAGACAAGCTTGTGGGGACAGAGATCTCATGGGTCCCTCAGTGCCATATGTCCCTTGATAACCAACAAATCAGACAAATGCACATGATATTTACCAATAATTCTCATGGATCATGTGCATATGGATTAAATACGCCTATCATCGAATTACAGATGAAGCTCAACAAAAGATGATACATAGGCAATAATGATATATAACAAAATAATTTATTTTATTAGAAAACAATTAAAAACATATACCAAGATATGGGGAAAGAAGGGGGTGGGCTAGAGGCTCACCGCCATGATCAAAAATCGACATGCATGTCCAGGCAACGGACAGTACCATATAAGGGGAATAATATGTCTGCTATGAATATCTAATCAATAACATATCATTAAGGAACAAGAATTCTTTCACAGACAAGACCCTCATCTACACCTAATAACAATAGTAATAGTGCCTGTGTACCCTGGATAACCATATAACATTAAAAATTACATTAACATTATTTTCTTTCCATCCTTACAAACGTCAAAATTATTCTCCGGTGGCTACAAGATACAATAATAAGGTAATTAACCTTAGTCAACATATATTTACACAAACTGATTTAGCCCTGTTGGAAAAGGGTTTGTCCTTTTCTCCAGCAGCACGTTTTGATGCCTTTCTGGCTATCAAGGACCTTCATTTGTTTGCCCGTTCCCTGATTTTTAAGAAACATTTTTTTGATGGCAATTTATTCGATCTTTTTCCCACAGAAGAAGAACAAGTAGCTCTTGATATTCTTGAAGATCTATCCACTGAACATGATGCTCTAGAGGGAGGTAAGATACCAAATTCCATACGCTCTAAATCTAAGAATTTCCCCCCCCTTTCATCTTGTCCAAACGTTGATTTATTTGTACAGATTGTCTCAAAAGAATTTTTAAAAATACCATCACATATTTATCGTGACAATCTTACTAGAGAGGAGCGGGGACGTCTGCGCGTCCTTCAGGGTCTTACGGATGTGGTTTATAAGTCGGCAGACAAGGGGGGTAATGTAGTAGTTTGGCCCAAGTTACTTTATGAAAAGGAGGCCTTTAGACAACTAAACAAAAAAACCTGTTATAGAAAACTCACCTTTAACCCCTTGTCTGCCTTCTCTAGTGAACTAAAAGACATCATCAAAAGGGCGAATGAGTCGGGGGTAATTACTAGTGAATTGGCCAAAGCCTTGATCATTTCTGAACCTAGGATCCCGACCTTTTACCTATTACCCAAGATTCATAAGGATGCGCAGACACCCCCTGGTCGCCCAATCATTTCAGGGAGGGGTAACTATCTAGAGCATGTAAATCGGTGGATCGATTCAAAGCTACAGCCATTAGTGGAAACTTTGCCATCATTTCTTAAAGATACAGGTGAACTATTGAGACGGATTGATGGGCTACAATTGGATGAGGACATGTTGCTGGTGACGGGTGACGTAGAGTCCCTTTATACCAGCATCAGGCATGATGATGGTATTCGGGCAACGGCATTCTTTCTGGGCATGTCCAATTTGCCAATGATGATTAGGGAATTGATTATTGAGCTCCTTAGGTTCACACTTACTCACAATTTTTTTGTTTTTAAGGGGTCTTTTTTCCTGCAGCTCCAGGGTACAGCGATGGGGGCTTCTTTTGCCCCCTCCTATGCCAACCTGTTCCTGGGGCTGTGGGAGAGAGACCTCTCCCTGCTTGATCAATCGTCTTCAATGTGCCGCGTCCTTTCGTGGACGCGGTACATCGACGACATTTTGTTGATCTGGCAGGGATCTAATGATGACCTTCAAATATTCATGTCATCTCTTAATGTCAATGAATTAAATATTTTTATTACTTACAAATATGATGTGAATAGTATTGAATTTTTAGATGTACTTCTCCAGAAGGATGCTAATGGTGAAGTGCAAACTAATATTTACCGTAAACCAACCGCTACCAACATGTTGCTCCATGCTCAATCTTCCCACCCTGGACATATGATCCAGTCTGTCCCTATTGGACAATACCTTAGACTGCGTAGACTATGTTCGACTGATGAGGAATTTTATAAACAAGCTGGTGATCTGGGTGTGAGACTAAAAGAACGCGGGTATAGTAACCGTATGATTAAAAAAGCCTTTAATAGGGCTAGATATTCAACAAGAAATAATCTCCTTTATGGCAATAAACCAATAAGGAGTAAGAATACTACGAGATTTGTGACGAATTTCCACTCTCAGTTTGGACTTATGAGGAAAATTCTGGATAGGTCATGGTTCCTTTTGAGGGCCGATCCAGTTATTTCAAAAATACTTCCAGAAAGGGCCGCAATTGCTGTTAGACGATCTAAAAATTTACGAGATCGGTTGGTCCGCAGTCATTATACTGCTGAATCTGGAGGTACTTTTTTGGATAGGATTGTGCAGATAAATGGTTGTTTCCCCTGTGGCCGCTGTGTTGCCTGTACCAATATTGATCGTATTGACACGTTTGTCAATCAAGACGGCTCTCGTGAATATAAGATCAAAAAACGGATCACATGTACAAGTAGGTACGTGATCTATTATGCGGTGTGCCCATGTGACAAAATCTACGTGGGCATGACATCTAGATTTTTAAAAATTCGGGTACGGGAGCATGTATTAGGTATAGAGGCAGCAGCGGCCACTGGGGATGCAACACTACTGAAGACGATCCCCCGCCACTTTAAGAAATATCATAATTGTAATAGTAATCTTTTGAGAGTACGTGGCATTGATATGCTTGATGTTGATATTCGTGGTGGGGGTTTAACTGTAAAATTGGCCCAACTCGAGTCCAGGTGGATATGGACCCTTGGCACGGTCTATCCATCTGGACTCAATGAGAATATCAGCTATTCTTCATTTATATAAATTCCCTGTTCCCGTCATTGTGGGCGTGGCCTCTCGCTATTGATCTGTATTTTAACCTTTGTATTTTTTATTTTTGTTTTTAGCTCTTATGCCATTGATATTTCGAGATCGCTACTTTAATGGTGGTGTATTCGGTTCCCAGTTGTTTACATATCCGTGACGGCATCCTTGGAATCATCTTTAAACTATATACAAGAATGAATCTTGTGGGTTATGTTGACAGATTTATTATGTACACTATGTGGTTATGTTATTAAAAAATGATTGTATATATGTAACTATGGTGACATTAAATATTCTGTTATTTATATGTATATAACCTGTGATTCTGATATTAGCTATGCGTCCGAATTGATGATGTTTTTTGATGGGCTTTATGTTATCCTTATGGGTTATAGTGTGTATATACATAATATTTGTCCGTCATGTTAATAGTTTGTAATTTGTGGGTAATCCGCATCTTATCCACCATTGTTGTAGCTGGCTCTATGTATTGGTAATTGGGTCGGCCAAATTGTGCTCCTGCCCTGTACGAGCGTGTTGTCTCCCACCGCTGCGTCTGTCAGCTTGCGGCGTCACATGGTGGTGGGTGGGTTGTCTGGGTCTGTCCCGGCTCCTCCCCCCGCCTGACGCCGCCGCTGACTGGCGTCCCGGTTGGCTTGACAACGCGGCCCGTCATTTCCGGGTTAGGAGCATCATTTCCGGCTGTGCGGCGTCATACAGCGGTGGGCGGGTTATCTGGGTTTGTCCCGGCTCCTCCCCCCGCCTGACGCCGCCGCTGACTGGCGTTCCGGTTGGCTTGACAACGCGGCCCGTCACTTCCGGGTTAGGAGTATCAGTTCCGGTTTGCGGCCAATTTTTGCCGCTCGCGGGCTCTATAAATATGCCGATCACATTACCAGTCACAGGCCCCCTGAGGAAGGAGACCGAAACGCGCGTCGGGGTAGACGTGCAGCCCCCAGCTAACAGCGGTACCTCTGTGCTATCCCTTGGAGGTAATTTTACCATTGGAAGAAAAAACTTTTTAATGTTATATGGTTATCCAGGGTACACAGGCACTATTACTATTGTTATTAGGTGTAGATGAGGGTCTTGTCTGTGAAAGAATTCTTGTTCCTTAATGATATGTTATTGATTAGATATTCATAGCAGACATATTATTCCCCTTATATGGTACTGTCCGTTGCCTGGACATGCATGTCGATTTTTGATCATGGCGGTGAGCCTCTAGCCCACCCCCTTCTTTCCCCATATCTTGGTATATGTTTTTAATTGTTTTCTAATAAAATAAATTATTTTGTTATATATCATTATTGCCTATGTATCATCTTTTGTTGAGCTTCATATGTCCCTTGAGCCTACCTGCCATCTGCCATATTCTACTTATCCCCTGGTGGCCCAGCATCCACCGGATTGAAATTCAGCTCTCCCTCCTCTCCGGCTCTATGCAGTATGTCCTCCTCTTGCTCGTTGACCGCCTCCCCTCTCTGCAAGATGGCACCTGCAGTCCGGTGGTTCCCTGCTCCCTGAGGAGAAACGCATCCAGGGCTGTCACGCAGCCGTTCTGTACCATTCCGAAGAGCGTAGCATTTCTCTCCCTCCACGGACTCATTGGTGGGCAGGATAGAGCGCCGATGCAGGACTCTTCAGCTGGTAATGTATGGTGTCTGGTGGGAGCTCGGCAGCCACACGTCCTCCCACACCAGCATCCGGACACGCCCCCATGAAAATTGAACTGCACTGGAATGTCATTGCTAATTTTGATCTGACCAAAATCAGACATGTCTCCAATTGTTTACATGGACCACTCGGTCAGAGGAAAACAATAGGACATGTGCACAGCCCCATAGAATAACACAGGTGTCAGTGCTATCCATGTAAAGATAGCACCTATACAGGGAAATTGGTCATATGCATGAGTCCTTAGAATTCAATTCCACCAAAATACCTTCAGTGACAACGCTACTAAAACAGGAGCAGTCACAGTACCTTATCAACAGTGGTCCTATTAGGTCCAGCCACAGCATCCCAATCAAAGTCAGCAGCTGGACTTTCCATGAATGCCATTTATATAGAGCCCCTGCATAGGACTCACTCACACTAACATACGACTCGAACAAGTGCTATCTGATATTTTATTGGATAGGACTCAGACCATTGTTAAACTGTGAGGCAGGACGCATCTGTGGTTTTGTTTTCTTATGCCAAATCGGAAAAAATTTAGAAAAAAGAATTGCAGCATGTTTCAAGAGGCTATGCAATTTGGATCACACACACCCATACAAGTCTATGGGTGCGTGGAAATCATCTAAGTCAGGGTTCCCCAACTCCGGTCCTCAAGGCCCACCAACAAGTCAGGTTTTCAGGATTTCCTTAGTATTGCCCAGGTGATAATTGCATCACCTGTACAATACAAGTGAAATCCTGGAAACATGACCTGTTGGTGGGCCTTGAGGACTGGAGTTGGGGAACCCTGATCTAAGTGCAGTCCAATTTACGTGAACACAGACAATGGAAAAGATGGAGAAATTTAGCTCTCCATCTTCTCCACACCTGTGCTGGGAGTCTCCCATACAAGAGAATGGGCTCACACTAAGGCCGGGATCAGACTAGCATATGGTATCCGGTGTTAGAGCATTAGATGCAGTATGCTAATGACCCTCAGCTCCTGTTCTGCTGCGAGCAAGAGCCGATTGTCATGCGTCGGAGCATCTCACACAGAGAGAATTGGAGCACAGCTGCAGAGGATGCAGAGAAAGTAATTTCTCCATCTCCTCCATTGCCGGGGTCAGCGTATATCGCACCGCACTTGGATGATATCCGAGTGATGTGCGTTGTCTCACTCTCACCCATAGGCTTATTTACGTACGAGTGAGCCGAGACTCGGCCAAGTGTCAGTGACAATCGCAGCATGCGATTTCACTGGCATGTTGAAAACGGCCAAGAAAAAAATGCTGATGTGAGCTGCCCCATAGATGAATACTGGCCCGAGTGCTATGCGATGTTTTATCGCTTAGCACTCGTATGTATTCATCATTAGTGTGACCCTGGCCTAAGATGACAATCGGATCAAACTCTGACAGAGCTGAGTGTCATTAGCATAATCAGCCCGATTCTCTTGCATGAGAGAAGCAAAGCTCATGGGACCCCGAGCGTAGTGCCAGACACAGTGCTCCCCATTTGTAAAATATTCAAGGACTAGCTGAAGAGCGGCGTTACCCGGGCCTAGTAACTAACTGTGGTTAGTTGTAACAACTTACAATGATTACCATATATACTCGTGCATAAGCCAAGATTTTCAGCGCATTTTTTGGGGCTGAATGTCCCCCTCTCAGCTTATATGTGAGCCATATACCAGGGGGATTGGCAGGGGAGGGGGAGAGGGGGTGTTAGAGATCATACTCACCCCCTCCTGGCTCGTCTCTGCAACCCCCTTGCTTGTTTTTAATGTTCTCAGTGCCGCTGCTCTTCCTGTTTCAGCTGTCACGTGGTACCGCTCATTAAAGTCATGAATATGTGCATATACATGACTTTAATGAGCGGTACCACGTGACCGCTGAAGCAGGAAGAGCAGCGGCACTGAGAACATGGAACAAGCAGGGGGGCTGCAGAGACGAGCACCAGGAGGGGGTGAGTGCAGAGCCGGCAACGCTGATGTGCAGCGACATAGGTGAGTATACAGTTTTTTTGTTTTTTTGTAATGGAGGCAGCAGCAACATGATGGGGCCACTCACTGTCCTCATTATCTGTGGCCACTCACTGTGCAGCATTATCTGGGGCCACTCACTGTGCAGCATTATCTGGGGCCACTCACTGTGCAGAAAAACTGGGGCCACACACTGTGCAGCATTATCTGGGGCCACTCACTGCCCTGATTATCTGGGGCCACTCACTGTGCAGAAAAACTGGGGCCACTCACAGTGCAGCATTATCTGGGGCCACACACTCTGCAGCATTATCTGGGGCCACTCACTGTGCAGCATTATCTGGGGCCACTCACTGTGCAGCATTATCTGGTGCCACTCACTGTGCAGCGTTATCTGGTGCCACTCACTGTGCAGCAATACTGGGGCCACTCACTGTGCGGCATTATCTGGGGCCATTCACTGTGCAGCAAAACTGGGGCCACTCACTGTGCAGCATTATCTGGGGCCACTCACTGTGCAGCATTATCTGGGGCCACTCACTGTGCAGCAAAACTGGGGCCACTCACTGTGCACCCTAGGCTTATACGTGAGTCAATAAGTTTTCCCAGTTTTTTGTGACAAAATTAGGGGGGTCGGCTTATACACGGGTTGGCTTATACACAAGTATATACGGTATATTGCACATAAAAACATTTCACATCATATATTCAACACTACAGATTTGGAACACAAATTAACTAAACGACTACCTAAGTATTGATAGTATTTTATTTTCAATTCATTCAAGAGCCTTTTGACAAACAACATTTTTCGTTTTTCCTTTCAGTGCAAAGATGAACAGATTTTTGGCAGTTCCAACTCTTGAACAGGCCACGTAAAATTGACCATGAGAAAAGCATGGAGATCCCTACTACTTTCAAGGACTATCCCTGAGCCTTGTTAATGGACATTGCAAATGCCAGTGGAAGTGGAAATTGGAGGCATTTAAAATCAAAAGGCAAATCAAATGGAATGAGTGGAATTCTTGGAATGAAAATGTCCTCTCCTTTGGCACATCCTGTTGTTGAGCTGTGTATCTAATCCTATCCTGTGTGACACTGTCTGCTGAGCTGTGTATCTAATCCTATCCTGTGTGTTACTGCCTGCTCAACTGTGTTTCTAAACCTATCCTGTGTGATACAGTCTGCTGAACCGTGTATCTAATCCTATCCTGCGTGATACAGTCTGCTGAGCCGTATATCTAATCCTATCCGGTGTGATACAGACTGCTGAGCCGTGTATCTAATCCTCTACTGTGTGATACAGTCTACTGAGTTGTGTATCTAGTCCTATCCTGTGTGACACTGCTCAGCCATGTATCTAAGCCTATCCTATGTGATACTGACTGCTGAACCATGTATCTAATTCTATCCTGTGTGATACTGTCTGCTGACTGGGTATCTAATCTTGTCCTGTGTGTTACTCTCTGCTGACCTGTGTATCTAACCCTATCCTGTGGTATACTGTCTGCTGAGCCGTGTATCTAATGCTCTCCTGTGTGATACTGACTGCTGAGCTGTCTATCTAATAATCTCCTGTGTGATACAGTCTGCTGCTAAGCCGTGTATCTAATATTATCCTGTGTGATACAGCCTGCTGAGCCATGTATCTAATCCTATCCTATGTGATACTGACTGCTGAGCCATGTATCTAATCCTATCCTGTGTGTTACTGTCTGCTGAGCAGTGTATCTATCCTATCCTGTGTGATACTGTCTGCTGAGCCGTATATCTAATCCTATCCTATGCTACTGACTGCTGAACTGTGTATTTAATTCTATCCTGTGTGATACTGTCTGCTGAGCTGTGTATCTAACCCTATGCTGTGTGATACTGTCTGCTGAGAAATGTATCTAATTCTATTGTGTGTGATACTATCTGCTGAGCTGTGTATCTAATCCTTTCCTGTGTGATACTGGGCTCCCCCTGCAGTCTGTGTCAGAGGGTGGTCTGTGTCGGCACGGTAATAAATTGTGCTATTTCCAGCTATACAGAAGGACGATAACACCATAAAAATGATAAGAATAATAGGTCTCACAACTGTGTACTAAGAAAACTGTTGCTCATAGCAACCAATCACAGCTCAGCTTTCATTTTTTAAACAGCTCTGGTGAAACGAAAGATGCTTAGTGATTGGTTGCTATGTGGAGTGGACGTTGCTGACACACACACACATACATACACTCATTTTTATATATATAGATAGAGGATGTATAAAATATAGTTTAGGGGGCTGTTCACATGTATTTTTTTCAAGAACTGCATGTCCACCCAAAAATTCAGGCACCTGTTTATTTTTTACCCAAGTCATAGATCAAACTAGCCAATGTAAATCTATGAATACTGTACATGAAAACTGTGACAGAACACTCATGGTATCCTAGTTATTATTATTATTATTATTATTATTTATTGTTATAGCGCCATTTATTCCATGGCGCTTTACATGTGAGGGGGGTATACATAAAAACAAGTACAATAATCTTAAACAATACAAGTCATAACTTGTATAGTTGCATCCAAGTGCTGTCTGTTTTTACTGACAATTTACTGAATGGAGAAATTTTATTGCTTTTTGGGAGGGGTTTGCATACTAAGAGCTAACACTCGAACTGATTGATTAAGAACTGATCAAATAGTTTGGTTTTCACGTATGGAAAAAAACAGAATTCTGAATTAGGCCTTATAATATCTGACAAAATCATGTTATGCAGATGACATTGTTAATTTTCTACTAAAAATACACTATGCTTAAAATGTAACAAATTTGTAAAATAAACTTTATAATTTACAATCTAAGAAGAAAAAGATTATCTTTTATTTTTCTGTTACGTGTGTACAGCTGGATAATAATCGATATCATTAATACATATCCGGTAAGGGACCGAAGGAAATAGCCTTAGGATGTCCTATGATAATGTTTCTGACATTCCTATTTTGGATGCCACGCCAAAGAAATTGTATATGCAAGCAGACAGTTATCAATTAATGGTTAATAACCTCATCCTCACCTTTCCCTCTGGCGATCCCGACAGAAGGAAAAAATATGACACTTATAAGACGCTTGAGAATGTCAGCCTCTATCGTGTTACCTGTGAGAGCAAAAATAGGCAACAAGAATGTGTTGTCAGATTACATTTTCTCATGACCCACAGGCTCTTTGTTCTTGTGGAAATCAGTGTTTTGGAAACCCTATGACAACCTGATAAGATTTCATGTTTATATTCCATTTATGCATCAGGTGGGAGGAAGATTCCTGACCAGCATTTATGGTCTCTCCTACAAATCCTGATACAAATATGTTTACTGCTATTGTAAACTCAAAATATTTAGTCACTTGAATGGAGTGGGAAAACATTAAATCAAATTGCATTTGTGTTATCCATTTAAGCAAACAGGAACCACCAGATGGAATGGTAAGGATATTCTAAATAATTCAAGTGTTCCCATGGGCTCCAGTGCTTAGACCAGCATAATATATCAGTGCCAGTGCACACTTGCTGCAATAGACTTTTGTCTTGGTGACATCTGTGTATAGGTTTATGCTTACAAGTCAATGAGAAAAAAGACCAGTAATGTCCCACAAATGCACCAATACTATTTGATTTAATATACCGTATTCAATATCAAGATAATGGAATGAATAATATCAGTAATGACAATTATACATATTAATGGACCTGACACTACTTGATGTATATATCTGTCATGCACGCATCACTTTTTGTTCCTTGCTGGATATACTGTATATGGTGCAGCTTCTGTACCAGTGTGATTAGCTGCATGTGGCCAGCTAATATACAGAGCCAGGTTCCTGCAGTAAATGCTAGGATTGGTATTCTCCCCATCTAACTTTGGCACAGCAGCACACACCGGTCCCGAGTGCCGCCGGCAGTGCCTGGTATTGATGCGAGAGACACACGAGTTTCTCGCATTACACACGCAAGTATGTCCCCGGCCTTAGGCTGCAATATTTCAGGATACCAGGCACAGTGTTCAGATAAAAGTGGTGCCGGGTCTGGTAAGGGCAACCAACACTGTGTCAAACATAACAGTGTCTTTGTTTTCATGATTGTAAAAGTGCCAGCTATAACTGAATCAGGGCATATCTTCGAGCAGTTACCTCTACAACTATGTGGAAAATTTCCGGGAAGCAAACAAATCAGATTAATCGCTGGATCACAAACTTGATTTTTGTAAACCAATATTTCAATAAATGAATTCCATTGTTTGATAAGTATTGTCAGTGGCAATGTTAGCGTAACATTACCTGCTGGCTGAAAAACTGGCACAGTTAGATTCCTGAGCTGTAATGAAAAACACTATGATTAGATTCACCAAGTTTTAATCTCTGTTAAGATATCAGTGTGTACTCCGAGACTTGTTGTGTATGTCGCCAATAAAACTAATATTGTATTACATGCCACGATAAATTAAATTAATATTGATCCAGATACAAAAATCCGAGGTTTGTGAATCAGTTAATATGATGAGCCAAGAATACATTCATTAGTGGTACAGGAAGCACATAATTACTCTTCATCTCACTGACAAATTTAGGATATAATCAGTAAGATATTGCACAATGGAAGGACTCTGCTGACAGGATATCTGGTGGGAGGGAAATGTCAAGGTGACATTTCTTGTCATGAAACTTATCTTTAGTTCTTTTAGTAAAGCCCCTGTGGTAGTTCGGTTCACTCGGTTGTACACAGATGTAGACAGGGGAACACTGCCGCATTAGGAAAGACTGGTTTATTAGAAAACCAAGGTGAAGTACAAAGTAAACACAACCTTCTGGGCAAAACAGCAAAACAAAACAAAATGTTAGCATTGAACACAGTCTTTGTATTAGTGAGGATCAGCCTGCTCAGGGTTAGCAAGACCCACAGTTCAGGTATTAGCAAACCACAAACACTTCTCTGGAGTATTCCTCGCTGAACAACTACTGCCTCTGGAGGCCAGCTACTTAAGCCCCAGACCACACCCTGGGGTGGAGACAAGGTGAACATCCTCCCACCCACACTATGGATATCCACATAAAAAAATGCCCATTGTGCAAATTAGCTGTTAACCCCTCACCTTACTTTGTATGCTGGAGGAAAATCTATATTTTTTATCACTGACGCCATTAAGCGCAGTGAAGCATATCTCCCCTCCAGCACTTTACCAGTTACTTTGCAATAATGCCATCCATACCAGCCAATATCACCAGGTTTGGCCAACTGTATAATGTGTACGTTGGCCTGGACAATTTATTGCTCTGGCAAACATAGATACTTGATTTCGTACTGCAAGTATTATTGTATCACAGAGATAACCCACTGTGAGATGTGTATAGTCTGTCATGGAGAACACTTGAGGACTCGGTGGTATAGGAGAACCTACCAACATGGCTATCGGCTGAGAAATTAATCGAACCATCATAAGGCTGTTAGCTATCTAATATGTATGCCATTCTTAACCCCTTAGTGACAGAGCAAATTTTGTACTTAATGACCAAGCAAATTTTTACAATTCTGACCACTGTAAATTTATGAGGTTATAGCTCTGGAACGCTTCAATGGATCCCACTGATTCTGAGAATGTGTTTTTGTGACATATTGCACTTCTTGGTAGTGGTAAAATTTCTTTGATATGACTTGCATTTATTTATGGGTATTTCTGAGTATGCTGATACCCTATATGTAGGGGTAAACCACTGTTTGGGCACATGGCATACCTAGGAAGGGAAGGAGCGCCGTTTGACTTTTCAATGCAAAATTGGCTGGAATTGAGATCAGACGCCATGCTGCGTTTGGAGAGCCCCTGATGTGCCTAAACAGTGGAAACCCCAACACACCCCTAACCCTAATCCCAACCCTAACCATAACCCTAACCACAAACCTAACCCTAACACACCCCTAACCCTAATCCCAACCCTAACCCTAATCCCAACTGTAACCATAATCCTAACTTTAACCCAAACTCCAACCCTAACTTTAGCCCCAACCCTAACTTTAGCCCCAATCCTAACCCTAACTTTAGCCCCAACCCTAAAAATAACTATAGCCCCAACCTTACCCCTAATGGGAAAATGGAAATAAATACTTTTTTTATTTTATTATTTTTCCCTAACTAAGGCTGGTTTCACATTTGCGTTTTTTTGCGCTGGAAAAAAACGCATACCTGCACATGCGTTTTTTCCCCTATATTTAACATGGGTGCGCATACCTGCGCGCTGGTAAGCGCACGTATGCGATTTTCATGCGCTGCGTTTTTTTGGGGTGTGCGTTTGTATTTTCCAGACGCAGCATGTTGCATTTTTTGGCCCTGCAAAAAAGCGCATGCGCACATATGCGCACGTTTTGCGCTAAAAATTGCCATTATAGCCTATGGATGCGCATACGTGCACACTGGCATGCTCATGTATGCGTTTTTTTGCACATGCGTTTTTTTTTGTTAACCATGGAATTTAGGGGTTTGGGTTAGAGTTAGGGTTAGTTAAGGGGGTTTAGGGTTAGGGTTAGGGTCAGGGTCAGGGTTAGGGTTGGGGTTGGGGTCAGGGTTAGGGTTAAGTATGGTTTGGTTAAGGGTTAGGGTCAGGGTTAGAGTTAAGTATGGTTTGGTTAAGGGTTAGGGTCAGGGTTAGGGTTAGGGTTAAGGTTAGTTAGGGTTTGGGTTAGGGTTAAGTATGGTTTGGTTTAGGGTTAGGGTCAGGGTTAGGGTTAAGTATGGTTTGGTTAAGGGTTAGGGTCAGGGTTAGGGTTAGGGTCAGGGTTAGGGTTAGGGTTAGGGTCAGGGTTAGGGTTAGGGTTAGGGTTAAGGTTAGTTAGGGTTTGGGTTAGGGTTAAGTATGGTTTGGTTAAGGGTTAGGGTCAGGGTTAGGGTTAGGGTCAGGGTTAGGGTTAAGTATGGTTTGGTTAAGGGTTAGGGTTAGGGTTAGGGTCAGGGTTAGGGTTAGGGTTAGGGTCAGGGTTAGGGTTAGGGTTAGGGTTAGGGTTAGTTAGGGTTTACGGTTTGGGTTAGGGTTAAGTATGGTTTGGTTAAGGGTTAGGGTCAGGGTCAGGGTTAGGGTTAGGGTTAGGGTCAGGGTTAGGGTTAGGGTCAGGGTTAGGGTTAGTAAAGTCATGGTTTGGGTTAGTGTGAGGGGCCACCTAATGTTGGAAAAAACGCAAACGCGGTAAAAACGCACTAAAAACGCATACAAACGCATAAAAACGCTGCGTTTTTTTCATGCATGCTCATAAAAATGCTTGAAAAAAACGCAGCAGTTGTATGCTTTTGTATGCGTTTTTTCAATGCGTTTTTTTGCGGGAAAAACGCGCTGCAAAAAAAAGCAAGTGTGAAACTAGCCTTAGGGGGTGAAAAAGGGCAGTTTGATTTACTATTTATAGCAGGTTTTTATAGCAGGTTTTTATGTTTGGAAGTTGTTACACACTAAAAGATGCTTTTTATAGCAAAAAATAGTTTTTGCATCACCACCTTTTGAGAGCTATATTTTTCTATATTTTGTCCCACAGAGTCATGTGAGGTCTTTTTTTTTGCGGGACGAGTTGATGTTTTTATTGGTACCATTTCGGACACATGACATTTTTTGATTGCTTTTTATTCTAATTTTTGGGAGGCAGAATTAACAAAAACCAGCAATTCATTCATTTCTTTTGTAGGGTGGCGTTTATATCATTCCGAGTGTGGTAAAATTGATAAAGCAGCTTTATTCTTTGGGTCAGTATGATGACAGCGATACCTCATTTATATAATTTTTTTATGTTTTGGTGCTTTTATACAATAAAAACTATTTTATAGAAAAAATATTTATTTTTGCATCGCTTTATTCTGAGAGCTATAACTTTTTTACTTTTCCGGTGATGGAGCTATATGGCACCTTGTTTTTTGCTGGACAAGATGACAGTTTCAGCAGTAATGTTTATTTATATCCATCATTTTGATCGTGTGTTATTCCACTTTTTGTTAGGTGGTATGATGATAAAGCATTGTTTTTTGCCTTGTTTTTTATTAATGGTGTTCACTAAAGGGTTTAACTAGTGAGACAGTTTTATAGGTTGGGTCGTTACGGATGCAGTGATACAAAATATGTGTACTTTAATTGTTTCAATTTTTTATTTAAATTTTTATTTATTGATAGAATAAATATTGATTTTTTTATTATTATATTTTATTATTTTTTAAAATATTTTCAACAATTATTTTAAAAAAATATTTGTTTAATTCTTACTTTTACACTTTGTCCCACTATGGGACACTCATTTTGTGGAGGCTGATTGCTTCTATAGCATGCAGATCTGCATGCTATCGAAGCTGTCACCGCTGCAGCTTCTATGCACTAACCTGAGAGACTTCCTGATATGCACTGCGCATGACAGGAAGTGTCTCAGCTCCGAAGACCCAGATGTCCTCATGATGACATCATGTCTCCATGGCAGCGATCGGGACCCCGCGTCATGATCCGGGGTCTCCGATTCAAAGACAGAGGGGCTGTCAGCCCCTCTGCCGGCTCCGGAACGCTGTGATAATGTTTGATTGCAGTGTTCCGGGGGATAAAGTGCTGGGAGCGGTCCGTAACTGTTCCTGGAAATTAGTGTCGGATGTCAGCTGTGAGAATCAACTGACACCCAGCATCGATCAGCCGCGCTCCCCCCTTGAGCGCGGCTGATCGCAGATGACGTACTATCGCGTCCATGGGCATTAAGTCCCAGGGCACATGGACGGGATAATATGTCAAATGTCAGAAAGGGGTTAAACTTTGGTCCCTAAGGCTGGTTTCACATTAGCGCATTTTCAGCGCGTGCACGGCCGGGGGTAGCTCCGCCCCCGATCCGGCTCTCTGCCCGGCGTGCCCGCCCCTTCCTTGTAGCGCCGCCTCCTAGCGGACAGCGGCGCCTGCGATCGGCGCACCCTATCTTTAGCATAGGGTGCGCCGATCGTGCGCAGGCCGTGCGCTAGTTGCGCTTTGACCTGCGCTGCGCACTTTTGACGGTGCGCCGTGCGCGCCAAAATCCGAAAAGTTTGATTGTGTTGGTAGTGGTAACTAGCGCACGGCCTGCGCACGATCGGCGCACCCTATGCTAAAGATAGGGTGCGCCGATCGCAGGCGCCGCTGTCCGCTAGGAGGCGGCGCTACAAGGAAGGGGCGGGCACGCCGGGCAGAGAGCCGGATCGGGGGCGGAGCTACCCCCGGCCGTGCGCGCGCTGAAAATGCGCTAATGTGAAACCAGCCTTACTGTATGACTTTAATAACAGAAGAATTTTTTGTGGCCTATGTATCAGGCCTCTATAACACACTAGATGCTACAAACTCTTTTTAAACTCTGTTCCCTTACTGTATGATGTTAATAACAGAAGAATTTGTTTTTTGTGGCCTATGCATCAGGCCCATGTATCTATAACACACTAGATGCTACAGTCATGGCCAAAAGTTTTGAGAATGACACAAATATTAATTTTTACAACGTCTACTGCTTCATTTTTTCTAATGGCAATTTGCATATACTCCAGAATGCTATAACGAGTGATCAGCTTAACAGCAATTACTTGCAAAGTCAATATTTGTCTAGAAAATTATCTTTATCCCCCAAAACACATTTCAACATCATTGCAGCCCTGCCTTAAAAGGACCAGCTAACATCGTTTCAGTGATTGCTCCATTAACACAGGTGTGGGTGTTGATGAGGACAGGGCTGGAGATCAGTCTGTCATGATTAAGTAAGAATGACACCACTGGACACTTTAAAAGGAGGCTGGTGCTTGGCATCATTGTTTCTCTTCTGTTAACCATGGTTATCTCTAAAGAAACACGTGCAGTCATCATTGCACTGCACAAAAATGGCCTAACAGGGAAGAGTATCGCAGCTAGAAAGATTGCACCTCAGTCAACAATCTATCGCATCATCAAGAACTTCAAGGAGAGAAGTTCCCTTGTTGCCAAAAAGGCTCCAGGGCGCCCAAGAAAGACCAGCAAGTGCCAGGACCATCTCTTAAAAGTGTTTCAGCTGCGGATCGGGCTACCAGCAGTGCAGAGCTTGCTCAGGAATGGCAGCAGGCAGGTGTGAGTGCATCTGCATGCACTGTGAGGCGGAGACTCTTGGAGCAAGGCCTGGTCTCAATGAGGGCAGCAAAGAAGCCACTTCTCTCCAGAAAAAACATCATGGACAGACTGATATTCTGCAAGAGGTACAGGGAGTGGACTGCTGAGGACTGGGGTAAAGTCATTTTCTCTGATGAATCCCCTTTTCGATTGTTTGGGACATCTGGAAAACGGCTTATTCAGAGAAGACCAGGTGAGCGCTACCACCAGTCTTGTCTCACGCCAACTGTCAAGCATCATGAAACCATTCATGTGTGGGGTGACTTCTCAGTCAAGGGAATGGGCTATCTCTCAGTCTTGCCTAAAAACACAGCCATGAATAAAGAATGGTACCAGAATGTCCTCCAAGAGCAACTTCTCCCAACCGTCCAAGAGCAGTTTGGCGATCAACAATGCCTTTTTCAACATGATGGAGCACCTTGCCATAAAGCGAAGGTGATAACTAAATGGCTCAGGGAACAAAACATAGAGATTTTGGGACCATGGCCTGGAAACTCCCTAGATCTTAATCCCATTGAGAACTTGTGGTCAATCATCAAGAGACGGGTGGACAAACAAAAACCTTCAAATTCAGACAAAATAAAAGCATTGATTTTGCAAGAATGGACTGCTATCAGTCAGGATTTGATCCAGAAGTTGATTGAGAGCATGCCAGGGAGAATTGCTGAGGTCCTGAAGAAGAAGGGTCAACACTGCAAATATTGACTTGCTGCATTAACTCATTCTAACTGTCAATATAACCTTTTGTTACTCATAATATGATTGCAATTATATTTCTGTATGTGATAAAAACATCTGAAAAACACACATAAAAACCAGAGGGCAGCAGATCATGTGAAAATATAATATTTGTGTCATTCTCAAAACTTTTGGCCATGACTGTACAAACTCTTTTTAAACTCTTGTCCCTTACTGTATGACGTTAATAGCAGAAGAATTTTTTGTTGCATATGAGTCAGACCTCTATAACACAGTAGATGCTACAAACTCTTTTTAAAGGGAACCTGTCACCTGTTTTGGCCACTATAAGATGCGGCCACTGCCTTTCAGGGCTTATCTGCAGCATTCTATTCCACGATGCCGGGGAGTGATGAAGCAAGCAGGAAGGCGGCGTCGCAAGAAGATGGGAGGCGACAGACCCAGACCTGCGACACCCATCGGACCGGACTGCTCCTCGATGAGTCTAATAAAATTTAATTTTTTTCTCTTGTAGGTCCGATCGGGGGCTTATGGACATCATTATCGAATGCTGTGAATAAGCCCTGAATGGCAGTGGCCGCATCTTATAGCGGCCAAAACAGGTGACTCGTGATGAGCGAGTATACTTGTTGCTCAGGTTTTCCCAAATCATGCTTGGGCATACTCCGAGCATTTTGGCATGCTCGGAGATCTAGTTTGTGTCGATGCAGCTGCATGATTTGTGACTGCTGAACAGGCTGAATACATGTGAGGAATGCCTGTTTGTTAGGCAATCCCCACATGTTTTCAGGCTGTCTAGCAGCCGCAAATCATGCAGCTGCTTCAACACAAATTAAATCTCCGAGCACGCCAAAATACTTGGAGGACACTCGAGCATGCTTGAGAAAACCAGAGCAACGAGTATACTCGCTCATCACTACAGGTGACAGGTTCCCTTTAAACTCTGGTCCCTGACTGTATGACGTTAATAACAGAAGAATTTTTTGTGGCCTATGTATCAGGCCACTATAACACACTAGATGCTACAAACTCTTTTTAATTTCTGGTCCCTTACTGTATGATGTTAATATGAGAAAAATGTTTTTTGTGGCCTATGTATCAGGCCTCTACAGGGTGGGCCCATCTTGAAAAGTTTCCCCCTCCCATATACTAATGTGCCACAAACAGGAAGTTGATATCACCAGCCATTCCCATTTTATTTAGGTGTATCCATATAAATGGCCCACCCTGTATAACACACTAGATGCTACAAACTCTTTTTCACGTCAGGTCCCGTACTGTGTGATGTTAATAACAGAAGAATTTGTTTGTGGCCTCTGGATCAGGCCTCTACAGCTTAATTTAAACCCAAACAAATGACAAAGTGTGACACAGCGGTTTGTCTAACTTTTTGCAAATGAAAAATTATAATTTTTTTTATTTGCCTTAGGTCTGCAGACAGGTTCATTTCACCACAGCACTAAATTACAAGATGGGATACAGCAGGTTGTTTATTATTTTTTCATTATTTACAGTGGGTATGGAAAGTATTCAGACCCCTTTACATTTTTCACTCTTTGTTTCAATTGCAGCCATTTGGTAAATTCAAAAAAATTCATTTTTTTTCTCATTGATGTACATTCTGCACGCCATCTTGACTGGAAAAAACAGAAATGTAGAATTTTTTGCAAATTTATTAAAAAATAAAAATTGTTCTGAAGCCACTCCTTTGTTATTTTAGCTCTGTGCTTGGGGTCATTGTCTTGCTGGAAGGTCAACCTTTGGCCAAGTCTGAGGTCCTGAGCACTCTGGAAGAGGTTTTCATCCAGGATTAGTGTTGAGTAGTGTGGAGCATTCCGATACTGCAAATATCGGGTATCGGCCGATATTCGCGGTATCGGAGTTCCGATACTGAGTTCCGATATTTTTACAATATCGAATACCGGAATCGGAAGTTCCCATAATGCAATGAGCCTGTCAGGCATGCTGAAATGATATCATCATGATGCTAATGGAGTGTGGGCGGTGCATGGGCGGAGACTGTGCGTGACCATGGGGGGTCTGTGCGGGCCTGCCGGGGGTCTGTGCGGGCCTGCCGGGGGTCTGTGCGGGCCTGCCGGGGGTCTGTGCGGGCCTGCCGGGGGTCTGTGCCGGCTGCCGGGGGTCTGTGTGGGCCTCTCGGGGGTTTTTGTGTCTGTGTGCAGGCATCTTCCGATGGGACTACAAGTCCAATCGGGCTATGCCTGCTACAATGACTGTGATTGACACATTAGCCAATGATGGGACAGTAGTAGTCCCATCATGCGGCTAATGTGTTGAATGTAAAAAAAAAAAAAAAACACAAACATACATACTACATACAACATACTACATGCATACTACATACATACATACATACTACATACATACTACATACAAAACATTCTGACAAGTCCGACAGAGTTGTTCACATTTGTGCATGTCATATATGTTTTTAATCCATTTTCCTTGCTCAGCATGGTTTGGGAGACCCCACCCCTCTCTTTTGTGACATGCACATAAATGAGCTGTCTTGCACCACGAGCCCATACTGGGAGGCGCCTGTCTGTATCCTGTCCATTTAGACATTGTTCACATGTTCAGGTTTTGAATACATTAGATAGGGACTGCTCTGTGAAGGTTTACCGTGACGAGGTGGAGCAGCTTGGTGTACATTTTTTGCAAAAAAAGTATCGACTAAATACCCTGTATTTGATATCCAGCACTTGCTGATTACTGTCAAATTTTTACTGCAGAGTATTTTTGCAAATGTGTCATTTTGTGTTTTCTTGTTGTGTTTCAGTCAGTGGGTGGTGTGAACACTGTCCGACAGACTTGTTCACATTCGTGCATGTCACATATGTTTTTAATGTACTGTATGTATTGTATGTAGTATGTATGTTGTATGTAGTATGTCGTATGTATGTTGTATGTATGTAGTATGTATGTTTGTGTTTTTTTTTTTTTTACATTCAACACATTAGCCGGATGATGGGACTACTACTATCCCATCATTGGCTAATGTGTCAATCACTGTCATTGTAGCCGGCATAGCCCAATGGGACTTGTAGTCCCATCGGACGATGCCTGCACACACACACAACCCCCGACAGACCCCCGGCAGCCTGCACAGATCCCCCGGCAGGCCCGTACAGACGCCCGGCAGGCCCACACAGACCCCCGGCAGGCCCGCACAGACCCCCCATGGTCACGCACAGTCTCCGCCCATGCACCGCCCACACTCCATTTTAACGCCTCATGATGACATCATTTCAGCATGCCTGAAAGGCTTATTGCATTATGGAAACTTCCGATTCCGGTATTCGATATTGTAAATATATCGGAACTCAGTATCGGAACTCCGATACCGCGAATATCGGCCGATACCCGATATTTGCGGTATCGGAATGCTCAACACTATCCAGGATATGTCTGTATTGGCTGCATTCATGCTTCCTTCATTTGGAAACAATTTGTCCTGTCCCTGCAGCTGAAATACACCCCCATAGCATGATGCTGCCACCACAATCTTTCACTGCTTAGAATTATCACCAAAAAGTTCAATCTTCGTCTCATCAGACCAAATAATCTTGTTTCTCATAGTCTAAGAGTCCTTCATGTGTTGTTTAGCAAACTCTATGCAGGCTTTCATATGTCTTGCACTGAGGAGAGGCTTCCTTCGGGCCACTCTGCCATAAGGCCCGACTGGTGGAGAGCTGCAATGATAGTTGACTTTGTGGAACTTTCTCCCATCTCCCTACTACATCTGTGGAGCTCAGCCACTGTGATCTTGGAGTTCTTCTTTACCTCTCTCACCAAGGCTCTTCTCCCACTATTGCTCAGTTTGGCTGGAAGGTCACATCTAGGAAGACTTCTGGTAGTCCCAAACCTCTTCCATTTAAGGATTATGGAGGCTACTGTGCTCTTAGGAACCTTGAGTACTGCAGAAAATCTTTTGTAACCTTGGCCTGATCTGTGCCTTGCCACAATTTTGTCTCTGAGCTCCTTGGCCAGTTCCTTTGACAACATGATTCTCATTTGGCCTGACATCCACTGTGAGCTGTGAGGTCTTATATAGACAGGTATGTGCCTTTACAAATCAAGTCCTATCAGTTTAATTAAACACAGCTGGACTCCAATGAAGGAGTAGAACCATCTCAAGGAGGATCACAAGGAAATGGACAGCATGTGACTTAAATATGAGTGTCTGTGCAAAGGATACATATGACCATGTGATATTTCAGTTTTTCTTTTTTGATAAATTTACAAAAATGTGTACATTTCAGTTTTTTTTCACTCAAAATGGGGTGCAGAGTGTACGTTAATGAGAAAAAAATGAACTTTTTTGAATTTACCAAATGGCTACAATGAAACAAAGAGTGAATAATTTAAAGGGGTCTGAATACTTTGTGAACCCACTGTATATGTTGAAATTAGAATTGTGGTAAAGAAGCGATGCAGCTCACCAGATTACCAATTTTATTGCACCATATAAAAGTCATTTATTTGAATTTTTCTTTCTTGTACAATCAAGAGGCCAAAATATTACATATTAGGAGGTACTGGATAAGATACCCAACTTTATGTCTGCATTTATGTTACAGCTGGCAGACATTAGTGTCTTCTGTATCTATTATATGCAATGGAGTAATTTAACCTTATGGAACTGATATCAATTTAGAATTCAAAATAAATCATTTGTCTCTTATTTAATACCTTAGTAATAGTAGTCAGCAAATCATGTAATGTGAATGGAACTACACACTGATTATGCATTGTGGCATGATTTTCAAACTGCCATTTTAAATATATTTGAGAAAAACTGATATACTGCAGCAAAACTTGTAATAAAATGAAGGTGAATCACTTTCTGGGCTGGCAATGGCAGATTCATGATGGGAAATCTCAATGCAAAAGAACACATATGTTCCACGGCTGTAGCTGATTAAATGAAATAAGAAGACAAATGTTATAAAGATTTAGAAAAAGTCACATAAGAAAAATAATTGTAACATCCATCTTTGATATAATCATTTGGACATTAAAGACAATTTGATGGTGAAATTGTGACAAGTTCCTTTTGATAAATGAATGCAGGCAAGGTTCATATAAATGTGGAAATCTGAATCATTTTGTTTTGGGTGAAGACTATGAAATAAGCTTATTTATTTCAAGACAGGGGCCCCCAACCTATATCTCAGGAACTACATGTGGTGCGCGGACCCATGATATGTGGCTGGCGGCTGCCTGCTAACTTTTTGCATTACTACCATGTCTAGTAAACAAGTATGAAGTGCAGGCCTTCAGATGGTGAGTTTTGTGAGTAGACCATTACAAAAGAGCAGATCTGGATGCACATACAGTATGTAAGATATCCAAGCATGGTGTTAGGGCTGGCGGAATGCACCAAATTATAAAATAATAGTAGGTGCGTTCGCAGCCCGAGGTCCACCGTGCAGAGGTGGTACACTGCTGCTAAGTAATGGCGGAAGAATCAAGCGGTGTGAAACCAGTCACACGTGGGTTACGTCACCCAATGTGAACAGGGCGAACTCTGTTACTGCACAGAGCCGCACCACCGCTGAAAGTAGATGCCGCAGCCTGTTTAGCTCACAGAGCCTGGCCAAAAGAGTGCACAGTGTACGGCCACAAAACTCTACCCCAAGGACACGAGGTTAGAGTCCTTCTAGGCCCACTGAACGAGCGGCGTTGCTGCCGCGAGTGCCGCTATAGATGCTTGCTATGGAGCACGTGTACTAAGGCGTGCCGAGTCCCTGGTGAAACCTGATGCCTGACTCAACCTCAGACCTACCTATGCCTAAGCCTGGGCGCTAGCAGGCTAGGCTGCACAACACATGCGTACGATGGGTAGGGGTTTCTTAATGAGTCATTCACCAGAGACATTCATACGTGCATACATCACTCACTCCACATAGTCTGTAAATACAGTCTATCCTAGCGCATGGGCGAGCGGCCATGCAAACCTTTTATAGCCACCGGCGTCCGGGACCTTCCTGGCTTCTCGGATGGGCCAATCCGAACACGAGCAGGACCTGAGCACGTGACCCTTGATTTCCAAAGGGAGATTACTCCACAGGCATGCTCAGTGGCCTGACATGAGGACTTAGTCCCTGGAGAATCTCGCTGCTGAACAGCATGCATTGTCATAGCTGTGCCAGAGGTGGCAGCAGCAAGCAAACCCACAGAGTTGGCCTGGGCAGAGCGCCGGGACCGACGAATCTGCAGAGCAGGCTTCACTGCGGCTGAAGAAGAATGGGAGACGACTGGGTGCAAGGCTCTGGATTCCTGCTGTGCAGTGGCAGGAACCCGATGCCTAACGTTACCCCCCCTCCTAGGGCACCCTCCCCTCTGAGCCTCGCTACACTCAAACGCCGCAATGAGGAGCGGAGAGTGGATGTTCTCCACTGGCTCCCAGGTCTGAGCCTCTGGACCATGACCCTTCCAATCCACCATATAAAACTTTTTGCCCCGCATAACCTTGCATCCCACGATGCATTGACCTCAAACTCATCCGAAGACAAGTCTGATGTCCCGGCAGATGACTCGGAGAACCGGGACAAGTGAACAGGCTTAAGGAGGGACACATGGAATGTATCAGAGATAGCCAACTGTGGTGGAAGGGCCAGATGGTAGACCACAGAGCTGATCTGCTCGAAGACCTTAAAGGGGCCAATGTAGCATGGTGCGAACTTAGCGGACTCTACCTGCAGCCTGATGTTTCTGGCGGAGAGCCACACCAAGTCGCCAGGGGCAAAAGTCAGAGCAGGGCGCCGGTATGCGTCAGCGGATGTTCTCATTCTCTCCTTGGAAACCCAGATAGCATCCTGGGTGCGATCCCAAATGTCGCGTGCCTCCACCGCCCAGTCTGCCACCCTGGAGTCGGTGGATGACACAGGCATGGGCACAGGGACGTGCGGATACTGACCGTAATTTAGGAGGAATGGAGTCTGACCGGTGAAGTCGACCACAGCATTGTTCAAAGCGAACTCTGCCCACGGCAGCAAGGATGCCCTGTTGTCCTGCCTGGCTGAGACAAAATGTCGAAGATATGTGATCAGGGTCTGGTTGGCTCTCTCTACCAACCCGTTTGTCTCGGGATGATAGGCCAAGGAGAGATTCAGCTCAATGCTGATCAGGGAATAAAGCTCTCTCCAAAACCGGGATGCAAACTGAGGACCCCGGTCACTGACAATCTTGTCCGGCATGCCATGCAGGCGGAAAACGTGCTTAATGAGCAACACTGCCAGGCCTCGCGCTGAAGGTAACCGGGAGAGAGGTACCAAGTGCACCATCTCAGAGAAATGGTCGGTGACAATCCAAATGACCGTGTTGCCACTGGACTTGGGTAGCCCCACCACAAAGTCCATACCGACCATCTCCCAGGGCCTGTCCGCTACTGGCAGAGGAAAAAGAAGCCCAGCGGGCAGCTGCCAAGAGGACCTATTCTGGGCGCAAGAGACGCACGCCTGAATATAATCCCTGACGTCACGGGCCATATGCGGCCACCAGTACGTCCTCACCAAAAGCTCAGAGGTCCGTTTTGTCCCGAAATGTCCACCCACCCTGGACGAATGAGCCCAAGAGAGGACCTCCGGTCGCAGACAGGCAGGGACAAATGTCTTGCCCAGAGGTACTGACTCAAGGGCAACCGGAGCCACAGTCCTCAGGCTCTCAGATGGGACGATCAGCCGAGGCTCCTCCTCCTCTTCCTCCGATGACACTACGAAGCGGGAGAGAGCATCGACCCAGATGTTCTTCTCCCCGGAGAGAAAATGGAGGGTGAAGTGGAACCGGGAAAAGAACAAAGACCATCTGGCCTGGCGAGAGTTTAGCCGCTGGGCTGTTTGCAAATAGACACTGTCATGATCCAGGCTGGATCTGACAAGTTAAATGGACAAATTGAACTTTTTTCCTTTGGCTGGGTGCCAAAGTGGGTTGTTTGCCCTCGGTGGCCATTAGAATTATTACACATGGTGTCATTTGTTCTAAGTTGCCCCGGTGGTGGTGAGTGGTATTACACTTTAGTTTTAATGTGCACGTATTACAAATCAGGTGTGAGGCTCTTTAAAAGAGTTTCAAGTGTGTTTGATGATCGTTGGTGATAGTTAGTAATTTACAAGGAAGCCTGGGTGAAAGATGGAGCTGAGCTAGAGTCCTGGGCAGCCCAGCCAGAGGGGACGAGTGGCAGCGTTGGAGTCTGCAAGGAGTGCTGGCATGGATTGGTGGAGTCCAACGATGTGGTCTGCATGAAGGGCTGGCATGGAGTGGTGGAGTCGCAGTTTATGGTGTCAGCAGGAAGTGCTTGCATGGCTTGGTGGAGTGGCAACTATGGTGAGAGTTGCACTCAGCATACTGGGCTTGGTTGCTGAAAACTGGACTCAAGCATGCTGGACTTATTGGCAGAAAAGTTGGACTCAAGCATGCTGGACTTTTTGGCAGATGCTGGACTCATCTTTGGGACTCTGTTTACTGGGCAGCTGCAACTGGTGGTGGACTCTGCTCCAAGGCTGCACTATGGTGATGGATCCGGTTTTGGTGATGGATCCGGTTGGAGGAGAAGATGCACGCAGGTGGTGGGCTTTGTTGCTGGGAGTGTAAGCAACAGAGCAAAGCTAAGTGGTGTTCCCCCTGTATTGTCATTTTCCCTTATGTGTGTTTAGTGCAGTGGTGGGATTAGTTTCCGCACCGACCAATTCCCTAGTGAGGGTTTAGGTGCAGGGCGAGTCATGGTTTGAGGTACGCGTGCGTCGCCCGGTGCAGAACCGGCATAGGGAATGTTAGGAGTGCAGGGACACTGGCTCAGGGGAGTACAGGAGGTCTCCACGTCCCTATTCCCTATCACAGGGCCCACCATTGTTATTGTTACCCAGGTTTCCCCTTTATTATTTAAATTCACCTTACTGGAGGCGGGGTTTCCAGACTACTGTATATATAACGTGTATTACCTAAATTCACCAGTTGGAGGCGGTGTATGCAGCTGCACGTTTTATTATTTAAATTCGCCCTACTGGAGGCGGTGTATCCAGGGTCACGCGTGTCATGGGTTCGCCTTGCGGTACTCGCTGCGTCCAGACACACATGACCGTGACAGACACAAGGTAGTCATGGGCAAGCTTCTGTGCCCACTCACTTTGGCATCCTACAGACAACACATGTCCCAGTCCCGGTGTACTGCTGTAAGTGGGGTGCATCACACTTACTTCAAAGCCGCAGGCCTGTCCTAACTCCATGAATGCCTCTTCTGGAACCAGAGCAGCAATCAATCCAGGAGACACGAGGTTCATAAAAACAACCAATCAAATATGAAATCCACTTGTCACCGCAAGTGGAAAGAGTCTGGCAAAGTGCCAGAATTGGCACATCTAATAGATGCACTTTTTCTGGGGCAGCTGGGGGCTGCTAGTTTTAGGCTGGGAGGAGCAATATCCATGGCACCTTACCTGCCTGAGAATACCAGTCCAGCTGTCTGCTTTAGCTTGCCTGGTTGTCAAAAATGGGAGGGACCCCACACAGTTTTTTTTTAATTCTTTATTTAAATAATTTAAAAAAATGGCTTGGGGACCACTCTATTCTTGATAACCAGCCATGATAAAGCTGACACCTGATGGTTTCAGCCCTCAGCTGTCAATTTTGCGATGCTAGTTATCACAAATAGAAAGACCCCACATCATTTTTTTAATTTTATTTATTAATGAATACTCCCCTCAGCTGCATCTGCTCGCTGTTATTAGTGGCGGCAGGAATAGGCTGATGGAAATAGTACTTGCTCATGACCTGATGTCTCTGTGACCGAGGTAAATTTTTTACCGCCGATCACAGCTGCTGGCTCATGCTGTCATCTGACAGTGTGGGAGCCCCAGTTCTTTGATTACCAGTAGTAATCTTACCGCCTATCAGAGGCAGTGTTTGGTGTTCGAGTATGGGTTTGGCTACTGTTCTGGTATCCAAACCAAAAAGTTTTTAACTAACCGGACCCAAACATCCAGGGATTAGCCCATCACTATTCATGAGTACCAGTTTGATGTGCAGAGGTGGGAATATAATGTTCTTTCTGTCAACAAATGGCTCATTTAGAATATCTTGATCACCAGGTTTGAGGTCTGATCTTGAAAGCCAATTTCTCACCACACAATGCTTCTCATGAGTTCTACTGTCCCACATGCACAGAAAACAAGGATACTTCATGTATCCATGTTGCTTACCAAGAACTAAGCATACCATTTTAAGGTCAACATAAATGATCCAATTCAGTTTGTGATATTGCAACAATTCAATGTCTCTCTTTATGTCTCCATTTTCTTCACAAAGAGAAACTGAAAAAACAATTTTGACAGCACCAAAATAATTGCCATTGTGGAAGACACACAATTTAAGCTCTGCTCTGAGCTATCAAACAGTAGCCATTCATTTGCGTTATAGAATGGAATTCTAAATTCCTCAATTAAACCATGTATGTTATGGAAATACACAAAGCCACTGTCACTTCTAAAGTATTACAGAAATGCACTCTCTCTGGATTGAAAGTAGGATACCTTTGCTACTTTTGATGTAAGTTTTTCTGATGCAGACTTAATGCTAGGAATTCTGAAACCCTTTTAATAGTCCCAAATCTTGTGCCAAATTGTTCAACTCATGATGGTCAAACCCCTTACAAATTGAAAGATCTTTAAATTCAAAATTCATCATTGCTGTCACTTTGTTCTTCACCATAATGCTGTTCTTGAAATGAAGGTAATTCAAGAAAAACTGGCACTGGGATTTCAGCTGAGTAAGCCATTGGATGTATAGCTGATGGTCAAATACAGTATTTTATTTTATATTTACTTTTCTTGTTATATCCTGAATAGTGTTGAGCGATACCATCCGATATCATGAAGTATCGGATTGGATTGGATCGGACCCGTACCCAAAAAGTATCGGGTATCGCCGATTCCGATACTGGAAACCGCATTCAAGTCAATGGGACAGAAATATTGGAATTAAAAAAAACCTTTCTTTACTTGTACATCCAGTTCGGGAGGGGGGAAGAGTGTGGGCGGTGCGTGGGCGGACCCTGTGCGTGTCTGTGTGTGTCAGGCGGAGTCTGTATGGGCCTCTCAGGGGTCTGTGCGGGCCTGCCGGGGGTCTGTGCGGGCCTGCTGGGGGTCTGTGCGGGCTGCCGGGGGTCTGTGCGGGCCTGCCGGGGGTCTGTACGGGCTGCCGGGGGTCTGTACGGTCCTGCCGGGGGTCTGTGCGGGGCTGCCGGGGGTCTGTGCGGGCTGTCGGGTGTCTGTGCAGGCCTGCCGGGGGACTGTATGGGCCTGCCGGGGGTCTGTGCGGGCCTGCCGGGGGTTGTGTGTGTGTGTGCAGGCATCGTCCGATGGGACTACAAGTCCCATCGGGCTATACCTGCTACAATGACAGTGATTGACACATTAGCCAATGTTGGGACAGTAGTAATCCCATCATCCGGCTAATGTGTTGAATGTAAAAAAACAAAAAAAAATACATACTACATACATACTACATATATACTACATTCATACAGCATACATACATACTGCATACTATATTAATACTTCATATATACTACATGCATACAACATACATACATACTACATACATACTTCATATATACTACATTCATACAACATACATACTACATATATACTACATTCATGCATCATATATACATACTACATACATACTTCATATATACTACATTCATACAACATACATACATACTACATACATACTACATATATACTACATATATACTACATTCATACAACATACATACATACTACATACTACATACATACTTCATATATACTACATTCATACAACATACATACATAGTACATACTACATACATACTTCATGTATACTACATTCATACAACATACATACATAGTACATACTACATACATACTTCATATATACTACATTCATACAACATACATACATACTACATACATACTACATATATACAACATTCATACAACATACATACATGCTACATACATACTACATATATATAAAATTCATACAACATACATACATACATACTACATATATACTACATTCATACAACATACATACACACTACATACTACATACATACTTCATATATACTACATTCATACAACATACATACATACATACATACTACATACTTATACTACATACATACTTCATGTATACTACATTCATATAACATACATACATACTACATACTACATACATAATTCATATATACTACATTCATACAACATACATACAACATACATACTACATACATACTACATATATACAACATGCATACATACTACATACATACTACATATATATTACATACATACAACATACATACTACATATATACTACATTCATACAACATACATACATACATTCTACATGCTACATACATGCTACATATATACTACGTTCATACAACATACATACAACATACATACTGGTGACTAGTGATCAAAGTGACAAGTGATGGTGAGTATGTACACTATGTTATATGTACTGTATGTTTATATGTATGTATGTATTGTATGAATTTATGAATGTATTGTATGTAGTATGTACTGTATGTAGTATGTATGCATGTTGTATGAATGTAGCATATATGTAGTATGTATGTATGTTGTATGAATGTAGTATATATGTAGTATGTATGTAGTATGTAGTGTGTATGTATGTATGTATGTTGTATGAATGTAGTATATATGTAATATGTATGTAGTATGCAGTATGTTGTATGAATGTAGTATATATGTAGTATGTAGTATGTGTGTATGTACGTATGTTGTATGACTGTAGTATATATGTAGTATGTATGCATGTATGTTGTATGAATGTAATATATATGTAGTATGTATGTAGTATGTATGTATGTTGTATGAATGTTGTATATATGTAGTATGTATGTAGTATGTATATTTTTGTTTTTTTTTTACATTCAACACATTAGCCGGATGACGGGACTACTACTGTCCCATCATTGGCTAATGTGTCAATCGCTGTCATTGTAGCAGGCATAGCCCGATGGGACTTGTAGTCCCATCGGACGATGCCTGCACACAAACACAACCCCCGGCAGGCCCGCACAGACCCCCGGCAGGCCCGCACAGACCCCCGGCAGGCCCGTATAGACCCCTGGCAGGCCCGCACAGACCCCTGGCAGCCCGCACAGACCCCCGGCAGGCCTGTACAGACCCCCGGTAGGCCCGCACAGACCCCCAGCAGCCCGCACAGACCCCCGGCAGGCCCATACAGACCCCCGACAAGCCCACACAGACCCCCAGCAGGCCCGTACAGACCCCAGGCAGCCCGCACAGACCCCCGGCAGGCCCGCACAGACCCCCGGCAGCCCGCACAGACCCCCGGCAGGCCCGCACAGACCCCCGGCAGGCCCGCACTGACCGCGCATCATGATGCGCACAGACCGCGCATCATGATGACATCATTTCAGCAGCCAATCACAGCCACAACACTGGCTCATTGCATTATGGGAACTTCCGATTCCGGTATCCGATATTGTAAAAATATCGGTACTTGGCATCGGAATTCCGATACAGCGAATATCGTCCGATACCCGATATTTGCAGTATCGGAATGCTCAACACTAATCCTGAAGTTTTCACTTTACAAAACTAACAGATTTTGGAATGATATCTTTGCTCTTGCCAAGCTATAAGCATAGTAAATGGCAACTTATCACGTGCTCCCTTTGTCCTCATCTGGAAACTCTTGACACAATGCTTGTACACCTTTTGAGGGGTCCTAGACTTATGTTGATCACCAAGTTTTACATTTACTTTGAAATATGCAAAATAGGCTTGCTTGACAAATGTGCTGATGTTCATCCTCTGATGGGGAATGGTGAAACTGCCACAGATGCAAGAAAGGAATCAGGGCTGTTTTGGCGCTTACGACAGAAATAGAAGAAACAGACCTGATCTAAAAGAAAGGAAATGGGTAAGTAACAAAACATTCTGCTAAGTAGAGACCCCTTGACTTTCGGAATCTGCTTCTGTTTCTCTATATTGAGTACACAACTTTGTGTCACACTGTGTCGCGTGTAACTGAATAGCAAAAACAACCTGTTGCCAGTCGCCAAGGCCATCGTCCAACCCTCCACATTAAAGGGTGGTTTGCTCTTGACCAATAAGAGAGCACTAGTACTACACTTTAGCCTAGAGTAAGCAGTAGATAAAAAACCTGATGTGATAGAAGTAAACTAACTGCAGTTTTGAAATCGGCAAACCCTTTAGGGGGTCTAAATCAGCAAAAAAATTGAACTCAACAAGCATTTAAAGTTGTTTCCCAGTGACTGGGCTGCCATGTTGCCTGAGCTGCTCTAATTAGCATTTAGATATGGACTAAAGCATAGTGATGTTGAGTGACTTCTGTAGGAAAGCACTGCAGGCATACTGACCTGTGCAAAGCTCATTGTGCAAGGGGTAGATGAAGGAGGTGAGCTGTGTAATCCTGTTATACAAAGGTGTTACCTTTCAATGTAATTCTGCCTGTGATGATAATGAGATGACTGCTGAAAGATATTTCCATTGAACTGCTGTGTCAATTTATTATGAGACTGAGTAATTGGTGTGAAAGCTACAAGATAGTATCATTTAAAAATATAGATATCATAAATGGAAAACAGGAAAATGGAAAAAAATTACCAATAATGTGATTAACTCAAAAGAATTTGATTTAAAGAATACACTATTTTTGATGACACTTTCCCTTTAAATAGCTGTGCCATACTAAACAAAAACACACAAATCATTATTTCTTATTAAGTGACAAATATGCTTGTGGCTTGTGTAAGTCTAGAATATATTTTTTGATTAGTGTTCTGTTCTTGTGACCAACAAACTGGAATGGACGACACAGTGACCAATGTTAGTAAACATGCAGGCGTACAAAATCAAGTCCCAAACATTTTTTTATGGACGACTTAGTGCCTTTTTACAGGCAAGCATCTCCTGCTGCCATTGCGGCTGCAGAGTACAGATCTGCACACAAACCCAGTCACATTACAAATACTTATAAAGCTTATATACACTGTATGCAGAATTATTTGGCAAGTGACTATGCTTTCATATCATTTTTTTTCAGATTTTCTAACTTTGTGCTGTATAAACTTGAATGCTTATTGGATAAAGCAGATCAGGTGATGTATATTTGTGAAATAAGGAAGAGTGTGGGCAAAGGATATCAGCAGTCTTTACCAAGATGTGCGGAAATATTCGACAGCTTGTTTTCTTCAAGCAAAATGGGTCAAAAAAGAGATTTAATTAACTCTGAAAAATCAAAAATTGTTACAAGTCTTACAGAAGGGTGCAGCACTCTTGAAATTGCTAAGATATGTTTCAAAAGCTTTATGGACGGATGTTATAAGAGTGACTCTTGAAGGACTATATGGGAAGACCAAAGGCTGGATCAGTAAGGAGCACAGACCTCTACTTGGGCTCAGGCATCGACACGATGGAGATTGGTATTGCATTATTAAAGATTAGCTAGTTGGATCATTTTGGGTTGAAGATGGACTTAAAATCAACTCCCAAATTTACTGATCGCTTTTAGAATACACTTTCTTCAAGCAGTGGTACATAAAAAAGTCTGCATCTTTCAATAAAACCTTAATTTTTATGCAGGACAATGATCCATCTCATGAATCAAAGACTTGATTGCTTGACTAGCCAGAAAATGCCTTAAAAATGAAAGAATAATGACAGTCCCTTTCACGCCTGTCCTAGATCCTACTGAGAACCTGTGGACCCTTATTAAATGGGAAATTTATGATGAAGGAAAATAGTACACCTCTCTGATCAGTGTATGGGAGGCTGTGGTTGGTGATGCCCAAACAGTTGATCTTCAACAGAATAAGAAACTGACAGACTTCATGGATGGAAGACGCAAGACTGTTATTGAAAAGATGGGGGGCTATATTGGTCAATGATATATTTTTGGATAAGTCAGACATGTATTTTTGTATGTTTTGAGATGGGAAAATTAGTATTTTGTCATAGATATTCTCCTAAAGAAAGATAAAACCTCACTTCTAAATATTCAGGTTTCAAATTTATTAACCTTTTGGATTGACCGACAGTGCTGTACAATCATAAAACTATTCATCAAAATACAAATTGCCTAATAATTGTTCACACAGTGTATGACATTTCCAGTCACTGCCGATAAAACACAGATTATATGCATGCAGTTTTCCGTACTACACTAATATCCAGTAATGTCTTTTGTGCAGTGCTAATCTCTAACCTATGCACAGATTATATGCATGCAGTTTTCCCTACTACACTAAAGGTACTGTCACACTAAGCGATATCGCTAGCAATATCGCTATAACTTGTGACGTTATAGCGATATTGCTAGCGATATCTCTGTGTCTGATACACACCTACAACCCGCTCCCCCACTGGTTATCGCTGATCGCGCGAGAACGTCCTGGACTGTTTCTCGTCGTCAGCTTCCTGTGGCGCTTCCTGCTGTAACGACGAGCGATGCGTGGAGCCGAGCGGGAGGAAGCAGGATCACCTGGTGTGACAGGTAAGTAGCGACCCCCGTCCCCAGCAATGTCGCTAGTGAGATCTGCCTGTGTGGCAGCTCACTAGCGACCACTTAGTGATGTACCAGCGATCCTGACCGCGTCATATCGCTGGTACATCGCTAAGTGTGACAGTACCTTAATATCCAGTAATGTCTTTTGTGCAGTGCTAATCTCTAACCAATCTTGACAGGATTTATGCAGTACATTAAATCGAATAGTCCTAGGAAGTATAAGGCTATGTTCACACATTGAGTTTTTGCCAATTTTTTTCTGCAGGCAAAACCTGCTCTCTTTCCAGTAAAGTAGATGCTTCCAAAAAGCAGGTTTTGCTGTGCTTTTTGCATCTTTTTTGCTGTGTTTTTCTGGATCCCTAAGTTCTGCTATGCTTCCACCACAGAAGCATGAACAATGCAAGGTGTTAGGTCACCAATGAAATACATATGAAAATATATATACCCATTTTGGAAAAAAGGGCAATTTGATAAATTATTTAATGGAAAAAGTGACCATTCTAAACAAAAAAGTTCACATGAGTTATGAAAAAATACACAATTACAAATGTAATAGTGGAGGGGGATTGAATTGGTCCAGAATAGTTTACCTAAGACATTGGCAGAGCATTAAGTTTGAAAGACACTGTTTACTTTCACACTTAGATCATCTCTTGAGTTGGTTAGGCATTATTCAATTTCACAACTTGGTCAGCCAATGTTTACCATATGTACTCGAGTATAAGCCGACCCGAGTATAAGCCGAGGCCCCTAATTTTGCCACAAAAACTGGGAAAACTTATTGACTCTAGTATAAGCCGAGGGTGGGAAATGCAGCAGCTATTGGTAAATTTCAAAAATAAAAATAGATACCAATAAAAGTAATATTAATTGAGACATCAGTAGGTTAAATGTTTTTGAATATCCATATTGAATCAGGAGCCCCATATAATGCTCCATTCAGTTCATGATGGGCCCCTTAAGATGCTCCATACAAAATATGCCCCATATAATGATCCATAAAGTTCATGATGGGCCCCATAATATGCTCCATACAAAAAATATGCGCAATATAATGCTGCACATAGGATAATGATGGCCCCATAAGATGCTCCATACAAAATATGCCTCATATAATGCTGCACATAGGATAATCGTGGCCATAAAAGATGCTCCATAGATAAATATGCCCCCATATAATGCTGAACACAGGATAATGGTGGCTCTATAAGATGCTCCATTGTGATATATGCCCCATATATTGCTGCTGAAGCTGCTGCTATTTAAAAAAAAAAAAACTACATACTCCCCTCTCGTCTCTGAGGGCCAGGTGCCTGTGTGCTGAGCAGGCAGGGACACCAGTGCGCTATGGGTGTCAGGTGCCGGTGTGGCTGCTGGCTCGGGCCCCCGGCACTGGCGATATTTACAGGTCCTTGCTCCATTGCTGTGAACTGCTCTGTCTTCCGGGTCTCTCTCCAGTGACGTTCAGGCAGCAGAGGGCGCGGCGCGCACTAACTACATCATCGCACCCTCTGACTTGAACGTCACTGCAGAGGGACCCGGAAGACAGAGCGGCGCCCAGCGATGGAGCGGGGATCAGTAAATACTGCCAGTGCCAGGGGCCTGAGCCAGCGGAGACACCAGCACCTGACCCCCATAGCGCGTCGGTGTCCCTGCCTGCTCAGGACACCGACACCTGGCCCCCAGCAAAGAGAGGTGAATATGTCATTTTTTTTTAAATCACAGGGACTGTGACTCGATTATAAACCGAGGGGGTCTTTTTCAGCCCAAAAAGGGGCTGAAAAACTCGGCTTATACTCGAGTATATACGCTTCTTTACACTTATCACTAATTTATTTAAACTGTGCAAATCCTAACTGCCATTTTCAGGTGAGGAGACCAAGACATTATGGTTTAAACTTAGGAAAATCATAAAAATATATGGGTTTCACATACTGTTGCACATGCTTTTTTTCCACTAAAAACTTACTCACTTACTCATTGCTTTCTATGGGTGAAAAATGCTGCAAAAATGCTTAAAATTACATGCTGCAGTTGTCAAAAACACAGAAGTTTTCCGTTTCAGTCAGGGGAAAAAAACAACATGCGTGAATGAGCTTTTGCTGGTACTGTAAAACAATGCTTTTAATTTGTATAAAAAAAGATGCAAAACTGCAATGTGTGAACATAGCCTAACATAAAGAAAGTGTCTCTTGCAACAGAGGGTCCTGGACTAACAACACTGAATGGGGACTCAGTGCAGGTGTAACATTTGTCCTACTGTGCATTCTTTGCAATATTGGTAAAAAAAATATAAAGTATATATATGTATAGTGGTGTAATTACTACTGTGTCTGCTAGGGGGCGCTGTGTGGATGTCCCAAGAGAGAGGATGAGTGGCAGAATACTGAGTGGCCGTTGTGTATCTCAAAGTGGGTGGCTTTGAGATGAAGGCTTGGTTATGTGCTGATCAGCAGAGCTGATCTTTCGGGCCTATGTGTTAGGGAGAAGCCTTCAGGCAGCTGGAGAGATGGGCGGGTTCTAGTTACCTACAAATCCACCCAGGGGTGTGTCTGAAAACGCCTCTAGTAAAAGGCTTTGTAAATGTGTGAAGGACCTGTGGTGAGGTCATAGTCACGTGACCCGGTGGGCGTGGCTATAGACCATATAATGTGGCTAGGGTAGGTCACATGTGAGTGAATGCTGGGACCAGGTTGGTCCAGTTTGGAAGGTCCCGTGAGGAGAAGGATCTCCTCACTAACAGCCTGTGGAGTGGCTGGGAGAGTGCAAGGGCGATGTGTGCCTGAGAGCTCCCTGGAGGGAACTAACATAAAACGTCATGATAAGCCGCATAAGGAACCCTGACGGGTGAGATAACACTGGGGCTGAATAGCCTGTTTAATGGACGCTATGCTGGTGATATGAAGCTGTTGTACATTGCTGCTGTGGTTTATGAGGGTGAATAAACCGCATGGACTGCTATGTTTTTATGGAAAACCTGGTGCCGGATGTGTTTTGTTCGCTGCCAAGCGAGTGATCCCCTACTAGATGACAGCACTACCTCACAATTGGTGGAGAATGCGGGCAATGGTGCAGCCTTGTTGCTGGGAGCAACGGATAAGGACGGCAAAATTCGGTGGCAAAGAGCAACGCTGAGCCACGAGGGCTGACGGTTGTGGAAGCTGGGTGATGTGCTGCTGACCGGCCACGTGTGAGCAGAGCCTGTGACGGCCTGCAAGTGGGGAAGCCACTGTCTGGCTCTGGTTATGGAAACCGTGGGGCGGCCTAGTGAGTAAGGCACTGTCCGGATCGGTGAGCCCAGTGAGGCTGCTTCCCCAGGAGAAAGAGACTGGTGATTGCTAGGGTGCCTCTGCGGAGAAGAGGTACCCGAGGACCTGTGTGGGCAACACAGGAGAAACGGACTGGTGTTCGTGCGGTACTGACCTGGGTCAATGAGTAAAACGGTGGCCCGTGTGGCTGACACAGGTATCAGACAGGTGTTCGTGTGGTACTGACCTGGGTCAGTGAGGAAGACAGTGTTCCTGGAGGGTTCAGTGAGGAAAGGTCCTGGAGGGTCAGCCCTCGGAGCAGAGTCAAATCCCAGGAGCACGTGGTGTGACATTGGACCTGGTGAGGCACGAGTGTTGGGCAGTCTCAGGCAGAGACAGATGTCCTGAAGAGCACCCGCCGAGCCCCTGGACCTGGTGAGGCCGGTGTGTGGGGAGACCCTGGGAGGAGGGTCGCTCCCTGAATCGCACCCGGTGCGCCCTGTGTGTTGGACGGTCTCAGGTGGAGATAGGAGCGTCCTGAATAGCCCACAGTCAGGACACTTGAGTTTTTGAGCTTTTTGTGGTGTGTTTTTCTTCTTTTTTCTCGACTCAGCCTGCGGTGGCTCAGTGGGAGTCAAAAAGGTGACAAGCGGCTTGATGTGGCTCAGTGGGGCCACGAAGGTGACAAGCGGCTTCTGGTGGATCGGCGGGTCCACGAAGACGGCGCAGCAGGAGCTGCAGTGGCTCCAGCCGCTGTGTGTGTGAACAGCAGCCAGTGGTGCCGGTGATCAGTGACAGCAGGAGCTGTGGTGGTGCCAACAAAGACTTGTGTGGTATCGTAAGGGACAAACTGTGTGGTGTGAACTGTGGTCTGAGAAGACCGGTATAACAGACATGGGGAGATACCAAAAAGGGGTGGAGTCCCAAAAGGGGGCAGTGACCCAAATCGAGTTAGTAGCCCAAAAGGAGATGGAGTCCCAAAAGGGGGCGGTGACCCAAATCGGGGTGGTAGCCCAAAAGGGGGTGGAGTCCCAGAGGAGGGCGGTGACCCAGATTGGGGTGGTGGTCCAGAAAGGGGCCAAGTTTGAAGAAATGGCAGCACTGGTTGGCTCAGTGGGTAAGTCTGGGAAACTGCAGTGTACGTGTATGTCATTTCCAGAATGTGGGATATACTTTCCGGAGCATGACGGGCCGCAAGTGTGTACAGTGATGCTGCACCGGGAAGGAATCTCGGGACGGTTGGACTCCAAGAGTCAGATGACTCTGGTAGGGACTCCTCTCACTTTCTGTCTGACCGAGAAAATGACCCAGGTTTGCTGTAAACATGGGGTCGCGGTGAACTATATGCTAGACAGAGTGGTGTTTGAGGGGCCTGGAGGCAGTGAGTGCCAAGGTGGCGGGATACCACCAGACTTAGTTTATACCTTGGAGGGCGGCCGGGACTTTGTCATGTTGGATGACCTATGGTACGAGGAGGGAGACGTTCCTTTGGTTGGGCTAACAGATATTAAGACGGCGACGGCTCGTGACGTGGAGAGGTCAGAGAAAAGGGGTACGTCAGCCCAACGGACGAACCGGACATCTTGTGACAAAACTGACGCTGACATGATAGATAAGACGGCTGAAGTAGTCACACGGTTAGTGAGTAACTGGAGGGGTGACTCGGCAGGTCGGGGTGACTCAATCTCTGGGGGTGACTGTGGCTCTGAGAGAGACAGGGAGCACAGACTAGAGGAGCTAGAGAAAGAAGTCTCTGAGCTCAAAGGTCACATGGTAATGTGGCAAGAACTGAATAAGGCCCTCAGGGAAGAGGCAGAAGAACAGGTTAAACGAGAAAGAGTCCTGAGACAAAAGGCCGAGCACAGGGTCGAGGAGCTCAAGAAAGAAGTCTTGGAGCTCAGAGGTCACCTGTCCACCGGGCAAAGTGTGAACAAGAACCTCAAGGAAGAGATGGAGGAACTCAGAGGAGTAGTAAAAAGTCTTCTGCTAGAGAAGTTGGATGAAGACTTACCGCAGGTGAGCGTGCGTGATAATAAGACAGAACTGTCAGTAGCCATAGTGGCCAAGGGTCAGGAAGTGATCCAATCATGTGAAGTTGATGAGTTAAGAACTGAAGAAGACAGTCACCCGGTTGGGTCAACTGTAGTGAGGGAAGTGTCCTGTAAGGTACTCCTGGGGTGGACCCACTAGACCGTGGCAATGAACCTCCCGAGGGCGAGCTGACCAGGTGGACCACCCCCTATACAGGGAGTGTATGGGGCAAGCCCACGGGTAACTATCACCACGGTAGCCGGTACCCGGGAAAGTAAGAGCGGACAGACAGGTAGATCCAAATAGCAGGCACTGGACAGAAGACACGGCTCGGAGACACAGGAGAGACGGCATGTCTTGGCGAGACAGGAGGGATGGCACGGCTAGAAGACACAGGAGGGACGGCACGGCTTGGCGAGACAGGAGGGATGGCACGGCTTGAAGACACAGGAGGGAAACGGACGAGGACCGAAGCCACAGAACCTAGGAGAGGAAGCACAAGAGGAACTGGGTAAATCACGGGAGAAAGCAGGGGAGCACTAGGAGGGCGGCCAGAGTCACTAGCAAGTTCTAGTGATAGTCAGGCATCGCCTCCAGAAGGAGGCGGCCTGATATAGGGAGAGAGAAGGGCTTCCAAGTCATGACCTCCAGCTGGAGGAGGAGACGCGCGTCCTCAGGTGGGGGAGGGCGCGCGCCCGGCCATAGCGAGGAGACGCGCCCGCCGAGGAGGAGGAGCGGGAGCACGCACCAGGGGGCTGGACAGAGGCGACCGTGGGCCGTGGACGGGAGGCCGGGAGAGGCCGCGCCGAGGCCCGCAGCGGCCGGTGCGGCAGCGAGGTGACCCCCGGAGAGCGGGTGAGCAGGGGCCGGAGGGAGGTAAGAGAGGAAGTCCGCGACAGCCGCCGCGTGACAGTACCCCCCTTACGCGCCCTCCCCCGCAGACCGGACAAAAATTTAGCCAGGATTCGAGGAGCTTGGATATTCTCCTGGGGCTCCCAGGATCTCTCCTCAGGACCAAAGCCCTTCCAATCAACCAAAAAAAAGGTTTTCCCTTTTTGCTTTCTCATGGCCAAAATATCTCTCACCTCAAATACATTGTCTGCGGCGGCAGGCGGAGGTGAGTGAGGAGCTTCAGAAAGGAAACGATTGAAAATAACTGGCTTAAGCAAAGACACATGGAAAGCATTAGGGATGCGGAGAGAGGCGGGAAGACGCAATTTATAGGAGACATCATTAATACGGGACAAGACCTCAAAAGGTCCAATATAGCGGGGGCCCAGTTTGTGGGACGGGACTTTGAGGCGAATAAACTTGGAGGCTAGCCAAACTTTATCACCTGGGTGATATGGTGGGACATCCAGGCGCCTCTTGTCTGCGTATCCTTTTACCCTGTTACGCACCAACTCGAGAGCGGTCTTGGTCTCCTGCCAGATCCTGGAGAATTCGCCGGACAGAAGATCAGCCGCCGGTACACCAGAGGCGGGGGGAACTGGTAGAGGTACACCAGGATGTAGACCGTAGACAACAAAGAACGGGGATTTGCCAGAAGATTCACTGATGTGGTTATTATAGGAAAACTCAGCCCACGGGAGTAATTCAGACCAGTCGTTCTGGTGGATATTAGAAAAGTGCCGGAGGTAGTTCACCAAACTCTGATTCGTCCGTTCTGCCTGACCGTTGGACTGTGGATGATAAGATGAGGAGAAGTCAAGGGTGACATCCATCGATTTGCATAGAGCTCTCCAGAAGCGAGAGGTGAATTGGACTCCTCTGTCCGAGACAATATGTTGGGGCAGTCCATGGAGACGAAAGATGTGCTGGACGAAAATCTTCGCCAAGGCGGAAGCCGATGGCAAGCCAGGCAAAGGGATGAAGTGGGCCATTTTAGAGAATCTATCTACTACCACTAAGACGACAGTACACTTGGCAGAGGAGGGTAGGTCCGTAATAAAGTCCATGGCAATGTGTTGCCAATGCGACGAGGGTACTGGAAGTGGATGTAGAAGACCAGAAGGCAGCTGCCGAGGCACCTTGATTTTGGCACACGAGAGACAGGAGGCGACGAAATCCCGGACATCTTGGGAAAGGGTCGGCCACCAGTAATAGCGGGACACCAGAAGAAGTGTCTTTTTATGGCCGAGATGACCCGCCAGTTTAGAAGCATGGCCCCAGTGGAGGATTCGTCTTCGGTCCCTCTCTGAAACAAAAGTCTTGCCAGGTGGGGTAGCGAGGAGATAAAGCGGTGCCACGGTGATGAACCTGGATGGGTCCAAGATATGTGCAGGTTCCTCCTCGACATCCGTGGAAAGAGAGGACCTGGACAAGGCGTCGGCTTTGAGGTTCTTGTTGCCTGGACGAAAATGCAGGTCAAAATCGAATCGGCCGAAGAACAGAGACCACCTGGCCTGCCGAGGGTTGAGTCTTTGTGCAGACCGCAGGTACGCTAGATTCTTATGGTCTGTGTAGATTGTGAAGGGATGTGCGGCGCCCTCCAATAAGTACCTCCACTCCTCTAGGGCTAACTTGATGGCAAGCAGTTCTCGGTCTCCGATGGAATAATTCCGCTCTGGGGTGGAGAAAGATTTTGAAAAGAAACCGCACGTAACGAGCCTGCCGGAGGAGGACCTCTGAGACAAAACAGCTCCGGCTCCAGTTGCGGATGCATCTACCTCAAGGACGAATGGTTTGTTGACCTCAGGGCGATGGAGTACGGGGGCCGTGGCAAAGGCACGTTTCAGAGATAGAAAGGCTCCTTCTGCTTCAGGGGTCCAGACGTGTGGGTTGGCTCCCTTACGGATCAAAGATGAGATAGCGCCAGTCAAAGAGGAGAAATGGGAGATGAACTGCCGGTAGTAGTTTGCAAAGCCGAGAAAACGCTGAATGGCTTTCACCCCTTGAGGACGTGGCCAGTTAAGCACGGCCGAAACCTTCTCAGGATCCATACGCAGACCAGAGTCGGAGATGATATAGCCCAGAAATGGAAGAGAGGACTGCTCAAAGGCACACTTCTCCAACTTGGCGTACAGACGATTCTCCCTCAAACGGAACAGCACGTGGCGGACATCTCTTCTATGGGTGGACAGATCAGGAGAGAAGACCAGGATATCGTCGAGGTACACAACCACGCAGGAATACAGAAGGTCTCGGAAGACGTCGTTCACAAATTCCTGAAAGACTGCGGAAGCGTTGCATAACCCAAAGGGCATGACGAGATACTCATAGTGTCCATCTCTGGTGTTGAAGGCGGTCTTCCACTCATCTCCGGAGCGAATACGGATGAGATTGTAGGCTCCACGGAGATCCAATTTAGAAAAGATTCGTGCCCCACGTAGCCGGTCGAACAACTCGGGGATGAGAGGTAGCGGATATCTATTCTTAACGGTAATCTCGTTGAGACCACGATAGTCAATACAGGGGCGCAGGGACCCGTCTTTCTTCTTGACAAAAAAGAAGCCAGCTCCAGCAGGGGAAGAAGACTTTCGGATGAAGCCCCTTGCCAAATTCTCCTGTACATATTCGGTCATGGCCTGGGACTCGAGTGGACTCAACGGATAGATCCGCCCTCGGGGCGGAGTCGAGCCAGGAACAAGCTCGATGGGACAATCATATTGCCGGTGCGGAGGGAGGACCTCCGCTTCCTTTTTATCGAAGACGTCCACGAAGGCCCAGTAAGCCGAAGGCAACTCCGCAGGGCCCGAGACAGGAGACGAGCATTTGAGGGGTCGTACTGGGCGGAGACATCTGGTTTGGCAGAAGCGGCCCCAGCGAAGGATGTCTCCGGACCGCCAATCCAGAACAGGTTCATGCATCCGCAACCACGGAAGACCCAGGAGCACGGTGTGGGACAAAGACGGCAGCACGAAGAAGGTTATCTTTTTCACGGTGCAAGACCCCGATCTGTAACTCCAGCTCTTCAGTGACCAGTGTAACGGCTTCGCGCAAGGGAGCACCGTCGACAGAGGCTAACTGCCGGGGAACCTCCAAGGACCTGACAGGTATCCCTAATCTCTTCACCACCTCGAGTTGGATGAAGTTTCCCGCAGCCCCCGAATCAATATAGGCTAACTCCGAAAAACGTTTGGAGCCCAGGAAAAACACAACAGAAAGGGTCAAGGGTAGAGAGGTGTCAGTGACACCTAGGGAGGCCTCTCTTACCTGTCCTAGGCGGAGGAGTTTCCCGGCCTCACAGGACAGGAACGCAGGAGATGGGAGGCGCTGCCACAATAGAGACAAAGGCCATGAGCGAGTCTGTCCTGGCGGCGAAGCTCCGCGGGCCTGAGTCGGTCCACTTGCATGGGTTCGGGAGCTGCGGCCGCGGCGGAGGACCGCGAGCGTGGTGGGCTGTGTGTCGGAGGAGAAAAACGATTGGGCCTTCTCTCCCTGGCGATCTCGCGGGAACGCTCCCGGAAATGCAGATCAACTCGTGTTGCCAGCGAGATGAGGTCCTCCAAAGTCGTGGGTGTATCCCGGCCTGCCAGCTCGTCCTTGATTCGGGACGATAAGCCTCGCCAAAAAGCCCCAACCAGGGCCTCATTGTTCCACCCCAGCTCCGAGGATAACGTACGGAACTGGATGGCGTACTGTCCTACCGAGAGGGTACCCTGGCGAAGGCAGAATAAAGACTCGGTAGCAGAGACCAGGCGACCGGGCTCATCGAAGACCTTACGAAAGGTCTCCAAGAAGGTCGCGAGCTGGGAGACTATCGGGTCATCGCGTTCCCACAAGGGATTCACCCAGGCCAGTGCCTCACCCTCAAAGTGGGAAATCATAAAAGTCACTTTGGCCCGGTCGGAGGGATACTGTAGGGGAGCCAACTCGAAATGCAACTGGCACTGGTTGATGAACCCCCGACAGAGTTTGGGATCTCCGCTATAACATGGGGGTTTGGCCAACCGGGGAGAGGAGTGTGGGACTGCCACAGGTGCCGGGACTGCGGCTGCCGCCTGTAGGGCTAGTAAGCGGTTATCTACAGAGGCAATGTAGTTCAAAATATGGGCCTGGGTGTCGCGCTGCTGGGCCAGTTCCTGCTGCAGGCCGGAGATCTGGGAGGCAATTCCAGGATCGGAGGTCTGCAAAGAGGAAAGTCGGGACTCCATCGATTTGAGGAACGACATGATCCTCGCCTGGTTCTCACGAAGGAACAAAAGTTCCTTTTGGGTCGGGGTCGAGGTACCAGCGGGATCCATGGCCTGACTATACTGTAAGGTACTCCTGGGGTGGACCCACTAGACCGTGGCAACGAACCTCCCGAGGGCGAGCTGACCAGGTGGACCACCCCCTATACAGGGAGTGTATGGGGCAAGCCCACGGGTAACTATCACCACGGTAGCCGGTACCCGGGAAAGTAAGAGCGGACAGACAGGTAGATCCAAATAGCAGGCACTGGACAGACGACACGGCTCGGAGACACAGGAGAGAAGGCACGTCTTGGCGAGACACGAGGGATGGCATGGCTAGAAGACACAGGAGGGACGGCACGGCTTGGCGAGACAGGAGGGATGGCACGGCTTGAAGACACAGGAGGGAAACGGACGAGGACCGAAGCCACAGAACCTAGGAGAGGAAGCACAAGAGGAACTGGGTAAATGCACGGGAGAAAGCAGGGGAGCACTAGGAGGGCGGCCAGAGTCACTAGCAAGTTCTAGTGATAGTCAGGCATCGCCTCCAGAAGGAGGCGGCCTGATATAGGGAGAGAGAAGGGCTTCCAGGTTATGACCTCCAGCTGGAGGAGGAGACGCGCGTCCTCAGGTGGGGGAGGGCGCGCGCCCGGCCATAGCGAGGAGACGCGCCCGCCGAGGAGGAGGAGCGGGAGCGCGCACCAGGGGGCTGGACAGAGGCGACCGTGGGCCGTGGACGGGAGGCCGGGAGAGGCCGCGCCGAGGCCCGCAGCGGCCGGTGCGGCAGCGAGGTGACCCCCGGAGAGCGGGTGAGCCGGGGCCGGAGGGAGGTAAGAGAGGAAGTCCGCGGCAGCCGCCGCGTGACATGTCCGTGGTAAGGCCAGAGCCTCCTGGCCTGGAAGAGAGCAAGACCACGTCCTTCAAGACTGTGATTGACGTTCCAGAAGACATGCAAGAAGCCTGTGCAGAGGCAGGTGTACATGAGGCTTTCAAAGAGGCGGTCAAGGCGTGTGAGGTCCACTGGGCACCTGAGACTCGGCAGTTAGTGATAGCATCAGCCAGAGAAGATACATCAAACCGAGTAGCAGTCCTGAAAGAGATGCATTTGCAGTGTCTACGTGTCAAACAATTGGTTAGGCAGAGTAATGTGAAGGCTGCTCGACGCCAAGAGATAGCAAGGGAGGCTATGGATTGGCGGGGTTTGCGGAAAGATGTGGTTCCGGTATCCAAAGCTCTGATTGGGAGAATCATTGGAAGATCCGGGAAGGTAATGCAAGACCTTGTGAATATCTCCGGTGTGGTGAGGGTGAGGATCCCTCCTGATGATGAAGACCAGGTATCCAGTGAAGTGCGTAGAATTCCCATCATCGTGGTTGGCTCCATGGAGAGCCTGAGAGACTTTCGGATGCTCGTGGAGTATCGAGTGGGGTACCTGCGAGAAATTGAGCAGTTGAGGCTGGACCGTCAGCGAATTAATAAAGAAGTACGGAATACCAGGTGGCGGCCGCCTGCAACCCAACAAGATGTAAGGACCCGAAGAGTTCTGCCAAGAAGTGACAGGGCAAATGGCCGAAGAATGTCAGCAAGTGGCAGTTTGATGGGCCGTGCAAAGCTGAGAGACATTAGTTCCTGTGAGATGCTGAATGAGTCAGACTCAGGCCAGACAGTAGGACCGATTAAGATTGATGACCGTACCAACCGGGAGAACGGTCAGGTGACGAAGCGCACTCTAGGAGGGTGGTGACTAAACAGTGTCTGATGACGCAGACAGACTGTAACTGGAGGGTCAAAGACAATGACCGATATTCTGACCGCTGGGGGAGGGGGAGGCCTAACGCAGAGATGAGGCCGTATGACAGATGGAGATGGTTCTCTTGACCCGGGGGGCAAGGTGTAATGAGTGCCCGGTCTCGAGATCCTGGTGTAAGATTGTGTGTTCAACCCCACAAGTTTGAACAGAGGGGCGGGGTATGTGGTGTAATTACTACTGTGTCCGCCAGGGGGCGCTGTGTGGATGTCCCAAGAGAGAGGATGAGTGGCAGAATACTGAGTGGCCGTTGTGTATCTCAAAGTGGGTGGCTTTGAGATGAAGGCTTGGTTATGTGCTGATCAGCAGAGCTGATCTTTCGGGCCTATGTGTTAGGGAGAAGCCTTCAGGCAGCTGGAGAGATGGGCGGGTTCTAGTTACCTACAAATCCACCCAGGGGTGTGTCTGAAAACGCCTCTAGTAAAAGGCTTTGTAAGTGTGTGAAGGACCTGTGATGAGGTCACAGTCACGTGACCCAGTGGGCGTGGCTATAGACCATATAATGTGGCTAGGGTAGGTCACATGTGAGTGAATGCTGGGACCAGGTTGGTCCAGTTTGGAAGGTCCCGTGTGGAGAAGGATCTCCTCACTAACAGCCTGTGGAGCGGCTGTGTGTGTAATGGCGGCCAGGGTCTGAGAGCTCCCTGGAGGGAGCTAACATAAAATGTCCTGATAAGCCGCATAAGGAATGCTGACGGGTGAGATAACACTGGGGCTGAATAGCCTGCTTAATGGACGCTATGCTGGTGATATGAAGCTGTTGTACATTGCTGCTGTGGTTTATGAGGGTGAATAAACCGCATGGACTGCTATGTTTTTATGGAAAACCTGGTGCCGGATGTGTTTTGTTCGCTGCCAAGCGAGTGATCCCCTACTAGATGACAGCGCTACCTCACAATATATATATATATATATATCATACGTATAATATATGGCTGTATTAATATGTGCATCAAAACTTATTTTTCTCGTTTTTATCATCACAAAACAGAGTGGGATATATAGACAGTAATGTCCTATATCACAAATAAAATCAGACAATGTAAGCAGCTTTCACTAAAGATCCTCACTAATGTTTAACTGTGGTGGAGATATAAGCTATTTTGCAGATTTCAAAGGTTATACTTTATTACTGCTCCAGTATTAAATGCACTTGCAAATAACCACATCACAAATTTCTAATTCTTTATTGCTTTCTGGAAACTGATATCCATATTTAGTTCCAGAGTTTGTGTTTCACTCACCCTATTTTTCCGGCTGTGTCTTTTAAAATTGCTTGTGTGCACTGATGAGCTGTAAGTTGAACAACTGCAGCATTCCCCCGATGCAATTCTCTGCCAAGAAGCTGCTGACATTAGCAGGTGTTCCACTTTTAAGAGCTAAGACGGTTTAGGATTTCTGCAGCTCTAGACGCAACTGATGCCTTAACCAAACAGATATCAGTCAGCTATATAACGCAGAGAATATAGGAATACCAGGATATTTCTTTCAAAGTTTTCTGCAAATGGTAGGGAAACTTTGCTGCCTGAAATAAATTCCATGGAACGAACTTTAGAATGCACATCTTTAAAGGAGTGGTCAGGGCTTTTAATAAAAAATGGGAAAATGTGCTACAGTTATAAAACCATTATTCTCCCAATAAAGCAGTCTACCAAATATGTTTACTTTAATAAATACTTGTAGAAGCAGAATTTTGCATCATTTCTTAGAAGTTGCCACTGTGCTATTCCTGTTGACACTTTGATATCCAAAGCTGCTATTGTCAGGATTGTCAGGCTGTGCAGGTGTACATCCCTTTGTAAGTGAAACACACAGTTGTCAATGTATTCATAATTTCTAGAAGGAATAACAAAGCAACAGCACAACAAAGAGCTCCAAAAAATGCTCATGAATTGATTTTATGGGAAATGTAAGTACAAGTGTAAATGTGGTCTTATGTGCTCTTCAGTTAAAATATCATGTAAAAATATATAGATATACAAATAGTATTTAAAAAATACAAATACTGTAAAACAAAAAAAAAAAAAACACACGCATAACTCAGACCAACTGTTGCCATAGCCACTCTGATCACCACACTGGTCAATGTCTGTAAAACGCTGTGGAAATAAGTTATTACATTACTAGCAAAATACTTGCCTGCCACTTTGCTTGCAGAAAATGCTATGTTAAATTGTTGGTTATGCTTGCTAAGGTTAAAGTTGACATCTTCAGCATTTAAAATTAGTTTTTTCAACTCTTCTTTTTTGTTAGTTTGGCAATAACAGTTTATTTTTAGAGATTTGTTGTAACACTGAGGAGAACAACATCTACTTTTTTGAATAAATTTGAGTTGTTTACTAGTGATGAACGAGTGTGCTCTTTACTCAAGTTTTCTGAGCATGCTCAGGTGTTCTCCGAGTACTTTGGTGTGCTTGTAGATTATGTTTGTGTCTCCGCAGCTGCATGATTTGAGGCTGCTAGACAACCTGAACATATGCAGGGATTGCCTGTTTGTTAGGGAATCCCCACATGTATTCAGGCTGTCTAGAAGCTGCAGATCATGCAGCTGCGGAGACACAAACATAATCTACAAGCACACCAAAGTACTCGGAGAACACCCGAGCATGCTTAGAAAACTTGAGTAACGAGCACACTCGCTCATCACTATTGTTTACCAAAAATCACTGAAATAAAAAGTTGGGGGTAGGAGGTGAAGGGTTGCACTATGCTACCCACCTCTTAATTTTTTATGTGTTTGTGAAAGGAGAATAAATTTTAATACTTTATAAAAATTTGTTCAAAAAAGGAGTTGTTGTTTGCCTCAGTGTTACAACAAATCTGTAAAAATAAATAACTGTTATTGCCAAACTAACAAAAAAGAAAAGAAAAATTAATTTTAAATTCTGAAGATGTTAACTTCAGGGTGAAACTGAAAATTAAACCTTAGCAAGCATAATCAACAATTTAACATATTTAACAATTGTGGCATCTGCTCTTATTACAACCTGTTATTCCTCACTTAGCATTCTTTCTAAGGCCATTTTAAAAAGTTTTACTAACTGATTGTGTTGATGGAAAACTGTTTGCAAATTCAAAACAATTTCTTTTTGTTTCAGGTATAGCTTTACAACACCAATCAGCTTGCATCTGTTTGTCTCCCAAAAAGTAACTTTGTAAAAATGTTGTGTCTTCATTTGCTACAGAAAACGTCAAACCTATTTTGTGACATATTTAGCCCTGGACTTGAAAAGTCGGCGTAAAACCTTCCTTGAATCCAGCTGTCATACCAAAGATAGTCATCTGGAAAAAAGAATGGCAGAAACTGCTTGGACTCGGGAGTTGTTACCAAAAGGTATGAAAGAAGTTGTTCAGGAGGTAGACTTAAAGGTGGCAAACCGACTTTGCCATTTGAGCAGCACATACCATATGATTACAAGTAACATTTTTTTGCTTTACAGTGTTTGCATATTAGATCCATTTTGCCTATTATGACTTTCAGATGTGACCTGTAGTTCTGAATTGGGTTGTAGTGAAATGCTTCCAAACTCAAGTCAGCCTTTCTACTTCTTTGCATAAGTTGCATATGTCATATGCTTTCATTTTGATGACGTTCATCTTTATGTTCAGATATTTCCGTATTCCTTGATTCAGTCTGTATCATGCGATTCTCCGGAAGACGAGGTTTCTGATTTTCAGATTTTTCAACTTCACCTGATTCACCCTGTCTCATCCGTTGTTTTTGCCTCCTTTGTTTCAGGTTGTCTCATCCATTACCTTTCATGCGGGGACTCGCATTGTTCACTTGTCTCAGTTGTTTGAAACATCTTTGCTTCCTTAGCTTTTGGATTAACTTACATAATAGATGGTTGTTTTTTGGGTGGCATTTTGAAGAACAGTCCTTAGTATTATGACCCTTAGAATCACCTCACACTGATCAGAGATCTAATAGGTGAATCTATATATAAAGCATAAAATATGACTGCTTCACAGTCAGACTGTTCTAATTGTCCATAGCAACCATTCAGAGCTCAGCTTTCAATTTACCTCAGCAGCTTCAATGCTGAAAGCTGTACACTGGTTGCTATAGGCTATAGGCAACCAGAATGATCTTACCGTATTATAATAATTATTATTATTATTATTACTGTAAGGCAATTTTTACAAATGAGGCCCAAGTTACTTTGGCAGAGGCTATAGGCAACCAGAATGATCTTACTGTGAGCCAATTCTCATAAATGAGACCCCAGTTACTTCTGAAACAGCCATTGCTATAATTACAGACTTTAGAGTGATTGTGCATGTTACCCCACTTTAGCAACTATGTGGGTGATTCCTAGGGATGAGCAAATGTGCTCAGATAATGTGTTATCCGAACATGCTCAAGTGTTATCAGAGTATCTTGGGTGTGCTCGGATAATAAGTTAATGTCCCTACAAATCATGCAGCCACAGGGACGCGAACATAATATACAAACATGCCCAAGATACTTGGATAACACCCGAGCATGCTCAGATAAGATGTTATTCAATCACGTTTGCTCATTACTACTGGTGCCCCTTTAAGAGCGAGTCTTTGGGCAATTGTCCTTTAATTTTCAAGGTAATGAGGAAGTAGACATTAGGTTGGGATACTAATGAAGTGTGTTATGATGAGTCACCGAAGGAGGAAAAAACAAAATACCAGCTAAGTCTACAAAAACCAGAGAGGTTGGCAGCTATCGGATTGCAGACCCCTGAACCTATCCACAACAGCTAGCAGTAGCCGTGGGGGGTTCCTACAGTGCCCTAGACCCCTCGATCACAGCCGGAGAACTATATAGCCTAAAGACAGGGGAAAAACTAAACTGCCCCAAAGCAGACCCCAAAGCAATAGGCAGCCCCCAACATATAATGACGGTGAAGCAAAATGAAAACACTAACACAGATAGAAAGATAGGTTGAGCAAATGATGGGGCCCAAGCTAAGTACATAGGACAGGATAGGAAAGCTGCTGTCTGCCATCCGCAAAAACCCTATAAAAAATGAGCCAACTGACTGATAGGAAAAACAGGCCCTGAAGTCGCTAGGCTTCAAAAGACTATATCAGCACTCAGGTATATTCTGAAGACAGAGCAAAAGATCAAAAGATCAGAGACAAAAATGGAATTCAGCTCACCTCCGGCCGGGGATGGCAGAACTCCCAAAAAACAAGGCAAAACAAAAACAAACTGAAGTGTACAAAGCAGAGCAGAAAAACTTAGCTTTGAGATGCAGGAATCAGACTGGTCTCCAAGAATCCAGCAGGAAAATCACCAGCCAGGAAGAAGGGCTTCGGCAGCCTTATATCCAGTCCTCAATTCCAGCCACCCAGTCATCATCTAGCTGCCCAGGTGTCTGATAATCAGCCTCACTACCTTCCTTCACCAGAGGAGGGAGTTCATCAGACCTCAATAGTGAAGGGAAAAATGAACTCACAACAGTACCTCCCCCTTGAGGAGGGGTCACCGAACCCTCATCCATGCCACCAGGGCGATCCGGGTGAGCCCGATGAAAGGCATGCACCAATCTTTTGGCATGAATATCAGAGGCAGAGACCCAGGAATTATCCTCCTGACCATAACCCTTCCACTTAACCAAATACTGGAGTCTCCGTCTAGCCAGACGGGAATCCAGTATCTTCTCTACCTCATATTCCATGTTACCTTCAACCAATAAAGGGTCAGGAGGTGCCACCACAGGAACTACTGGTTCAACAAACCTCTTCAACAAGGACTTATGAAACACGTTATGAATTTTAAATGTGACAGGAAGAGCCAACCGAAAAGAGACCGGATTAATAATCTCCAAAATCTTGTAAGGTCCAATAAATCTAGGCTTAAACTTAGGAGAAGCCACCTTCATAGCGATATTTTTTGATGACAACCAAACCAGATCACCCACCTTAAACTGGGGACCAACGGTCCTACGCCGGTTGGAAAACCGCTGGGCCTTTTCCTGGGAGAGAGACAACTTATCCACTACTTGGTCCCAGATCTGGTGCATTCTCTCCACCACAGTGTCAACACCTGGGCAGGCAGAAGGCTCCACCTGCCCTGAAGAAAATCGAGGGTGAAAACCAAAGTTACAAAAAAAAGGTGACATCAAAGTGGCAGAACTAGCTCTATTATTTAAAGCAAATTCGTCCAAGGGCAAAAATGAAACCCAATCATCCTGATCGGCAGAAATAAAACATCTCAAATACGACTCCAAAGTCTGGTTTGCTCTCTCCGTCTGCCCATTGGTCTGAGGGTGAAACGCAGAGGAGAAGGACAACTGAATTCCCAGCTTGGAACAGAAAGTCCTCCAAAATCTAGACACAAACTGAACTCCTCTGTCAGATACAATGTTCTCAGGAATCCCGTGCAAGCGAACCACCTGTTGCAAAAACAAGGGCACCAACTCAGAGGAAGATGGCAACTTAGGGAGTGGTACAAGATGGACCATCTTAGAGAACCTATCACAAATCACCCAAATAACAGTCATTCTCTGAGAGACAGGCATATCAGAGATAAAATCCATTGAAATATGGGTCCATGGCCTCCTGGGCAACGGCAAAGGCATCAACAAGCCACTAGAGTGAGAACAAGGTTTAGACCGGGAGCAAGTCCCACAGGACTGCACAAAATTCCTGACATCATGAGACAAGGCGGGCCACCAAAAAGACCGACTCACCAGATCTCTAGTACCAAAAATACCTGGATGACCAGCCAATGCAGAGCAATGAACTTCAGACATCACTCTCTTCCTCCACTGGTCAGGAACATACAACTTTCCACTGGTACAACGCTCAGGTTTGTCCTCCTGATACTCTTCCAGAGCACGTCTCAAATCGGGCGAGATGGCAGAAAGAACTACCCCCTCATGTATCTTAGTGTAATAGAAGATCTAGTAGGAAAGTGGGTTGTGTGAGTAAGATTATGAATTTCGTCCACATTTAGTTTTAAAAAGTGTGATGAGAAGAAGGAGAATATAGCTAATATACATTCTGAGATTCTGGAAAGCACAGAGGTGACATCTGAGCCAGTGAGGTAGAATTGCATGTCAACAACATACAGGTGGTACTGGAGTTGTCCTAGGCCAAAGGTATAGATGTAGAAAAGTAGGTTCCCAGGAAAGAGCCTTGAGAGACACCAACAGAGTGTGGGCGAGATGAGAAGGAAGAATGGGAATAGGAGACACTAAATGTGCAGTTAGTGAGGTATGAGGAGATTTAGGAGAAGTAAAGATCTTTGATTTTAAAGGAAGAGAGGATGTGTAATAGGAAGGAGTGATCGACTGTGTCGAATGATAGTTCAGGTCTTGAAGTAAGACAATAGAATTGTTATGATAGTGTAGCAACTCACTCAGAAAAAGAAGAAACACACTAAAAAAACTGCAACTGACCCTGCTAGTTCCTGCGTGAACTGAGATAGCCTTAATCACAGACTAGATAATGGCAACTCATATCTATGTTGCCTGAAAGGCCGTTGAGCGCTTTCATGCTCCTCTTAAAGAACTGGAGGACAGGGCAGAGGGCAAATTACCTAAAGAAGGGGAGTATGCTGAAATGGAAAGAGATCCCAGAGTGAGAAAAGCAAACCAAGAAATGCAAAATAAAGGAGTAAGTGTGAACTGTTATAAAATATGACACCAACATCCTAAAAAGAGACAGAAGATAGGTGCAAGGTAAAGATAAAAAAAAAACAGAGAGATAAACCCTAGCTGGTCTTTCATTAACTGGTTTAAACTACAGCAGTATGGCTTAACATCTAAATGAGACTATCACCAGCAGGGGGAAACTATATAAAGTGCACCGGAAAGGTGAAAGGGTAGAAAAATGAGTAAATGAATTACCTTAGACAGACTGAAGCAAGCATAACAGAAACTAAACACCTGGAGAAAGATGTATCTACTGTGGCTTGGCAGACGGAGAAGCTGACTACAAAGCACAGGCTCAAGAGTTCGAACCCAAATGCTAGAAAGTAGCTATAAATTTTGGTTACAGCAGCAACGGTGGAGTGTTGGGGACAGAAAATAGATTGTAAGTTATCAAGGAATGTGTTATATGAAAGGTTAGAGGAAAATTCACTGTGGGCTTTCTGTTCAAGGAGTTTTAAGGCATTTGATATTGGACAATAGCTGGGAATGGAGGTTGGTTGGAACAAGGAATGACTTCCTCAGGAGAAGCATGACCTGTTGAATCTTTGAAACTGTAATCAAAGACACCAGAAGTTAATCATAGGTTGAAGAGATAGGTTGGAGCTCGGAAAAGCATGGGGGTAAAGTTGGGAAGGAGGTGAAAAGGGATAGAGTCAAGCACACAAGTAGTGAAGTATGACTTAGAGAAAGAATATGCAAGTTTTCCTTAGGTTACTATTTAAAAGAAGTTTATGGGGGAATGGCAACAGTCTGTTTTTGAAGTGTGAGGCAAAGTCTTCTGCAGAAGTAATGTAGGTCGGAGGAGGCAATGGTGGATGAAGAAGTAAATGTGTTGAATAACTGTTAGGCGTTATAGATTAGGAAAGATATAAGAGTTGTGAAGTATTTCTTAAGCAGGCTGCCTTAAAGGGAATCTGTCACCCCTTTTTAGTGATATCATGAAAAGATATCACCCAGTTGTGCGTCCCATAAGGATTCTTTTAGGATTTTTTATTCCCCCCGACCCCGCACCTTTGATGCAAAAATACCTTTGTTATCTTGGTGAAGAGGTATGCAAATCGCCACGGTCCGGTCCGATGGGCGTGGCTTAGAAGGCTTCTTTCCCCCTCTCCTCGGCTTGCTGAGCATAATCTTCATCTGTGAATACCACAGATAACGTTGTTTGCCGTGCTTGCGCATTGTAAAGGCTTCCGGCGCCTGCGCAGTATGCTTTGCCCAACTGTGGGCAAAGCATATAAGCGGTACTGCGCATGCGCCTGGTATTTTCCAGCATGGTCTATGCCCCGGAAGTGTGTCCTGCATGTGAAGACTTCCGGAGAACGCATGCTGCCGCCAGAAGTAGGACCGTGTGCTAGGCGAGGATGCCAGCAGACACCACACGAACCACTGCCAGCATCCTGCTACCCACTGGAACTTCAGCGAGAGACAGGCTGCGGCACCTGTGCTCACTGTTAAAAAAAAGTAAAATTACAAACATATTTATTATACACATAATATATACATATTGATACATAATATATACATATTCACAAAGAAATAAAAACACATTATACTCACCGCAAACCAAATCCCCGACCCCTCTTCTCCTAGAAATAATGTAAAATAATAAACCTGTCCGCTGTAGTCCAAGGTAATCCAGATTGTCCCACGGCGATATCACGTGTAGAACATTGAGAGATGTGACCGCTCTACCCAACCGGCAATACACTGACAGGAGATAATTGTACTCACAATGTATCAGCTGATCGGCTCCGTGCTGTCACGGCATGGCTGCGTGGGAAAGTGCGCACACAGTGGTACTGCCATAAAGTGAGAGCACCGGAGTGATTAACTCTGGTGAACTCTCACGGCAGCTCAGTGCTACACTGCGGAAGATATTACCTCCTGTCAGTGTATCACCAGAGGCTAGTTATAGCAGTCACATCTCCCGATCTGACTGATCTACATGAAAGATCATCATGAGACACTCGGTAAAAGGGCTAAAGTGGACAGGAATTATTATATGTTGGTTTATTATTTTATTTTTGTTGCAGGAGACGAGGGAGTCGGGGATTATGAAATGCAGTAAGTATGGTAAAGAGTAATGAAGGACTTTACTCTGTCTGTGTCTTTATTGACCAAATAACTATAGGATTAGTAATAGATAGGTGTCTTATAGATGCTTCTCCATTACTAAGCCATGGGCTTGATGTCACCTGATAACACAAAGGTGACATCAACCTCACAAATATTACCCCACTTGCCACTGCTACAGGGCAAGTGGGAAGAGCAAGGCTAAGTGCCAGAATTGGCGCATCTATAAGATGCACCATTTCTTGGATGGCTGAGAGCTGATGTGTTTAGCCTGGGCGGGAGATATCCATGCCTCCTTCCCAGGCTATTAATATCAGCCCATAGCTGTCTGCCTAGCCTTTGCTCATTTGATTTTATAGGGGGACCCAATGTCAATTTTTTTCTGGGGTTCCCTTGTAAAAAAGCTAGCAAAGGCTAAGCCAACATCTGTGAGCTGATAATAATAGCCTGGGAACCTTTATGGCGATTGGCTCCTTCAAAGAATATTAATATCAGCCCTCAGCTGATGGCTTTCCCTCTGCTGGTTATGAAATTTAAGCGGGAGCCCACACATTTTTTTTAAAAATGTTTTGAAAAATAAACAGATATTGCGTTTCACGCAGATTTCGTGAGTGTCTTTATTTAACTCTTTATGTATTGTTTTATTAATGAGGGTATCTGGCTGACACCTGTTCATTACTAAACCTCGGGCTTGGTATTACATATACAACTCTGGCAAAAATTAAGAGACGACTGCACAGTTTTATAAAAATCAGCGTCTCTACATGTCTGACAGCCATTTCATTCCAGTGTCAGTTGAATTCCAACCAGAGTACACCTCATTCTACTTAACGAGCTTCTGATTAGGTGATCACCTGATCCAAATCATATTTAATGAAGGAAAGTATAAAAAACCCTGCTTTGGTGTTCACAATCCTCTTGCAATAGGACAAGCTGGATGGCAAAAAAACTGCTAGCAATATCCCAAAAGTAATCCTTAAAATTTCTAATACGGCAGTCCATTGCAACAAGCAGCAGACATTGGGGACAACAAAGCTACAGATCGGCAGAGGGTGAAAATGACTTTCCATTGATCGGGATGACCATCATCTTATTCAAATGTCACTCAGCAACTGCAGGATGACATCAAGTGACCTTCAATTGGAATGGCAAATGGCAGCTGGGGTGAAGTGCACGGCAAGAACAGTTTGCAACAGGCTCCTAGAGGCAGGGCTCAAGTCATGTAAAGGTAGAAAAAAGCCTTTCATCAATGAGAAGCAAAGGAGAGCCATGCTGAAGTTTGCCAAATACCATAAGGATTGAACCATAGAGGACTGGAGTAAGGTAATGTTCTCTGATGAGTCTAATTTTCAGCTTTGCCCAACTTATGGTCATCTAATGGGTAGATGGAGATCTGAAGAGGAGTACAAGCCACAGTGTCTTGCACCCACTGTGAAATTTGGTGATGATCTGGGTATGCTTCAGCAAGGCTGGAATTGGGCAGGTGAATCTTTGCGAAAGAGAAAGAATCAAGCCGCATACAAAGTTATCCTGGAAAAACAGTTGATTCCTTCTGCTCAAGCAATGTTCCCAAACTTTGAGGACTGTTTTTTACAGCAGGACAATACGCCATGCCACACAACTAGGTCAATCAATGAGTGGATGAAGGACCACCACATCAAATCCCTGTCATGGCCAGCCCAATCTCCTGATCTGAACCACATTGAAAACCTCTGGAATGTATTCGAGAGGAAGATGGATAGTCACAAGCCATTAAACAAAGAAGAACTGCTTACATTTTTGTACCAGGAGTGGCATAAGGTCACCCAAAGGCAGTATGAAAGACTGAGGGAAAGCATGCCAAGATGCATGAAAGGTGTGATTTAAAAATCATGGTTATTCCACAAAATATTGAATTCTGAACTCTTCCTGAGTTAAAACATTAGTATTGTTGTTTCTAAATAATTCCAAACTTGTTTTGTTAGCATTATTTGAGGTCTGCAAGCACTGCATTTTTTGTTATTTTCACCATTTCTCATTTTCTGAAAATAAATACAAAATTTAGTGCTTGGAAATTCAAAGACATGTTGTCAGTAGTTTATAGAATAAAAGAGCAATTTACATTTTACTAAAAAATATACCTATCAAGTGAAAAATCAGACAAACTGAAAATTTTGCAGTAGTCTCTTAATTTTTGCCAGAGCTGTATAATATATCATTATTTAGCTTACAAATCGGCTAACTTGTGTATCTTTGTGCATGCTAATAAAGTTGAGTTGCTGTCCATGACTTTTCTGCAGCAAAAGGCTGCAAATAATGATACCTGCATTTTGCTGCCTTTTATGCTAATTTTCAGCTGCTTTTAAGGGCATGTTCACATTGGGAATTTTTGCTGAGTTTTTTTTCTGCAGCAAAACCTGATTTCTTGGCAGGAAAGCAGCTTAGGCAAAAACGCAGGTTTAGGTGTTTTTTTGGTGCGTTTTTCGTTGTGGTTTTGGTGCAGTTTTTTTTGGTGCGTTTTTGGGCTAAATTGTGTCTCTTTATGCATGCTAATAAAGTTGAGTTGCTGTCCATGACTTTTGTTCAGCAAAATTGTGATGTCACGGGTGACTGGATACAAACAGGGAAAAACCACTTAGCTTTGCTCTGTTGCTATTGCTCCCAGCAACAGAGTCCAGCACCTGAGTGCAGCTTTCCTCCTGAATCACTGCTACTTCACCAAAGCTTTGTCAGAGCTGCAAGGAACTCCTCACTGTACTGTAGCTCCTTCCACACCAGGACTCTGACTGAGCTGCAAGAAACTCTTCTCTAGCTCCTTCCTCCACCAAGGAAGGTTGGAAATGACCAATATCACCAAAAGTGAGTGAGACCACCTGACTCTCATTTATAGGCAAGAGCCAGAGCAATCACATGTGCTAGTGATTCCCATGTAATAATACTAGCCACCACCGGGGCAAAACTAGAACTAAAGACACCACTGTGTAATGACCCTAATGGCCACCGGTGGCAAAACTAACTTTAAGCAAACAGCTTAAAGGAAAAAAAAGTTACATGTGCTTTTATCTGTCACAATCCAGCATGGATCGTGAAAGTACCCTCCCTCAATGAGGGGCCTCTGGACCCTCAAGATCGCTCCTCATCAGGGAACCACCTACAGAGAGGACGCCCAGATCCAGAGTTCACCCCATCCACTACCTGAACTTTAGGTTCATGACAAACGAGCACCGCTGGTATTGGCAATGTATGTTCTGGAGGCACCACACATCTCCAAAGCGCCAACCTGGGGAACGAGTTATGTATGTGCATGTTTGGGGGTAACTTGAGCTGGCAAGACTCCACAACACACTTCCACTGGATGTTTTTTGGTGGCCACCCATACATGCTCGTTCACACACAGGTCCGGACCTGAACGTTTATTGCTACACATTAATTTGTCACAATACGGTGAACTCTTACTGGAACTGACAACAGAGGCGTCCCCCTGTGTCACCACACTCACACCCCCCACAATTCACCAAGGGGCTCACCACCCTCCAACCCATTCCACCACAAGGTCTGCCCCTCCCAGGGTTGGCTAATGGCGATGGTTGAGACTTGCCCCTACTGCTGCTGCTCCCACAGGAGAGGAAGGGGCCAGTTGCAGAGAGACGGCAGGGGCAGTAGCCCCTAGGCAGCATCCCTCACACGACTGCCCCCAGCTGACTACTTCCCTAGCCCACCAATCTATTACTGGGTTGTGCTTTTTCAGTTAAGGGAGGCCTAAAACTATAGGCACCGGCATTCCCTCCAAGGCGTAGCATGCCAAGGACTCCTCATGATGTCCTATCCGCAGATGGATATTTTCTACGACTTGAGTCAAGCTCCCCTAGCTCAGTGGAACAGAGTTAATGGCCTGGATGCTTATAGGTTGGACTAGCGTCCTACACCTCAGGCCATGAGTCTGGACAAAGCGAGCATCCACGAGACTGACTCCTGCTCCGCTGTCCACAAGCACCGGTATCACCTCTGGTACCCCGCCAGCCAACACCTCCGCTGACATAGTACCTTGGGAGGGCAAGATGGAGGAAATATACACTCCCTGGTCGCCTCCCTCCAAGTGACCAGAGGAATGCGGCTTCTGAGATGGCATAGATAATCTGGCGCATGTAGGGCAAGCCTTAAGGACATGACCAGTCTGCCCGCAGAGGAAACATGCCGACACCACTCCCTGAACCATAGGCAGCCTTGTACACAAACTAGCTCCTCCTACTTGCATGGATTCATCTGGAGACTTGGCACGCACTGGGCAGGCTCCCATGAAATGGCCCTGCTTCCCACAGGAAAAGGATACCCCCCACGGCAAGCCGCAGACAACCCCTTTTTTGTACCAACAACATCGGGCTGTTGGGTTCCTCCATCTGCACTGTTGGGTCCTTCTCTCTAGCGAGGACAACAGGGGCACATTTTGTGTATGTCTCTCCCTAAGGCGTCTATCCACCCGGATGGCAAGGGACATGGCGGCCTCCAGGGACCTGGGGGTGGCATACTGCACCAGAGTATCCTGCAACTTTGGAGACAGACCCTGCACAAATTGACTCCTAAGTGCAGGGTCATTCCACTGAGTGTCAGTGGCCCACCTCCTAAACTCTGAGCAGTACTCCTCAGCAACCCGGGCTCCCTGTTTACACCTACGGAGTCGAGATTCCGCCAGGGAGACGCCATCAGGTTCCCATACACTAGCGCCAAAGCTGCGAAAAACTCATCCATGGACCCTAATGATGCTGAATCGTGCGGCAGGGAGAAGGCCCAGGATTGGGGATCCCCCTTAAGAAGGGACATATTGATTCCCACCCGTTGCTCTTCACTCCCTGATGAACGAGGGCGCAGCCTGAAGTATAACTTGTAGGCTTGCTGAAAAACCAAGAATTGATCTCTCCCTCCAGAAAACCTGTCAGGGAGGGACATCTTGGGTTCTGGCTGAGCCTGTTCCTGAACCAAGCCCCCAAAGCCCACCAACAGCTGCAGTTCCTGCACCAACTCACCGCGCAGCCCTCTAATCTCATCAGTAAATATCTGCAGCATTTGGGAAAAGGTCTGCAATGGGTCCATGGCTCAGCAGAAAAAATGTAGGGTTGGTGATAATGTGATGTCACGGGTGACTGGATACTCCACCTCCAGCAGGGCGAATTTCTATGACACCCGTGACCTTGGATACACCGCCTCCAGCAGGGCGAATTTAAACAATGAAACGTGCAGCCGGATACACCGCCACCAGCAGGCGAATTTCAATAGTTACATGTGTATCTGGATAGACCGCCTCCAGCAGGGCAAATTTACAGAGATAAGGGGAACACAAGGGAAACTGATACAATGGAGGGCCCTGCAAAAGGGAATGGGGACGTGGAGACCTCCTGCACTCCCCTGAGTCAGTGTCGCTACACTCCTAACGGTCCCTAGGCAGGTTCCACACCTGGCGATGAGCAGGATACCTAAAACCCCTAGCTCGCCCTGCACCTATCCCTTTCTAATGAATTGGATGGTGCAGAAAATAATCCCTCCACTGCACTAAAACACACATAAGGAAAGTTACAAACAGGGAAAAAACGCTTTTTAGGGTATGTTCACACTAGGCGTTTTTGCTGCATTTTTTACTGTGTTTTTATGCTAATTTTCAGCTGCTTTTAACAGTACCAGCAAAGCCTGTGAGATCTCAGAAATCTCATGCACACACAATGATGGGCGGCATGGTGGCTCAGTGGTTATCGCTGCAGCCTTTCAGCGCTGGGGTCCTGGGTCCAAGTCCAACATCTGCAAGGAGTTTGTATGTTCTCCCCGTGTTTGCGTGGATTTCCTCCGGGTACTCCGGTTTCCTCCCACATTCCAAAGACATACTGATAGGGAATTTAGATTGTGAGCCCCATTGGGGACAGTGATGATAATGTGTGAAACCTGTAAAGCGCTGCGGAATTTATTAGCGCTATATAAAAAATAGAGATTATTATTATGATTTTTTGTCATCTTATCAGGATTTTGCTGCTTTTTTTGTCACTTCTTTAAGCATTTTGCATCATTGCAATCACAACAATGTTTCGGTTTCTTCTCATTTTCACCCCCATACTTCTCTATTTTGTCCGATCTCCTGTAATCCCCCCCACCTAGTAAGGAACTTGTTATTTCCCCCTCCATCCTTCCCAGCCACGTAACCTTCTCCTCAGAACTGTTCATCCACATTCAATCCTTTTTCTCCAGACACTCACGGCCATATCATGTCCTATCCTGCCCCCACCTTCTAATGCTCTGTCTGCTACTCCTCATTGCTGGCGACGTATCCCCAAATCCTGGCCCTCCTCAACACATCCCCACACTCATTTCTAACACCCTCCCACGATCCTCTACACTTTTTTGCAACCATGATAACCTCATACCTATTCATTCAGCCCCCACTCCCTCAGTCATCTTAGGCTAATTTCACACTTGCTTTTTTTTGCAGAGCGTTTTTCCCGCAAAAAAACGCATTGAAAAAACGCATACAAAAGCATACAACTGCTGCGTTTTTTTCAAGCATTTTTATGAGCATGCATGAAAAAACGCAGCGTTTTTATGCGTTTGTATGCATTTTTAGTGCGTTTTTACCGCGTTTGCGTTTTTTCCAAACATTAGGTGGCCCCTCACACTAACCCAAACCATGACTTTACTAACCCTAACCCTGACCCTAACCCTTAACCAAACCATACTTAACCCTAACCCAAACCCTAAACCCTAACTGACCCTAACCCTGACCCTGACCCTAACCCTTAACCAAACCATACTTAACCCTAACCCAAACCCTAAACCCTAACTAACCCTAACCCTGACCCTAAACCCCCTTAACTAACCCTAACTCTAACCCAAACCCCTAAATTCCATGGTTAACAAAAAAAAGCATGTGCAAAAAAAGCATACATAAGCATGCCAATGCGCAGATATGCGCACCCATAGACTTATAATGGGTGTCTTGCTGTAAAAAAACGCATTGCGCGCGCATGCGTTTTTTTGAGGCAAGTTGGACGCCCAAAAAATGCAACAGGATGCATTTTGTGCGCCCGAGCGCATACCGCAAAAACGCATACAAACGCGTGTGTATGCGCACATAAGCGCATCCCATGCAAAGTATAGGAAAAAAAAAACACATGCGTTTTTTAGCGCTAAAATCCCGCGAAAAAAAACGCAAGTGTGAAACCAGCCTTACCTGGTGCCTTATGGAATGCACGCTCTGTCTGCAATAAGCTGTCGTTTATCCATGACCTCTTTATCAACAACAAACTCTCCTTCCTTGCCATCACTGAAACCTGGCTCACTCCTTCTGACACAGCCTCTCCAGCTGCGCTTTCCTATGGCGGATTCCATCTCTCTCACACCCCTTGCCCCAGCAACAAACGTGGTGGAGGATTTGGTTTGCTCCTGTCTGATACCTGCCTCTTTACCCCAATTCAACTTCCACCCTCCGCTACTCTTCCCTCGTTCGAGGTGCACTCCATCCGCATCTATTCCCCCTCCAACCTCCAACTCTCTGTCATCTACCGCCCCCCAGAACTAGCTATCTCCACCTTTCTCGAACACTTCACCACCTGGCTACTCCATTTCCTCTCTGCTGACATCCCCACCATCATCATGGGCGACTTCAACATCCCCATTGCCACTTCCACCTCAGCTGCCTCTAAACTTTTATCACTGACTGCCTCCTTTGGCCTCACTCAATGGCCCTCTGCGGCCACTCACAAAGATGGTCACATGCTGGACCTTATCTTCATCCGTCTCTGTTCCCTCACTAATCTAACTAACTCACCCCTCCCCCTGTCCGACCACAACCTACTGACATTCTCTTCCCTCTCCTCTCCGACTGCGCAACTCCCACTCCACAAACTTGCTCACCCTCGCAGAAATCTCAAACACCTCAATTTACAATCACTCTCTGAGTCCCTTCTCTCTCTCACAGATATAGCTTCCCTTCATGACACAGGTGCTGCTGCCACCTTTTGTAACATCACAATAACAGCAACACTTGATTTGGCCGCCCCTTCATGCAGAGCAAAACTCGTACAATCAACAGGCAGCCCTGGCTGACCAGCCTGACCAAAGAACTAAGACGGGTTTCCAGGGCCGCTGAGCTGAGATGGAAGAGAACCCGTTCTACCGAGCACTTCAACGCATACAAGCAGTCCCTTGCCAGCTTCAAGCTCTGCCGCAAAACAAACTTACTTTGCATCCCTCATATCCTCACTGTCTCACAACCCTAAACAGCTTTTCAACACTTTCAACTCTCTACTCCGTCCCACATCACCTCCTCCATCTCCTCTCATTTCTGCTGAAGACTTTGCCTCCTTCTTTAAGCAGAAGATCAATACGATCAGAGAAAGCTTTGGCCCGCAGCCCCCAATGCCCCTCTTAGCCGCTCAGCCCTGTTCTTCCAAAACCAGCTTCTCCACCATGACAGAAGATCAGCTCTCCACCCTCCTGTCAAGATCACACCTCACCACTTGTGTGCTTGACCCGCTCCCGTCCCACCTCATCCCTAACTTTGCCACAGTTTTCATCCCAACTCTAACACACCTTTTCAACCTTTCACTTACAAATGGTGTCTTTCCCTCATCCTTCAAACATGCCTCAATCACACCCATCCTCAAAAAGCCCTCTCTCGACCCATCCTCTGTGTCTAACTATCGCCCGATATCTCTTCTCCATTACGCCTCAAAACTACTGGAACAACATGTATATCTTGAACTGTCCTCCCACCACTCCTCCTGTTCCCTCTTTGACCTGTTACAATCTGGGTTCCGAGCACATCACTCAACTGAAACTGCCCTAACTAAAGTCACTAACGACCTACTAACCGCCAAGAGCATGTGACACTACTCTGTCCTCCTTCTCCTGGACCTGTCTTCTGCCTTCGACACTGTGGACCATTCCCTCCTGCTGCAGATTCTCTCATCTTTTGGCATCACAGACTTGGCCCTATCCTGGATCTCATCATACCTAACAGACCGAACATTTAGTGTCTCCCTCTCACACACCACCTCCTCACCTCGCCCCCTGTCTGTCGGTGTTCCTCAAGGCTCAGTCCTCTGACCCCTACTCTTCTCCATCTACACCTTTGGCCTGTGATAGCTCATAGAATCCCATGGCTTGCAGTACCACCTCTACGCCGATGACACGCAGATCTACCTATCCGGACCTGACCTCACTTTCTTACCGACCAAAATCCCACAATGTCTATCTGATATTTCAGCCTTCTTTTCTGCTCGCTTTCTCAAACTGAACATAGACAAAACAGAATTCATCATCTTTCCCCCATCTCACTCTACCCCTCCACCAGACCTATCCATCAATGTCAATGGCTGCTCTCTTTCCCCAGTCCCGCACGCTCGGTGCCTTGGGGTGATCCTCGACTGTGCCCTCTCTTTCAAACCCCATATCCAAGCCCTTGCCTCCTCCTGCCACCTCAAACTCAAAAATATTTCCCAGATCTGCGCATTCCTCAACCATGAAACCACAAAAACACTAGTGCATGCCCTTATCTCCTGCCTTGACTACTGCAACCTCCTACTCTCTAGCCTCCCCTCCAGCACTCTGGCACCACTCCAGTCTATCCTCTGCTGCTTGACTAATCCACCTGTCTCCCCGCTATTCCCCTGCCTCCCCTCTATGCGAGGCCCTTCACTGGCTTCCTATTGTCCAGAGGCTCCAGTTCAAAACCCTAACCATGACATACAAAGCCATCCACAATCTGTCTCCTCCATACATCTGTAAGATGGTCTTCCGGTACCTATCCGCACGCAACCTTCGATCCTCTCAAGATCTCCTTTTCTACTCCCCCCTCATCTCCTCTTCCCACAGCCGCATACAAGACTTCTCCCGTCCTTCCCCCATATTCTGGAACTCTGTGCCGCAACACATTAGACTCTCACCAACAATGGAAACCTTTAAGAAGAACCTGAAGACCCACCTGTTCAGACAAGCCTACAGCCTGCAATGATCCTCGGCCTACTGAACCACCACACAACCAGCTCTACCCTCTCCTAGTGTATCTTCACCCATCCCTGTAGACTGTGAGCCCTCGCGGTCAGGGTCCTCTCTCCTTCTGTACTCGTGTGTCCCTTGTCTTGCACATGTTTATTGTGCTTGTCTATATTTCCCCTTTTCCCTTTAAAGTGCCATGGAATAAATGGTGCTATATAAATGTATAATAATAATAATAATAATTTTTCACCCATTTGCTTGAATGGGTGTTGAAAAAAACACAGCAAAAATGCAGCAAAAATGCAGGTATCATTATATGCAGTCTTTTTGGTGCAGAAAAGTCATGGACAGCAACTCAACTTTATTAGCATGCACAAAGAGACATAAGTTAGCCCAAAATCGCAACAAAAAACACACCAAAAATGCACCTAAACCTGTGTTTTTACCGCTGCTTCTTTCCTGCCAAGAAATCAGGTTTTACTGCAGAAAAAAATGCACCAAAAATGCCCAGTGTGAACATACCTATACCAGCAAAGCCTATGAGATTTCAGAAATCTCATGCACACACATTTTTTTGTCATCAGGATTTTGTGCTTTGCTGCTTTTTTGGACATAGAATGTCACTTCTTTCAGCATTTTTGCTCTGTTTTTGCAGTGCTTTTTCAACAACCATTCAAGTCAATGGGTGAAAACCGCTGCAAAAACGCTGAAAGATACATGCAATACCAAGCCTGAGGTTTAGTAATGAACAGGTGTCAGCTAGATATTCTCATTAATAAATCGGTATATAAAGAGTTAAATAAAGACACACACATGAAATCTGCGTGAAACGCAATATCTGTTTATTTTTCAAAACATTTAAAAAAAATTGTGTGGCCTCCTGCATAATTTTCATAACCAGCAGAGGGAAAGCCGACGGCTGAGGGCTGATGTTAATATTCTGGGAAAGAGCCAATAACCATAAAGGTTCCCAGGCTATTAATATCAGCTCACAGATGTTGGCTTAGTCTTTACTAGCTATTTTACAGGGGAACCCCCCAAAAATTGACATGGGGTCCCCCTCTAAAATCAAACCAGCAAAGGCTAATTACTTACTGCATCGCCTAATCCCCAACTCCCTCGATCTACTTCAACAAAAATAAAATAATAAATCAACATATAATACTTCCTGTCCACCGTAGTCCACTTACCGAGTGTCCCAGGATGATCTCACATGTAGAACAGAAACATCGGGAGATGCAACTGCTCTACCCGGCCTCCGGTGATACACTGACAGGAGATAATATCTTCCGAAGTGTATCACTGAGCCGCCGTGACAGTTCATCAGAGTTCGTAACTCTTTTGCTCTTACTTTGTGGCAGTACTGCTGTGTGAGAACTTTTCCACGCAGCGATGCCGTAAGTGACAGCACGGAGCCGATCAGCTGATACACTGCGGGGGCGATAATCTCCTGTCAGAGTATCACCGGTTGGGTAGAGCGGTCACATCTCCTGATGTGACTGTTCTACATGTGATATCGCTGTGGGACAATCTGGATTACCTTGGACTATAGCGGACAGGGAGTATGTGTTGGTTTATTAATTTACATTATTTCTAAGAGAAGAGGGCATCGGGAATTTGGTGTGCGGTGAGTATAATGTGTTTTTATTCCTTTGTGAATATGTATATAGTATGTATCAATATGTATGTATTATGTGAATAATGAATATGTATGTAATTTTACCTTTTTTTAACAGTGAGCACAGGTGCCGGCAGATGATATTACATCAGTGGCACCTGTTGTCACTTTTATCAGCGACACCAGTCATATCCGGATGGGAGCAGTAGTCTCATCGAGCGAAGCCTGCTTCACCACTGCGGGTCACAGACAGCTGCGGAATCACACTGATATCTGCCAGCATGATCCTGCTGTGCTGTGACTGACAGTACTGGCGGTGGCGTTACCACACACAGACACCCACACACACACACAGACACCCATGCACACACACGCAGACAGCCGCACACACATGCAGACAAACACACATATTCTCTGCCAAATTTCACAGTGCAACATTGTTCACAGCAGTTACCTGGGAGTCAGAAATTCTTCCAGGGGTCTTTCCCATGCTGTTCCCATGTCATTTGAGCACTTTTCCCATATATTTCTACAGTTTTTAGACCCTCAAAAGACCTCCAGGGGGATTGTGGCAAAAAAGCTCGGATTTCCCATAGACTTACATTATACTCGTTACATTGTACTCATAGGGTCCTGCTGCGATTAAAAACGCCTGAGCCTAAGGGGGCGGAGTGCTCAGTCAGAAGGCAAATGAATAAGAATCAGACCTAGGTTATGTTTTTGAATATGACGGTCAGTTTTCTGACTGAGCACTTCGCCCCTTAGCCTCAGGTGTTTTTAATCACAGCAGGACCCTACTGCTCCACAGAGATATAGATTTCAGTCCAAGAAAGTATTCACATTAGGTTCCCATACAGATGGAGACTTTAGTCTAACAGAGGATTGGCATTAAGTTCGGTCCTGGAAACGAGAATCGCCTTAACGTGGCTTCCAGGTACACATGAATTGGCCAATTTATGAGCTAAGCATTCTCAGTTTTTCATATTTCTAGTGTAGTAATGCAATTAAATTTTCATATTTCATATTTGCATGCTACGACGCAACAAAAGCTGTAAGCCACACATGAGGTCTCAGGATGCTTTTGTTGGCATAACACTGGATTCATGGTAATGCCATGAGGGGACCAACTTCAGCTTAACCCCTTCATGACCCAGCCTATTTTGACCTTAATGACCTGGCCATTTTTTGCAATTCTGACCAATGTCCCTTTATGAGGTAATAACTCAGGAACGCTTCAATGCATCCTAGCGATTCCGAGATTGTTTTTTCGTGACATATTGGGCTTCATGATAGTGGTGTATTTAGGTCAAAAATTTTTGCGTTTATTTGTGAAAAAAATGGAAATTTGGCAAAAATTTTGAAAATTTTGCAATTTTCAAATTTTGAATTTTTATTCTGTTAAACCAGAGAGTTATGTGACACAAAATAGTTAATAAATAACATTTCCCACATGTCTACTTTACATCAGCACAATTTTGGAAACAACATTTTTTTTCGTTAGGAAGTTATAAGGGTTAAAAGTTGACCAGCAATTTCTCATTTTTACAACAAAATTTACAAAACCATTTTTTTTAGGGACCACCTCACATTTGAAGTCACTTTGAGGGGTCTATATGGCAGAAAATACCCAAAAGTGTCACCATTCTAAAAACTGCACCCCTCAAGCTACTCAAAACTATATTCAAGAAGATTATTAACCCTTCAGATGTTTCACAGGAACTAAAGCAACATGGAATGAAAAAATGGACATTTTAATTTTTCCAACCAAAATTTTATTTTAGCATCAGTTTTTTCATTTTCACATGGGTAACAGGATAAAATGTATCCTAAAATTTGTTGGGCAATTTCTCCTGAGTACACCGATACCTCATATGTGGTCATAAACCACTGTTTGGGCGCACGGCAGGGCTCAGAAGGCAAGGAGCGCCATTTTACTTTTTGAATGTAAAATATGCTTGAATGTTTAGCGGTTGCCATGTCTTGTTTTAAGAGTACCTGTGTGCCTAAACATTGGAGCTCCCCCACAAGTGAGCCCATTTTGGAAACTAGACCCTCCAAAGAACTTATCTAGATGCATAGTATGCACTTTGAACCCCCAGGTGCTTCACAAATTGATCTGTAAAAAAAAAAAAAGTACTTTTTTTTTCACAAAAATTTTATTTGGCCTCAGTTTTTTCATTTTCACATGGGCAACAGGATAAAATGGATCCTAAAATTTGTTGGGCAATTTCTCCTGAGTACATCAATATCTCATATGTGGTCATAAACCACTGTTTGGGCGCACCGCAAGGCCCAGAAGGGAAGGAGCGCCATGTGACTTTTTGATTGGAAAATTAGCTCCAATCGTTAGCGGACACCATGTCGCATTTGGAGAGCCCCTGTGTGCCTAAACATTGGAGCTCCCCCACAAGTGACCCCATTTTGGAAACTAGACCCCCGAAGGAACTTATCTAGATGTGTGGTGAGCACTTTGAACCCCCAAGTGCTTCACAGAAGTTTATAACGCAGAGCAGTGAAAATAAAAAAATATTTTTTTTTCCTCAAAAATGATTTTTTAGCCCGCTATTTTTTATTTTCCCAAGGGTAACAGGATAAATTGGACCCCAAAAGTTGTTGTCCAGTTTGTCCTGAGTACACTGGTACCCCATATGTGGGGGAAAACCACTGTTTGAGCGCACGGCATGACTCAGAAGGGAAGGAGCGTCATTTGACTTTTTGAATGGAAAATTAGCTCCAATCGTTAGCGGACACCATGTTGTGTTTGCAGAGCCCCTGTGTGCGTAAACTTTGGGGCTCCCCCACAAATGACCCCATTTTGGAAACTAGACCCCCTAAGGAACTTATCTAGATGCATAGTGAGCACTTTGAACCCCCAGGTGCTACACAGAAGTTTATAACGCAGAGCCATTAAAATAAAAATATTTTTTTTCCCTCAAAAAATAAATTTTTAGCCTGCTATTTTTTATTTTCACAAAGGTAACAGGATAAATTGGACCCCAAAAGTTGTTGTCCAGCTTGTCCTGAGTACGCTGGTACCACATATGTGGGGGGACCACTGTTTGGGCACACGTTGGGGCTCAGAAGGGAAGTAGTGACGTTTTGAAATGCCGACTTGATGGAATGGTCTGTGGGCGTCATGCTACATTTGCAGAGCCCCTGATGTACCTAAACAGTGGAAACCCCCCACAAGTGACCCCATTTTGGAAACTAGATCACCCAAGAAACTAATATAGATGTGTGGTGAGCACGTTGAACCCCCAAGTGCTTCACAGAAGTTTATAACGCAGAGCCGTGAAAATAAAAAAATATTTTTTTTTCCTCAAAAAATTATTTTTAGTCCACTATTTTTTATTTTCACAAGGGTAACAGGATAAATTGGACCCCAAACGTTGTTGTCCAGTGTGTCCTGAGTACGCTGGTACCCCATAAGTGGGGGGGACCACTGTTTGGGCACACGTTGGGGCTCGGAAGGGAAGTAGTGACGCTTTGAAATGAAGACTTGATGGAATGGTCTGTGGGCGTCATGCTACATTTGCAGAGCCCCTGATGTACCTAAACAGTGGAAACCCCCCACAAGTGACCCCATTTTGGAAACTATATCACCTAAGGAACTAATCTAGATGTGAGGTCAGCACTTTGAACCCCCAAGTGCTTCACAGAAGTTTATAACGCAGAACCGTGAAAATAAAAAATCTTTTTTTTCCACAAAAATAATTATTTTAGCCCCCATTTTTTTATTTTCCCAAGGGTAACAGGAGAAATTAGACCCCTAAAGTTGTTGTGCAATTTTTCCTGAGTACCCTGATACCCCATAAGTGGGGGTACACCACTGTTTGGGCACACGTCGGGGCTCGAAATGGAGGGAGCACCGTTTGACTTTTTGAACGCAAAATTGGCTGGAATAAATGGTGGCTCCATGTCGCGTTTGGAGAGCCCCTGATGTGCCTAAACAGTGGAAACCCCTCAATTCTATCTCCAACCCTAACGCCAACACACCCCTAACCCTAATCCCAACCCTAATCATAACCCTAACCACAACCCTAATCCCAACACACCCCTAACGAAATCCCAACTCTAACCCTAACCACAAGCCTAACCGTAATCCCAACCCCAACCCTAATCCCAATTCCAACCCTAACCCTAAATTCAACCCTAACCCTAAATTCAACCCTAACCCTAAATTCAACCCTAACCCTTAGTCCAACCCTAACCCTTAGTCCAACCCTAACCCCTAGTCCAACCCTAACCCCTAGTCCAACCCTAACCCCTAGTCCAACCCTAACCCCTAGTCCAACCCTAACCCCTAGTCCAACCCTAGCCCTAACCCTAGCCCTAACCCTAGCCCTAACCCTAGCCCTAACCCTAGCCCTGGACCTAACCCTAATGGGAAAAAAAAAAAAAAAATTATTATTTGTCCCTACCTATGGGGGTGATAAAGGGGGCGGTGATTTACTTTTTATTTATTTTGATCACTATGAAAGTTTATCATAGTGATCAAAATAAATGAATGAATCTGCAGCGTTGCAGATTCGATTCGGCGCACTGCGCATGCGCCCGCCATCTTGCAAGATGGCGGCGCCCATGACGCTGGACGGCAGGACACCGGGACGGATAGCGGGAGATCGGAGGCACAAAGGAGGGTGACGGGGTGATCGGAGGGCTGGGGGGGATGATCGGAGGGCTGGGGGGGTGGAGAGAAGGCGGGGGGGGCAGATCATGACGGCGGCTGCCGATCGGTGCCGTCAGAAGGTGGCGGCAGCCGATCGGTGCCGTCAGTCGGTGTGGGGGGGGTCGGGTCTCGGTGTCCAGCCATGTCCGATGCTATTTCAGCATCGGCCATGGCTGGATTGTAATATTTCACCAATTTTCATTGGTGAAATATTACAATCGCTCTGATTGGCAGTTTCACTTTTAACAGCCAATCAGAGCGATCGTAGGCACGTGGGGGCTAAGCCACACCCCCAGGTGTTAACTCTGAAGGGTCCTTTGTGTGCGGGTCGGGTGACCTTTCAGTGACCCCGGTCACCCGACCCGCAGGGGGGCTATTTATAGCATGACGCCTACGTAGGCGTCATAGGTCGTTTGGGCACTGCTTTTCATGACGCCTACGTAGGCGTCATAGGTCGTGAAGGGGTTAAAGCACCACTCTGGTATTTTTATTTTATTTGAGCAGGGGAGTGTTGCCACTATGTAAATTCCTTACCCTTAGTAATATATGCACCAGCCATCATCATAATCTTTTATTGGAACCGCTTCTGTCATCTTCTGCAGTCTGTGGTGATCCAGGGGTCACTACTCAATGTAAGTCTATGACAGCCAAAACGAGGCTCTCATAGACTTACAGTATGTTGATAGTTTGTGACCGTTACCTCTGACTTCTGGTTAGTCAGAACTTGCATTCACAAGATTGCTGATTTGGACTATTGCAGAAGACAGTGGCTGATAAATATTCTTCTAGGGCAGAATAGGGCTTATATTAGTGGCACCACTCCAGCGCTGAAATTAAAAAACAAAGCCTGATACTTTAATGACTATGGATTTAAATGTGGATGTCCTGAAAACAGGTAGCATGAGAAATGTGTAGGTGTCTCAATATAGTCCACAAAACCACTAAAAAGCTGGATTCAGTGATTAAGAGGTGTGTACCAGAACTTTTGCCAGTATTGTAAAGTAAAAAAAAGTTTTCTCTTCACTCTCAACAGAAATCTACATTACATGTTTCCTAATGTAAATTTTGCACGGGATAAAAGCACAAGATATTTAGCTTGTACACAGGTTTCCAGTGTCACGTCCAAAAAATACTATTTAATTAAAACTAAAATAATTTATGCCATGGGTAATGATAAAAACTATTTCCCAGGCACTGGCCTATGCGTTGTGAACCAAAAGATTCTAAGTCAAAGCACTATCCCCAAGTTAGAGACTCCATATTATAAGGCTAGACAGTGTTCCAATATTTAACAGTGGTTATAAATGTAGCCTATGGTATGTACATGATCAACATAACTAAATTACATAAAATAATATTAATGATCAGATTTAAAATTCATACAAGTCGGGAGTGGGACTTGTTTCTATTATAGATATCCACATTGGTTCCCGATTCTGAATAATACCATATCTGTTCCCTCCTCTTTTGCATGGTTTCTTAAAAATAGCCCTAGTGCTTAAGTATTAAGATTGCCAGCATAAACATTTAAAAGATGCCGCAATGCCCCTGATACACTACAAAAATGAAAATCAAGGAAAGTTACTTTATACAGTACCTTGTATCAAGTTTGACAAAATAAATTGGTATGATAGTTTGATGATGTAAAGGTGGGACATTAATACCAAGTGGAGTTGGGGGTTGATTAGTCAAAACTATGCAAAGAACAAGAAAGCTGATCCAAAGTACTCTGCTGAAATAAATCATAATTCATAGAATCATAGAATGGCAGAGTTGGAAGGGACCTCCTGGGCCATCTGGTCCAACCCCCTGCTCAAAGCAGGATTCGCTAAATCATCACAGACAGATGTGTGTCCAGCCTCTGTTTGAAGACTTCCATTGAAGGAGAACTCACCACTTCTCGTGGCAGCTTGTTCCATTCATTGATCACTCTAACTGTCAAAAAGTTTTTTCTAATATCTAATCTGTGTCTCCTCCCATTCAGTTTCATCCCATTGCTTCTAGTCTTTCCTTGTGCAAATGAGAATAAAGTTGATCCTTCTACAATGTGACAGCCCTTTAGATATTTGTAGACGGCTATTAAGTCTCCTCTCAGTCTTCTCTTTTGCAAACTAAACATTCCCAAATCCTGCAACCTTTCCTCATAAGACAGGGTTTGCAGACCGGTCACCATTCTGGTCGCTCTTTTCTGAACTTGCTCCAGTTTGTTGATGTCTTTTTTAAAATGTGGTGCCCAAAACTGGACACAATATTCCAGATGAGGTCTGACCAAAGAGGAGTAGAGGGAAATAATGACTTCACGTGATCTAGACTGTATGCTTCTGTTAATACATCCTAGAATTGCATTTGCCTTTTTTGCTGCTGCATCACACTGTTGACTCATATTCAGTCTGTGATCTATTAATATACCCAAGTCTTTTTCACATGTGCTGTTGCTTAGCCCTATTCCTCCCATTCTGTATATGCTTTTTTTCATTTTTATTGCCCAGATGTAGTACTTATTATTTCATACAAAAAGAGTAGTCATTAAAGTCTATAATATTCTGGCCTCAGAATTATAAAATAAGGATATGAAGATAAGAAGAAATAATACAATTCTTCATTTACAAATAAAATCTAGTAATCTTTACATACTCATAAATATATTTGTTGAGTCACAAAAAGTATCATTGCGCTGCACTGTTTGCATCGAAATGAGAAGATATTGAATTCCTTGGTTGTACTACTTGGCTTATTGTTGTTCTATTTTATTAGCCAGGATTTCTTGTTTATCCTCAAATATAACTCCAAGTAAAAGAATTTACTCTAAATTGAATTTACTATGAGTGCTATGTAACTGGAGAAAGCAAACTATTATCAGTATTTATATATAACTCCCTCTAATCTTTTGCAATTATCAAAAATTTACCAATGAATGAATACTGGAAAGGTAAATGGAAGAGATGCCATGAATACATTCTATAGCTTTAGGACATTGCACAGATATCAATCTAACACTACGAAACAAATGTAAAAACAAAATAGAACAGTAAGCACATTTCAGTTTGTTATAATTCTCATAGAAGTATAACTCATTAAAACTTATTGAGTGTTTCTTACATTATGGAATAAAAATAAGTGCAATTATCAGATTCTGCTTCTTGTATTAAGAAAGGGAAGTAATTGGAAATGGTTGCTTAGAGATGAGCAAACATTGTCTGCTCCCTAATTATTCTGCAAGCTATAGCGCTTACCGAAGAAGCTGCATCGGGAACCTGGATACCTGGATCACTCCTGATAATCAGCATGTGTGTTGGACTGTCACACAGCGGCGACACATGCAGATGCGGCGCTGGACGACTGATTATCTGGAGCACTCCAGGTATCCGGGTTCCCGATGCAGTTTCTTTGGTAAGCGCTATAGCTTGCCGAATAAGGAGGGAGCCGACTGTATTCGCTCATGTCTACTTAGCACCACTTGTAGGCTGTACAGAATCTTGTGCACATTGGTTCAATGGTTAGCAATGCTGCCTTGTGGTCCAAACTTTACATCTAACAAAGGGTAATATCTACATAGAGATTTTATATTCTCCCAATTTCTCCTAGGTTTTCAGTTTTCCACCCATCCACTAAAAATATATTAATTGGGCAAATGTCTTCCTACAAAGTTGGCCATATTATCTGTCTGTGAGAGTTAAAGAAATTAGATTGAATAAAAACTGGATGGACAAAGAAGAGCAAAAGGCGCTATTCAGATAACAGGAGTTTAAATATGGGCAAAATGTTCACCTGGTGGTGATGCGATGAAGCACAACACTTAGAAGGGCTCAGAAGTAAAGGGCACAGCTGCTGCTCCACAGGTTGGCAGATGTAACTTAAAAATGAAGAGATGTGGAGAAGTGCTTATGATGTTGTCGTCTCAACAGATAGAGATGTCAGAAAACACTTTGCGATAGTGGAGTAGACAATGCAGTTTAATTCTCAATAGATTTCAAAGTGTACTCACTTCTTTATCAAGAGTACCACAACTCAACTGATGAACAACCACAAGGCTTGTTGTTCTCCTGATGAAGAAGTACACTTCAAAACACGGTGAGATAAAAACGCATTATCTACTCCATTATCTCAAGTGTTTTCTGACATCTCTATCTATTGAGACGCCAGTAGCGCAGCATATCCGCTTCTCCTCATCTCTTAGCATAAATTAGATTGGGAGCTTCATTTGGAGCAGGAATTAGCGTAAATGACGATTATTTTTATACAGCTTTGCATTATATGTTGCGTCTATAAAATCTTCTTTAAGGCGTAGTGAAAGTCCAAGGATTTTTCCAAAAAAACTTACAAAAAACTACAGAGGCCAGTATATCTATTGTGAAAATCTTTTAAATTAAAAAATAAAAAATATCTGGACTCATGAAATGCACATTATAATTTTAGCATTAATTGAACAGTCATTAGATATTTATTTTGAAAGTAAGTACTGTTTATACTCATGTATAAGCCGACCCGAGTATAAGCCGACACCAGTAATTTTGCCACAAAAAACTGGGAAAACTTAATGACTCGTGTATAAGCCTAGGGTGTAAAATGCAGCAGCTAATGGAAAATTTCAAAAATAAAAATAGATACCAATAAAAGTAAAATTAATTGAGACATTAGTATGTTAAATATTTTTGAATATCCATATTGAATCAGGAGCCCCATATAATGCTCCATACAGTTCATGATGGCCCCATAAGATGCTCCATACAAAAAATATGCCCCATTTAATGCTGCACAAAGGTTAATAATGGCTCCATAATATGCTCCATAGAATAATATGCCCCATATAATACTCCATACAGTGCATGATGGGTCCCATAAGATGATCCATACAAAACACACCCCATATAATGCTGCACAAATGTTAATAATGGCCCCATAAGATGCTACATAGAATAATATGCCCCATATGCTGCTCCACGAAGGTTATGACCCCATAAGATGTTCCATAGATTATTCCCCATATGCTGCCCCATAAAATGCCCCATAAGATGCTCCATAGATTATGACCCCATAAAATGCTCCATAGATTATGCCCCCATAAAATGCTCTATAGCTTATACCCCCTTAAGATGCTCCATATATTATGCCCCCTTAAGATGCTCCATAGATTATGCCCCCATAAAATGCTCCATAGTTTATGCCCCATAAGATGCTCCATAGACTATGCCGCCATAAGATGCTCCATAGATTATGCCCCCATAGAATGCTCCATAGATTATGCCCCCATAAGATGCTCCATAGATTATGCCCCCATGTGCCGCTGCTGCATGTAAAAAAAAATTACATACTCACCTCTCATCGCTGGGGGCCATGTGCCGGTGTCGCCGCTGGCTCAGGACCCGGCACCTGAGATATTCACCTGTCCCCGGTCCATCGCTGCTCACCGCTGTCTGCTGCATCCTCTGCCAGTGACTTCAGGCAGCAGAGGGCGCAGTGTGCACTAACTACGTCACCACGCCCACTGCTGCTTGAACATCACTGACAGAGGACGCAGCAGACAGCGGCAAACAGTGATGGACCAGGGACAGGTGAATATTGGATATACTTACCCCCTCCTGGTGCGGTCTCTGCAGCCCCACTGCTCCCACGGTCTCCCTTCCTTCCTTCAGCGGTCACATGGTACCACTCATTAAAGTCATGATTATGCGCATATTCATGGGTTTAATGAGCGGTACCACGTGACCACTTAAGGAAGGAAGGGAGACCATGGGAGAAGCGGGGGGCTGCAGAGACGTGCCGGGGGGGTAAGTATGATCTGACACCCCTGCTCCACCTCCCCTGCTGACCCCCTGGTGTATATGACTTGCGTATAAGCCAAGAGGGGGACTTTCAGCCCAAAAAAATGGGCTGAAAATCTCGGCTTATACGTGAGTATATGCAGAATACCAGCCTCATCAGGTCCAACACATTTATTTACTAATGTATGGAGCTTGTTCTGTGAAATATTTTAACAAATCCTATGAAATATTGGCAGCATAGTTTGAAATTTTATATTATCTGCCGATTGAAATGTTATATTATCTGTTAATTATAAGTCTGCTCATTTAAATGCTGTTTATTTTTCAAGCCTCTTGTTGACTTGATAAAAATAAAGATTAAATCAGCAAATTTTAATACTATTTTTGTGCTTCATCCATGTAAATTTCAATGACTTCTCGTTCAGGATACTATAAGGGTTAACAGTGTATAATTGGATAGTTGTTTATGAGTTGAAATTAGAGTATCCTGACTGTTAATGATCTGTTCACTTAATATCTGCTGACTAGGTATAGTCTTTAATATAAAGATAAGCCTGCAGTGGATTTAATGGGAATAGTTTCCAAGCCCTGATACAGCAGAAACTGTAATTATTAACTGGTATAATGTAATGTGTTTCCGCTGCACTTCTTCTATGTGATGTGCTGATGCAAACCTCACTGTGCTTTTTTCAATCTATTGTTAACATTAGTATATTTTAACATTGTTTGTAAAGTGAGATTTAGAAACAGAAAATATAATAGTATCTGTGGCCTTATATACATTCAATAATGAAACATTGGCCTTGTTTTTCACAAAATTATAAGTCGCAAAAATATCTAAGAGCCTGTGGATAGTCTATGCATAGAGAAATTGGTCATCAGCAGATGCCAATTCTAGCTTTTCTGCTGCCTGACGTGAATAGTGAAATAGCGCACCCCTCTCATCCCAAAAAATAAGAAATCATATAGATAAGTATATACCAACATCAAGCAATGAATAAATCGCAAATAAAAATACAATATATGAGCAGTGAAGAATCTGTATACACAAATTTATACAAACATCCAGCAATGAATAATCTGTACATGTAAATACAAATCAATGGTGCAGAATCCATCTACATATATTTACAGTTAGGTCCAGAAATATTTGGACAGTGACACAAGTTTTGGCATTTTAGTTGTTTACTAAAGCATATTAAATATACAGTTATAATCAATATGGGCTTAAAGTACAGACATTCAGCTTTAATTTGAGGGTATTCACTTCTTAATTGGCATAAGGGGTTTAGGAATTGCAACTCTTTAATATGGAGCTATAGTTATAGGACCAAAAGCTATTGGACAATTATCTCAAAAGCCCTTTAAAGGGAATCTGTCAACCCATTTTAGTGCTATAAGCTGCGGCCACCGCCATCAGGGGCTTATCTACAGCATTCTGTAATGCTGTAGATAAGCAGCCCCCGATGTAACCTGAAAGATAAGAAAAACAAGTTAGATTATACTTACTGGGGGGTGGGGTCGGGTGCGGTGGGTGTCGCGGTCTAGTCCGGCGCCTCCCATCTTCATATGATGAACTCCTCCTCCTTGCTTCTCCCTCGGCTCCAGCGCAGGCATACTTTCTCTGCCCTATTGAGGGCAGAGTAAAGTACTGCAGTGCGCAGGCGCTGGGAAAGGTCAGAGAGGTCCGGCGCCTGCGCACTGCAGTACTCTGCTCTGGGCAGATAAAGTACACGTGCGTAGGAGCCGAGGGAGAAGCAAGAAGGAAGACGTCATCGAATGAAGATGGGAGACGCCAGATGGGACCACGACGCCCATCGGACCGGACCGAACGCCATGGTGAGTATAATCTAACTCTTTTTTCTTATCTTTCAGGTTACATTGGGGGCTTATCTACAGCATTACAGCTGATAGGGCTAAAATGGGGTGACAGATCCCCTTTAATGAGCTGCATGGGCTATTCTCTTGTTAATCAATTAAGTAGGTAAAAGACCTGGAGCTGATTCCAATTGTGACATTTGCATTTGGAAGCTGCTGCTTTTTCTGTGAACCCACAACATGCAGTCAAATGAGCTCTTACCGGAAAAGAATCAGACCATCATTAGGCTGAAAAAAAGGAGAAATCCAAAGAGCACATTGGTGAGCTTGGGTACTTAAAAAGGCATGAACGTCCATGAAAGACTACAGTGTTAGATGATCATGAAATCCTTTCCATGATACAGGAAAACCCCTTCACAACATCCACTCAAGTGAAGAACACTCTCCAGTAAGTATGTGTTTCAATATCTAAGTCTAAACTAGATAACAAAGCCACAAAAAGAGGACTAAAAATCCTATCCTTAAAAAATTCAAGAATTAATACAGCAAAAAAGGGGCAGCAGTATTTACCTGCCCAGGTCTCAGAACTAATGCACTCTCAGCATGCAGCAGAAGAACTTTTACAGAACTTACAACATAATCATGTTTATCTAATACTGCGCACATTACACATTTTTATCACTATTACAATTTTGGTAAATTAAAAATTAGGGTCACAAAAAGAGGATTGCGATTTCAAAAAATCAGCAGACTGTCACAAGTATATACCACTGGAGTATGCAATGCTGGTTAAAAGAGGATGCTATACCTGGGCGAGATAGTGTAATCGGATGTGAAACAGCTGTAGCCCAGTCTGTGTGTCTTCACTCTGTATTCCCATATGGTGTTGGAATAAAAAAGCTCAAAATAATGTTTCAGTAGCGAGGACCACTTATTTTTCTTCTCTTCTCATAACAAAAACATAAAAAGAGAATTTACGGTATACCCAAAGAAGCATAAATTGAGTTTTATTTTCATATGCTAGAAAACTGATGTCACACAGATGGTTAAAAAGGACTCAGAGAATAAAATGGATGAAAACTGGAAAAAGAGAACTTTTTTCTCTCATACACAAACAAAAAAACAGACATCTGAATAACCTTACATCTTTACCTTGAGTATGGCAACATTGTGATCATTGCATGACTTGTAGAGAGTTTTCATCTTAAATGATTACTCAATATTTGAAGCTAAAATTGGAGAGTAGACCATAATCTTAAGATATTTCAGTAGACTTTTTTTTTTTCAAAATCACAACGTCTGCATAGGGACTAACCTCCTGCTCCAAGCCAATTTTGATAACAGTGTGGTGAGGGTTAACTTTTACAGAGAATGATTTTTCAATATTTTTTTATATTTTTTTTATGTTTTTAGTTCCATAATTCATTTTTCAGATACCTTTAACTATATATTTTGAAAGTTAGAAATATCCAGCTCTAAAAGATTGTTTCTAGAAATTTGACACTTTGACGCTACAGATTATATAAACTCTCAGAGCATAAACAATATTTGTAAATGTATTATTGTAAGCCTGGTTACATCAGTCACATTGGATTATATTTGTCATAAAGGAGGATTATGCTGCTAATAACATACTTTATCCTATATCCATACAATGTCAAATGGCAGCTTTTATAGATGACTTCACGTTTATTTGTGACTAAGTTAAGCAGAAACAGCTTTAAAGTATTTCTTTCCCCTCTGGATCTTTTACAGTTCTTACCTTATAATTTTTACTGGTGATTAGTGATGAGTGAGTATACTTGTTGCTCAGTTTTCCCGAGCATGCTCGGGTGTCCGAGTATTTTGGCGTGCTCGGAGATTTAGTTTTTGTCAAAGTAGCTGCATGATTTACGGCTGCTAGACAGGCTGAATACATGTGTGGAATTACTAACAAACAGGCATTCCTCACATGTATTCAGCCTGTCAAGCAGCCACAAATCATGCAGATGAAGCGACGAAAACTAAATCTCTGAGCACGCCAAAATACTCTGAGGACACCTGAGCAACGAGTATACTCGCTCATCACTACTGGTGATAGCATGTAGTGACATCAGTGGTAATATGTTTATCAACAATGCTTACACCAACACTTTTATTTCATTATCAACTATAAAAATAAAGACGCCATCAATGTTCTGAAAGTAGAAGAAATGCCCATTGATTTTTACATTTATATTACTGTTTAGCTGAATACTTAGTCTTCATTTATTTGCATAACTTTATTTTGCCTTCCAGATGTCTATCTGACAAATCTATTACAGCGGATTACTGGAATGTATTATGTTCTTCTAGATGTATAAACAGGTAAAATAAGATTAAAGGGCTATTCCAATCTCAGTAAGTGATGATATATCTATAGGATATGCCATCATTTATTGATCGCTGTGGTTCCCAACTTGCACTTTCGTTTTTCACTCCCCTTATTCCCAGAGGCATAACTTTTTTTTTTATTTTTCAGTCAATACGGCCGTGTGGGCTTGTTTTTTGCGGGACGAGTTGTACTTTTGAATGACACCATTGGTTTTACCATGTCTTGTACTAGCAAACAGGAAAAAATATTCTAAGTGCGGTGAAATTTAAAAAAAAAGCACAATCACACACTTGTTTTTTGTTTGGCTTTTTTATTAGGTTCACTAAATGCTTAAACTTACCTGCCGGTATGATTCTTCAGGTCATTACGAGTTCATCAACACCAAGCATGTTTAGGTTCTTTTTAATCTAAGTGGTGAAAAAAAATTCCAAACTTTGCTAGAAAAAATGCACCAATTTCCGAGACCCCTGGCGTCTCCATTTTTCGTGATATCGGATTGGGTGAGGGCTTATTTTTTGCGTGCCGAGCTGACATTTTTAATCATACCATTTTGGTGCAGATACATTCTTTTGATTGCGTGCTATTGCATTTGAATACAATGTTGTGGCAACAAAAAAAAAACGTAATTCTGGCGTTTTTACTTTTTTCTCGTTACGCCGTTTAGCGATCAGGCTAATCCTTTTTTGTTATTGATAGTGATTCTGAATGCGGCGATACCAAATATATGTATGTTTGATTTTTTTATTGTTTTATTTTGAATGGATCGATAGGGGGGTGATTTGAACTTTTATATTTTTTCATTTTTTTAGATTTTTAAAAACAGTTTTTAATACTTTTGGCATGCTTCAATAGTCTCCATGGGAGACTAAAAGCTGCCATATTCTGATCGGCTCTGCTACATAGATGCGATGATCAGTTCGCCTCTATGTAGTAGAATTACTCACTTACTATGAGTGCTGACCACTGGGTGGTGTTCACAGCAAGCCAGCAATGACAACCATAGAGGTCTTCAGGAGACCTCCGGTTGTCATACCAACACACCAGTAACCCAAGATCACGTGACGTGGGTCACCCGTGGGCAGATTTCCGGTGCAATTGCGGGAAGAGCTTGTTATATGCTGCTGTCAGCTTTTGACAGCAGCATTTAACAGGTTAATAGCTGTGGGTGGATCGCGGTTCCACCCACAGCTACTACGGGTACATGTCAGGTGTTTAAAACAGCTGACATGTCCTGGGAAAGATGTGGGCTCACCGCCGGAGCCCACATCAAAGGGAGTGAGTCCGACATCAGTGTAAACGTACACCCGAAGTCGGAAAGGGGTTAAATATCACAGAAAAAATTTGGCTTCTCCAAAATATACATTTTTGTGACAATCATTTTGCTTGATTCTTTTCAGAAGGAGGGTGGTTAAAAAAATAAAATACCTTATATTGACCTCACTTGACCTGTGCAGTAGTTCCCAGCCCAATCCTATGCTCTAGGTCTGGTCTTAACTCCCATCTTCCAGTTTCATGGCCCACAAGGCTTCAAGTAACATCACAAACTTGCTGGGTGACTCAAGCCATGATATCATGCAGATAAAGTGTGCGAGTGCAGCACCAAAGAGTGTAGAAGACTCTGAAATGAAGAGAAGCCAGCAGGAAGAGAACCGGACAGGAATCTGTAGAACTCGGACAGGAGATGGGCGAGGTAAGTGTAATATTTTTTAACTTTTCCATTTATCATGCTCTGGGATCTAAAGAGACCTCTAAGCATATTAAACAGTTTTATCAGCAATTCAACATGCATCAAATAAATCTGACGTAACGCTGAACAAATCTAAAGAATTGATTTTCATCAAATTTGCTCATTTCTAGTATTTACCAAGAAAATGCTTCTGCAGTCAATTTTTTACTGACTGGAATTATCCAAGACATACTTAATTTGTGGCAATGTTATAAGATCATTCCAGTTAGAAAACCACTCTCTATATGCCTTAATAGATTATATGAACACCATAGAGGTGGGTTGCTCTTAAAGGACAGTGCTGGTGCAACAATGTGAGCTTGTCTTCTGAGCTGAACTAATTAGCAAGTAGTTCTGCAAAACTTAATAACCAATGCCTCACTTCTAAAACTTTTCTTTCAAATGTATTACTAATTAAGTAGTAGTCCTAGACTTGTGTAGAGATGGGCAGACCTCAGGATGCTCAGGTCCGCAGGTTTAGGTCAAACAGTTGCAAAAAGTTCGGGTTCGGGTAGCAGAACAGTACCCGGACTTGAACCCAGACCCCATTCACTTGAATGGGGGGTCTGAACATCCAGTATTTGCCACGCTGTCATGTACATGACAACGTGGCAAGCATTGCTTTTGATGGGAGGTAAAATCATCACCGCCAGTCTGACAGCCACACTTCTCATGCTATCAAAAGACAGTGGGTTCACACAGCTGTGATTGGAGGTATAACGTTTACCTCCGGTCACTGGTGCCAGCTGATGAGACTACTGCTACCGTCAGCTGATGCCTGCTGCCGCTAATAGCAGTGAGAGCAGGAGCGACTGATGGAAGTATTCATCAGCTGGTACCTGCGCCGTAAATAAATAATTTTAAAAAATGGTGTGAGTTCCCCTGTATTTTTTATAACCAGCCAGGCCAAACTCGCAGATGGAGGCTGCAACCCTCAGCTGCCAGTAATAGCAAGGCTGGTTATGAAGAATAGAGGGGTCCCCATGCCATTTTTTTAATTCTTTAAATAAATAATTTAAAAAAACAGCATGAAGTCCCCCCACTTTTGACAACCAATCAAGCTAAAGTAGACAGCTGGGGGCTGGTATTCTCAGGCTGGTAAGGGGCCATGGATATTGCCCCCCCAGCCTAAACATAGCAGCTTGCAGCCACCCAGACAAGACGCATCTATTAGATCTGTCAATTCTGGTGCTTTGCTGGGCTCTTCCCACTTGTCCTGTAGCGGTGGCAAGTAGGGTAATATTTATGGGGTTGATGTCACTTTTGTATTTTCAGGTGATATCAAGCCCATGGATTTGTAATGGAAAAGTGTCTATAAGATGCCTATCCATTATTAGTCCTATAGTTATATAGTTATATTGTAAATAAATACACAGCCAGAATAAAATCTGTTAATCCCATAGTGACAGAGCCAATTTTGTCCTTAATGACCAAGCCAATTTTTATAATTCTGACCACTGTCACTTTATGAGGTTTTAGCTCTGGAATGCTTCAACAGATCCCTCTGATTGTGAGATTGTTTTTTTGTGACATATTGTACTTCATGATAATGATAACATTTCTTAGATATGACTTGCGTTTATTTATGAAAAAATCAGAAATATGGCAAAAATTTTGAAAATTTTGCTATTTTCAAACTTTTGATTTTTGTGCTCAGAGAGTCATATCGCACAAAATAGTTAATAAATAACATTTCCCACATGTCTACTTTACATCAGCACAATTTTGGAGCCATATTTTTTTTGTTATGAAGTTATAAGGGTTCAAAGTTGACTAGCAATTTCTTATTTTTCAAACAATATTTACAAAACCATTATTTTAGAGACCACCTCACATTTGAAGTGAGTTTAGTAGATTAATGTGAGAGAAAATACCCAAAAGTGACACCATTCTAAAAAATGAACTCCTAAAAGTGCTCAAAACCACATTCAAGAGGTTTAGGTACTTCACGAGAACTAAAGCAATGTGGAAGGAAAAAATGAACATTTTACTTTTTTCACAAAAAATTAACTTTAGACCCAAACTTTTTATTTTCACAAGGGTATCAGGAGAAAATGGACCACAAAATTTGTTGTGCAATTTCTCCAAAGTACACCGATACCCCGTATGTGGGGGAAAGCCACTGTTTGGGCACATGGCATAGCTCAGAAGGGAGGGAGACCCCAGATATTTTCCGACACTGGGGGGCGCTATAATCTTATTTCTCAGCGTCGTTAAAATGCAGCGCTGAGGAATAAGTGCCCATATTTAAAAGGTGTATCGGCAGTTGCTAAGGGGTTAATTGAAAGTGGCTGAAAAAAGAGAGAAGACAGCACCTCCAAAAATCATGCAATGATTTAATGCCTCGTGACAAAAATATATAACTGAACATGAGGTTCTTAGTTTAACATTCTGATCAGACTGTATGAAGCCCGCTGCCACATCATGGCAAACCTCGTATTGGGTCCTACAGCCCTAACAGGGCGGAGACATGCACGACCAGGGCCACAATGGCAATGCACTAGCAGGACAGATGGCCCAGTATCCCCAGACCACGTCGGTCTACCAGCACAAAACCACAGCAACAATGGCCGCCACACAGCACCAACACCAAATGAAAGGAGTCCCCATCACCCCCACGGAGTGGAACCATGCGCCAACCATGACCACAGCAGCAATGCAGCAGCAGGGCAGACAGTCTGGTGTCTCACAGCACCCATGGTGCAAGACAGAGTCCCCATGACTCCAGACCACGCTGCCTCACCAGCACAGAACCACAGCAACAACGGCTGCCACACAGCACCACACCAAATGTGAGGAGCAAAGAAACTCACCTCCATCAAGCTCTTCAGTGAGAGCAGAAATGGGCTAGACCCATTATTTTGCAGTCTCCTGCTAATTAAAATCACCTGTGCATTAAAAAGCAGCGCTGAGGAATAAGTACCCTTATTGCCATTCTTAAAAGGTGTATCGGCAGTCGCTAAGGGGTTAATTGAAAGAATGACAGACTTCTTTAATGATTTTAAATTAAACCATACGTCATCACCCATCCCATTGAATCACTTGTCTCCTGCAATAAAACAAAATAATAAAACAATATCTCTCACCTGTCCATCATTCTGTCCCATGCAATAATTCATGTCTAGGGGATAAACAGTTTTCAACCTGGACAGTGTCAAGATGTGACTGTTCAGGCTGAGAACCACTGATGAATGAGCTGCTGCAATCGCAGCATCAGTGACTAACAGTGACATCATCAAGGTTACTGTTGGTCACTGAGCCTGTGTTTCCAGCCGGGCAAATGAACTGAAGTGACATCGGTGAATTCACCGGGAGAATTTCACTGCCGTGAATTTGAACTGTGGTGAACCCGTCCCTGCACCGTGAGGCTTTTTCTCACTGTGCTAACAGTTATCTCACAGGTCACCACAGTTCTAACCTCGATCACTGGTTACTGATGCTGCACTCGCAGCAGCTCATTAATCAGTGGTTATCAGCCTGGACGGTCACATATTGACACTGTCCAGGTTGAAAACTGTTTATCCCCCTGACATGGATTACAGCATGGAACAGAACAACGGACAGGTGAAGTATATTGTTGTTTTTGATATTTTTGTTATATTATAGGAGGCAAAGTATTAAATGGAATGGGCTTTAGGTGAGTATAACTGTGTTTTTTATTTTTAAATAGAAAAATAAAAATTTGTTTTATTTTATTTCAAATAAAAGACATTATTCTGGCTGTGTCTTTATTTACCATACAACTGTAAAAAAATGAAACGAGGCAGAGTCAGCGGTTCCCGGTGCCCTTTGAGACCGGAATTATCGGGACTGTCACAACTGTTTCCGGGGAAGGGTTCTTCTGGGAGGGAAGGACTTTCACGCTGGACAGCATGGAGATCGGGGAATCCTTTTTATAAAGGACTGGGTGCGGGAACGAGGGAGACTTGGCGGAAAAGAGACATGAGAAGGTCGACTCCCTATCCACTGCTCTGACTGATAACCCCATGCCATTCATTCCCCGGTGTACTTACTCTAAAATTGACTGTTCTCGACTGAGCTGACTCCTGACTCTTCCCCGCCTGCAGTTGCAGATAAGCTGACTTGCTCCATCCCTAGAGACTATTCCAGAGGACTGCCCGCTGCCGCAGTCTGTGAGGGTGCCTACAGTTCTTGCTTGGCGCTCTCCCTGAGGAATCTACACAAAGGACTGTTTCCACGTTCCAGCGCACTCAAGCCAAGCAGGACCGGATCCATCAACACCATCGGGAGACAGTGTTTCTTGTACCTCCTTAACAGAGCCAGAGACTTTATCCACGATTTGTGATCCCATCAGGATATTTTCCAGCCTTTCCTCTGCCAGAACTGCAAGCAATAAGTTACCTTGGTTTTTGGTTATCTTTCTCTCTAGCATTGTGTTTGTGTGCAATTCCCGTCATCGCCGTTGCTAGTCTTGCCTCCCTGCGTGGAGTATTCCTTGTTTAACTACCTGTTCAGTAAATCTTGTTAACCCCTTCTCTGCCTCCAGCTCTTCACTGCATCCAACGAATCTCTCTCCTTTACATTTTTAGCGTAGTCGGCAGGATGCAATCTAATAGCTCGGAGGCGGCAGAGCAAGCAGCTGGGCCCCGAACAAGTATCTTGTTGGGGGCCTGCTGAGTAACTTTATGGGGTCCATTACTATGTTGTGGAGTTGGATGGAACGCATGAGGGGTATGAGGAGAATGCACCCTATGACCCTCTCACTTGAGACCGAGGTGGCCATTATGGCTTTGGATGGGGAGGCAAGAGACTCCTTGATGCTGTGTACCCCCCGAGACTGTGACATGTTGGCTAAAGTGCTCCAAATCCTGGAAATTACCCATGGGGACCCTACTGATGTAGGTGAATTTAGGACTCGCCTGTTCAGCCGTATGCAAAGAGAGGGAGACGGTTACACAATATATGAATGCTCTGCAAGAACTACACACTGCCATTGTCAGAATAGATAGGATGGGGATAGGGCTGACAAATGTCGTGTTGGGTGACTTGTTGGTGACTGGCCTGCAGGACGCCCTGACCAAGCAGACCCTGAGAGCGCGGGTGCGGGCAGACTCTTGTATCACTTTTGCTGACATAGGGAGAGAGTCCTGCTCACGAGAACAGGAGCAGGGAGTGACAGTCCTGGTAGGGAAGGTCCAGAGTGGTATAGCGGCAGTGCAGTTGGTTGCTGAATCCCAATGGGTAGAAGAGATGAGAAAAGAACTGTTGAGTATTCAAGGGGAACTGGCTCAGGTGAAAGAGAAAGTTGAGGCCGGCCAGTGCGCCGCTTGGAGACAAAGCAAAGTGAATGTCCATAACAAGGCCCAGAGGTTCCGTCGACAGAGGTCCTTCACTTGTTATAACTGCGTAGAAATAGGACATATGAATAGGGAATGTCTGTGACGGCCCGGAGCCAGAATGGAAATGAAAGAGTAGTGAAAGTCCAACGAATCTGGTGTCTACATGCCTGCTGGTCTGGGCTGAGTTCAATGGCAGGGCCGTGCATTGCCTGGTGGATACCGAGTCTCGCGTGACCACGATGCCTGAAGCATATTTCTGCAAACATTTCCCAGAGACTCTCGGGCCTGAATGGGGTCCTGTAGTAAAACTGACGGCGGCAAATCACCTACTCATCCCGGTCATAGGGGTGGTGTGGATGCACGTCTCTGTGTGCGGTAAGGATCTTGGATGAAGGGGTATCGTGCTGACCCAGGGAGAGGTGGGCCATGGTCATATCATTATGCTGGGGATGAATATCCTGAAAGAATTCGTAAAACTGCTGAGTGATGAGCCCGCGCACTTGTCTTTAAACCAGTGGAGTCCACACACCCCCAGTGGCGAGTGTTCCAACAGTTAATCCGTACAGCTCGGGTGCAGGAAGTCTCCAGTCAAGGGGAAACAATAGGAAAAGGGGTTGTGCCGGCCTCCACCCAACTCACCCTACCACCAGGACAGACTGTACTGTCCCTGCCCATCCGAGCACATGCCTCACTGAAGTGGGTGGAAGTCCAATTGGAACCTTCAGTAGTGGAAGAACTGCCTGCAGGACTCTTGGTGGCCCCAACGCTGGCTGTGGTACAAGGAGGGATGATGCTTTTACGCTGCGTGAATTTGACAGACCAGGAGATTATCTTCCCACACGGGGAGAAGTCGCGCGGGTAGTGGGCATGCCCGAAGAAGTCTTACCGCCTTAGGTCATACAGTTGGCGGTAAATCCAGAATACCCATGGTCGTTAAAAGTCACTACTTTTCCGACAGCCGAACCCCAATGCAGAGGGTCGGCATATCCTGTAACAGATGCACGCTGAACTGTCTGAACTCACGCCCACCCAAGTGCAACAAGTAGAAGCGTTACTGGGGCGATATCAGTCCATTTTTTTGAAACATCAGGATGACTTCGGCTGCACCATGCTGATCACTCATGAGATACCAATGGGGGATACAGCCACCATTCGAGAGTGTTACCGGCAGATTCCCCCTCAGTTATATCAGGAAGGAAGAAAAATGCTCAGTCAGATGCTACAGGCGGGAGTCATTAGAGAAAATCAGAGTCTGTGGGCAGCTCCCATTGTGCCAGTGTGGAAGAAGGACGGGACACTGAGTTTCTGAGGACAACCCCCCAATCATTACAATCAGGACCAGTTTATTTGGTGGCAAACCACTGGAACAGCCAAACAGCTCTCTAACGATGTTCAGAATGCCTCACCCGTGGAATGGTGAGTGAAAAGACAGGGGGGCTGTAAGAAGATGAACAGAGACTGAGTCAGCGGTTCCCGGTGCCCTTTGAGGCCGGAACTGTCGGGATTTTCACCACTGTTGCTGGGGGAGGGTTCTTCTGGGAGGGAAGGACCTTCACACTTGATAGCAGGGGGCACAGGGAATATAAAAAGGACTGGGCGCAGGAACGAGGGAGACTTGGCGGGAAAACGACAGGAGAAGTTTTACTCCCTCTCCGGTGCTCGTCTGTTACTTACTCTAAAATTGACTGTGTCACGACTGAGCTGATTCGTGGCTCTGCCTCTCTGGACAGCTCTTCCCTGCCTGCAGTTGCAGATAAGCTGACTTGCTCCGTTCCTAGAGACTATTCCAGAGGACCGTCCACTGCAACGGTCTGTGAGCATGCCTACAATTCTTGTTTGGCACTATCCCTGAGCAATCTACAAAAAGGACTGTTTCCACATTCCAGCATACTCAAGCCAAGCAGGACCAGATCCATCAGCACCATCGGGAGACAGTGCTTCTCATACCTCCGTAACAGAGCAAGAGAATTTGTCCACGATTTGCGATGCCGTCGGGAGATTTTCCAGCCTTTCCCCTGCCAGAACTACAAGCGATAAGTTACCTTGGTTCTTGTATATCATATCTTTCTCTCTAGCATTGTGTTTGTGTGCACTACACGCCATTACCGTTGCTAGTCTTGCCACCCTGTGTGGAGTATTCCTTGTTTAATTACCTGTTCAGTAAATCTTGTTAACCCCTTCTCTGCCTCCAGCTCTTCACTGCATCCAACGAATCTCTGCTTTACACAACTATAGGATTAGTAATGGATATGTGTCTTAAAGACGCCTCTCCGTTATTAAGCCATGGGCTTGATGTCACCTGATAATACAAAGGTGACATCAATCCCACAAATATGAACCCCACTTGCCATCACTACAGGGCAAGTCAGAAGAGCAGGGCAAAATGGCAGAATTGGTGCTTTTATGCTATTTTTGATCAAAAAAGTATTACTAAAAATTCTGTTATCTAAATGCACTTTTTGCTTTTTATTTACTTATTTACAACAGGGTTTTTGCTCATTTTTTCACTTATAGGTTTTATGTTTTATGGCCAATGTGAACCTGCGTTTATGTGCTGCATGTGTACCAACTCAAGTCAAGCTCAATTTTTGTGTTTTTTCCAAGCTATGAGTCTTGCCTGGCTGGCTATCAAAAACACAGGGGAACTCACGCCGTTTTTTTTTAAAATTATTTACTTACAGCAAAGGTGCCGGCCAATGAATACTCTTATCAATCGCTTCTGCATTCACTGTTATTAGAGGCAGAAGGCGTCGGCTGATGGGAGCAGTAGTTCCATTAGCCGACACCAATTACCGGAGGTAAACTTTATACCTCCGATCATAGCTGTGGGCTCACGCTGTCATATGACAGCGTGGGATCCATGGCTGTCTGCCCAGCGGTGATGATTTTACCTCCGATCAGAAGCGAGTTTGCTGCACTGTCAAGCATATGACAGCACGACAAACAGTAACACGGACTTCCTGGTGAAGTCCATATTTGGTGTCCGTGCCTGAATGATATGTTTTCAGTATGGACGCCAAACTTTACTGTTCGGGTACGCCCATCTCTAGACTTGTGTCATATTTACAGAAAATACAACTGTACGTAGCTATGACTTTTATGTTATAGATGCCATCTTAGCACGTGTAAAGTTAGAAAAAGGTGAATGGGATCACACTTTTTATGAGGAAATAGCCAAAATTTATTGCCAGGTTGCCTAAGGAGGAGTAATCCAAATAAGAGATTGACATAAATTACAATTATTAAGCCAGATTTCACTAGGAGATCATTAAAATGAGAATTAACATGATGAGGTTTTTCCACGTAATACAATATCTTGGTGTAATCATATTGAAACTCCATTTCATGCATATGTTTACCTAAAATATATTATTTCCTGTGAGTCTAAACAGTGGGATAATTTTAATTATTACCTAGGCAATTGGCCATGTTTTGAAACATTGGTTTATAATAAAGTGCTTCAATTAATATTAATTTTTAACTGAAATGATTCATTTGTTAAACTTGTTGCTTTTTTACACATTTGGTTAAATAAATGTCTGATTTTTATGTTTTTTGTTATAGTATGTTTTAGTATTCTGTATAGCATATTACTTACACATATTGACTAGCGTTACATAAAGCAATATACGTATCAGCACTACATTGTGTGAATTAAAGCGCATCTCTCAATAGAATCAACCTTCCTAAGTGGTGTATATGAACATGCAGGTCATAGAAGGTTGAATAAAATGGTAAGTTGTTATCTGTAATTCAATGTCTTATTTCAGAGAAACCCAAATTTTTCTTAATATATAAATGAGCTGTTAAGATCTATAGGTAGAACAGAACTCTTCCTGAGAATCTGATTCCAGGACATATTAAAAATGAAAGGTGGGGTTACCAGTGTGAGACATGTAATGACTGATAGTCTGGTCTCCTGATCTACATTTCTTGCATGGGTTCAACCAACACTCTAATGCTTATGGGAGTCTTAAGGGGGTTTTACACATAGCGATATCGCTAAAACGTCACTGATTTTGTGACGTTATAGTGATATCGCTAGCGATATCGCTATGTGTGATACTTACCTCCGACCGGCTCCCCCGCTGGTTATTGCTGATCGCGCGAGATTGGGCTGCTCCATTTCTCGTCGGGCGCTTCCTGCTGGGATTCCTGCTGTGTGAGTCGAGCGACGCTGGACGCGGGCGGGAGGACATCAGGATCACTGTGTGTGAAAGGTGAGTATCGTGTGCTGCGTCGCTGCTGCATCGCTGTGAGATCTTTCTGTGTGAAAGCTCACTAGCGATCATTTAGCGATGCACCAGCGATCCTGACCGGGTCGGATCGCTGGTCGGATCGTTGGTGCATCGCTAAATGTAAAAGGGCCTTTAGTCAACTTATTGTTGGGCAAGATAGCTATCTGGCATGGCTGATTTCAGACTTTGATCACCTGGAGATAAGTCACTGTGGTCTGGCATCAGCTCTCGCTCAACAGAGCGAAAACCACTGCAATTCATTGTCTTTAAAAGGGCAGTCCGGAGCAGGGAAGATGAGACAATTGTATTAATCACCCTGATGATTAAATGAAAGGTGTTTTATTCTTTGTCAGTTATATGATGCTAGACATCATAAAACCACCATCTAACACCTCCCAACCAATGACATTTTACCATTATATATTCCATCTTGAAACAAGTTATTCAATTTGACATAGCTTGTAGGTCATTAATTTGAGTTTCTCTCTCCGTTTTCTAAGTAATATAATATAAATTACATACAGTCCACTTAAATGTATCATTTTGGAATATACCTGCCTTCACTCTTTTAATTTTAAGCAAACTAAAAACATTATAATAACTTAGCTTCCTTTATTTTTGTCTGATCTGTATTGCTATACATGTTAACACTTACATATTAGCCTAATTAATAGACCACATGCCATGCGTTAATTAGCTGCTGGGTCAATTCACCCTTTAAGGTAGTAATGTATTCCATGTACTTCAAAAGCAGCAGAATTTTAATATCACCATTCCCGCTGTGTACAGTGTGTGCCTTACAATGGAAGTATTAAAATATGACCAGGAAGCTTATAAAAGTGTCTAGACAGTCAAGCATCACGTCTAACTAAACAAAGGCATCTAGAAATTCAGTGTTATGGTTTAGCATAAACCAATCCCCATAAGAGACACTTGCAGCAGCCACCTTTGGCCAATGCATTCCTTATGTTTAACTAAGTGTTGTAGCATTTAATAAACAAAAGGCATTCTGAAAGCAAAGCAATTGAGCACTGCTTTGTATTTGTGGGACGCAAGATTGACAGGTCTGTTCCTGTTAAAATCCGTAAAAGGATTAACATAGATTTTGAATATCTCTCCTTACTTATGTAGTTGTCTCAAAAACCGGATTCTTTGAGGTTTCTTCTGTGAATTATTTTGTGCAAAATTGTCTCCATTTTTTACACAGTTAATTAACTATATACTTCTTTTATCACTTAACTTAAGATGGCCAAGTGCCTAGAACACAGCTTATCATTATTATTCAAGTAGTCACAAGACTGTGCCATGTGGATTGCCTTGTAAAGGAAAATCCCTAATCTGTGTTGGTAGAAAAGAAACGTAAGAGACAATGGTAAGCATTTTCCATCTAGAAGTGTCCCCATACATGAGGAAGTCAATATACCAAGACACAGTGTCCTCCATATTGTTAGGTTCTGGTGGTCTATTAGCATTGAGGCTCGTGCAGAAGACTATATTTTTGGTCTGAGTGTGATCCGACAAAACAATATTATTCCATGGGGTCGTGCATACGTCCAATTTTTTTCTTGGACCGAGTTTGTCCGATGAAAAAATCTCAGCATGCTAGATTTTCATTAGTAAATCAGATCGCATTCGGCCGTGCAAGTCAATGTATCTGTTAAAAAAAAAATCAGACAGCACTGGGGGTGTGATGCGATTTTCATTGACTGACAGAATGCAAAAAATGGAGATATTTTTCCCATCTTTTCCACATTCAAGAAAATCAGATCACATTGTGATCAAACTCTAATCAAACTCTGATTAGAGTTTGATCAGAGTAGGATTGACATGATCGGCTGAATTCTCTTGGATAGGAGAAAATAGCAGTGGTGTAACCTTAGAATTAGGCCGGAGTCAACTACAGCGAGATACGGCCGAGTCTCGCAGGTTAAAACCAAGCTCTGGCACCGGCACTCCGGAGTGGAGCGTGAAGCTCCATGTATTGCTGTGCGGCTGCACGCTCCGCTCCGGAGTGCCGGCGCCAGAGCTTGGTTTTAACCTGCAAGACTCGGCCGTATCTCGCTGTGTGTGATCCCGGCCTAACAAGGAGTCTCCCAATGAACCTAATAATTACTAATGGGAACACAATGAGTCTTAGGCCGGGGTAACACTTGCAACTGCAATGCGAGAAACTCGCTCGAGTCTCTCGCATTAATACCTGGCACTGCCGCCGGCACTCGGGACCAGAGCACTCAGTGCTGGGTATTGATGCGAGAGACTCACGCAAGATTTTCACATTGCAGTTGCAAGTGTGACCCCGGCCTTAGGCTGAGGCCAGACTGTTTGTGTTTGGCCTGCGATGCAGGTGAAAACTTTAATTTGCTTGTAAGATAATAGCTTAATTTTGCACGAGAACAGCAGATTCTCCTGTAAATTTGTGCATCCAATTACAATCAGAAGCAGTTTTGTGAAAATGACAGATGTTCCTCCATTAAAACAAACAATTGCTTGTTAAAAAATCAAAAACAGCATCACTTCAGCTCCGTCTGAAATTTTTCTGAGCTAGCTAGTTTGTGAATGAGCCTTCCCTATGAGAGACAACAGAGTTGGGTTGGGAGGAACCATTTTTAAAGCAATATCTTCACTATTACTTAGGAACCTCTAAATAGAACATTTAGAAATGATAGATCATTTATATAGATTTCTCCCTCTGTTATTATGACATCTGACTTCACATTTACAATGTGATTCTACCATTGTTGGCGTTGTATTAAAGGTTAATTTTTTAAACATATTTTTTATTAGGAATTTGGAACAGTTAAAAGTTTAACAGCATTTTTTCATTTTTCCAACAAAATTTACAAAACCAATTTTTTCAGGGTCCACATCCCATTTAAAATAACTTTGAGGGGCTTATATGACAAAACTACACCCCTCAAAGTGCTCATTCAAGAAGTTTATTATCCCTTTAAGGGTACGTGCACATGCTGCGGAATGCTCTGCGGATTTGGCAGCGCGGATTTTGCAAAATCCGCAGGTAAATCTGCAGGTCAAAAGACCTGTGGTTTTACCTGCGGATTAGCCTGCTGTTTTGCCCTGCGGTTTTTCATCTCCACAATGGAGGAAATGTCAAACTGCAGCGGAATAAACAGAAAGAATTCACAAAGAATGAAATTCTGCTGAAATGCTCTCAAGACTTGCTAAATTTGGTTCTACAACAAAATAAAGAAAATTATGTTAAAGTAGAATTAAGTAATATGAAAGAGGAATTAAAAACGAGACTAACAGAAAATCAATGGTCAATTCTAAATGAAAAACTGGACAGTAAATTGGTTGTTTTGCAGACAGAGATAAAGCAAAGGAAGAGGGATAAATTTATCCGTGATAAAAATGACAATGAATCCGGTCAAATTTTCACATAGAATAAAGGTAAAACATTGGCAGGCAATAATCGCTCCCAAACGAAGCACAACTTCAAGGGAAAATTCAAGACATGCCAAACAGGCAAGAGGGATTATTTAACTACAGACTCTGACTCAAGTGCAAATGAAGATCCGATTATTTCATCTGATAGCAGGGAAACCCTGCAATGCAAAGCACCATCCAGTAACCCTTTAGGCGCAGGGTGTGCAGAGGGAGGAGAAGGAGAAGGCACCATCGGCGGCAATTGGAAAAAGAGAAAACAGGTCTCTTGGAGACCATAGTGTCTAGTGAATTACCAGAGAATTCTGTCATTAATCTGACTCATCATGAATTGAGTGACTCGCACCTAGCGATTTTGAAAAAAGGATTGAATTTTTGTATACCGACCGATTTTAATATGGTGGACTTTAAAATTGATCTCCATAAGGCTTTTGTTTCCACTAATGCTACTAACAGTTTTTCCCCCCCAGGTGAAGTTCCCTGTGTAATCGGTCCTCTGGGTTTCTTAGCAGGTACAGGGGCCTTAGCAGACATCCGAGATGATGCCATTAAATTGTTAGAGTTAAGGGCCCGTTACAAATGGCGATATCGCTAGCAATATCGCTATAACGTCAGTTTTTGTGACGCAGCAGCGATATTGTTAGCGATATCGCTACATATGATACTTACCTCCGACCGGCTCCCCCGCTGGTTATCGCTTATCGCACGAGAACATCCTGGGCCGTTTCTTGTCGTCTGCTTCCTGCTGTGGCGACGAGCGACGCGTGGACGCGGGCGGGAGGATGTCTTCATCGCCGCGTCTGACAGGTAAGTAGTGACTGCCGACCGTTGCTATGTCGCTGGTGAGATCTGCCTGTTTGGCAGCTCACTAGCTACCACTTAGCGATGCACCAGCGATCCTGACCGGGTCATATCGCTGTCGGGATCGCTGGTGCATCGCTAAGTGTAACAGTACCCTTAAATACAACAGAAGGGGATACAATTGACGAGGAAGAAATTAAGGTTCTACCGTTTATGGGAGGATGTAAATCCACCTATATGACACCAATTTCTTCTGGTAATATAGTGGATGTCTTTGAGGCACAAGTAATTAAGGATATGGAAGCTGTTATTTATCAACACTCCTCTCCAAATTTGTCTGCAAGAGAGAAAAAAGCAATAACAGAAATCCAAAGTTGGTCTGATGTTGTAGTTCGCTCAGCGGACAAAGGAGGTAATGTTGTCCTCCTCACAAAAGAATTTTATGTGGCAGAAGCAAAGAGACAGTTACTCAATACCCAAACATATTTGATATTGAAATCAGACCCAACAAATAGGTTCAAAGAAAAGTTACGATCTCTTTTGCGCAAATATGTGGAGAGGAATGTTTTATCAAAACAAAGAGCGGAGAAGTTAATACCCGAGTTTCCGCAAAAACCTCACTGGTACCAAATCCCTAAGGTGCATAAATCTCAAACATGCCCCCCAGGTCGCCCCATCGTGTCTGGGATAGGGTCACTCACACAGCCTCTATCCCAGTACATAGATTGGTTGCTACGCCCTCTACCCCAAGAAATCCCCTCATACGTTAAAGATTCCAGGGACTTTATTAACATAATAAAAGATTTTGATTAGCAGAATAATTTCTGCATGGCCTCAATCGATATTGAGAGCCTTTATACCAGAATTCCACATAGTCAGGGGTTTGAATCTATTAGACACATTGTTGGCAGCACAGGAAAAGATCCTGAGACGGTGAATTTTATTTGTGAGACTTTGTCATTTATCCTCACCCACAATGCATTTCAATTTGATAACACTTGGTACAAACAAATAAAGGGGACCTCAATGGGCACACCCGTTGCATGCACGTTTGCAAATTTGTTCCTCGTGGATTTCAAAGAGAAATATATTTATTCGATTCTCAAACCCTTTCTGAAGCATATCCGTTTATTTGTTCGCTATGTGGATGACGTGTTCATAGTTCGGGATGGAACAGAATTTATTTTTTCATCGTTTGTGGGATGGCTAAATGACAATCAGATGAATATGAAGTTCACATATAAGTTCGGGGGCACATGTCTGGAATTCCTAGACATTAATTTGTGGGTACATGATGGGTCCTTGCACACAGAAATTTATGGGAAACTAATGGTCTCTTGCATTTTGATAGTGCACATCCATATTATGTGAAAAACTCCCTCCCATATGCACAATTCCTGAGATTGAAAAGATTTAACAGCACACATGCTGGTTATCAAAAACAAGCACAGGCTTTGAAAAAACGCTTTGAGAATAGAGGTTATCCTAGTGCAGTTCTAGATAATGCCATGTCCCGTGTTGATAACTTGAATAACTCTCAAACAGTTGCAGATAAAAACCTTGTTGCAGAAAAAAATAAAAAACGTTTCACTTTTTCATTTACTTTCTGTCCAATAGACAATTATATCAGGAGTGTCATCAGAAAGAATTGGCATTTATTAGAGAAGGACAAGGATTTAACTGATATTGTCAAGAGAGGTCCTTTGTTTGCGAGTCGCGGAAGTAAAAACTTAAAAGATCTTCTGGTCTGCAACAGATATAAAAGTTATAAAAAAAACTGGCTAGGTCTGAACAATCCTGTAGGCAATTATAAGTGCAAGAACTGCCCCTTTAAATTGACAGGAAAATCTCTCAAAATTGGAACAATTCAGCATGAGGTCCAGAAACTTTATTTCTTGTAAAACAACCCACGTTGTGTATGTCATCTTCTGTCCTTGTGGTTTTTATTATTTGGGAAAAACTATTTGTCCATTGTATGTTAGATTTAGAGAGCATTTTCAGTCTATCTCCACAGGAAAAGGGGTCCCTCGTCTGATAGAGCATGTTAAAAAAGTGCATGGGGGTAATGCATAGTCGCTGAGGTTCGCAGGTGTAGAAAAAGTATCACAGCCAACCCAAGGGGGAAACCATCATAGAATTCTCTTACAAAGAGAATCTAAGTGGATTCTACGAACAAATGCCACAGGACCTTTAGGGTTAAATGAGAAAATAGATATGGCGGTGTTTTTGTAGGAACTGCTCAGTGTTTGTATTTCCATATTTTATTATGATAGAGGTTTTTTTAACTTGTGTTTTTTAATTCTGTGTTTGATTAATTTGTTCACATGTTTCACTCCATTGGGGGGGAGTATGAGTTGGAAATCAGGAGGTGTGTCCACATGTGTGTGCTTCTAAATTTCCACCTGCCTGCATTCCAGCCTCAGGACCTGTTGAAGCGCAAGTGCGTGAAACGGCCGTCGTCCACTCTCTGTACGTTCCTCCCGTGCCAATGCCTTTTAGTCAATAAAGAATTTTCACGACAGAACGGTGAGTGCCATCACTTTTTTTTTCTCTTTTGTACATAATCAGATTACATGTTTGCTTTTCTGGATTGAGCACCCCTTCGGACGGTAGTTTGGCGGTCGGTCCAGGTGTGTGATTTTGGACTTGAATAGCAGTCATGGAACTGCTTAGGGGTTAAGGAGCAGTGCCGAATCTTCTGTCTCTTCTATTTATTTTGATTCACAGAATTGTATAACATTGGGCTAACTCAATGGAAAATTACCAATTTTTCCACTAAAATGTTGCTTTGGCCCCAAATTTTCAATTTTCGAAAGTGATAATAAGATAAAATGAACCATACAATTTTTTAATCAAAGTCTCCTTAGTGCGGCAATCCTTCCCTACTTTTGAGGCACTGTTAAAAACTCAGAAGTGAAGGATTGCCATATTATATTGCAGATTTTGAAGTTATGATTTGTGGGTGCCATGAACCACTGGTAGACCAAATGAGGTGCTAGAACAGCAGAATGCCCCATAACTGACTCCATTTTACAAACTACATCTCTCAAATAATTAATCTAAGGGTGCAGTAATCATATTGACACAAGTGTATCACTGAATTTTATACCATTGGTCAGTGAAAATAATACAATTTTTACCCCAAAAATGTTGTTTTAGCACAAGATTTTACATTTCCACATAGGGAAATTAGTAAAAATGGCACCAAAATTTGTCCCACAATTTAAGCTGAACATGGCAATATCCCAGAGTTTTACATGGAAACCCTGCTGTAAGCGCTCAATGTACTTCGCAGGATAAATGTGAGTTGAGCCTTACTGCAATCTTTGGGAGGCAGAATGAACAAATAAACAGCAGGTCACAAATTGGTTATATTTATTTTTCACATCATGCCTTGTGCAGTATGAGTCATAAGGCAGCTCTATTATTCAGGTCGATGCGATTAGAGATACCAGACAAGTTTTTGCATTTCTATATTTTATCAGTTTTTCTATATTTCTACCGAAAGAGTAATGTGAAGGCTTGTGTTTTGCTAGGCAAGTTGATATTTTTATTGGAACCATTTTCGGGCACATAACATTTTTTGATCGTTTTCTATTCCAATTTTTGGGAGGCAGAATGAACAAAGAACAGCAATTCAATAATTGTTTTTTTTTTGTTTTTTTTAAATGCCATTCACCGTATAGTGATAAGGCAGCTTTATTTTTCAGGTCAGTACAATTACAGTGATACCACATTTATATATTTTTTTATGTTATGCCACTTTTACACAATAAAAACAATTTTATAGAAAAAATTGTTTTTGCATTGCTATATTTTGAAAGCTATAACTTTTTTTATTTCTTGACTGATGGAGCTATATCATGGCTTGTTTTTTTGCGGGACAAGATGAAGTTTTTTATTTCTATTTGACTTTTTGATCACATTTTATTGCACATTTTGTTCATTATTATGATGAAAGAATATTTTTTATCCCTTTTTTACAGTATTCAGTGAAGGGCTTAACTAGTGTGACAGTTTTTAAGGGTGGGTGATTACATAAATATACCTATTTATTAGTATAGTATGGCAGAAATTAAGAAATAAAGACGCCTAATCTGAAGATTTAAATTCTGAAGTGCCCAAACCTTTAGTTTCCGAGGCAATAGATGATTAATGATGAGTAATGATTTGCTCCACCTCCCTATTGAGAAAACATGTGTAAAGGAGGGACAGGACTGTAGTCGTGACCTGTATTACTGTAGCAGCTGTGTCCAGTCCTTCCCCTACATGAAACAATACTCTTCTTCTCGGCATACCTGCATCACCAGATACAGCTTCACTCGGGCACTTTCCAGGCCATAACGGTCCCTCTTCTAGGTGACCCCATCAATGGAGACGCAGTCCAAGACAACTTTAACACTATCTTTACTTAGGATTTCGCACATTACATCCACAGTGTGTACATGATAACATTTGCTTGCTTCCTCATCTTTGCCTTGTTTGCTGTCACTTCTGTGCAGTACACGCCCAGACTGGACCATCTTAGACTGCTTCCCAGTTCCTTCCTGGCCTGACCTCGCTATAATGACATTTCCTTCAGCCTGTTTCTGTCATGATACCAGTGCTGGGTGACCGGCACTTCGGGGGTTAATGTTTTGATCTCAGTGCAGACTCTTACCTGCACACCTGGGACCTATTACATTGGCCTCTCATTGGTTCTGGGAAAGCTTCTTATAGCCTCAGGAAGCTCCCATCCCCCGTCAGTTATACTTTCGGCTTTGGCATTGTGTGGTGACCCCTGAGTGTGTTTGTGCTGTGTTCTGGTTGCTTGATTCTCTGTGTACGACTCGGTCTGTTCTCTGGATATTGCTTTGGATTCTGCTTGGTACCTTCTATGTCTGTTTGGTTTTGACTTCTGCTTGGCCCTGACTATCCATTCTGTCTCATCCCTGGTACTTTACTGATATCTATGTGTATGACCTCCGTTTTGCCTGACTCTGAGTATTTCTGTATAGTGTCCTGCCATCTCTAAAAGCAGGACTCTAAGCCCCGCCCCCTTGCAGTCACAGGACCATAGGTCCTGTGACTGCTTGCTAAACTCAGCCTCCAGAGGTCCTGTGTATCTGTACTTTCCGGCTGTACCTGACCCCGGGCCCCCCTACAGTGCGGGTGAGTCCCTGCTCAGCGGAGGCTGCACGCCGGCACTGACAGGATCCTGACATTATAACTGACCGTTAAGTTTTTGGTTTTTTTTTTTTTAAACTAATAATGCCACCATTTATTAACCACAAGTGACCATTCGTCAAATTGCAGACTGATCAGTCACAGTCGAAGGAATAGTAAAAATAATTATATCAACAGTTCACTCTCCTTGTCTTCTCCTAGCTTGTAATGAACGTTTCTTCCTTTCCTTTCAATAGTATATCGTTTAAGAATATAGTGTGGTCTTTAATGTATGAATGGTTTCCCTCTTAGCGCTGGTGGAAAAAATATAGATATAAACATGAGACAGGTCACGAATCAAGGCAACAAGCTTAATGGTTGTAGAGTTACAGGGCAACAAGCTTGATTGTAGAGTCACAGGACAAAATGCTTGACAGTTGTAGAGTTACAGGGCAACAAGCTTGATGGTTGTAGAGTTACAGGGCAACAAGCTTGATGGTTGTAGAGTTACAGGACAAAAAGCTTGGTGTTAACAAATGTTTTCACGAGATCAGCTTGTTAGCAGATTCCTTAGCATCTCCTCTGATGCAATGTTTGTTTCACACTGTGTCAGCTCCCAGCTCAGCAGACGAGAGAGTCAGGGCCAAGCAGAAGTCAAAACCAAACAGACATAGAAGGTACCAAGCAGAATCCAAAGCAATATCCAGAGAACAGACCGAGTCGTACACAGAGAATCAAGCAACCAGAACACAGCACAAACACACTCAGGAGTCACCACACAATGCCAAGGGCGAAAGTATAACTGACGGGGGATGGGAGCTTCCTGAGGCTATAAGGAGCTTTCCCAGAACCAATGAGAGGCCACAATAATAGGTCCCAGGTGTGCAGGTAATAGTCTGCACTGAGATCAAAACATCAACTCCAAGAGTGCCAGTCACCCAGCACTGGTATAATGACAGTTTCACTCCAGATGCGAATTCATCAGTCACTACATTTGGTGGCCCCTGGTGAAGCTTCTGGCCCATCTGTACCGATCTCATTGAAGCTCCAACTCACTTCATCTCCTTAGTCGAGCCAACTAAGACACGCAGTGGCCATGGGTAACGTGGGCTATAACGACTTAAGGTTACGTGGCTGCCAAGCTGGCTGCCAAGCTGGCCCCATCTGACTAAACTGCTCTTCAGCACTAAACTTAACTCCCAGCACCCCCTCCTACAATTAACACTCTATGAACATCGTATCAGGCCCCACAAGTATGCCCCCATCTAGTGGTCCGCAACATAATTACATTTACTCAGTCTATAGAGGAACTATGTACTAAGAGTGCCCTCCTCTAATGTCCCAAGAAGGATGCACTAACTTACCCAAACTATACATAGACAACAGACACATAATATTATACAATACACAATGGTAACACGTACATGTGGCAATACCATTAAAGACTGGCGATAATACATATTTTTACTTAGCAGTACCGCAAATGTTAATCAGAAACATAATACAGCAATATATACATAGTAACATAGGAGGGACAACTCTGAGGAAGGAAACAAGGAAACATCACATTTCACTTCCTTACACCTACATATTCAGTCAAGGATGCATTTATAAGGAGGCATTTTGGGCAATATCTTTAATCCAAACACTAATTCTGCTATTGGAAGTGTGCAACTACCTTATAACTAGTACCTGTACCTAGGTATTCCACGATGTAATTACTTAAAGCATCCCTCTACTTAACAACAAAAATGGCACAAGAAATTAGAGATGAGTGAAACTTGAATTCACCAGTTTCTCTAAAATTTTACAGGACAGGGGTTGTCCACTACTCAGACAACCACTTCTGAATCCCTATGTCACCCTCAATAAAATAATAACACTTACACACACCTCCAATACTGACATCATTGCAGCAGTATCGGCACTGGCTCTCCCAAGGATCCCTGCAGCCAATCAGCGCTGGCTTCACTCTTCTACAGATGGAATTGACATCTGGAGGAATTGTAAACTGTATCTATTCTCTTACGTCTTCTGGATGTCTTATTTCGCCTGAAGGAGGGGAGAATGAAGTCAGCTCTAATTGATCCCAGGTATCATGTGACATAACAATGTCACACAATCCCCTAGAGAGCCAGTGCTCACATCACTGGAACTGCACCAGAGGTGAGTATAAGTGTTATTATTTTACTGGGGGGAAACATAGGAATTCAGAAGGGGATGTCTAAGTAAGTGACAACCCCTTTAAAAGTAAAATGACAAGTTTCTCTCCCTTTATAGACAACATTTGACTCAGCTTAACTACCATTTAAACTATATTATTTTATAGGAAGAATATATGAACTTTTGCAATCTTTCTTTTGTTCTACTGTTTGGAGTCACCACCATATCCAAACTTATCAAATGTCTGATGAACTCTGGTCAAGCGGTGGGCATTACAATGGAAATCACATATTCAGCAGTAAGTCTGCCACTGGAAAAATACCACCATAACAATGGTAAACAAAATGACCTTAGTTGTGGTAATATCATTTTCAAATGTTAAACCATCTACCATTTAGAAAGTATGCAAGCCTCAGAAAATGAGTTATCTATTCAGCAAGCCAAAGAATGCTCTTACCCAGATCTGACTCACTTCATAATTTGCTAATACAACTACAGAATGTCTGTGCATTGGGGAGGAATAATCTGGAGCATATACTGTAAACTGACCTCAGTATACAAATGAAGTGGTATTTTCACTGCACTACAATAGTCTAGAATATTTATATTAATAAAGCCACATCATTATAGTTATACTAAAATTTCAGATTGGATGAAAAGCAGTTCATTTCTGCCCAGTTTTCTATAAATGTTTCTGTCTGAAAGCCGGCTTGAAAATGAAAACATATACTGGCAACGATTCTCAGGGCATTGGCTCATCGACAGTATTCTAGATTATGCAGGATAGTTTTCTTTGCCACATTTTCTGCTAAGAATCACAGCCAGCTTCTGCACAAACAAAATCTGTGATTTGTAAGATATTTTTCTTAGAAATGGTGTTGTAGCTGCCAGACCACTCACTACTTTCATTGGTTGTAATATTCACTATTTTCCATTTTGTAGACATAAAAATTTACAATGCAAGAAACATGTGTTCTCCAAATACAACAAATACAACCACTTCTGAGAAAGTTCCAATTATCACAGGAAATTCTAATAAATCTCTGCAGTATATATAATAAGTTACATAAATGTATATGTATCTATATACTGTATATACTCGAGTATAAGCCAACCCGAGTATAAGCTGACCCCCCAATTTTGCCACAAAAAACTGAGAAAACTTATTGACTTGAGTATAAGCCTAGGGTGGAAAATGCAGCAGCTACTGGTAAATTTAAAAAATAAAAATAGATACCAATAAAAGTAAAATTAATTGAGACATCAGTAGGTTAAATGTTTTTGAATATCCATATTGAATCAGGAGCCCCACATAATGCTCCATACAGTTCATGATAGCCCCATAAGATGCTCCATACAAAATACACCCCATATAATGCTGCACAAAGGATAATAATGGCCCCATAAGATGATCCATATAATAATATGCCCCATATGCTGCTCCATAAAGGTTATTGTCCCATAAGATGCTCCATAGATTATGCCCCCATAAGATGCTCCATAGATTATGCCCCCATATCCTGCCCCCATAAGATGCTCCATAGATTATACCCCCATAAGATGCTCCATAGATTATGCCCCCATATGATGCTCCATAGATTATGTTGCCCCCATAAAATGCTCCATAGATTATGCACCATGTGCTGTCCCCATAAGATGCTCCATAGATTATGCCCCATATGCTGCCCCCAGAAGATGCTCTATAGATTATGCCCCCCATATGCTGCCCCCATAAGATGCTCCATAGATTATGCCCCAATATGCTGCCCCTGTAAGATGCTCCATAGATTATGCCCCCATATAATGCTCCATAGATTATGCCCCCATATGCTGCCCCCATAAGATGCTCTATAGATTATGCCCCCTTAAGATGCTCCATAGATTATGCCCCAATATGCTGCCCCTATAAGATGCTCCATAGATTATGCCCCCATATGCGTGTCACTGCTGGCACCTGAGATATTCACCTGTCGGGGGTCCAACACTGCTTGCTGCTGTCTGGCATGTCATCTGTCAGTGACGTTCAGACTGCAGGGGGCGCGGCACGCACTAACCACATCACCGCGCCCTCTGCTGTCTGAACGTCACTGACAGATGACGTGTCAGACAGCAGCAAGCAGCGATAGACCCCGGACAGGGGAATATCGCTATACTTACCTGTCCTGGCGCAGTCTCTACAGCCCCGTTCTCCCATGGTCTCCCTTCCTGCCTTCAGCGGTCATGTGGTACCGCTCATTAAACTCATGAATATGTGCATATTCATGAGTTTAATGAGCGGTACCACGTGACCGCTGAAGGAAGGAAGGGAGATTGCGGAGAAGCTGGGGGCTGCAGAGACTGCGCCAGGACGGGTAAGTATGACCTGACACCCCCGCCCCCCTTGCCCTCCGACCCCCTGGTGTATATGACTCAAATATAAACCTAGAGGGGGACTTTCAGCCCAAAAAATGTGCTGAAAATCTCGGCTTATATTCGAGTATATACGGTGTGTGTGTGTGTGTGTGTGTGTGTGTGTATATATATATATAATATATATATATATATATATATATATACACACAGAGAAACAGAAGGGAAAGACAAGAAATGGAGGCAGAACACTGGAGGCAGAAAAATATGTGAAAGAGATAAGGAGACAGCTGGAGGACCCGGAGCTCTATGAGAGACTAAATAGTGATCCTAAATTTGAAATTGCAAAGGAAATTAAACAAGTATTGGATTATGCACTGGAGAGGCAAATAATAGATCAGGATCTCTATGACTTTTTATTTATAAAACATCCGACCACTCCGGTCATATATATTCTACCGAAAGTGCACAAGTCTCTCATAGATCCTTCGGGTCGACCGATTGTCTCAGGCTGTGATTCAATCTTGTCAAACAAAGGTGTTTATTTGGACAGTATTTTAAATCCTTTAGCTAAGCGTGCAGAGTCATACATAAAAGACACTACAGATTTTTTGATAAAAGTGGGTGAGATGAGCATATCGGGCGAGGTTTTTTTAGCCTCGATCGATGTTGTCTCATTATATAACTCCATTTCACAAGAGAGTGGGCTGAAAGCTGTAAGAAAAAAACTTTTAAATGAAAATTATTCTACAGAAACAAGAGATTTTTTTTATTCAGCTGCTGAATTTGGTTCTAACAAAAAATTATTTTCTTTTTGGTGATGATTATTTTATGCAATTAAATTACGTGGTACCACGATGGGCGCCAATATGTGTTGGAGAATGTTCTCTATTTTTCACTGCACAAGTCTGTGTTTATAGTTGTATGAATTTATATCTGGAAGAAAATGTTTTCTTAAATTCCAAAAAAATAATAAAATTCTTATTTGGATAATAGATTTCATGTTGGTTTTAGACCGTTATGCTCAGATTGGGGGTATACTGTGATTGGAGAGCGAAAGTGGAGTGGTATGGGGGTGTCATGTGTGCATGGAGCTCAGGGGCTAATACCCTTTGTAGCCTCGTTGTTGCACATAAAGCGGGGGCATCTTGCTATAGATAGCGGGGTTCGTCCCGCTTAGTGACACCGTATTGGACGTAGTTCCTTTCCCTCCATACGAGTAGCTCTTATGATTTAGTCCCCCCTATAGAAGCATTTTAGTTGCTATTAACCTGGTGCCATGAAGGTAATATAAAATAATCTTAATTTAGAAAGAAATATACTAAGGGCACCACTAAGTAAAGTATTATCTTGTTTACTAAGGTTTTTATTATATTTGTTAATATGGATATTGGGATAAGCGGTTTGGATTATTGGGCTGAGTATTTCCACCGCTGGATATCCCGGAAATGCATCATATGACCACTTCCTGTATACACCATGAGTAAAATGGCACCGCTAGCCTTATTGCCCTACTGCACATGTGTGGGCACGCAAAGGATTGTGGGATATGTAGTCTTTTTGACACAGACATGTGCAGTGAAGCATTGGGCTTGCTGACAGGTAGCGGTGGCCATGGAGGAGCTTTATAATGTGAGTGCACATGTTCCTGAATTAAGATTACACACCTGTGAGAATTTTTAATTTAAAATGCAATTATCACTTTATGGCACTGTATTTCACTTTATACCTGTTATATAGATACTTGAAAACCATGTGTGTATATGGAAGGTTTCATGCATGGTGCAGCACTTAGCACTTTATGAATCCATAAATCATGTATGTGAATAATGTATGATTTTATGTGAAATTGATTGATTAATGTTCATAGTATGTGCACCCTATAAGACTGCGTGTTTGTAACAGACTCATTGCTTGAGAAAGGATTGCCATATCCGAAACGTTGCCACGCCACTAGGCTATTAAACAGTTCACACCACTACTATGTTGGTGCTGCTTTTTTTTTTTTTTCTTATCTATGGACATAAAGGTGTCTGGAGAAGCGTGCACTGCTCTAAGGTATTTTGTGCTGTTCCTATTTTTTACATATATATATATATATATATATATATATATAAACATGCATATATACAGAGAAACAGAAGGTTGAGACAAGAAATGGAGGCAGAACGCTGGTGCCCCAATCAGAAAAATAGAGAAAACTTGTGATTTAATAGCCCATAATGGCAATATTTCAGTTCGTTTGATAACGGTTTTCATTATGAACTGAAACATCACCATTATGGGCTATTAAATCACAAGGTTTTTTTTTTTTATAGCTTTCTCATGTGGTGGTGTGGTGACTCCATTTCTTGTCTCTATATTGGTGTTTGCATTGAGGCTTGGCACCCATATTTATTTTTGCTGGTGCTACTTCTTATTTTGATTTGCTTCCATTTTGCTTTCATTTTTTTTCTTTTGTTTTTTTTTTTTTGGATCGCCCGACAGGGCAGTGGGGAGCTGCTCGGTACCAGGCCAGTTCTTAAAGGGATGTGTCACAGCGGCAGTGACCCGGTCTATGGCCCTGGGCATCCAATATAAGGGGATATTTACAAGAGAAAAATTTTTAGAGTTTGTAAAATGTTCGTGACGCCACCTGTGGTTTCTGGTCAGAGGTGACCAGCGCTGCAGAGCAGATCCTCTTGGACTGATGGTGATGCAGCAGAGTTGGTATAGCTCTCCTCAGGCAGAGCTTTGTCCCAGGGCAGTTGTTGTAGTAAAGATGTTATGTTTGATGATGATGATAGATGTAGCAGAGTTAGATAGGTGATGCAGGAATAATTAGAGGACACAATAGAGTGCAGTTTCTAAGCTTTACTCACAGTTCTGGCTGCAACCCAGATGCCTGCTTGATGCCATGTCCTCCAGGTGAGGGGTACAGCAAACTCCCAGATAGATCGGGAAACATCTTTCCAGGACTCCTTTAAGTTTGTGCCTTTCCTGGCCGTCTTACTTTGTTGGTTTCTCGCCTCTCCTAAAGTCAGTGTCCCAGGCCAGCAGCCGTGGACCTTGTCGGGTGACATTCTCTCTGCATCCCCTCGCTCCCTTATGGCTACCTTTCTGGCGAAGATAGCTGTGGCTTGTGGTGCAACGCCTAAACGTGCCTCTGCCTCCGGCTTGCCAGCTGAGTGCGATGATTATTCCACTGAACTAGGGGGCCAGTACCCCACTGCGACCTGGTCTCTCCACTACTGGATCGTGCCCCACAGGTGGCATCCTACAACGGTTTTAGGAAGTTTCGCCCCCAGCAGTTGGCCTCCAGGTACGTTTCGCCCCCGCACGTTTCGCCCCCGCACGTTTCGTCCCCGCACGTTTCGCCCCCGGAATGTTTCGCCCCCGGAATGTTTCGCCCCCGGAATGTTTCGCCCCCGGATTGTTTCGCCCCCGGATTGTTTCGCCCCCGGATTGTTTCGCCCCCGGATTGTTTCGCCCCCGGATTGTTTTGCCCCCAGCAGTTTGCCCCCAGCAGTTTGCCCCCAGCAGTTTGCCCCCGGATGTTTGCCCCCGGATGTTTGCCCCCAGCAGTTTGCCCCCAGCAGTTTGCCCCCGGATGTTTTGCCCCAGCAGTTTGCCCCCGGATGTTTCGCCCCCAGCAGTTTGCCCCCAGCAGTTTGCCCCCGGATGTTTCGCCCCCAGCAGTTTGCCCCCAGCAGTTTGCCCCCGGATGATTGCCCCCAGCAGTTTGCCCCCGGATGATTGCCCCCAGCAGTTTGCCCCCAGCAGTTTGCCCCCGGATGTTTCGCCCCCAGCAGTTTGCCCCCGGATGTTTCGCCCCCAGCAGTTTGCCCCCGGATGTTTCGCCCCCAGCAGTTTGCCCCCAGCAGTTTGCCCCCGGATGTTTCGCCCCCAGCAGTTTGCCCCCCGGATGTTTCGCCCCCAGCAGTTTGCCCCCGGATGTTTCGCCCCCAGCAGTTTGCCCCCGGATGTTTCGCCCCCAGCAGTTTGCCCCCGGATGTTTCGCCCCCGGATGTTTCGCCCCCGGATGTTTCGCCCCCCAGCAGTTTCGCCCCCAGCAGTTTCGCCCCCAGCAGGTCGCCCCCTGCTTTTTGCCCCCAGATGTTTCGGCCCCAAATTAGGCAGGGAATTTCGGCCTTGTGTTTTAGCCCTAAGACCGCTTTCACAGTAGCCACTTTCCCAAGTGCTAAGCACTGGAAAATCGCTAAGAAGATTGGCAATTTTGAATATACTAGATGGTGGCCCGATTCTAACGTATCGGGTATTCTAGAAGGGCACAGCCACGTGGTATGTTGCACAGGTTATGTAGTATATTGCACAGTCCACGTAGTACATTGCACAGGCCACGTAGTATATAGGACAGCTGACGTAGTATTTTGGACAGTCCACGTAGTAAATTTCACAGTCCACGTAGTAAATTGCACAGCGCACATAGTAAATTGCACAGCGCACGTAGTATATTGGCCAGTCAACGTAGTATATTGCACTGGTCACGTAGTATATTGCACTGTCCACGTAGTCTAGGAATGTGGGCACTATATTCGTGTTTAAAAAAAAATAATAAAGATATACTCACCTCAGCCACGGGCCCTGAAGTCCTCGCGCCTCTCTGCAGTGCTGGCGGTGGCTTCCGGTCTGAGCATAGGACCTGCAATGACGTCGCGGTCACATGACCATGACATCATTGCAGGTCCTGGACGCATAGCATCGTTCGGACCGGAAGGCACGGCGTGCATCGGAGAGAGGCGCGGAGGACAGCGCGACGTTGGAGGGTGTGAGAATAACTTTTTTTTTTTATTATTATTTTTAACATTACATCTTTTCACTATTGATGCTGAATAGGCACCATCAATAGCGAAAAGTTGGTCACACAGGGTTAATAGCAGCGTTAACTGAGTGCGGTTCACCGCGATCCGTTAACGCTGGCATTAACCCTGTGTGAGCGGTCAGCGGTGAGTGCAGGGCAGTGAAGCAGCGGCTATTTTTATGGCAGACTGTGACCGTCGCTGATTGGTCGTGGCAAAACGCCCAGTACCAATCAGCGACTTGGATTTACATGACAGACAGAAGCCGCGACCAATGAATATACGAATAAAACGTTACAGACAGAAAGACGAAAGTGACCCTTAGACAATTATATAGTAGATAAGTCAATGGCTAGAAAAGCGAGATGTTTCGGCCAGCTCTTTTTATTTTATTACAGGAGCTATTTTTGAGCACTTAGCGTTCATCAATAGCCTATATCTTATGGGTCATTACCGAGAGCGCTCACAATAGCGCTCTGAAAAATGCCAGTAAAGCACGTGCTTTGGAGTTCTAAAACAGTGGCAGCATAAGGGTGCTTTCACACTTCCGCTACATATGCACTACAGGCCGCCTGTTCGCTTCTGTAATGCCGCATTCCGCTAACCTGCAGCGGAACGAAAAGAAGAAAATGCTCTTCTTTTTGTTCTGACACTGATAGCGGAATGCGGCATTACGAAAGCGAACGGGCGGCTGCAGATCGCGGAACCCAGCCGTTCACTTCTATGGGCAATGGTCAGCTTCCACAGCAATTCACTTTCTACAACTATGAATTCAGTTCTCTCCAAACGTGGAAGGAGGAAGTTGGTCCATGAGAATCACATTTACTTATTTTCCAAATGAACCGCTGATGATGTCCATTCCATCTGGGTATGTGAAAAACGGTCGACTTGCAAGGGACGTGTTTGGACCAATGAAGAATCTGGCGAAGTTGTGAAAGTAGTCAATCTTCACAATCACGCAGCACAAGCTGCAAGACCTGAAGCAATCCGACTTGGCAATGAGGCACTCACCAGGGCAAGGGCAACACAGGTGACACCACAACAGATTCTCACAGACGTCGTTTCAGGAGCCCATTCTAATGTTGCAACTAGAGTTGAGCGAAACGGGTCGAAAAAATTCAAAAGTCGCCGACTTTTGGCAAAGTCGGGTTTCATGAAACGAAACCCGACCCTAGGATGAGGTCGGCCACGAGGTTGGCGACTTACGCGCCAAAGTCGCGTTTCAAAAGTTTGTTTTGCGCTCTTTTTCAGCCAATCAGGATCCACGGACACTGTGGGCAACGTGATGACATAGGCACGGGTCACCACCATCTTTCAGAAGGGCATGCAAGTGATTGGCTTGCTTTGGTGGGCGTCACAGGGGGTATAAAAGGGCGTGCACGCCGACCGCCATCTTACTTCTGCCGATCTTAGTATAGGGAGAGGTTGCTGCTGATTCTGTAGGGAGAGCGTTAGGCAGGGAAGAAGACAAAAAAACTGCTTCTGCTGCTAGCGATTTGGCCTGCACAACACACAAGTCACTGTGTGTGCAGTGCAAGGGGAGGCTATATTGTGGTGTATCAGTGGTGTTGGTTGTTGGGCTGCCTTCTAAGGCTTCCTGACACGCTGGCATTGCTGTTTACCCACTGCTCCGCAAACTGCTTTTTTAAAAGCAATCCAATCTCCATTATCCTCTAGTCACTTTGGTCACAGGCAGCTGTGCCATCGAGCGTGTCACATAGCGCTCAGATATCAGTGGGCCTCACACAATCCACAAGTGTCCAGTGTCCAAAAGTGTACGCAGAGATTCAAAATCTCCATTATCCTCTCGTCACTTTGGTCACAGGCAGCTGTGCCATCGAGCATGTCACATAGCGCTCAGATATCAGTGGGCCTCACACAATCCACAAGTGTCCACTGTCCACAAGTGTGTGCAGAAATTCTAAAACTCCCCTGTCCTATAGACACCTTGTACCTTGTTTTACATTACTATATAGTTTGTTGGATTTTGTCTACATTTCTACCAAATGAGGAAGGCTGGTGGAAGAGGCCGTGGAATTGGGCGGGGGTTGGCAGCTGGTAATGATGGTGTTGGTGGTGGATCTGATGGTAGTGGCAAGAGCAAAATAGGACCGAATGCAGGAGGTGCTGACCCTGCGTCATCGTCTGGCTACATAAGGCCTCGAACGCTTAGTTTTCTAGGAGTTGGCAAACCGCTTTTAAAGCCAGAGCATCAGGAAAAAGTTTTGTCTTACATTGCTGACTCAGCCTCCAGCTCTATCGCCTCCTCTTCTTCAGTTGTAAAAAGTAAAAGCACTGAGTCGTCATTGGAGGCTCATGTTCATGAACCACACCTTTCCTTGTGTCCTTCACCCCAACCAAGATTGAAGGATGACGCAGGCCATACTACTGATTACTCCATGGAGCTGTTTTCACATACCATGCCTCGATTATCAAGTGAAATGGTGAATTACCCAGGCCAAGATGAATCTGACATGGAGTGCACTGATGCACAGCCGCTGATGGATGATTCTGCTGGTACATTCACTCAGAGCACTACATTGTCCTCGCAGTGTACAGAGCCAGATTCTGACCCTGATGAGACTCAGGTGCCCCTTCCCGCACACTATACCACCATACACGGTGACACAGAGGAAGGTGCACATGACATAGAAGAGGAGGTGATGGATGACCCAGTTGTTGACCCAGATTGGCATCCATTGGGGGAAGAGGGTGCTGCTTCCAATAGCTCAGATGAGGAGCATCCACAGCAGACATCGTCATCGCAACAGCTGTTATCTGGCAGGCCCGGAGCACTCCAAAGACAGGTTCCAAACATCAAAAGAGTTGCTGGACAGCTTGTCCAGAGGGTCAAAAGATCACAGCGTGCTAGGCCGCAAAATGTCTGCCAAAGTAGGAAGAGTGCAGTGTGGCACTTTTTTGAACAAAATCCTCATGATCAGGCCAAGGTTATCTGTAAGAAGTGCGCAACGACCTTTAGCCGAGGGAAAAATCTGAAAAATTTGAATACCAGTTGCATGCTTAGACATTTAACCAGCATGCACTTGCAAGTGTGGACACAACACCAAACCTCAAGTGCCACATGTGCAACTGATCACAACGAAGGTAGTCAGCAACACTACATTGTTTCCCCCACTGTAAGCCCACCGGTTAGCACAGCAGCAAATGTTGAGGTGTCGTTGCAAGGCCACAGCAGTCAGGGAATCCCACTGTTATATCAACGAAAGACTGATTCTAGGCCATCAGAAAGAACACCAACTCCATCACCATCATCAACCCTCTCTCAGTCCGCCCTGTCCACCGCTACTTCCACCATATGCAGCTCTCAAGTCCAGCTCACCCTCCCAGACACTATGAGTAGGTCAAGAAAGTACTCAGTCTCTCATCCGCGTACACTGGGTTTGAACGCCCACATTGCCAAACTAATCTCGTTTGAGATGATGCCCTTTCGGTTGGTGGAAAGCACAGCTTTCCGCGAACTCATGGCCTATGCAGTACCACGCTATGACCTACCCAGTCGCCACTTCTTCTCTCGCAAAGCCATCCCAGCCCTCCACCATCATGTGAAAGACCGCATTGTCCATGCACTCAAGCAGTCAGTGAGCGGAAAGGTGCACCTCACAACTGATGCATGGTCCAGTCGGCATGGCCAGGGCCGTTACGTGTCCATCACTGCGCACTGGGTTAATGTGGTGGATGCAGGCTCCACAGGGGACAGCGGTGGTGGGACAGTGCTGCCTAGCCCACGGTATAGGTAACAGTTGGCTGTAGGCGTTCGACCCCCCTCCTCCTCCTCCTCCTCCTCCTCCAGAAGCGAAAGCTCGTCCACAGAGCGCAGTCGTACGAGCACTCCATCTGCAGCTGCCACTGTTGCACACGATGTGTCCCCCTATCGAGCAGCTAGTGGAAAGCGTCAGCAGGCTGTGTTGCAGATGATGTGTTTGGGCGACAGACACACCGCCGAGGTGCTGGCCGAGTACTTGAAGCGACAAACTGAGTCATGGCTGGGCAGTGTACATCTTGAGGCAGGCAAGGTAGTTAGTGATAACGGCCGTAATTTTGTGGCAGCCATAGCCCTTTCAAAACTCAGCCACATACCTTGCTTGGCTCACACCTTGAACCTGGTGGTGCAGTGCTTCCTCAAAAATTATCCGGAGTTAACCGCCCTGCTCCAGAAGGTGCGAAGACTGTGCGCGCACATCCGCCGGTCGCCTGTACACTCCGTTCGTATGCAGAAGCTGCAGCGATTGCTCCACCTTCCCAACCACCGCCTCATTATCGACATTGCAACAAGGTGGAACTCCACCCTGCACATGGTGGAGCGGCTGTGTGAGCAGAGGCAGGACATAATGCATTTGTGGGAGGATACACGGCCAGGCACTTTGAGAGCAGACATGGAGTTGACAGGCGTGCAGTGGTCGAAGTTGAAAGACCTTTGTAAAGTCCTTCAGTGTTTTGAGGAATGCACACGGCTGGTAAGCGCAGACGACGCCATCCTAAGCATGAGCATCCCACTTATGCGTCTGCTCATGCAAACTTTGACGCACCTTAAGGAGCAGGCGTCTGCAGCCAATGTTGAGGAGGAAGAGGAGGAGGGAATCCTTGATGACATTCAGCCATTGTCTGCTCAGGGACCTCTCCTGGACGAGGTGGAGGAAGAAGAGGAGGAGGAGGAGGATGATGGGGATGATTACTTAGGGGAGGAGGATGCATCTCGTGGGGCAAGTGAAAATGTTGGCGTGGCAAGGTCTGGTACAGGGTTTGTGCGTGACTGGAGGGATGTGGATTTGCCAGAAAGTGCTCCTCCACCCAGCACTCGCAGTGCATCATTGACACCGGGAACATTGGCCCACATGTCAGATTATGCCTTGCGGATCCTAAAAAGGGACCCCCGCATTGCCAAAATAATGAACGATGACGGCTACTGGTTGGCCAGCATCCTGGATCCACGCTATAAAGGCAAATTACAAAACCTCATGCCACAGGAGAACCTTGACCTAATATTGGCTAATAAACAAGAAACTCTGGTAAATCGGTTGCTTGAGGCATTCCCAGCACACAGCAGCGGTGATGGTTCTCACAAGAGCCGTACGGGCCGGGGGCAGCTTGGCAGAGGTGTTCGTGGTGCACACAGCAGAAGTGACGTTGGAGACAGGGGTTTCATGACAATGTTGTGGACTGATTTTTCAAATACCGCTCACACAACTGGTAATACTGCATCGATGGAAAGTGACAGGAGACAGCAGTTGTCAACTATGGTTGCAAACTACTTTTCCTCCCATATCGATGTTCTCCCACACAGGTCATTCCCCTTTGACTATTGGGCCGCTAAACTGGACACCTGGCCTGAATTGGCCCAATATGCCTTACAGGAGCTCGCTTGCCCAGCTGCAAGTGTGCTATCGGAAAGAGTCTTCAGTGCAGCTGGATCAATCCTGACAGAAAAAAGGACCCGTCTGTCAACCCAAAATGTGGATGATCTAACCTTCATTAAAATGAACCACGCATGGGTTTCCAAGGATTTTGTCCCACCTTCCCCTGATGACACATAGGGTGACAGAAAAATGGCTTGCTTTGGTCCACCTCTTCCTGGTACTTCACCTATTTCGCCTTTTGCATCAGCTGAATGTCCAACATCAACATATGCCACTTTCTAAAACTCCCTAACTGTGCTGCCTCCCCCCCCCATGGCCGGGGTCACCACCTACCGCACGACACCGTGCGAGTGCCGTTGCCCTGGACAGGTGGGTAGGCCGACTCTTGGGCGCGGGCACTGGCACAGGGTCCCTCATAGTGCAATCAAGTGTCTCTGACGGTGGTGGTGCACACCCGCCGTCAGACACACCGCTGTACTATGAGGGGCCCAGTGCCAGTACCGACGCCCACGAGTGGGCCCCCCTTGCTTGGCCAGGGCCCCAGCATTTGCAATCTTTACCTCTCCCTGCTCCTCCGCTGTGTAATCTGGGCCGTCAAATCCATACTGTGCCTGACACCGTCTGAGCCTGCCTCCTGAGACATATATTTTGAATGTGTACGCTATCCATACATGTTATCCGGGGATACGGTACCCTGTCTAACCTTTGTGCAATGACGTGCAATCCATACTGGGCCTAACACCGTCTGAGCCTGCCTCATGCTGTATAGACATATTTTGAATGTGTACGCTATCCATACATGTTATCCGGGGATACGGTACCCTTTCTAACCTTTGTGCAATGACGTGCAATCCATACTGGGCCTAACACCGTCTGAGCCTGCCTCATGCTGTATAGACATATATTTTGAATGTGTACGCTATCCATACATGTTATCCGGGGATACGGTACCCTTTCTAACCTTTGTGCAATCACGTGCAATCCATACTGGGCGTGAGAACGGCTGGCGAGCTGTTAAGCAAGCTACAGCACCTGTCCAGACAAGTACAGGGATTCCCTAGCGAGGAGACTTATTTGATTGTTTTCAATGTTGGGACAGCAATTTTTGGGGAGCACTATACTCTGGAGAATGATAGATGGGGCCCACCATACACTGGAACATTCCAAAGGTGGACATCAGACACTGGAGCAGCATTTACAGGGCCCATTATACACTAGAGCAGTAGAAATGGGGCCCATTATGTTTGGAGCATTATTTGGGCCCATAAGACAGTGGAGCTTCATTCATGGGGACCAACATATACTGTAGCATTATGTGGAGCTCATCATATACTGTTTCAAACATTATATGGGACCAATGATTTTGTATGGAGAAATAGATGGGCCTCGTCATGAGATGTAAAAAGTGAGGTATTTTTCATTGTACTATACCGCTATTTCTCTGCCGTATCGGAGCATGATGAGTTGTGGTATGTGTTAAAAGGGTGCTCTTTCGCCCAGGGCACATGAAAACCTGCAGCCAGCCCTCCCCCCCACAAATTTAGCCAAATAACCCCCATTTTTCAGTGCGTAACTTGTATTATGAAGTTAATTAAGGTTGATAAGCTTAAGTAAGAAGAATTGATGCTTTTTGCATTCAAATGGGCACTGTAGGTGTGTTTCCTGTCCTCCTCTCACTGCCGACTTTTATTCCCCATTGACTTACATTGGGTTTCGTGTTTCGGGACGACCCCGACTTTTCCCTATAATCGGACGATCTTGCTCGACCCGACTTTTGGAAAAGTCGGGTTTCACGAAACGAAACGCGACCCTAAAAAACCAAAAGTCGCTCAACTCTAGTTGCAACACTTCTCCCAAGGAAAGCATCACTGAAGAGGACAATACGATTAGCAAGGCAACTTGGCAATATCCCAAGGTTACCTCAAACCCTTGATCAACTTGTTATCCCCCTGGAGTTCCAGGAGATCAGTATTGATGGTGTCCAGCAGCAATTCCTTCTGCATGACTCTGGTAAGCTACTTAACCATTTAACATTGTATTAAAACAATTCCATTATGCATAATTATTGCAAAGTTTATTTTGCACAAATGTGAAAAATGCTACACTATAAGGTGCTGATATAAAATACTATGTGATTTTTGCCTTCAAGGGAAACCTTGAGAGTAATATAATGTAGTGAGGCCTACTGATTCCAGCTAGTGTTGGCCGATCACTGGAAAGATATGATCAGATTGGGCTGATCATACCGAAAGATTGGAATTAATTCTGATCCAATCTCCAGAGCTAGATGTAGTTATATATATGCACACTGTACGCCCGAACAGTGTGTGTGTATATATATGTATATATGTCGGTGGGTGATGGTGGTCTGGCACTTTTGGAACTTTGAAATGCAATAAAGGATTTGTATAGGACTTCAGGAGCGCGGAGGTCTTTCTTCATGGATGCATGTTAAGTACGGGGGAAGCCAACCCCTGCTCTAGCAGCACACTGAGTCCTCAGCAACAATCTCAGTTGAGCCACTCTTCCAGCTTTCTTGCATATATATAATGGCCCCAAGCTGCGCTGTTAAAAAATAAACAAACCCAGTTATTCAACTCTCTCTCCGGTGTCCAGCGCTGTCTCCGGCGGTGCAGGGAATTCCGAAATCCCAACACTATGCATTCTGGGTTGTGCATCACCACCTCTGCACATGTGCCGGGCTGTTCTGTGACGTGATGTGGTGCTTTCCCAGGACCGTCTAGTGAGCGGTCCTGGGATGACTCTCCACTGTAGTTATAGTACGGCAGGCACAGAGGCGGCGATGCGCCGCCTGGATTTCGGGATTCCCTGCACTGCTGGGCTAGGAGCCGGAGCCAGTACTGGACACTGGAGAAAGAGGTGAGTAACTGGGTTTGTTTATTTGTTAACAGCGCAGCCTGGAGCCATTTACTAAAGCTAAATATGCGCACACACGCTGTACACCCGTATAGTGTGTGTGTGTGTGTGTGTGTGTGTGTGTATATATATATATATATATATATATATATATAATATGCACACTGTTCGGGCGTGTATGCCCGGACAGTGTTTTCAGATTACGGAGGATTCCGATTTCTAATTCAGATCATCATCATGATCTGGCTACAAATCGGATCGTAATTTAAAATAACGATCAGCCTGAAAATCGTAATAAATTACGATCTTCAGTGATTGGACCGGCCAACACTAATTCCAAATATGCAGCATTGTACTGGCCATACCTGTCCTGGATGCTGCCCCGGAGTTCAGCCTCGCCTGTCTGCGGCATGCACGGGCTGAACTGCCATCGCCGGCTGATTCCTCGGCTCTCGTAGTTCAGTCCTGCAGATCCGTGGACAGGTCGGGCTGAACTCCGGAGCTCAGGTGAGATACGCCAGGATTTGCAGATGCGTTTTGCCTGCTGCTTCCAAGCACTTTTTAAGCACTTTGCAAGCGCTTTGGCAAAACGCTTCTGCAAATAGGGGACGTGGCCAAGCTCTGCTATGGGCGTGGCCATGCCCTGAACAGAGCATATTTGGCGTGGTTTGCAGGCATTTTTCGGGAGGTTTCCCTCTTGCCCTTTCCCATTCCTTCCGGGATCCGCCGGAAAATAGCTTTGAAGCTATTTTCCGGTGGGGCGTTTTCCGGCCCCGGCCGGAATCCACCCGTAACCCGCACCATAGACATGAAAGGGCGGGTTTCAGGCAGGAAACACAGCACGGAATACGCCTGTAAATCCAGCTTGTCTGGATAAAGCCTGAGGCCTCGTGCCCACTGACGGAAGGGGATTGTGGAGCGGCATCTCCGCAGCGGCTGTAATTGCGGTAGCAATTGCAGATCCCACAGAAATCTACTTGTGCCTGCAATTGTGGCCACTATTTTGGTACCCTAATTCTGTATCAAAATCTTCACTTAACTCTATGGATTTAGGTGCAGGTTTTAGTGCAGGATTTCAGCCCCTTGTCTGAATGGCTGGAATTTTGTTTGTATAATGGCAGCATACATTGACATGCTGCACTGCATGTTTTTTTTTTGTAAACAAAATTTTTTCATCAACATGTGGATGGGATTTACACATTAATGCTGCATATGACCCCAGCCCAATGGGACCATTCAGTTAAGTCTTAGGCCAAAAGCACACTGGTGATTTTACTGGCGTTTTTTGCGTCCTGTACAATCCTCTCAATGAGACAGCATAGGCAGCGCGGACGTCACGAACGTCCGCGCTGCCCACCCGATGACTAGCGCGCCCATCCGCCTGAATAGGAAAGAAAAAAGAAGTTCCAGCGCCAGGAATGGAAAATTAAAAATCCATTTTATTGTGCCATTGCATATTAAAATTCCAGCAGGTACAGCATATCTGTCAGATGACTACAGAACAACGCGTTTCGACGCCTCAGGTCTTAATCATGATGAGAACATGATTAAGACCTGAGGCGTCGAAACGCGTTGTTCTGTAGTCATCCGACAGATATGCTGTACCTGCTGGAATTTTAATATGCAATGGCACAATAAAATGGATTTTTAATTTTCCATTCCTGGCACTGGAACTTCTTTTTTCTTTCCTATTATTGATTGACTGCCTAGTCAAATCCGTGCGCAGGATCTGGATCCTACCAGCAAGGCAGTGCGGTGAGCTGGATTAATTTCTCTTTTTTTATTTACATCTTACCTGAATGGAATGCCCCATTCAGGCGGGCGGCCCTCCCAGTCGTTCATTCAGACGTCCAGCCGCACGCCGCGTCTGGATACGGCTGTCAACTAGACGGCCGTACAGCATGGCGGCGATCGGCCGTGCTGAACGGCCGTCTAGTTGAAGGGTCTAAAGGTACCCTAAAAATGTGACCTATTTCAAGTTTGGAAGTAATTTTAATTTTAAACAAAAATATATAATTTTCCACTGGGACAATATATGTTGTAAAAAACTATTGGTTGGCCCCTTCACACTAGATTTTGCTTCAGTTTTTTTATTATGAAATCAGAAAATCTGGAGCAAAATGTGAGTATTTAATGTGAGATATGAACAGAGGCTTCTGATTAGGATATTTTTTTTGTGAATTTATCCCAAAACTCTGCTGCTTGTTACACTTTTTCTGTTATTTCCTCTACTAATACTTTCATTTTAAATTAGGAAATGGACACAGCCGTATGTTGATATTTGGAACAAGAGACAATCTCCAACTACTGGCACAAAGTAAAGAGTGGTTTGCTGATGGCATGTTTTTCACTACACCAGCCTTGTTTAAGCAACTTTACACAAACCATGTAGTCCACAGCGGCCTTGTTGTTCCTGTAGTGTACACCTTGCTGACAGACAAGAGCCGTTCTACATACCAGAGGTTGCTGCAAGAGCTGAAGAACTTGCAGCCTGGACTGCAGCCAGACAACCTGATGTTGGATTTTGAACTAGCTGCAATACAGGCATTTGAAAGTGAATTCCCCAACCTTGTGAAGACTGGTTGCTTTTTCCACCTTTCACAGTCGGTTTGGCGTAAAGTTCAAAATGAAGGACTCAAGATGCAATACCAAGGTGACCATGAATTTGCCCGTTGGATACGCATGATACCTGCCCTGGCCTTTCTACCACCACAGAATGTTGTGCAATCATTTGAAGAATTGGTGGAAGATCCTGACTTTCCACAAGAAGCAATACCTATTGACAACTATTTTGAAGACAGCTATATCGGTCGAATGAATCGCAGAGGACGTCAAGCACCTTTGTTTCCAGTTCAATTCTGGAATGTGTATGAACGAACATTGAATGATCAACAGCGAACAAATAATGATGTCGAAGGATGACACCATAGCTTTCGAGAAACATATGGTACTCTTTTCCAAAATATATACCGGTTCATTAACTGTCTGAAACATCAGCAAGAGCTCCATAGTTTTGAAATTATTCAGATAATAGCAGGAAATCCCATCGCTGCAAGAAACAAAGTATGCTGCAATTTCAGCAAGGGTTAAACGTATCGTGCAAGATTTCAATAATAGAAGCTTGATGGATTATCTGAGAGGCATTGCCTACAGCTTTGCTTTTTAGTTCATGGTCACATATTGTATGTTTTGAGAGCAGTGTTTTTAGCTGTAAAATGGATTCTAGAGGGCGTGGCTGCACAGTTGCATGCAGCTAACAATATATTCCCTATGATGTATAAAGGGCTGCTGGTTTACAGCCCTCTGCAAAGCCCCCACCCTATGTGTTCCATCCTGTAACGGCTTTACACAGGCAGGGGGGGCCCTCCTCTTGTCCAGGACAGAGCACATGAGCGGAGGGTGAAGGGGAGCTTTGCAGAGGGCTGTGAACAAGCAGCCCTGAATGTATCATAGGGAGCCAGGATCCGTTCTGCTCCCAAGGGGGCACGACCTCCTTATTAACCAATGAAATCCTACTATTTTCCTGTCTGTTTGTAAAATTACTCATCTAGAAAACAAAGTTTGAGAATAAAAAAAACTAATTTGATCAGAATTCTATATCTTAGACTCATATGGTGTATTATTAGTGATAAGCAAACCTGCCAATGTTCAGTTCAGGCAGGTCTTTCCCGGATGCGAAAGATCCAGGAGCAAATTGCTAGAGGCAAAACATCCAGGGATGAACATCCGGGGGCGAAACAACCGGGGGCCAACTGCTGGGGGCAAACCATCCAGGGGCGAACTGCTGGGGGCGAAACATCTAGGGGCAAAACATCCGGGGGCGAACTGCTGTGTGCGAAACATCCGGGGGCGAACTGCTGTGTGCGAAACATCCGGGGGCGAACTGCTGTGGGCGAAACTGCTGGGGGTGAAACATCCGGGGGCGAACTGCTGTGTGCGAAACATCCGGGGGCGAAACATCCGGGGGCGAACTGCTGGGGGCGAAACATCCGGGGACGAAACATCCGGGGGGAACTGCTGGGGGCGAAACATCCGGGGGCGAACTGCTGGGGGCGAAATGTGCGGGGCGAAACAACCTGGGGGTGAAATGTTCGGGGGCGAAGTGTACCTGGGGGAGAAATGCTGGGGGTGAACTGCTGGGGGCGAAACTTACAACTCCCTCCTACAACTCCCCTCCAGGAGCTTCCTTCATTCTGTTCCCTTCATCTTCTCCAGGGAGCTGCTTGTCGGCACGTCTGCTCCCTTCCACTTCCTCCTCACATTCTGCCTAACTCTGAACTGTTCTTCCCGCTCTCCTTCTGTTACACTCCACCTACCCCCAACACCCTTTCCTACCCAGCATGTATGATAGGTGTCCCTGCTACTGTAGTATGTGTGGGGTGTGAATGTCGGGGTCCTGTGGGGTGCTCCCTCCTTACCTGGGTGAGGTGCAGCACCTCTGTGGCAACTGAGCCCTCAGGGGCGCCACATTTTTATATATATATATATATATATATATATATATATATATATATATAACGGCAAAGCAAGGTCCAGCAATAACGTGAGCAATCCAGGATGCTGTTAAAAAATTATTTCTTTTTATTCATAAATCCATTAAAATGCAATGGTCCAAGCAGTTCAAAACAGCAATAACGCAGGAAAGTAGTGCAGATAGGACATAGGATAGATAGATAGATATATATATATATCCTATGTTATATGTAACAAGTAAACACAAAATGTATCTATTAAGATTATTAGTAATGGAGAAAGAAATCCAAACTTGCTTAGCCTTTGTGAAAAAGTGATTGCCTCCCTCCATTTAAAACATAAATTAATTGTGGTTTATCAAATCTTTGGAAAGCTGAGTTCAAATTCAACTCGCCACACCAAGGCCTGATTACTGACACACCTGTTCTCAATCAATAAATCACTAAATCACTTAAATGGGATCTGCCTGACAAAGTGAAGTAGACCAAAGGTACCTCAAAAGCTAGATATCATGCTGCAATCCAAAGAATTTCTGAAACAAATGAGAAACAAAATAATTGAGATCTATCAGTCTGGAAAAGGTTATAAAGCCATTTCTAAAGATTTGGGACTCCAACAAACCATAGTGAGAACCATTATCCATAAATGTCAAAAACATGGAACAGTGATGAACCTTCCCAGGAGTGAACAGCCTACCAAAATTACACCAAGAGCACAGCTATGACTCATCAAAAAGGTCACAAGACCCCACAACAACATCCAAAGAACTGCAGCCTCACTTGCCTCTGTTAAGGTCAGTGTTCATGACTCCACCAAAAGAAAGAGACTAGGCAAAAATGGCCTGCATGGCAGAGTTCCAAGGCAAAAAACCACTGCTGAGCAATAAGAACATAAAGGCTGGTCCCAATTCTACCAGAAAACATGTTGATGATCCCCAACACTTTTGGGAGAATACTCTGTGGACTGATTAGACAAAAGTTGAACTTTTTGGAAGGTGTACGTCTCATTACATTTGGAGTAGAAGTAACACAGCATTTCAAAAAGGGACATCATACCAATAGTAAAATATGGTGGTGGTAGTGTGATGGTCTGGGGCTGCTTTGCTGCTTCAGGACCTGGAAGACTTGCTGTGGTAAATGGAACCATGAATTCTGCTGTTTACCAAAAAATCTTGAAGTATAATATCTGGAAATCTCTTCAAATTTTAACCTTTAGCTGAAGTGCAACTTAGGTTATGCAGCAGGACAATGATCAAAAACATACCAGTAAGTCCACCTCTGAATGGCTTAAGAAAAAAAAAAATTAAGACTTTGGAGTGGCCTTGTCAAATTCCTGACATTAATCCAATTGAGATACTGTAGCATGACCTTAAAAAAGCGATTCATGCTTAGAAACCCTCAAATGTGGCTGAATTATAACAATTCTGAAACGATCAGTGGGTCAAAATTCCCCCAGAGCAGTGTTTCTCAACTCCAGTCCTCAAGACCCACCTACAGGTCAAGTTTTCAGGATATCCTTAGCATTGCACAGGTGATTTCAACACCTGCTCAAGCATTAATTCCATCACCTGTGCAATACTAAGGAAATCCTGAAAACATGACCTGTTGGTGGGTCTTGAGGGCTGGAGTTGAGATATACTGCTCCAGAGCATTTAAAAGACTCATTACCAGTTGTTGAGAATGCTTGATTGAAGTTGTGGCTGCTAAAGGTGGCCCAACCAGTTATTAGGTTTAGAGGCAATCACTTTTTCATGCATGGTCTTGTAGATTTGGCTTTCTTTTTCCTTTAAGAATACCTTCATTTAAAAACTGAGCTTTGTGCTTTTTTGTATTCTTTGTCTATTATTTAAATTTGTCTGCTTATCTGAAACATTTAAGTGTGACAAACGTGTGTGTGTGTGTGTGTGTGTGTATATATATATATATATATATATATATATATATATATCTCCTGCTCAAAGAAATAAAGGGAACAGAAGCAGCCTGTTGCAAATGGAATAGTGTTCCCTTTATTTTTTTGAGATATATATATACACATACACAGTGGGTACGGAAAGTATACAGACCACTTTAAATTTTTCACTCTTTCATTGCAGCCATTTGGTAAATTGAAAAAAAAAAATCATTTTTTCCTCATTAATGTACACTCTGCACCCCATCTTCACTGAATAAAAACAGAAATGTAAAAATTTTTGCAGATTTATTAAAAAAGAAAAACTGAAATATCTCATGGTCATAAGTATTCAGACCCTTTGATCAGTGTTAAGTAGAAGCACCCTTTTGAGCTAGTACAGCAATGAGTCTTCTTGGAAATATTGCAGCAAGTTTTTCACACCTGGATTTGGGAATCATCTGCCATTCTTCCTTGAAGATCCTCTCCAGTTCTGTCAGGTTGGATGGTGAATATTGGTGGATAGCCATTTTCAGGTCTCTCCAGAGATGCTCAATTGGGTTTAGGTCAGGGCTCTGGCGGGCCAGTCAAGAATGGTCACAGAGTTGCTCTGAAGCCACTCCTTTGTTATTTTAGCTGTGTGCTCAGGGTCATTGTCTTGTTGGAAGGTGAACCTTCGACCAAGTCTGAGGTCCAGAGCATTTTGGAAGAGGTTTTCATCCAGGATATCTTTGTACTTTGCCGCATTCATGTTTCCTTCAATTGCAACCAGTCATCCTGTCTCTACAGCTAAAAAACACCCCATAGCATGATGCTGCCACCACCATGTTTCACTGTTGGGATTGTATTGGGCAGGTGATGTGCAGTGCCTGGTTTTCTCCACAAATACCATTTAGAATTATCACAAAACAGTTCTAACTTCATTTCATCAGACCAGAGAATCTTTTTTTTCTCATAGTCTGGGAGTCCTTCATGTGATTTTTAGCAAACTCTATGCGGGCTTTCATACATCTTGCACTGAGGAGAAGCTAGTGTCGGGCCACTCTGCTATAAAGGCCTGACTGGTGGAGGGCTGCAATGATAGTTGACTTTGTGGAACATTCTCCCACCTCCCTACTGCATCTGTGGAGTTCAGCCACAGTTTTGGGGTTCTTCTTTACCTCTCTCACCAAGACTCTTCTCCCACAATTGCTCAGTTTGGCTGGATGGCCAGGTCTAGGAATACTTCTGATTGTCCCAAACGTCTTCCATTTAAGGATTATGGAGGCCACTGTGCTCTTAGGAACCTTGAGTACTGCAGAATTTCTTTTGTAACCTTGGCCAGATCAGTGCCTTGCCACAATTCTGTCTCTGAGCTCCTGGGCCAGTTCTTTTGACCTCATGATTCTCAATTGGTCTGATATGCACTGTGAGCTGTGAGGTCTTACAGCTCTGGCAAAAATAAAGAGACCACCACATCAAAACTCTGTCATGGGCAGCCCATTCTCCAGACCTGAACCCCATTGAAAACCTCTGGAATTTAATCAAGGAGATGATGGATAGTCACAAGCCATCAAAGAACTGCTTAAATTTGTGCACCAGAAGCAGTGTGAAAGACTGGTGGTAAGCATGCCAAGACGCTTGAAAGCTGTTTTTAATAATCATGGCTATTCCACAAAATATTGATTTCTGAACTCTTCCTGAGTTAAAACATTAGTATTGTTGTTTCTAATTGATTATGAATTTGTTTTCTTTGCATTATTTGACATCTGAAAGCACTGTTTGTTTGTGTTTTAATTTTGACCATTTCTCCTTTTCAGAAAAAAAACCCCAAAATTTATTGCTTGGAAATTCAGAGACATGTTGTCAGAAGTTTGTAGATTAAAAGAACAATTTACATTTTACTCCGAAATATATCTATAAAGAGAAAAATCAAACAAACTGAACATTTGAAAGTGGTTTCTTAATTTTTGCCAGAGCTGTATATAGTCATGTGTGTGCCTCTACACATCAAGTCATATCAGTTTAATTAATCATAGAACCATAGAATGGTAGAGTAGCAAGGGATCTACTGGGTCATCTGGTCCAGCCCCCTGCTCAAAGCAGGATTCACTAAATCATCCCAGACAGATATCTGTCCAGCCTTTGTTTGAAGACTTCCATTGAAGGAGAAATCACCACCTCTCATGGCAGCCTGTTCCACGCATTGATCACCTCACTGTCCAAAAGGGTCTGAAAACAAATCACCATGTGATATTTCCATTTTTTTTTTTTTTAATTAATTTGCAAAAATTTCTACATTTCTGTTTTTTTCAGTCAAGATGGGATGCAGAGTGTACATTTATGAGAAAAAAATGAACTTTTTTGCACTTACCAAATGGATGCAAAGAAACAAAGTACATATATATATATATATGCCTAGAAATGCACGTGAATTATAGTACTACTAGGGTAATTTACAGTAAAGTCCACAATACACTGTACAGTAGACAGCTGATGGCCGAATGATGGCTTGGCTGATCTTTTGGCTGACACCTTCCACACCTGACTCTCACATTACAGATTCTTATCTTCCCTGACAATCAACTGTTTTGGAGGTCTATAGACATTTTTCTGTTACCTGAGCCTGTTGATGTCAGCAGGTTTGACCAACACTGATCTAAAGTGTATGGGGACCTTAACACTAGATGCATGTATATGTCAGTAGTGACCACACAGTAGATTGAGCTTTGAAGGTAGCAGGCCTGGATTGATAAAATCTGCCGAGCTGGGCAGATGCCCGCTGGGCCAGCGGCTCTGAGCTATAAAATGGGCCGCCAGCACTTTCGATCTTCTGCACAGGCCCTCCTTCGTGCTTGCGCATGCTCGTCTGTGGCCCTTGTCAGAGCCATGAAGCAGGAGAGTGCACGCACCAGTGACTGTGCAGAAGTAAAGCCTGCCCCGCATTTTTGCCGCCCTGGGTTCAGCTATTCGAAAAGGGGGCATGGCATGCAGAAGAAGACTGGCCAATGAGCATCAGAATGAGATAAGAGCTGATTGACCAGTGCTCCTGTCTTCCAGCACTGCATGTCTGAGGGACAGAGCATGCGACATGCGACCAAGCTACAAGGTCAGCCATATCTACCTGTGTGTGCTCCCAGGAGAACTAGAGAAGCAGCTCAATTCTCCACGGTCACATCTTCTCCTGCTCTGGTCCACAGCACCGGCAAAGAAGGAGAGAACAGGGGAGGTGCTGGAAAAGTGCTGCTGTGAGCAGGAGGAGATGCACATGTGTATCAGCCTCTCCTGCAGCACAGAGGAGTGTCTGTTGTGTATGAGGAGTCTGTCGTGTGTGTGTGTTACTTGTGTGTGAGGGATCTGTAGTGTGTGTTTTGTGTGTGAGGGATCTGTAGTGTGTGTTGTGTGTGAGGTGTCTGTAGTGTTACTTGTGTGTGTGAGGCATCAGCCAGAGCCACCGGACTACTAATATCCCACATCATCCCGTCAGCCAGAGCTACCGGACTACTACCCCTAATATCCCACATCATCCCGTCAGCCAGAGCCACCGGACTACTACCCCTAATATCCCACATGATCCTGTTAGCCAGAGCCACCGGACAACTACCACTAATATCCCACATCATCCTGTCAGAGCCACCGGACTGCTACCCCTAATATCCCTCATCATCCCATCAGCCAGAGCCACCGGACTACTACCCCTAATATCCCACATCATCCCGTCAGCCTGGGGCCAGAGCCAGTGCGCTGAGTGGAACGGTCCTAACTTCCTTACCCGGGATCCCTTTAAGAGAGGCCTGGCATCAGAACCAGAGAGCTGAGTGGAAATGCCCTAACTTCCATACCAATGATCCCTTTAAGAGAGACTGGGGTCAGAATCAGAGCGCTGAGGGATTTATCCTAACTTCCATACCGGGGATCCCTTTAAGAGAGGCCTGGGATCAGAACCAGAGCGCTTAGTGGAATTGCCCTAACTTCCATACCAATAATCCCTTTAACAGACCCTGGGGTCAGAACCACAGCGCTGAGTGGAACGGTCCTAACTTCCATACCGGGGATCCCTTTAAGAGAGGCCTGGGGTCAGAACCACAGCGCTGAGGGATTTGCCCTAACTTCCGTACAGGAGATCCCTTTAAGAGAGCCTGGGGTCAGTACCAGAGCATTTGAAGGCAATTACCCTGACTTCCATATCGGGGATCCTTTTAAGAGAGGATTGGGGTCAGAACCAGAGTGCTGAGTGGATTTGCCCTGACTTCCATACCAATGATCCCTTTAATAGAACCCTGGGGTCAGAATCAGAGCGCTGAGGGATTTGCCCTAACTTCCATACAGGAGATCCCTTTAAGAGAGCCTAGGGTCAGAACCAGAGCACTTGAAGGCAATTGCCCTAACTTCCATACTGGGGATCCCTTTAAGAAAGCCTGGGATCAGTACCAGAGCGCTGAGGGATTTGCCCTAACTTCTGTACAGGAGAGAGCCTGGTGTCAGTACCAGAGCATTTGAAGGCAATTGCCCTGACTTCCATATTGAGGATCCCTTTAAGAGAGGCATGGGGTCAGAACCAAAGCACTGGATGGCTTTGCCCTGCCTTCCATACCAGGGATCCCTATAAGAGGGGCCTTGGGTCAGAACCAGAGTGCTGAGTGGATTTGCCCAAACTTCCATACCGGGGATCCCTTTAAGAAAGCCTGGGATCAGAACCAGAGTGCTGAGGGATTTGCCATAACTTCCGTACAGGAGATCCCTTTAAGAGAGCCTGGGGTCAGTACCAAAATGCTGAGTGGATTTGCCCTAACTTGCATACCAATGATCCACGGGAGGGGGGGATTCATTTCTGTCATATGCTCTATGCTCCTGTCTGGGGGGCAGACAATTTATGGGAGCTTATGTTCCCAGGGATGCTAGATTTCTCCCACCATGTCAGTGTCTGCTGAGGTGTTGTCAAGTGGGAAAACTTGCTCATAGCAACCAATCACAGCACAGCTTCTTTTAACCAGCTCTCGTGAAATGAGAGATGCTTAGTGATTGGTTGCAAGGAAAACTGTTGCACATAGCAACCAATCACAGCTCAGCTTTTTTTGAACAGATGTGGTGAAATTAAAGATGCTTCGTGATTGGTTGGTGAGACACACACACATATATATATATATATATATATATATATATACATACATACATACATACATACATACATACATACATACATACATACATACATTCAGTTTTATATATAGAGATGATATCTTTGGCAAATCAGCTGGCTTTATTCTCTTCTCCTACAGACATAATTGACATCCGGTGGAAGTGAAAAGGCAGCTACAGCTCTCGCTTCCTCTGGATGTCTGATTTGTCCGCAGGAGAGGAGAGCAAAGCCAGCGAAGATTGTCTGCAGGGATTATGTGACATAACAATGTCTCGTGATACCCAGGAGATCCAGTGCCGACACTGCAGGAATGGTACCAGCACCAAAAGTGACTATAGGTGATATTATTATACTGGGGGGAACAGAGATTCAGAAGGAGTCGTCTCAGTAGTGGACACCACTTTTTTAAAGGGAATTTGTCATGTCAAAAAATGCTGTTAATCTGTACATATGGGTGTAACCTGCAGGTTAATAGCATTCTAAACATGCCCTGCCGCCAGAAGGAAATTGACTTTATTACATTGTGTTTCAGTAATAGAGGTGTGCCTTCAGTCACTGCTCAGTACATAGTGAGTGGCAGCTATAACCATGCTCCGGCACTGACTGACGGACGGCTCTATACATAGTGAGCAGCAGCTGTAACCATGCTCTGACACTGACTGACAGCCGGCCCTGTAGTGATGCACAGCTGAGCCGGTTATCAGTCAGTGCCGGGGGCTATGTACTGAGTGGTGACTGAAGGATCACTGGCCGCTTCTCTGTGACTGAAGCTGGAAGCCTCTGGGACCAATAAAGTTCAAATAATCCCATATTTGTAGGGTTAATAGCATTTGGGATGTGACAGGTTCACTATAAAGTAGTTGTTCCCCAGTGTGTTGAATGAAATGCAAGAGTACTTACTTCAGGAGGACCAGCGCAGATATCATGACATTGTTTATGGCACAAGAGCAGCCTGTTATCATCAAACCATAATACGAAGGCTGCAGATCATCAACGTCCTCTGATAGTCTGCAGCGCTTATGTCATGTAAACAATGTCATGAGAAGGCTGGGGGACACAGGACTCAGAATGGAGGAGTGTCACCAGTCCAAGTGGTGAGAAGGCATTTTTTATTTTATTGCGTACAGTAGGAGCGTCCAGAGGGGTTGTCTTCTCGTGAACAATCTAATGTGGAAACAATGCATTTTCTGTGATCAGTGCTGTATTTCTTAGCATATTCTGCAGTGTGATAATAGTTTGCAGGCCGTCTGAATTGAACTGATGTCTATTCCCCCTATGGCCACTGCAGCTTACATATGTAAAGTGATTGTTTAACACATTTGATTGGTGTAACAATTTTTTTATTTATGCCAGGGCTGCTTTTTGGTCCCAGTCCGGCCCTGGCAGGTAGCTCGTTGTTTGGGAATCAGGAAATATTGATATAAAGCCATCACTTCATTTGTTTAATCAGAAAATAGCCAACTTATACAGAGGATTATGAGACTCAACCAGCACTATTACCTAGCCTAGATCATATGTATTCTATGCTAAGGTAAGATAGATCATATGGCAGTTCAGGGCACAGCGGAATGGTAGTGCATGAAGAAAAGATGATCAAATGTAATTAGTAATCTTGATAAACATCGGATATGGCTCTTGAGTGAACACTCATTTAGCCAAAATCTAAAGGTCCCAACCTACTGAAACTCTCAAATGAACATACATGTTTATTCAATCCCATCCTGCAAAAGCATGTAAAGGGGGTTTTACACATAGCGATATCGCTAGCGATTATCGCTAAAGCATCACCAATTTGGTGACGCAGCAGCGATATCGCTATGTGTGATACTTACCTCTGACTGGCTCCCCCCCGCTGTCCATTGCTGATCGCGCGAGATCTCGCAGCTCCATTTCTCGTCGTCTGCTTCCTGCTGGCGCCGACAAGCGACGCGTGGACGCGGGCGGGAGGACGTCAGGATCACTGCGTGTGAAAGGTAAGTAACGACCGCTAGATCGCTGCTGCATCACTGTGAGATCTTCAGGTGTGGCAGCTCACTAGCGATCATTTAGCGATGCACCAGCGATCCTGACCGGGTCATATCGCTGGTTGGGATCGCTGGTGCATCACTAAATGTAAAGGGGCCTTAACTGTAAGCCTGGATTGCCAATCATTTACTGGGCAAACAACCAATGATCATGTGATCGACATGACCAATGGAAGCATCAGCATTGCCACTGCCTCTCTTCACTACACTGCGACCATAGAGTACTATGTAGCTTGGAAAGGAAAAGACAAACAAAAACGCTTCTTCCTCTTTTGCTTAGGCCTCTTTCACACTTCAGTCTTTTGATGTCAGTTCCAAACCGTCAAAGTGTGAAAAAACGAGAGAGAGAGAATTTTTTTGCATGTTCCAGAACGGCATTTAGGGTTAAATTACATGAATAGAAGCTTTGCCGGGTATGCACAGAGAAAAAAACGTTACTTTGTCCGTCTAGTCCGTACGGCGGATGCTGAAATACAAACGGATCCGTCAAATAAAGGATGCAACGGATGACCATCTGTCACAATCTGCCACTAATGCAAGTCTATGAGAAAAAAAGGATTCCGCCAAAAAAACGGATCCGTTTTTTTCCAAAAAGGGCGGATTTCGACTGACGTAAAAAAACTGAAGTGTGAAAGAGGCCTTAGACTGAATGCAGTTATGTCAAAAGATGTAGCTGCAGATTTAGAAACATCCCGCCTGCTGACAAAAAATGAACTTTTTTTCTATGACATTTTCCAATGTTGCCAAAGTGGCGGGACCTTTAAAAAATAGTACGTGTTACTTGCCACTCTAAATGCCCACCGCCATCATCCAATTTAGTCACTAGAGATGCTGGAGCTGACGAAGTCCAGAGTAGGAAGTAACACATTTCTTACATTATTAGATGAGCCACTGCCAATTTCTTTTGACAGCAGTATATCTCCTGGCACAAGAAAGATGAGGAAATCTATCATGCCTAATTCCTATGTTACTCAGGGGACAACCATCGAATCCTTTTAATATTGGCATAATCCTCTGGGCATGCATGATGCTTTGTCTTTTGTGGGGCTATGCATTTCAACAATGTGGATTGCATTTTTTTTCATACAAGTAGGTTGAAATTTGGGTGATACTGGAGATGCCAATAATAATAATAATCTTTATTTTTATATAGCGCTAACATATTCCGCAGCGCTTTACAAGTTTGCACACATTATCATCACTGTCTCCGATGGGGCTCACAATCTAAAATCCCTATCAGTATGTCTTTGGAGTGTGGGAGGAAACCGGAGTACCCGGTGGAAACCCACGCAAACACGGGGAGAACATACAAACTCCTTGCAGATGTTGTCCTTGGTGGGATTCAAACCCAGGACTCCAGGTCTGCAATGCTATCCACTGAGCCACCGTGCTGCCAATAAAAATTCCTATGGTGTGATATTTTATTACAAGGGTTTTTTTCATAATTTTATCATCAATGTGTCATATGAACTTCACATATGTGAAAAAAAGCCCAAAAAAAGGTTTACAAGGTTTTTTCTATTCATCTGTGTGCTATTTATTTTTTGACCAGACCCACTCACTTGAATAAATGAGTTTGAATGACAAAGTGGACTAGAGTAGGGCATGTATCTGTTGTTGTTTTTTCTTTTTTATGTGGATAACAGTTCTGCAAAATAAAAGGTCTTTTGAAGAGCTCTGCAAAACAGATTGTGCCTTTGTACTGTCCAAGGAAAAAAAGCCTTACACAACAAATATAAGTACAGCATTTAATTTCATTTGTAAGTTTATTGTCACCTGCATGTACTTGACTACAGGTCGCAACCTCTTTCTTTTCTTTATGCTTTTAAAGAGGCCCTTTCACAAAATTATTCATGTTAAACTAGATACACAATTGAATAGTGGCTGCAGAGCTGAATAAAATATGTTGGGAGTCTTTTTTGCCTCTACATTGATACAATAGAAATCAAAGTATTTGGCACTTAACTGTTATGCAGCTGCAATGCAGTTTTATGTGTGTGCTCCACCTGTTGGCAACAGAGGGGAGGAGGGATTGCACACTCCCAGGGCAGGCCTGCACTGCAGCAGCCAAGGCCACCACCAGGTGGAAACAAAAACTTCCAAAGCCGGGTCAGCAACAAGCAGTCATACGAAGCACCAGAGGTCACAGCAAGAACGTGGTCAGAAACAAGCCAATAGGTCAAAACCAGACGGGCGTGCGGTAGTGGGGGGAAAAATGGAAGGGTAATCAGAGACAAGCCAGGGGATCAGAAACCGGAGAAAGCTAAACAGTACCAAAACGGAGGACAGAAACTTAGGTCAGGGACCAAGCCAGGTCATACACACAACAACGGACATGAAAGCAGAGAAACATGATTACTTACAAAGTAACCTAGGTTAGATGCTCTAGCCGAGGGACCAGAACTATCACCGATGCCAGACGTAAGTCATATGGCAACTAAATAGCCGCCCTAACACCAGAGAGAGGCAGATACAATTAACCCCTGTCTGACCAGGACAGGATAAAGACAATACCCCATCCTGAATCATGACATTAACAAGGTAACTTTTGGTAAGTCCAAGTGGGTGTTATCAAATAGTTTTCAGTGATAACGTGCACTTCTTCACCCTGTATGATACTAACCAATCATAAGCAACAGCAACACACTGGAGAAAAACAACAAGCTCTCACCATAGCTTAGAGCAAGTTTCTCAGTATGTGACATTTATGACACACAACCATACTCTCCTGCATGATTAGAAAGTGCTGAAGTAAAGCACAGATGACTAACATCTTTCAGATAAGGTCTCTGGTGGAGGAGCAGTGTAGAGGTGTTCAGATGAGTCACATTTTAAACCCTTCTAACAGTTCTCTTCCTCTCATAGCATGGTCAGCTCTGCTCTGCTCCCCCTTCCCCCCACACCACTTCTCCAGAGATTAAACAAATCTGTCAGTAATGACATTTCTGTCTGTTGTGCTTAACCTGTAACCTTTCTACAGTGAGATCAGGGAAGGGAGTCATTAGATCTCACACAGGAGCAGCCCAGACTGTAGAGCAATCACAGACATAAATGTGTCACACACTGAGAAACCTGTTCTAAGCTATTGTCAGGCATGTTCTCTCTTCTGTGTGTTTCAGCCTGCTCATGATTGGGCAACATCACATAGGGAGAAGTCCATCCCCCCCAGTGAAAACTGTCTGATAATAATCATTTGAACTTAACAAAAGTTAACTCATTAGATGCCAAATGCTTTGATTGCTAATATCTCGGCAGAGAGAGGCAAAATGAAAAAAAGAAATAAAAAAAAAATCTACTCTACAGCCACATTTTTGCCCATTCAACATGAAAAATTTGGTTAAAAGTCAAATGGCTATGCAAAAAATGCAACATCATATTCTATTTTTTTTTCCTCATATAAGAAATTCTGCTCAATTTTTTATTTTTATGATATACAAGTAGATTACAACATATTTATTACAAAAATACTTTTAAGTCCCCTTATACACTGGTGATCCAAAGCCCTGTAACTGCAAGTTGCTGTATTTAGGTTGATGCAGTCAGCAATTGGCACTTACTTACAGGTTACTCCTGTTTGCAAGAACAGACGAAAACCTGCTGACACTGGCATGAGAGCAAAATCAAGTCTTATGTGCCAATTCTTCTTCCTGTGCTGCTAATAATACTGAACAGCAGAGACAATGATGGGACTTCAAAAATGAAGGCATTAAAATCATAAAGTTAACCAAACATGCAAATTTGTAACCATACAGTGATATCTCTGCAGACAAATTCCCTTTAATACACTGATGTCAAAACAGGATAAAATAAAAAAAAGGTGAAATTGTGCTACCTAAACAGTGATGTGAGAGCACAGAAAGTAAACACTGACATCTCTCTGTATGATCCTCCAGTCCTGTTGAGAATGCAAAAGCCTCTGCAGTTATGGCCTTTATTCAGTTCCTTTATTCACCAAATTCAGTCATTTAAGGCTCATTGAAGACATCCAACAATCCCTAAAAATGTCTGGCTTTACAAAGTTTCATAAGAAAAAATCGCTTCAAAAATAATATTGATAAATCAAGTCTTAGCTCTGGTATATGTTGTGTTGCTGAGAGAAATCTGACAGAACTGATACAGTCAACAGTGTGATGCAGCAGCAAAAAAGGCAAATGCAATTCTAGGATGTATTAACAGAAGCATACAGTCTAGATCACGTGAAGTCATTATTTCCCTCTACTCCTCTTTGGTCAGACCTCATCTGGAATATTGTGTCCAGTTTTGGGCACCACATTTTAAAAAAGACATCAACAAACTGGAGCAAGTTCAGAAAAGAGCGACCAGAATGGTGACCGGTCTGCAAACCCTGTCTTATGAGGAAAGGTTGCAGGATTTGGGAATGTTTAGTTTGCAAAAGAGAAGACTGAGAGGAGACTTAATAGCTGTCTACAAATATCTAAAGGGCTGTCACATTGTAGAAGGATCAACTTTATTCTCATTTGCACAAGGAAAGACTAGAAGCAATGGGATGAAACTGAATGGGAGGAGACACAGATTAGATATTAGAAAAAACTTTTTGACAGTTAGAGTGATCAATGAGTGGAACAGGCTGCCACGAGAAGTGGTGAGTTCTCCTTCAATGGAAGTCTTCAAACAGAGGCTGGACAGACATCTGACTGGGATGATTTAGCGAATCCTGCTTTGAGCAGGGGGTTGGACCAGATGGCCCAGGAGGTCCCTTCCAACTCTACGATTCTATGATTCTATGATTCTATGATACCCTAGGGAATTTCTCTTGGACTGTGTAATGATAGGTGACAACTATTACAGAAGACTTTCTCTTCTACGCTTTTATAAAGTAGCGCATGTATACTGACTCGCAAGTTGTAACTTGCGGACTCACAAGTTGTAACTTGCGCTCCTGTTCTGTGTTACCATGTGCTCACAGCATTTCTGTAGGCTGATTATATGACCACCCTAGCACAGGATAATTCCACGTTGGCATGGTAATATAATTGAGATAATTTTCAAAGAAATGATTGTCATGAACAAAAATGCCCACAGCTGTGTGTCTATATAATGATTTGGTAGTTTAACCCCTTAGTGACCTAGCCAATTTGGTACTTAATGACAAAGGCAATTTTTACAATTCTGACCACTGTCACTTTATGAGATTATAGCTCTAGAATGCTACAACATATCCCACTAATTCTGAGATTGTTTTTTCATTACATATTGTACCTCATAATAGTGGTAACATTTCTTCAATATAACTTGCATTTTTGTATTTAAAAAAATGGAAATGTGGCAAAAATTTTGAAAGTTTAGCAATTTTCAAAATTTTAATTTTTGTTCCCTTGTCAGAGAGTGGTGTCACAAAAAATAGTTAATAAATAAAATGTCCCACATGTCAACTTTACATCAGCCCAGTTATGGAAACATATTTTTTTTTGTTAGACCGTTAAAAGGATTAAAAGTTGACCAGCAATTTCTCATTTTTCCAACAAAATTTTCAAAACAATTTTTTTTAGATGCCACCTCACATTTGAAGTGAGTTTGGGGGGTCAATATAACAGAAATTACCCAAAAGTGACACTATTCTAAAAATTGCACCCCTCAAGGTGTGTAAAGCCACATACAAAAAGTTTGTTAACCCTTCATGAGCTTCACGAGAACTAAAGCAATGTGGAAGGAAAAAAATGAACATTTTACTTTTTCCACAAAAAATTTACTTTGGAACCAAACTTTTTTATTTTCACAAGGGTAACAGGAGAAAATGGACCACAAAATTTGTTGTGCAATTTCTCCTGAGTAATCCAATACCACGTATGTGGGGGAAATCCACTGTTTGGGCGCATGGCAGGGCTCAGAATGGAGGAAGCACCGATTGACTTTTTGTACACAAAATTGGCTGGAATCAATGGTGGCACCATGTGGCATTTGGAAACCCCTTGATGTACCTAAACAGTAGAGCCCCCCAATTCTAACTCCAACCCTAACCCCAACACACTACTAACCCTAATCCCAACCCTAACCATAACCCTAACCACAACACACCCCTAACCCTAATCCCAACCCTAACCATAATCCCAACCATAACCACAACCCTAAGGCTGGGTTCATATTGCATTATGGTGCTGCGTTTAACCCCTTCCTGACATCCGACGTACTATCCCGTCCACGGTACCCGGGCCCGTATGACCGTGGACGGGATAGTACGTCTACCGCGATCAGCGGCGCCCACGTGGTGAGCGCCGCTGATCGCGGCCGGGTGTCAGCTGATTATCACAGCTGACACCCGGCACTATGTGTCAGGGGCGGTCACGGACCGCCCCCGACATGTTAACCCCTTGCACACCGCGATCAAACACGATCGCGGTGTACCGGGGGTTAAAGGGAAGCATCGGCAGGGAGGGGGCTCCCTCCGTGCTTCCCTGAGCCCCCCACGGCAGCGCAATGTGCAGCGCTGCTGCGGGGGGCTCCTTTCCTCCAGGCCCCCGAATCCAAGATGGCGACGGGGCCTTCGGGGACCTGAGGAAGCTGGCTTCCTCAGTGCCTGCAAAGCGCAGGCAAGAGGAAGTCTTCTTCAATGCCTGTGACAGATTGCTGATCTGTCACAGTGATCTGTGATGTGACAGATCAGCGATCTGTCACAGGACAGTGATATCCCACCTGGGACTATGTAATAAAGTAAAAAAAAAATGTAAAAATAAATTTAAAAAAATCGCCAAATAAATTAGAAAAAAAAAAAAATATTCCCTCAATAAATCCATTTTTTGGAAATAATAAAAAAAAAACAATAAAAGTACACATATTAGGTATCGCCGCGTCCGTAATGACCCGCCCTATAAAACTGTCCCATTAGTTAACCCTTTTAGCGAACCCCTTAAAAAATAAAAATAAAAAACGAAGCAAAAAATAATGATTTATTATCATACCGCCAAACAAAAAGTGTAATAACGTGCGATCAAAAAGACGCATATAAATATTCATGGTACCGCTGAAAACATCATCTTGTCCCGCAAAAAACGAGCCACCACACAGCATCATCAGCGAAAAATTAAAAAAGTTATAGCTCACAGAATAAAGCGATGCAAAAATAATTATTTTTTATATAAAATAGTTTTCATTGCATAAAACCGACAAAAACATAAAAAAACGACCTAAGTGAGGTATCGCTGTAACCGTACTGACCCGAAGAATAAAAACGCTAAATCAATTTTACTGCATGCGGAACGGTGTAAACGCACCCCCCCAAAAGAAATTCATGAAACGCTGGTTTTTGTTCATTCTGCGTCCCAAAAATAGGAATAAAAAGCGATCAAAAAATGTCACGTGCCCGAAAATGGTACCAATAAAAACGTCAACTCGTTCCACAAAAAATAAGACCTCACATGACTCAGTGGGTCAAAATACGGAAAAATTATAGCTCTCAAAATGTGGTGATGCAAAAACTATTTTACAATAAAAAGCGTCTTTTAGCGTGTGACAGCCGCCAAACATAAAAACCGCCATAAATAGTAAGTCAAACCCCCCGTTATCACCCCCTTAGTTAGGGAAAAATAATAAAACTAAAAAAAAAGTATTTATCTCCATTTTCCCGTTAGGGTAAGGCTGTGTGCACACGCTGCGGATTAGGTGCGGATTCATCCGCGCGGATTTTGTAAAATCCGCAGGTGAAACCGCAGGTCAAAAGACCTGCGGTTTTACCTGCGGATTGCTCTGCGGTTTTGTCCTGCGGTTTTTCATCTCCTCAATAGAGGAGATGGCAAACCGCAGGAGAATCCGCAGAAAGAATTGACATGTCAATTCTTTCTGCGGATTGAAAACCGCAGATAATCCGCGCGGAAAATTCCGCACCGTCTGCACTGCGGTTTTTGATTCCCATAGGGAATCATGGTACTGGGGTCCGCAGCAGCCAAAACCGCTGCGGAACCGCAGCAAAATCCGCAGCGTGTGCACACAGCCTTAGGGTTAGGGTTAGGGCTAGGGTTAGGGTTAGGGCTAGGGTTAGGGCTAGGGCTAGGGTTAGGGCTAGGGTTAGGGCTCAGATTAGGGTTAGGGGTGTGTTGGGGTTAGGGTTGGAGTTATAATTGGGGGTTTCCACTGTTTGGGCACATCAGGGGCTCTCCAAATGCAACATGGCGTCTGATCTCAATTCCAGCCAATTCTGAGTTGAAAAAGTCAAATGGTGCTCCTTCCCTTCCAAGCTCTGCCATGCGCCCAAACAGTGTTTTACCCCCACATGTAGGGTATCAGCCTACTCAGGACAAATTGCAAAGCAATTTTTGGGGTCCAATTTCTCCTGTTACCCTTAGGAAAATAAAAAATTGGGGGCAAAAATATCATTTTTGTGGAAAAAAATGATTTTTTTATTTTCACGTCCGAGTGTTATAAACTTCTGTGAAGCACTTGGGGGTTCAAAGTGCTCACCACACATCTAGATAAGTTCCGTGGGGGGTCTAGTGTCCAAAATGGGGTCACTCGTGGGGAGTTTCAATAGTTTAGGTACATCAGGGGCTCTCCAAACGCACATGACACCCGCAGACCATTCCATCAAAGTCTGCATTCCAAAACGTCACTGCTTCCCTTCCGAGCCCCGACGTGTGTCCATACAGTAGTTTTCTCCCACATATGGGGTGTCAGTGTACTCAGGCCAAATTGGACAACAACTTTTGGGGTCCAATTTCTCCTGTTACCCTTGGGAAAATGAAAAAATTGGGGACTAATTGATCATGTTTCTGGAAAAAATACGATTTTTTTATTTTCATGCCCTGGCATTATAAACTTCTGTGAAGCCCTTGGGGGTTCAAAGTGCTCACCTCACATCTAGATAAGTTCCTTAGTGGGTCTAGTTTTCAAAATGGGGTCATTTGTGGGGGGTTTCCACTGTTTAGGTACATTAGGGGCTCTCCAAAGGCAACATGACACCCGCAGACCATTCCATCAAAGTCTGCATTCCAAAACGTCACTACTTCCCTTCCGAGCCCCGACGTGTGCCCATACAGTAGTTTTCTCCCACATATGGGGTATCAGCATACTCAGGACAAATTGGACAACAACTTTTGGGGTCCAATTTCTCCTGGTACCCTTGGGAAAATAAAAAAATGGTGACTAAAATATCATGTTTGTGGAAAAAATACGAATTATTTATTTTCACGCCTGGGCATTATAAACTTCTGTGAAGCACTGGGGGGGTCAAAGTGCTCACCACACATCTAGATAAGTTCCTTAGGGGGTCTAGTTTCCAAAATGGTGTCATTTGTGGGGGGTTTCCACTGTTTTGGTACATCAGGAGTTTTCCAAACGCGACATGGTGTCCGATCTCAATTCCAGCCAAAAATGTCAAATGGCGCTGCTTCCCTTCCGAGCTCTGCCATGCGCCCAAATAGTGGTTTACCCCCACATGTGGGGTATCAGCGTACTCAGAACAAATTGCACAATAACTTTTATGGTCCTGTTACCCTTGGAAAAATAAGAATTGAGGGTGAAAAGATCATTTTTGTGGAAAAAATATGATTTTTTAATTGTATGGCTTTATGTTATAAACTTCTGTGAAGCCCATGGGGTTCAAAGTTTTCACCACACATCTAGATAAGTGCCTTAGGGGGTCTAGTTTCCAAAATGGTGTCATTTGTGGGGGATTTCCACTGTTTTGGTACATCAGGGGTTTTCCAAACGCGACATGGTGTCCGATCTCAATTCCAGCCAAAAACGTCAAATGGCGCTGCTTCCCTTCCGAGCTCTGCCATGCGCCCAAATAGTGGTTTACCCCCACATGTGGGGTATCAGCGTACTCAGGACAAATTGCACAATATCTTTTAGGGTCCTGTTACCCTTGGAAAAATAAGAATTGAGGGTGAAAAGATCATTTTTGTGGAAAAAATATGATTTTTTAATTGTATGGCTTTATGTTATAGACTTCTGTGAAGCCCATGGGGGTTCAAAGTTCTCACCACACATCTAGATAAGTTCCTTAGGGGGTCTAGTTTCCAAAATGGTGTCATTTGTGGGGGGTTTCCACTGTTTTGGTACATCAGGGGTTTTCCAAACGCGACATGGTGTCCGATCTCAATTCCAGCCAAAAACGTCAAATGGCACTGCTTCCCTTCCGAGCTCTGCCATGCGCCCAAATAGTGGTTTACCCCCACATGTGGGGTATCAGCATACTCAGAACAAATTGCACAATTACTTTTATGGTCCTGTTACCCTTGGAAAAATAAGAATTGAGGGTGAAAAGATCATTTTTGTGGAAAAAATATGATTTTTTAATTGTATGGCTTTATGTTATAAACTTCTGTAAAGCCCTTGTGGGTTCAAAGTTCTCACCACATATCTAGATAAGTTCCTTGGGGGGGTCTAGTTTCCAAAATGGGGTCACTTGTAGGGTGTTTCCACTGTTTAGGTACATCAGGGACTCTCCAAACGTGACATGGCGTCCGATCTGAATTCCAGCCAATTTTGCATTGAAAAAGTCAAACGGCGCTCCTTCCATTCTGAGCTCTGCCATGCGCCGAAACAGTCGTTCCCCCCCACAAATCAGGTATCAGCGTACTCAGGACAAATTGCACAATAACTTTTGCAGTCCAATTTCTCCTGTTACCCTTGGTAAAATAAAAAAAATTGAACCTGAAGTATTTTTTTTGTGAAAAAAAGTTAGATGTTCATTTCTTTTTAAATATTCAAAAAAATTCCTGTGACGCACCTAATGGGTTAATAAACTTCTTGAATGTGGTTTTGAGCACCTTAAGGGGTTCAGTTTTTAGAATGGTGTCACTTTTGGGTATTTTCTATCATATAGACCCCTCAAAGTGGCTTCAAATGTGATGTGGTCCTAAAAATAAAATGGTGTTGTAAAAATGAGAAATCGCTGGTCAACTTTTAACCCTTATAACTTCCTAACAAAAAAAAATTTTGGTTCCAAAATTGTGCTGATGTAAAGTAAACATGTGGGAAATGTTACTTATCAAGTTTTTTGTGTGCCGTATCTCTGTGATTTAAGGGCATAAAAATTCAAAGTTGGAAAATTGCGAAATTTTCAAAATTTTTGCCAAATTTCCATTTTTTTCACAAGTAAACGCAAGTTATTTGAATGAAATTTTACCACTACCATGAAGTACAATATGTCACGAGAAAACATTGTCAGAATCACCGGGATCAATGGAAGCGTTCCAGAGTTATGACCTCATAAAGGTACAGTGGTCAGAATTGTAAAAATTGGCCCGGTCATGAACGTGCAAACCACCCTTGGGGGTGAAGGGGTTAACGCATCCGTTACATGGCGGCATTAACGCTATGTAATGGATGTGTTAACGCACCCATAGACTGCCATAATGTAGCGCATCGCTAACGCATATCATAATCGGCATGCGCTAGTGATGGGCCGTCATTCTGTGATGGACCCTTGGTCGTGGTCTGCAGCATTCGAGGGTCTGTCACCGCTAGCGCAGATGGAGCATCTGCGCTAGCGCGATCTCATAACGTGATTAAAAATAAGAAGTTGCGTTAGCGCAGTCCGTTTAACACATGCGTTAAACGGACTGCTCTAACGCTATATGAACCTAGCCTAATCCTAGCCCAAACCTAACTTTAACCCAGCCCTAATTTATTATTTTTACCTAACTAAGGGGGTGGTAAAAGGGTGTTTGATTTACTATTTTTTTATTTTAATCATTGTGATAGGGTCTATCACAGTGATCAAAATGAACCAATAGGAAAATTTCCCATTGTTACCGTGTGCCGGCGGGCAGATCTCGGCAGGCGCACTGCGCACATGCCCGCCATTTTCTTCCCGGAAGAAGACACTGTTGGCATGGGGACTTCACAGGGGGATTCAGGGACACCAGAGGTACCGGGGGGAATCGGAGGAGAGAGAAATTAAATGGGAAATTGGACTTTTTTTGCGGTCGCTGTTATTCCGTGACTAAAGGCGATCGCAACACCGGAGTTAGTAAAAATTGACCCAAATCATGTTCTCTGGGGTCTCAGCTACCCCCGGTAGCCAAGATGCCTGAGAAATTCCAATTCTGGGGGGCGCTATTCACTTATTTCTCAGTGCCGTTAAAAAGCGCAGCGCTGAGGCATATGTACCCTTAACTGCCGTCGTTAAAATGCGTATCGGCGGTCGTTAAGGGGTTAAAAAACAACAAACTATAAATGTCAGTTTGACTTAAGGAAATGACAACCTAAGGGCATAAAAGATTGCCCAAAGCCATGAGTTCATAGGGGATTTTCAAATGGAGGGGACCGCACACCAACAGGAAATGTATAATTAACTTTTTGACTATTCTAGAAATTGTAGTGGGGGTCCTATTTTGCTTGTTGCCCAGATTCTGTCTCATTGTGAACAGCAAAGTTCTCATTCACTGACTACTGTGATGCTAGTCACCACTTAATGTGATGCTAGCCACTATTCATAGACTTACCATGAGGAAGGATAATCAAGACGTCCGGGATCATTACCAAGAGGGCTTGTAATAGACAAAGTGAAAAGACAAAAGTGTAGTCAGGTCAATTTCCGAGGTCAAAGTATCAGGAATGTAGCGGATCAAGACAAAGGGGTTAGTCAAAAGGATGGTTAAAGGTAATTCCAAGGTTTTCAACGGAGAGCAGGATATAACTCAGAACACAAAGCAAATACACACTACTTGAGCAAAGCTGCAATTGGCAATGGTCTGACAATTGTCAGAGTGCTAAAGTGCCCTGCAGTCCTCCGGAACAGTTGGAGGAGATCCCACAAACATAGCCAGGTAGGACGGCTGAGCTGTCAATCACAAAGCTTATACCTTTGCCTCAGATTGGGTGGTAGAGCTGTCACTCACAAATCTGACAGCTCAACAAGCGCTCGATCCCATATATTGGCAAAGCTGTCATTCACAGAGACCCTAGGACACCATGACTGATGAAATCATGACAACTGCAAGCTGAATTATTGAAATTAGGAGGCAATACATAAAAGTGTTACATCATAAAACTGGTGTAAAACCTTTGAACAGTTATAAACTTTTTGTGCAACACAGAGTTGTTCAAAAATTTAGCAACTATTGGCTTTTTCACGTAGGTTGAAAGCAGGTCCCCAAAAAAGGGGAAACTGTGGAAGGGTGGGAATTCAATAAAAGTGAATGTGTTTCTTATGCCAGAAATATTACTCCAGAACAGTACAATTTATGGCCTGGTGTAAGTATGTGCATGCAACAAATTTTTTAAGTGGTGTGCCTCCCCATGAATTTGGCACTTACTACTCCAAAATGTATACCGACAGTCTTAATGAAATGGTTAGTGCCAAGGTTTATTAGAAAGTTGCAGAACTTTAATTATACAGCAATTAACATTTTATGCTATTATATTTATGATTTAAAAGGTAACAAATAAAGTCCGTGGAGCCTCATTTAAGAGTCTCAAACACGGGACTAGCCAGATCTTCCTCCAGGGAAGGACCAAGCCAAGGAGTGGCTCATTTCGGAAACCACCATTACCACCATATTAAGTGTCCCTTTAAGTCAATATCCAGCTCTTTACGAGTTTACAGATATGACAAGGGAAATACCAAGGCCAGGTATCCATCCACAGACAGCTGTTTCGGGGTGTTGCCCCTCATCAGTGTGGAGTAGGATTCTGGCTAGGTGGGAGCACTTTATTTGCATATTCGTATTTCCCAGGGAGCAATACACCTAGGATTTCACTGATTGAGCGCCTTTGCCGGCTACCGCAGTGTTTTCTTTGACTGGTCTCCCTGAGGTCAGTGATTGTTTTGTGATGTTAAAAGGTAACAAAAGCACGGACAAATATTGTAATGTGTATTAGTAAAACATAAATGCAAATTTGTGACTTTCATTTGGTGAATGGGTTGAGAATGTTTCCCTATCTAATTGCTGACATGCCCACAAACTACAAAAGCTAAATATATGCAAACACACTGACCCCGATTCCTCATGGCTGCTGTTCACACCATTCTTGTTGAGGGGTCAGTCACTTGATTCATTAAAAGGCACATGCCTCTTGATTAATTAAGCTTGCATTAAGTGGTGTGTGCCTCTGTTCTTCTCATCACAAATGTTACTCCAGTAAAAGACTGGAATAAGATTTGTGGAGAAAGGCATGCCACAGCTCATCATGAATTAGACAAGTGGGTGACACACCCCTTCCCATCCCAGCTCTGCCCATTTTGGCAGAGCTGGATGAAACCGTAATGAAGGTTGTTACATTTTTGAGAAACTCTGTATAAAACAAAAAAAAATGCATTTCAACCTAGATTTCTGGTATTTATTTATTAGATTAAAGGAATTTGTCCACAGGTTTTTGCTATGTAGTCTGAAGATAGCAAGAGAAAGAGGCTGAAACACAGAATTCAGGGCTGCATCACTTGTCAAAGTATTGTTGTTTACTAACTGTAAAGGATTTATCATTAAGAGTCAGGCAGCATGGTGGCTCAGTGGTTAGCACTGTTGCTTTGCAGCACTGGGGTTCTGGGTTCAAATCCCACGAAGGACAACATCTGCAAGGAGTTGGTATGTTCTTCCCGTGTTTGTGTGGGTTTCCTCCGGGTTTTCTCCCACACTCCAAAGACATACTGATAGGGAATTTAGATTGTGAGCCCCATTGGGGACATTGATGATAATTTATGTAAAGCGCTTCAGAATAAGATAGCGCTATATAAGCAAAGCATAATAAAATAAGAGATTAACATTGACGGAGTACACTAGTTCAGCAACACCCCCTCCTGTGATGGGCACCTCACTGTTTATGGACTTTGTACATGGAGAGCGGGTGGGGTTAGCTCTGCTTCATTCTAAATCTAAAAGCTCTGATTGTGTCAGAATGGCTGCACCCAGCAATCATAAGTGACGATACATCGTTAGGCCAAAGTAGTTTTGGGATGCATGTGGCAGATGTGATGCTAGTCACTTCTCACAACCATGAGTCAGAGAGCATAGTCAGGTAACGTTCCGAGGTCAGAGTAGCGAGAGGATAACAGATCAGAGCTGGAGGGTTTAAACAGTTGGATGGTCAGAATGAAGTCCAAGGCCAGGCAACAGATCAAGAATACAGAACTCAAGGCACAGGAAAGCACAAACCACACATGCTGAACGTTGGCAGAGTTCTTAGAGATACAGCTCAGTTAAGAAGCATGGCAGTTAACTGGAATAAATTAGATGTGTCTTTCCTGAAGGAAGTACAGATAGTGGTTTGAAATGGTGCCCGGGCTGCCCCTTTAAGAGAGACTTGCCTGCTGCCTCTGCAAGACTTTCAACTCAGGATCCGTTTTAACTGTGAGTGCCTCTCAGGGGCCACTTTGGCCTCAGGGTCTGATTTGGTGGGTGGGGCGCCTCAGGATCTGATTCCTTGGCCTGGGCTCCTCAGGGCTTTAATTGTTGGCGAGGATCCCTCAGGCTCCGATTTTGTGGGTGTGGCCCCTCAGGGTCCGATTTTGTGGGTGGGACCACTCTGGATCCGATTTTGTGGGTGGAGCCACTCTGGGTCTGATTTGATGGGCGGGGCTACTCAGGGTCCGATTTGGTGTACGGGCCCCTCAGGGTCCGATTTGGTGGGCGGGTCCCCTCAGGGTCCAATTTGGTGGGTGGGGCCCCTCTGGGTCCAATTTGGTGGGCAGGGCCCCTCAGGGTCCGATTTGGTGGACGGGTCCCCTCAGGGTCCGATTTGGTGGGTGGGGCCCCTCTGGGTCCAATTTGGTGGGCAGGGCCCCTCTAGGTCCAATTTGGTGGGCGGGGCCCCTCAGGGTCCGATTTTCTGGCCGAGGCCTCTCAGGGTCCGATTTTGTTGGGGCCCCTCAGGGTCTGATTTTGTGGGTGGGGCCCCTTAGGGTCTGATTTGGTGGGCGGGACCACTCTGGGTCCGATTTGGTGGGCTGGACCACTCTAGGTCCAATTTGGTGGGCGGGACCTCTCAGGGTCCAATTTGGTGGGCGGGGCCACTCTGGGTCTGATTTGGTGGGCGGGGCCCCTCAGGGTCTGGTTTGGTGGGCAGGGCCTCTCTGGGTTTGATTTGGTGGGTGGGGTCACTCTGGGTAAGATTTGGAGGCCGGGGTCGCTCAGCCCTCCGGTTTCCCATTGAAAAGCATTGGAGACAGTGCATTCCAATGACGGGAAAAAAAATATTCAAACACAAATTGCGCAAAAACTACAAATCCGATCGACACTAAAAATACTTAGCACACCTCTCATGGACGCTGGCTTCGAAACGACACCTCAACGGCGTCTGTGCGTGTAGCGTTTTGGGCCGCATTAATTGCGGAAATCAACTGGAAAATAATAATAAGAAGAACTAGATGTGTATTTCCTGAAGGAAGTACAGATAGTGGTTTGAAATGGTGCCCGGGCTGCCTCTTTAAGAGAGACTTGCCTGCTGCCCCTGCAAGACTTTCAACTCAGGATCCGTTTTAACTGTGGGTGCCTCTCAGGGGCCACTTTGGCCTCAGGGTCCGATTTTGTGGGTGGGACCCCTCTGGGCCCGATTTTGTGGGTGGGGCCCCTCTGGGTCCGATTTTGTGGCCGGGGCACCTCAGGGTCCGATTTTGTGGGTGGGGCCCCTTAGGGTCCGATTTGGTGGACGGGGCCACTCAGGGTCCGATTTGGTGGGCGGGGCCACTCAGGGTACGATTTGGTGAGTGGGGCCCCTCAGAGTTCAATTTGGTCAGCGGGGCCCCTCAGGGTCCGATTTTGTGGGTGGGGCCCCTCAGGGTCCGATTTTGTGGTTGGGGCCTTTCAGAATCCGATTTAGTGGGCGGGGCCCCTCCGGGTCTGAATTGGTGGGCGGGGCCCCTCAGGGTCCGATTTGGTGGGCGGGGCCCCTCAGGGTCCGATTTTGTGGTTGGGCCCCTCAGGGTCCGATTTTGTGGGTTAGGCCCCTCAGGGTCCGATTTTGTGTCCGGGGCCCCTCAGGGTCCGATTTTGTGGCCGGTGCCTCTCAGGGTCCGATTTTGTGGTTGGGGCCCCTCAGGGTCCGATTTTGTGTCCGGAGCCTCTCAGGGTCCGATTTTGTGGTTGAGGCCCCTCAGGATCCGATTTTGTCGCTGGGGTCCCTCAGGGTCCGATTTTGTGGCCGGGGCCCCTCAGGGTCCAATTTTGTGGGTGGGGCCCCTCAGGGTCCAATTTTGTGGGTGGGGCCCCTCAGGGTCCAATTTTGTGGGTGGGGCCCCTCAGGGTCCGATTTTGTGGTTGGGCCCCTCAGGGATCGATTTTGTGGTTGGGACCCCTCAGGATCTAATTTTGTGGCCCTCAGGGTCTGATTTTGTGGGTGGGGCCCCTCAGGGTCCGATATTGTGGGTGGGGCCCCTCAGGATCCGATTTTGTGGGTGGGGCCCCTCAGGATCTGATTTTGTGGTTGGGGCCCCTCAGGGTTCAATTTTGTAGGCGGGGCCCCTCAGGGTCCGATTTTGTGGCTGGGGCCCCTCAGGGTCCGATTTTGTGGCCGGGGCCCTTGAGGGTCCGATTTTGTGGCCGGGGCCCCTCAGGGTCCGATTTTGTGGTTGGGGCCCCTCAGGGTCCGATTTTGTGGTTGGGGCCCCTCAGGGTCCGATTTTGTGAATGGGACCCCTCAGGGTCCGATGTTGTGGCCGGGGCCCCTCAGGGTCTGATTTTGTGGCCGGATCCCCTCAGGGTCCGATTTTGTGGGTGGGGCCCCTCAGGGTCCGATTTTGTGGGTGGGGCCCCTTAGGGTCCGATTTTGTGGGTGGGGCCCCTCAGGGTCCAATTTGGTGGGTGGGGCCACTCTGGGTCTGATTTGGTGGGCGGGGCCACTCTGGGTCCGATTTGGTGGGCGGGGCCACTCTGGGTCTAATTTCGATGCCAGGGTGGCTCAGCCTCCTTTTTGTAGGCCAGGGTCTATCAGCCTCCGATTTGGAGCCTTGGGTCACTCAGCTTTCGATTTGGCGCGCCGGCCGTTTAAGAATCACTTTGGCGAGTCGGCCCTTTAAGAGCCAGGGTGGCTCACTGGGCTTCTAAATCCACTTTGGCGCACATTCTCTCTCAGGGGCATGCGTCATGTAATGAAGCTAGATTTGCATTTGTGCTGTGGGTTTCGCTTTAAGAGCTGATATTATGTGGCAGAAGCTCTGTCTTGGAGAGGTCATGTGACGTTCGTAGGCGTTGGCATAGTAACTGGGTCTGCCTGCACATATCAATGAGCTTAACTGCCATTTCAATCGCCTCAGGGCACGTTTTGCCATTTCCCATTCAAATGCATTGAGACAGTGCATTCCAATGACGGGAAAAAAAATTTTCAAACGCAAATTGCGCAAAAACTACAAATCCGATCGACACGAAAAATACTTAGCACACCTCTCATGGGCGCTGGCTTCGAAACGACACCTCAACGGAGTCTGTGCGTGTAGCGGTTCGGGCCGCATTAATTGCGGAAATCAACTTAATAATAATAAGAAGAAGAAGAAGAACTAGATGTGTATTTCCTGAAGGAAGTACAGATAGTGGTTTGAAATGGTACATTGGCTGCCCCTTTAAGAGAGACTTTCAATTCAGGACCCGTTTTAACTGTGGGTGACTCTCAGGTGCCACTTTGGCCTGTGGGGCCCCTCAGGGTCTGATTTAGTGGGTGTGGCCCCTCAGGATCCGATTTGGTGGGCGGGGCCAAGCTGGGTCCGATATGGTGGGCGGGGCCACTCTGGGTCCGATTTGTAAGCCAGGGTCGATCAGCCTCCGGTTTGGAGGCTGGGGTGGCTCAGCCTCCGATTTCGAGCCTGGGGTCACTCAGCTTTCGATTTGGCGCGCTGGTCCTTTAAGACTCATTTTGGTGCGCCAGCCCTTTAAGAATCACTTAGGCGCGTTGGCCCTTTAAGAGCCAGTTTGGCGCACTGGGCTTCTAAATCCATTTTGGCGCACATTATCTTTCATGGGCTTGCGTCATGTGATGAAGCTAGATTTGCATTTGTGCTGTGGGTTTCGCTTTAAGAGCTGATATTATCTGGCAGAAACTGTGCCCTGCTGGGGTCATTTAAAGTTCGCAGGCATTGGCATAGTAACTGGGTGTGCCTGCGCATATCAATGAGCTTAACTGCCACCTCATGACTGCCCCATGTTTTCCCTATGGCAACATTTTCCCATTAAAATGCATTGAGACAGTGCATTCCAATGACAGGAAAATGTTTTTTTCAAACGCAAATTGTGCAAAAACTACAAATCCGATTGACACGAAAAATACTTAGCACACCTCTCGTGGACGCTGGCTTCGAAACGACGCCTCAACGGAGTCAGTGCATGTAGCGGTTCGGGTCGCATTAATTGCGGAAATCAACTGAACTGAATAGTAATAATAATACTAGAAGTGTATTTCCTGAAGGAACTACAGATAGTGGTTTGAAATGCTGCCCAGGCTGCCCCTTTAAGAGAGACTTGCCTGCTGCACCTGCAAGACTTTCAACTCAGGATCCGTTTTAACTGTGGGTGCCTCTCAGGGGCCACTTTGGCCCCAGGGTCCGATTTTGTGGGTGGGGCCCCTCAAGGCCCGATTTTGTGGGTGGGGCCCCTCAGGGTCTGATTTTGTGGCCGGGGCCCCTCAGGGTCCGATTTGGTGGGTGGGGCCTCTCAGGGTCCGATTTGGTGGCCGGGTCCCCTCAGGGTCCGATTTGGTGGGTGGGGCCCCTCAGGGTCCGATTTTGTGTCCGGGGCCCCTCAGGGTCCGATTTTGTGGTTGGGGCCTTTCAGAATCCGATTTGGTGGGCGGGGCCGCTCAGGGTCCGATTTGGTGAGCGGGGCCCCTCAGGGTCCGATTGGTGAGCGGGGCCCCTCAGGGTCTGAATTGGTGGGCGGGGACCCTCGGGGTGCGATTTGGTGGGCGGGGCCCCTCAAGGTCCGATTTGGTGAGCTGGTCCCCTCAGAGTTCAAGTTAGTGAGCAGGGCCCCTCAGGGTCCGATTTGGTGAGCGGGGCCCCTCAGGGTCAAATTTGGTGGGCGGTGCCCCTCAGGGTCTGAATTGGTGGGCGGGGACCCTCGGGGTGCGATTTGGTATGCGGGGCCCCTCAGAGTTCAATTTGGTGAGCAGGGCCCCTCAGGGTCCAATTTGGTGGGCGGTGCCCCTCAGGGTCTGAATTGGTGGGCGGGGACCCTCGGGGTCCAATTTTGAGGGCGGGGCCCCTCAGGGTCTGATTTGGTGGGTGGGGCCCCTCAGGGTCTGATTTGGTGGGTGGGGCCCCTCAGGGTCCGATTTTGTGGGTGGGGCCCCTCAGGGTCCAATTTTGTGGGTGGGGCCCCTCAGGGTCCAATTTTGTGGGTGGGGCCCCTCAGGGTGCGATTTTGTGGCCGGGGTCTCTCAGGGTCCGATTTGGTGAGCGGGGCCCCTCAGGGTCAAATTTGGTGGGCGGTGCCCCTCAGGGTCTGAATTGGTGGGCGGGGACCCTCGGGGTGCGATTTGGTGAGCGGGGCCCCTCAGAGTTCAATTTGGTGAGCGGGGCCCCTCAGGGTCCAATTTGGTGGGCGGGGCCCCTCAGGGTCTGAATTGGTGGGCGGGGACCCTCGGGGTCCTATTTTGAGGGCGGGGCCCCTCAGGGTCTGATTTGGTGGGTGGGGCCCCTCAGGGTCCTATTTGGTGGGTGGGGCCCCTCAGGGTCCTATTTGGTGGGTGGGGCCCCTCAGGGTCCAATTTTTTGGGTGGGGCCCCTCAGGGTCCAATTTTGTGGGCGGGGCCCCTCAGGGTCTGATTTGGTGGGTGGGGCCCCTCAGGGTCCAATTTTGTGGGTGGGGCCCCTCAGGGTCCAATTTTGTGGGTGGGGCCCCTCAGGGTCCAATTTTGTGGGTGGGGCCCCTCAGGGAGCGATTTTGTGGCCGGGGTCTCTCAGGGTCCAATTTTGTGGGTGGGGCCCCTCAGGGTCCAATTTTGTGGGTGGGGCCCCTCAGGGTCCAATTTTGTGGGTGGGGCCCCTCAGGGTCCAATTTTGTGGTTGGGACTCCTCAGGGTTCGATTTTGTGGTTGGGGCCCCTCAGGACCCTATTTTGTGACCGGGGCCCTCAGGGTCTGATTTTGTGGGTGGGGCCCCTCAGGGTCCGATTTTGTGGTTGGGGCCCCCTCAGGATCCGAGTTTGTGGTTGGGGCCCCTCAGGGTCCGATTTTGTGGCCGGGGCCCGTGAGGGTCCGATGTTGTGGCCGGGGCCCCTCGGTCTGATTTTGTGGCCGCATCCCCTCAGGGTCCGATTTTGTGGGTGGGGCCCCTCAGGGTCCGATTTTGTGGGTGGGGCCCCTCAGGGTCAGATTTTGTGGGTGGGGCCCCTCAGGGTCCGATTTTGTGGGTGGGGCCCCTCAGGGTCCGATTTTGTGGGTGGGGCCACTCTGAGTCTGATTTGGTGGGTGGGGCCACTCTGAGTCTAATTTGGTGGGCGGGGCCACTCTGGGTCCGATTTGGTGGGCGGGGCCACTCTGGGTCTGATTTGGATGCCAGGGTGGCTCAGCCTCCTTTTTGTAGGCCAGGGTCTATCAGCCTCCGATTTGGAGCCTTGGGTCACTCAGCTTTCGATTTGGCGTGCCGGCCCTTTAAGACTCATTTTGGTGCGTCGGCCCTTTAAGAGCCAGGGTGGCTCACTGGGCTTCTAAATCCACTTTGGCGCACATTCTCTCTCAGGGGCATGCGTCATGTGATGAAGCTAGATTTGCATTTGTGCTGTGGGTTTTGCTTTAAGAGCTGATATTACGTGGCAGAAGCTCTGTCTTGGAGAGGTCATGTGACGTTCGTAGGCGTTGGCATAGTAACTGGGTCTGCCTGCGCATATCAATGAGCTTAACTGCCTTTTCAATCGCCTCAGGGCATGTTTTGTCTATAGCAAAATTTCCCCATTCAAATGCATTGAGACAGTGCATTCCAATGACGGGAAAAAAAATTTTCAAACGCAAATTGCGCAAAAGCTACAAATCTGATCGACACGAAAAATACTTAGCACACCTCTCATGGACGCTGGCTTCGAAACGACACCTCAATGGCGTCTGTGCGTGTAGCGGTTTGGGCTGTATTAATTGCGGAAATCAACTTAATAATAATAAGAAGAAGAACTAGATGTGTATTTCCTGAAGGAAGTACAGATAGTGGTTTGAAATGGTGCCCGGGCTGCCCCTTTAAGATAGACTTGCATGCTGCCCCTGCAAGACTTTCAAGTCAGGATCCTTTTTTAATGTGGGTGCCTCTCAGGGGCCACTTTGGCCTCAGGGTCTGATTTGGTGGGTGGGGCCGCTCAGGATCCGATTCGGTGGCCTGGGCTCCTCAGGGCTTGAATTGGTGGCCGGGATCCCTCAGGGTCCGATTTTGTGGGTGTGGCCCATCAGGGTCTGATTTTGTGGGTGGCCCCTCAGGCTCCGATTTTGTGGGTGGGGCCCCTCAGGCTCCGATTTTGTGGGTGGGGCCCCTCAGGGTCCGATTTTGTGGCCAGGTCCCTCAGGGTCTGATTTTGTGGCCTGGACCCCTCAGCGTCCGATTTTGTGGTTGGGGACCCTCAGGGTCCGATTTGGTGGGCGGGGCCCCTCGGGGTCCGATTTGCTGGATGGAGCCGCTCAGGGTCTGAATTGGTGGGCGGGGCCCCTCTGGGTCCGATTTGGTGGGCGGGGCCACACTGGGTCTGATTTGGTGGGTGGGGCCACTATGGGTCTGATTTGGTGGGCGGGGCCACTCTGAGTCCGATTTTGTGGGCGGAGCCCCTCAGGGTCTGGTTTGGTGGGCGGGGCCACTCTGGGTCTGATTTGGTGGGTAGGGCCCCTCAAGGTCCGATTTGGTGGGCGGGGCACCTCAGGGTCCGATTTAGTGGGCGGGGCCACTCTGGGTCTGATTTGGTGGGCGGGGCACCTCAGGGTCCGATTTGGAGGCCAGGGTGGCTCAGTCTCCGTTTTGTATGCCAGGGTCGATCAGCCTCCGATTTGTAGGCCAGGGTCAATCAGCCTCCGATTAGGAGCCTGGGGTCACTCAGCTTTCGATTTGACGCGCCGGCCCTTTAAGACTCATTTTGGTGCGCCGGCCTTTTAAGAATCACTTAGGCGCGTCGGCCGTTTAAGAGCCAGTTTGGCTCACTGGCCTTCTTCTAAATCCACTTTGGCGCACATTCTCTCTCAGGGGCATGCGTCATGTGATGAAGCTAGATTTGCATTTGTGCTCTGGGTTTCGCTTTAAGAGCTGATATTATCTGCCAGAAACTCTGTCTTGGAGGGGTCATGAAAAGTTTGTAGGCGTTGGCAAAGTAACTGGGTGTGCCTGCACATATCAATGAGCTTAACTGCTATTTGAATCGCCTCATGACTGCCCCATGTTTTCCCTATGGCAAAATTTTCCATTTGAAATGCATTGAGACAGTGCATTCCAATGACAGGAAAATGTTTTTTCAAACGCAAATTGCACAAAAACTATAAATCTGATCGACACGAAAAATACTTAGCACACCTCTCGTGAACGCTGGCTTTGAAACGACACCTCAACGGAGTCTGTGAGTGTAACGGTTCGGGCCGCATTAATTGCGGAAATCAACTGAATAGTAATAATAATACTAGATGTGTATTTCCTGAAGGAAGTACAGATAGTGGTTTGAAATGGTGCCCGGGCTGCCCCTTTAAGAGAGACATGCCTGCTGCCCCTGCAAGACTTTCAACTCAGGATCCGTTTTAACTGTGGGTGCCTCTCAGGGGCCACTTTGGCCTCAGGGTCCGATTTTGTGGGTGGGGCACCTCAGGGTCCGATTTGGTGGCCGGGGCCCATCAGAGGCTGATTTGGTGGCCGGGGCCCCTCAGAGGCTGATTTGGTGGGTGGGGCCCTCAGGGTCCGATTTTGTGAGTGGGGCACCTCAGGGTCCGATTTGGTGGCCAGGGCCCATCAGAGGCAGATTTGGTGGGTGGGGCCTTCAGGGACTGATTTTGTGGCCGGGGCCCCTCAGGGTCCGATTTTGTGGCCGGGGCACCTCAGGGTCCGATTTGGTGGGTGGGGCCCCTCAAGGTCTGATTTGGTGGCCGGGGCCCCTCAGGGGCCGATTTGGTGGCCGGGGCCCCTCAGGGTCCGATATTGTGGCCGGGGCCCCTCAGGGTCCGATTTTGTGGTCGGGGCCCCTCAGGGTCCAATTTGGTGGCTGGGGCCCCTTAGGGTCCGATTTGGTGGGTGGGGCTCCTCAGGGTCCGAATTTGTGGTTGGGGCCCCTTAGGGTCTGATTTTGTGGGTGGGGCCCTCAGGGTCCGATTTGGTGGGCAGGGCCCCTCAGGGTCCGATTTGGTGGGCGGGGCCCCTCAGGGTCCAATTTGGTGGGCGGGGCCCCTCAGGGTCCGATTTGGAGGGCAAGGTGGCTCAGCCTCCGATTTGGAGCCTGGGGTCACTCAGCTTTCGGTTTGGCGCACCGGCCCTTTAAGACTCAATTTGGCGCGTCGGTCCTTTAAGAGCCAGTTTGGCGCACTGGGCTTCTAAATCCACTTTGGCGCACATTCTCTCTCAGGGGCATGCGTCATGTGATGAAGCTAGATTTGCATTTATGCTGTGGGTTTCGCTTTAAGAGCTGAAATTATCTGCCAGAAACTCTGTCCTGGAGAGGTCATGTGACGTTCATAGGCGTTGGCATAGTAACTGGGTGAGCCTGCGCATATCAATGAGCTTAACTGCCACCTCACGACTGTCCCATGTTTTCCCTAAGGCAACATTTTCCCATTGAAATGCATTGAGGAAAATGTTTTTTCAAACGCAAATTGCGCAAAAACTCCAAATCCGATCGACGCGAAAAATACTTAGCACACCACTCGTGGACGCTGGCTTCGAAACAAGGCCTCAACGGAGTCTGTGCGTGTAGCAGTTCAGGCCACATTAATTGCGGAAATCAACTGAATAGTAATAATAATACTAGATGTGTATTTCCTGAAGGAAGTACAGATAGTGGTTTGAAATGGTGCCCGGGCTGCCCCTTTAAGAGAGACTTGCCTGCTGCCCATGCAAGACTTTCAACTCAGGATCCGTTTTAACTGTGGGTGCCTCTCAGGGGCCACTTTGGCCTCAGGGTCCGATTTTGTGGGTGGGACCCCTCAGGGCCCGATTTTGTGGGTGGGGCCCCTCTGGGTCCGATTTTGTGGCCGGGGAACCTCAGGGTCCGATTTTGTGGGTGGGGCCCCTTAGGGTCCGATTTGGTGGACGGGGCCACTCAGGGTCCGATTTGGTGGGCGGGGCCACTCAGGGTCCGATTTGGTGAGTGGGGCCCCTCAGAGTTCAATTTGGTCAGCGGGGCCCCTCAGGGTCCGATTTTGTGGTTGGGGCCTTTCAGAATCTGATTTAGTGGGCGGGGCCCCTCCGGGTGTGAATTTAGTGGGCGGGGCCCCTCAGTGTCCGATTTGGTGGGCGGGGCCCCTCAGGGTCCGATTTGGTGGGTTGGGCCCCTCAGGGTCCGATTTTGTGGGTTGGGCCCCTCAGGGTCCGATTTTGTGTCCGGGGCCCCTCAGGGTCCGATTTTGTGGCCGGTGCCTCTCAGGGTCCGATTTTGTGGTTGGGGCCCCTCAGGGTCCGATTTTGTGTCCGGAGCCTCTCAGGGTCCGATTTTGTGGTTGGGGCCCCTCAGGATCCGATTTTGTGGCCGGGGTCCCTCAGGGTCCGATTTTGTGGCCGGGGCCCCTCAGGGTCCGATTTTGTGGGTGGGGCCCCTCAGGGTCCAATTTTTTGGCCGGGGCGCCTCAGGGTCCAATTTTGTGGGTGGGGCCCCTCAGGGTCCAATTTTGTGGGTGGGGCCCCTCAGGGTCCAATTTTGTGGGTGGGGCCCCTCAGGGTCCGATTTTGTGGTTGGGGCCCCTCAGGGATCGATTTTGTGGTTGGGGCCCCTCAGGATCCAATTTTGTGACCGGGCCCCTCAGGGTCTGATTTTGTGGGTGGGGCCCCTCAGGGTCCGATATTGTGGGTGGGGCCCCTCAGGATCCGATTTTGTGGGTGGGCCCCCTCAGGATCTGATTTTGTGGTTGGGGCCCCTCAGGGTTCAATTTTGTAGGCGGGGCCCCTCAGGGTCTGATTTTGTGGCCGGGGCCCCTCATGGTCCGATTTTGTGGGTGGGGCCCCTTAGGGTCCGATTTGGTGGACTGGGCCACTCAGGGTCCGATTTGGTGGGCGGGGCCACTCAGGGTCCGATTTGGTGAGTGGGGCCCCTCAGAGTTCAATTTGGTCAGCGGGGCCCCTCAGGGTCCGATTTTGTGGGTGGGGCCCCTCAGGGTCCGATTTTGTGGTTGGGGCCTTTCAGAATCTGATTTAGTGGGTGGGGCCCCTCCGGGTCTGAATTGGTGGGCAGGGCCCCTCAGTGTCCGATTTGGTGGGCGGGGCTCCTCAGGGTCCGATTTGGTGGGTTGGGCCCCTCAGGGTCCGATTTTGTGGGTTGGGCCCCTCAGGGTCCGATTTTGTGTCCGGGGCCCCTCAGGGTCCGATTTTGTGGCCGGTGCCTCTCAGGGTCCGATTTTGTGGTTGGGCCCCCTCAGGGTCCGATTTTGTGTCCGGAGCCTCTCAGGGTCTGATTTTGTGGTTGGGGCCCCTCAAGATCCAATTTTGTGGCCGGGGTCCCTCAGGGTCCGATTTTGTGGCCGAGGCCCCTCAGGGTCCAATTTTGTGGGTGGGGCCCCTCAGGGTCCAATTTTTTGCACGGGGCCCCTCAGGGTCCAATTTTGTGGGTGGGGCCCCTCAGGGTCCAATTTTGTGGGTGGGGCCCCTCAGGGTCCAATTTTGTGGGTGGGGCCACTCAGGGTCCAATTTTGTGGTTGGGGCCCCTCAGGGATCGATTTTGTGGTTGGGGCCCCTCAGGATCCAATTTTGTGACCGGGGCCCTCAGGGTCTGATTTTGTGGGTGGGGCCCCTCAGGGTCCGATATTGTGGGTGGGGCCCCTCAGGATCCGATTTTGTGGGTGGGCCCCCTCAGGATCTGATTTTGTGGTTGGGGCCCCTCAGGGTTCAATTTTGTAGGCGGGGCCCCGCAGGGTCTGATTTTGTGGTTGGGGCCCCTCAAGATCCGATTTTGTGGCCGGGGTCCCTCAGGGTCCGATTTTGTGGCCGGGGCCCCTCAGGGTCCAATTTTGTGGGTGGGGCCCCTCAGGGTCCAATTTTTTGGCCGGGGCCCCTCAGTGTCCAATTTTGTGGGTGGGGCCCCTCAGGGTCCAATTTTGTGGGTGGGGCCCCTCAGGGTCCAATTTTGTGGGTGGGGCCCCTCAGGGTCCAATTTTGTGGTTGGGGCCCCTCAGGGATCGATTTTGTGGTTGGGGCCCCTCAGGATCCAATTTTGTGACCGGGGCCCTCAGGGTCTGATTTTGTTGGTGGGGCCCCTCAGGGTCCGATATTGTGGGTGGGGCCCCTCAGGATCCGATTTTGTGGGTGGGCCCCCTCAGGATCTGATTTTGTGGTTGGGGCCCCTCAGGGTTCAATTTTGTAGGCGGGGCCCCGCAGGGTCTGATTTTGTGGCCGGGGCCCCTCAGGGTCCGATTTTGTGGGTGGGGCCCCTTAGGGTCCGATTTGGTGGACGGGGCCACTCGGTCCGATTTGGTGGGCGGGGCCACTCAGGGTCCGATTTGGTGAGTGGGGCCCCTCAGAGTTCAATTTGGTCAGCGGGGCCCCTCAGGGTCCGATTTTGTGGGTGGGGCCCCTCAGGGTCCGATTTTGTGGTTGGGGCCTTTCAGAATCTGATTTAGTGGGCGGGGCCCCTCCGGGTGTGAATTGGTGGGCGGGGCCCCTCAGTGTCCGATTTGGTGGGCGGGGCCCCTCAGGGTCCGATTTGGTGGGTTGGGCCCCTCAGGGTCCGATTTTGTGGGTTGGGCCCCTCAGGGTCCGATTTTGTGTCCGGGGCCCCTCAGGGTCCGATTTTGTGGCCGGTGCCTCTCAGGATCCAATTTTGTGGTTGGGCCCCCTCAGGGTCCGATTTTGTGGCCGGGGCCCCTCAGGGTCCAATTTTGTGGGTGGGGCCCCTCAGGGTCCAATTTTTTGGCCGGGGCCCCTGAGGGTCCAATTTTGTGGGTGGGGCCCCTCAGGGTCCAATTTTGTGGGTGGGGCCCCTCAGGGTCCAATTTTGTGGTTGGGGCCCCTCAGGGATCGATTTTGTGGTTGGGGCCCCTCAGGATCCAATTTTGTGACCGGGGCCCTCAGGGTCTGATTTTGTGGGTGGGGCCCCTCAGGGTCCGATATTGTGGGTCGGGCCCCTCAGGATCCGATTTTGTGGGTGGGGCCCTTCAGGATCTGATTTTGTGGTTGGGGCCCATCAGGGTTCAATTTTGTAGGCGGGGCCCCTCAGGGTCCGATTTTGTGGCAGGGGCCCCTCAGGGTCCGATTTTGTGGCCGGGGCCCGTGAGGGTCCGATTTTGTGGCCGGGGCCCCTCAGGGTCCGATTTTGTGGTTGGGGCCCCTCAGTGTCCGATTTTGTGATTGGGGCCCCTCAGGGTCCGATTTTGTGAGTGGGGCCCCTCAGGGTCCGATGTTGTGGCCGGGGCCCCTCAGGGTCTGATTTTGTGGCCGGATCCCCTCAGGGTCCGATTTTGTGGGTGGGTCCCCTCAGGGTCTGATTTTGTGGCCGGGGTCCCTCAGGGTCCGATTTTGTGGCCGGGGCCCCTCAGGGTCCAATTTTGTGGGTGGGGCCCCTCAGGGTTCAATTTTTTGGCAGGGGCCCCTCAGGGTCCAATTTTGTGGGTGGGGCCCCTCAGGGTCCAATTTTGTGGGTGGGGCCCCTCAGGGTCCAATTTTGTCGGTGGGGCCCCTCAGGGTACGATTTTGTGTTGGGGCTCCTCAGGGATCGATTTTGTGGTTGGGGCCCCTCAGGATCCAATTTTGTGACCGGGGCCCTCAGGGTCTGATTTTGTGGGTGGGGCCCCTCAGGGTCCGATATTGTGGGTGGGGCCCCTCAGGATCCGATTTTGTGGGTGGGGCCCCTCAGGATCCGATATTGTGGTTGGGGCCCCTCAGGGTCCAATTTTGTGGCCGGGGCCCCTCAGGGTCCGATTTTGTGGCCGGGGCCCGTGAGGGTCCGATTTTGTGGCCGGGGCCCCTCAGGGTCCGATTTTGTGGCCGGGGCCCCTCAGGGTCCGATTTTGTGGTTGGGGCCCCTCAGGGTCCAATTTTGTGGTTGGGGCCCCTCAGGGTCCGATTTTGTGATTGGGGCCCCTCAGGGTCCGATTTTGTGAGTGGGGCCCCTCAGGGTCCGATGTTGTGGCCGGGGCCCCTCAGGGTCTGATTTTGTGGCCGGATCCCCTCAGGGTCCTATTTTGTGGGTGGGGCCCCTCAGGGTCCGATTTTGTGGCCGGGGTCCCTCAGGGTCCGATTTTGTGGCCGGGGCCCCTCAGGGTCCAATTTTGTGGGTGGGGCCCCTCAGGGTCCAAGTTTTTGGCCTGGGCCCCTCAGGGTCCAACTCTGTGGGTGGGGCCCCTCAGGGTCCAATTTTGTGGGTGGGGCCCCTCAGGGTCCAATTTTGTCGGTGGGGCCCCTCAGGGTCCGATTTTGTGGTTGGGGCCCCTCAGGGATCGATTTTGTGGTTGGGTCCCCTCAGGATCCAATTTTGTGACCGGGGCCCTCAGGGTCCGATTTTGTGGGTGGGGCCCCTCAGGGTCCGATATTGTGGGTGGGGCCCCTCAGGATCCGATTTTGTGGGTAGGGCCCCTCAGGATCCGATTTTGTGGTTGGGGCCCCTCAGGGTTCAATTTTGTAGGCGGGGCCCCTCAGGGTCCGATTTTGTGGCCGGGGCCCCTCAGGGTCCGATTTTGTGGCCGGAGCCCGTGAGGGTCCGATTTTGTGGCCGGGGCCCCTCAGGGTCCGATTTTGTGGCCGGGGCCCCTCAGGGTCCGATTTTGTGGTTGGGGCCCCTCAGGGTCCGATTTTGTGGTTGGGGCCCCTCAGGGTCCGATTTTGTGAGTGGGGCCCCTCAGGGTCCGATGTTGTGGCCGGGGCCCCTCAGGGTCTGATTTTGTGGCCGGATCCCCTCAGGGTCCAATTTTGTGGGAGGGGCCCCTCAGGGTCCGATTTTGTGGCCGGGGTCCCTCAGGGTCCGATTTTGTGGCCGGGGCCCCTCAGGGTCCAATTTTGTGGGTGGGGCCCCTCAGGGTCCAATTTTTTGGCCGGGGCCCCTCAGGGTCCAATTTTGTGGGTGGGGCCCCTCAGGGTCCAGTTTTGTGTGTGGGGCCCCTCAGGGTCCGATTTTGTGGTTGGGGCCCCTCAGGGATCGATTTTGTGGTTGGAGCCCCTCAGGATCCAATTTTGTGACCGGGGCCCTCAGGGTCTGATTTTGTGGGTGGGGACCCTCAGGGTCCGATATTGTGGGTGGGGCCCCTCAGGATCCGATTTTGTGGGTGGGGCCCCTCAGTATCTGATTTTGTGGTTGGGTCCCCTCAGGGTTCAATTTTGTAGGCGGGGCCCCTCAGGGTCCGATTTTGTGGCCGGGGCCCCTCAGGGTCCGATTTTGTGGTTGGGGCCCCTCAGGGTCCGATATTGTGGTTGGGGCCCCTCAGGGTCCGATTTTGTGAGTGGGGCCTCTCAGGGTCCGATGTTGTGGCCGGGGCCCCTCAGGGTCTGATTTTGTGGCCGGATCCCCTCAGGGTCTGATTTTGTGGGTGGGGTCCCTCAGGGTCCGATTTTGTGGCCGGGGTCCCTCAGGGTCTGATTTTGTGGCCGGGGCCCCTCAGGGTCCAATTTTGTGGGTGGGGCCCCTCAGGGTCCAATTTTTTGGCCGGGGCCCCTCAGGGTCCAATTTTGTGGGTGGGGCCCCTCAGGGTCCAATTTTGTGGGTGGGGCCCCTCAGGGTCCGATTTTGTGGTTGGGGCCCCTCATGGATCGATTTTGTGGTTGGGGCCCCTCAGGATCCAATTTTGTGACCGGGCCCTCAGGGTCTGATTTTGTGGGTGGGCCCCCTCAGGGTCCGATATTGTGGGTGGGGCCCCTCAGGATCCAATTTTGTGACCGGGGCCCTCAGGGTCTGATTTTGTTGGTGGGGCCCCTCAGGGTCCGATATTGTGGGTGGGGCCCCTCAGGATCCGATTTTGTGGGTGGGCCCCCTCAGGATCTGATTTTGTGGTTGGGGCCCCTCAGGGTTCAATTTTGTAGGCGGGGCCCCGCAGGGTCTGATTTTGTGGCCGGGGCCCCTCAGGGTCCGATTTTGTGGGTGGGGCCCCTTAGGGTCCGATTTGGTGGACGGGGCCACTCGGTCCGATTTGGTGGGCGGGGCCACTCAGGGTCCGATTTGGTGAGTGGGGCCCCTCAGAGTTCAATTTGGTCAGCGGGGCCCCTCAGGGTCCGATTTTGTGGGTGGGGCCCCTCAGGGTCCGATTTTGTGGTTGGGGCCTTTCAGAATCTGATTTAGTGGGCGGGGCCCCTCCGGGTGTGAATTGGTGGGCGGGGCCCCTCAGTGTCCGATTTGGTGGGCGGGGCCCCTCAGGGTCCGATTTGGTGGGTTGGGCCCCTCAGGGTCCGATTTTGTGGGTTGGGCCCCTCAGGGTCCGATTTTGTGTCCGGGGCCCCTCAGGGTCCGATTTTGTGGCCGGTGCCTCTCAGGATCCGATTTTGTGGTTGGGCCCCCTCAGGGTCCGATTTTGTGGCCGGGGCCCCTCAGGGTCCAATTTTGTGGGTGGGGCCCCTCAGGGTCCAATTTTTTGGCCGGGGCCCCTGAGGGTCCAATTTTGTGGGTGGGGCCCCTCAGGGTCCAATTTTGTGGGTGGGGCCCCTCAGGGTCCAATTTTGTGGTTGGGGCCCCTCAGGGATCGATTTTGTGGTTGGGGCCCCTCAGGATCCAATTTTGTGACCGGGGCCCTCAGGGTCTGATTTTGTGGGTGGGGCCCCTCAGGGTCCGATATTGTGGATCGGGCCCCTCAGGATCCGATTTTGTGGGTGGGGCCCTTCAGGATCTGATTTTGTGGTTGGGGCCCCTCAGGGTTCAATTTTGTAGGCGGGGCCCCTCAGGGTCCGATTTTGTGGCAGGGGCCCCTCAGGGTCCGATTTTGTGGCCGGGGCCCGTGAGGGTCCGATTTTGTGGCCGGGGCCCCTCAGGGTCCGATTTTGTGGTTGGGGCCCCTCAGTGTCCGATTTTGTGATTGGGGCCCCTCAGGGTCCGATTTTGTGAGTGGGGCCCCTCAGGGTCCGATGTTGTGGCCGGGGCCCCTCAGGGTCTGATTTTGTGGCCGGATCCCCTCAGGGTCCGATTTTGTGGGTGGGTCCCCTCAGGGTCTGATTTTGTGGCCGGGGTCCCTCAGGGTCCGATTTTGTGGCCGGGGCCCCTCAGGGTCCAATTTTGTGGGTGGGGCCCCTCAGGGTTCAATTTTTTGGCAGGGGCCCCTCAGGGTCCAATTTTGTGGGTGGGGCCCCTCAGGGTCCAATTTTGTGGGTGGGGCCCCTCAGGGTCCAATTTTGTCGGTGGGGCCCCTCAGGGTACGATTTTGTGTTGGGGCTCCTCAGGGATCGATTTTGTGGTTGGGGCCCCTCAGGATCCAATTTTGTGACCGGGGCCCTCAGGGTCTGATTTTGTGGGTGGGGCCCCTCAGGGTCCGATATTGTGGGTGGGGCCCCTCAGGATCCGATTTTGTGGGTGGGGCCCCTCAGGATCCGATATTGTGGTTGGGGCCCCTCAGGGTCCAATTTTGTGGCCGGGGCCCCTCAGGGTCCGATTTTGTGGCCGGGGCCCGTGAGGGTCCGATTTTGTGGCCGGGGCCCCTCAGGGTCCGATTTTGTGGCCGGGGCCCCTCAGGGTCCGATTTTGTGGTTGGGGCCCCTCAGGGTCCAATTTTGTGGTTGGGGCCCCTCAGGGTCCGATTTTTTGATTGGGGCCCCTCAGGGTCCGATTTTGTGAGTGGGGCCCCTCAGGGTCCGATGTTGTGGCCGGGGCCCCTCAGGGTCTGATTTTGTGGCCGGATCCCCTCAGGGTCCTATTTTGTGGGTGGGGCCCCTCAGGGTCCGATTTTGTGGCCGGGGTCCCTCAGTGTCCGATTTTGTGGCCGGGGCCCCTCAGGGTCCAATTTTGTGGGTGGGGCCCCTCAGGGTCCAATTTTTTGGCCGGGGCCCCTCAGGGTCCAACTCTGTGGGTGGGGCCCCTCAGGGTCCAATTTTGTGGGTGGGGCCCCTCAGGGTCCAATTTTGTCGGTGGGGCCCCTCAGGGTCCGATTTTGTGGTTGGGGCCCCTCAGGGATCGATTTTGTGGTTGGGTCCCCTCAGGATCCAATTTTGTGACCGGGGCCCTCAGGGTCCGATTTTGTGGGTGGGGCCCCTCAGGGTCCGATATTGTGGGTGGGGCCCCTCAGGATCCGATTTTGTGGGTAGGGCCCCTCAGGATCCGATTTTGTGGTTGGGGCCCCTCAGGGTTCAATTTTGTAGGCGGGGCCCCTCAGGGTCCGATTTTGTGGCCGGGGCCCCTCAGGGTCCGATTTTGTGGCCGGAGCCCGTGAGGGTCCGATTTTGTGGCCGGGGCCCCTCAGGGTCCGATTTTGTGGCCGGGGCCCCTCAGGGTCCGATTTTGTGGTTGGGGCCCCTCAGGGTCCGATTTTGTGGTTGGGGCCCCTCAGGGTCCGATTTTGTGAGTGGGGCCCCTCAGGGTCCGATGTTGTGGCCGGGGCCCCTCAGGGTCTGATTTTGTGGCCGGATCCCCTCAGGGTCCAATTTTGTGGGAGGGGCCCCTCAGGGTCCGATTTTGTGGCCGGGGTCCCTCAGGGTCTGATTTTGTGGCCGGGGCCCCTCAGGGTCCAATTTTGTGGGTGGGGCCCCTCAGGGTCCAATTTTTTGGCCGGGGCCCCTCAGGGTCCAATTTTGTGGGTGGGGCCCCTCAGGGTCCAGTTTTGTGTGTGGGGCCCCTCAGGGTCCGATTTTGTGGTTGGGGCCCCTCAGGGATCGATTTTGTGGTTGGAGCCCCTCAGGATCCAATTTTGTGACCGGGGCCCTCAGGGTCTGATTTTGTGGGTGGGGACCCTCAGGGTCCGATATTGTGGGTGGGGCCCCTCAGGATCCGATTTTGTGGGTGGGGCCCCTCAGTATCTGATTTTGTGGTTGGGTCCCCTCAGGGTTCAATTTTGTAGGCGGGGCCCCTCAGGGTCCGATTTTGTGGCCGGGGCCCCTCAGGGTCCGATTTTGTGGTTGGGGCCCCTCAGGGTCCGATATTGTGGTTGGGGCCCCTCAGGGTCCGATTTTGTGAGTGGGGCCTCTCAGGGTCCGATGTTGTGGCCGGGGCCCCTCAGGGTCTGATTTTGTGGCCGGATCCCCTCAGGGTCTGATTTTGTGGGTGGGGTCCCTCAGGGTCCGATTTTGTGGCCGGGGTCCCTCAGGGTCTGATTTTGTGGCCGGGGCCCCTCAGGGTCCAATTTTGTGGGTGGGGCCCCTCAGGGTCCAATTTTTTGGCCGGGGCCCCTCAGGGTCCAATTTTGTGGGTGGGGCCCCTCAGGGTCCAATTTTGTGGGTGGGGCCCCTCAGGGTCCGATTTTGTGGTTGGGGCCCCTCATGGATCGATTTTGTGGTTGGGGCCCCTCAGGATCCAATTTTGTGACCGGGCCCTCAGGGTCTGATTTTGTGGGTGGGCCCCCTCAGGGTTCGATATTGTGGGTGGGGCCCCTCAGGATCCGATTTTGTGGGTGGGGCCCCTCAGGATCTGATTTTGTGGTTGGGGCCCCTCAGGGTTCAATTTTGTAGGCGGGGCCCCTCAGGGTCCAATTTTGTGGGTGGGGCCCCTCAGGGTCCAATTTTGTGGGTGGGGCCCCTCAGGGTCCGATTTTGTGGTTGGGGCCCCTCAGGATCCAATTTTGTGACCGGGCCCTCACGGTCTGATTTTGTGGGTGGGCCCCCTCAGGGTCCGATATTGTGGGTGGGGCCCCTCAGGATCCGATTTTGTGGGTGGGGCCCCTCAGGATCTGATTTTGTGGTTGGGGCCCCTCAGGGTTCAATTTTGTAGGCGGGGCCCCTCAGGGTCCGATTTTGTGGCCGGGGCCCCTCAGGGTCCGATTTTGTGGGTGGGGCCCCTCAGGGTCCAATTTGGTGGGTGGGGCCACTCTGGATCTGATTTGGTGGGAGGGGCCACTCTGGGTCCAATTTGGATGCCAGGGTGGCTCAGCCTCCTTTTTGTAGGCCAGGGTCTATCAGCCTCCGATTTGGAGCCTTGGGTCACTCAGCTTTTGATTTAGCGCGCCGGCCCTTTAAGACTCATTTTGGTGCGCCGGCTCTTTAAGAATCACTTTGGTGCGTCGGCCCTTTAAGAGCCAGGGTGGCTCACTGGGCTTCTAAATCCACTTTGGCACACATTCTCTCTCAGGGGCAAGTGTCATGTGATGAAGCTAGATTTGCATTTGTGGTGTGGGTTTTGCTTTAAGAGCTGATATTATGTGTCAGAAGCTCTGTCTTGGTGAGGTCATGTGACGTTCGTAGGCGTTGGCATAGTAACTGGGTCTGCCTGCGCATATCAATGAGCTCAACTGCCATTTCAATCGCCTCAGGGCATGTTTTGCCATTTCCCATTCAAATGCATTGAGACAGTGCATTCCAATGACGGGAAAAAAAATTTTCAAACGCAAATTGCGCAAAAACTACAAATCCGATCGACACGAAAAATACTTAGCACACCTCTCATGGACGCTGGCTTTGAAACGACACCTCAACGGAGTCTGTGCGTGTAGCGGTTCGGGCCGTATTAATTGCGGAAATCAACTTAATAATAATAATAATAAGAAGAAGAAGAATAAGTTAGCAGCGTTCGGATTACAATATAGTGGTTTTTTCAAACCACTATAACTAGATGTGTATTTCCTGAAGGAAGTACAGATAGTGATTTGAAATGGTGCCCGGGCTGCCACTTTAAGAGACTTGCCTGCTGCCCCTGCAAGACTTTCAACTCAGTATTCGTTTTACCTGTGGGTGCCTCTCAGGAGCCACTTTGGCCTGTGGGGCCCCTCAGGGTCTGATTTGGTGGGTGGGGCCCCTCAGGATCCGATTCAGTGGACTGGGCTCCTCAGGGCTTGAATTGGTGGGCGAGGCCCCTCAGTGTCCGTTTTGGTGGGCACGGCCCCTCAGGGTCTGGTTTGGCGGGTGGGACCCCTCTGGGTCCGATTTGGTGGGTGGGGTCCCTCAGGGTTCGATTTGGTGGGTGGGGAACCATAGGGTCCGATTTGATGGGCGGGGCCATACAGGGTTTCATTTGGTGGGAGGGGCCACTCTGGGTTCAATTTGGTGGGCGGGGCCCCACAGGGTCCGATTTGGTGAGTGGGGCCCCACAGGGTCCAATTTCGTGTGAAGTTCGTTGGCATTGGCATAGTAACTGGGTGTGCCTGCGCATATCAATGAGCTAAACTGCCATTTGAATCGACTCAGGGCATATTTTCTCTAAAGAAAAATTTCCCCAATGAAAAGCATTGAGACAATACATTCAAATGACGGGAAAAAAAAAATTTCTAATGCAAATTGCGCAAAAACTACAAATCCAATCGACATGAAAATTACTTAGCACACCTCTCGTGGACACTAGCTTCGAAACGACACCTCAACGGAGTCTGTGCGTGTAGCGGTTCGGGCCGCATTAATTGCGGAAATCAACTGAATAATAAGAATAAGTTAGCAGCGGTCGGATTACAACATTAATACTAGATATGTATTTTCTGAAGGAAGTACAGATAGTGGTTTGAAATGGTGCCCGGGCTGCCCCTTTAAGAGAGACTTGCGTGCTGCCCCTGCAAGACTTTCAAGTCAGGATCCGTTTTAACTGTGGGTGACTCTCAGGGGCCACTTTGGCCTCAGGGCTTGAATTGGTGGCCGGGATCCCTCAGGGTTTGATTTTGTGGGTGTGTCCCCTCAGGGTCAGATTTTGTGGGTGTGGCCCCTCAGCGTCCGATTTTGTGGGTGGGGCCCCTCAGTGTCCGATTTTGCGGGTGGGGCCCCTCAGGGTCTGATTTGGTGCCCCGAGCCTCTCAAGGTCCAATTTTGTGACCGGGGCCCCTCAGGGTCCGATATTGTGGCTGGGGCCCCTCAGGGTCCGATTTTGTGGCCTGGACCCCTTAGGGTCCGATTTTGTGGTTGGGGCCCCACAGGGGGGCCTCTCAGGGTCTGATTTGGTGGGCGGGGCCACTCTGGGTCTGATTTGGTGGGCGGGGCCACTCTGGGTCTGATTTTGTGGGCGGAGCCCCTCAACGTCCGATTTAGTGGGCGGGGCCACTCTGGTTCTGATTTGGAGGCCAGGGTGGCTCAGTCTCCGTTTTGTAGGCCAGGGTCGATCAGCCTCCGATTTGGAGCCTGGGGTCACTCAGCTTTCGATTTGGCGCGCCGGCCCTTTAAGACTCATTTTGGTGCGCCGGCCCTTTAAGAATCACTTAGGCGTGTCGGCCGTTTAAGAGCCAGTTTGGCGCACTGGGCTTCTAAATCCACTTTGGCGCATATTCTCTCTCAGGCGCATGCGTCATGTGATGAAGCTAGATTTGCATTTGTGCTCTGGGTTTCGCTTTAAGAGCTGATATTATCTGCCAGAAACTCTGTCCTGGAGGGGTCATGAAAAGTTTGTAGGCTTTGGCATAGTAACTGGGTGTGCCTGCGCATATCAATGAGCTTAACTGCTATTTGAATCGCCTCACGACTGCCCCATGTTTTCCCTATGGCAAAATTTTCCAATTGAAATGCATTGAGACAGTGCATTCCAAAGACAGGAAAATGTTTTTTCAAACTCAAATTGCAGAAAAACTATAAATCTGATCGACATGAAAAACACTTAGCACACCTCTCGTGAATGCTGGCTTCGAAACGAAACCTCAACGGAGTCTGTTCGTGTAGCGGTTCAGGCTGCATTAATTGCGAAAATCAACTGAATAGTAATAGTAATACTAGATGTGTATTTCCTGAAGGAAGTACAGATAGTGGTTTGAAATGGTGCCCGGGCTGCCCCTTTAAGAGAGACTTGCCTGCTGCCCCTGCAAGACTTTCAACTCAGGATACGATTTAACTGTGGTGCCTCTCAGGGGCCACTTTGGCCTCATGGTCTGATTTTGTGGGTGGGGCCCCTCAGGGCCTGATTTTGTGGGTGGGGCCCCTCAGGGTCCGATTTTGTGGTTGGGTCCCCTCAGGGTCCGATTTTGTGGTTGGGTCCCCTCAGGGTCCGATTTTGTGGCCGGGGCCCCTCTGGGTCCGATTTTATGGCAGGGGCCTCTCTGGGTCCGATTTTGTGGGTGGGGCCCCTCTGGGTCCAATTTGGTGGGCGGGACCACTCTGGGTCCAATTTGGTGGGCGGGGCCTCTCAGGGTCCGATTTTGTGGTTGGGTCCCCTCAGGGTCCGATTTTGTGGTTGGGGCCCCTCAGGGTCCAATTTTGTGGCCGGGGTCTATCAGGGTCCAATTTTGTGACTGGGGCCCATCAGGGTACGATTTTGTGGCCGCGGCCCCTCAGGGTCTGATTTTGTGGCAGGGGCCCCTCTGGGTCTGATTTTGTGGGCGGAGCCCCTCTGGGTCCAATTTGGTGGGCGGGACCACTCTGGGTCCAATTTGGTGGGCGGGACCACTCTGGGTCCGATTTGGTGGGCGGGGCCTCTCAGGGTCCGATTTGGTGGGCGGGGCCCCACAGGGTCCGATTTGGTGGGCGGGGCCACTCTGGGTAAGATTTGGAGGCTGGGGTCGCTCAGCCTCCAATTTGGAGGCCGGGGTCGTTGAGCTTCCGATTTGGAGGCCGAGGTCAAAGAGCCTCTGATTTGGAGGCCGGGGTCGATGAACTTCCGATTTGGAGGCCGGGGTCGATGAGCCTCCGATTTGGAGGCCGGGGTGGCTCAGCATCCGATTTGGAGGCCGGGGTGGCTCAGCCTCCGATTTGGAGGCCGGGGTGGCTCAGCCTCCGATTTGGAGGCCGGGGTGGATCAGCCTCCGATTTGGAGGCCGGGGTGGCTCAGCCTCCAATTTGGAGGCCGGGGTCGATCAGCCTCCGATTTGGAGGCCAGGGTGGCTCAGCCTCCTATTTGGAGGCCGGGGTGGCTCAGCCTCCGATTTGGAGGCCGAGGTCAAAGAGCCTCTGATTTGGAGGCCGGGGTCGATGAACTTTCGATTTGGAGGCCGGGGTCGATCAGCCTCCGATTTGGAGGCCGGGGTGGCTCAGCCTCCGATTTGGAGGCCGGGGTGGCTCAGCCTCCGATTTGGGGGCCGGGGTGGCTCAGCCTCCGATTTGGGGGCCGGGGTGGCTCAGCCTCCGATTTGGAGGCCGGGGTGGATCAGCCTCCGATTTGGAGGCCGGGGTGGATCAGCCTCCGATTTGGAGGCCGGGGTGGATCAGCCTCCGATTTGGAAAGCAGGTGCATGCGTCATGTGATGAAGCTAGATTTGCATTTATGCTGTGGGTTTCACTTTAAGAGCTGAAATTATCTGCCAGAAACGCTGTCCTAGAGAGGTCATGTGAAGTTCGTAGGCGTTGGCATAGTAACTGGGTGAGCCTGCGCATATCAATGAGCTTAACTTCCACCTCACGACTGTCCCATGTTTTCCCTATGACAACATTTTCCCATTGAAATGCATTGAGGAAAATGTTTTTTCAAACGCAAATTGCGCAAAAACTCCAAATCCGATCTACATGAAAAATACTTAGCACACCACTCGTGGACGCTGGCTTCGAAATGAGGCCTCAACGGAGTCTGTGTGTGTAGCGTTTCGGGCCGCATTAATTGCGGAAATCAACTGAATAGTAATAATAATACTAGATGTGTATTTCCTGAAGGAAGTACAGATAGTGGTTTGAAATGGTGCCCGGGCTGCCCCTTTAAGAGAGACTTGCCTGCTGCCCCTGCAAGACTTTCAACTCAGGATCCGTTTTACCTGTGTGTGATTATCAGGGGCCACTTTGGCCTTTGGGGCCCCTCAGGATCCGATTTGGTGGCGGGGCCCCTCAGGGTCCGATTTGGTGGGCAGGGCCCCTCAGGGTCCGATTTGATGGGCGGGGCCCCTCAGGGTCTGATTTGGTAGGTAGGGCCCCTTAGGGTCCGATTTGGTGAGCTGGGATCCTCAGGGTCTGATTTGGTGGGCGGGGCCCCTCAGGGTCCGATTTGGTGAGCTGGGACCCTCAGGGTCTGATTTGGTGGGCGGGGCCCCTCAGGGTCCGATTTGGTGGGCGGGGCCCCTCAGGGTCCGATTTGGTGGGCAGGGCCCCTCAGGGTCTGATTTGGTGGGCGGGGCCCCTCAGGGTCTGATTTGGTGGGCGGGGCCCCTCAGGGTCCGATTTGGTGGGCGGGGCCACTATAGGTCTGATTTGGTGGGCGGGGCACCTCAGGGTCCGATTTGGTGGGCGGGGCACCTCAGGGTCCGATTTGCTGGGTGGGGTCCCTCAGAATCTGATTTGGTGGGCAGGGCCACTCTAGGTCTGATTTGTTGGGCGGGGCCCATCAGGGTCCGATTTTGTGGCCGGGGCCCCTCTTGGTCCGATTTTGTGGGTGGGGACCCTCAGGGTCCGATTTTGTGGGTGGGGCCCCTCAGGGTCCGATTTGGTGGGCTGGGCCACTCTGGGTTCGATTTTGTGGTTCGGGCCCCTCAGGGTCCGATTTTGTGGGTGGGGCCCCTCAGGGTCCGATTTTGTGGTTGGGGCCTTTCAGAAACCGATTTGGTGGGCGGGGTCGCTCAGGGTCCGATTTGGTGGGCGGGGGCGCACTTTGGCGCACATTCTCTCTCAGGGGCATGCGTCATGTGATAAAGCTAGATTTGCATTTGTGCTGTGGGTTTCGCTTTAAGAGCTGATATTATGTGGCAGAATCTCTGTCCTGGGGGCGTCATGTGACGTTCGTAGGCGTTGGCATAGTAACTGGGTGTGCCTGCGCATATCAATGAGCTTTACTGCCATTTCAATCGCCTCAGGGCACGTTTTAAGTTTCCCATTCAAATCGATTGAGACAGTGCATTCCAATGACAGGAAAAAAAATTTTCAAATGCAAATTGCGCAAAAACTACAAATCCGATCGACAAGAAAAATACATAGCACACCTCTCGTGTATGCTGGCTTCGAAACGACACCTCAACGGAGTCTGTGCGTGTAGCGCTTCGGGCCGCATTAATTGCGGAAATCAACTGAAAAATAAGAATAAATTAGCAGCGTTCGGATTACAACATTAATACTAGATGTGTATTTCCTGAAGGAAGTACAGATAGTGGTTTGAAATGGTGCCTGGGCTGCCCCTTTAAGAGAGACTTGCCTGCTGCCCCTGCAAGACTTTCAACTCAGGATCCGTTTTAAATGTGGGTGCCTCTCAGGGGCCACTTTGGCCTCAGGGTCTGATTTGGTGGGTGGGGACCCTCAGGATCCGATTCGGTGGCCTGGGCTCTCAGGATTTGAATAAGTGGCCGGGATTCCTCAGGGTCCAATTTTGTGGGTGGGGACCCTCAGGGTCTGATTTTGTGGGTGTGGCCCCTCAGGGTCCGATTTTGTGGGTGGGTCCCCTCAGGGTCCGATTGGTTGGCGGGGCCCCTCAGGGTCCGATTTGGTGGGCGGGGCCCCTCAGGGTCCGATTTCGAGGGCGGGGCCCCTCAGGGTCCAATTTTGTGACCGGGGCCCCTCAGGGTCCGATATTGTGGCTGGGGCCCCTCAGGGTCCGATTTTGTGGCCTGGACCCCTTAGGGTCCGATTTTGTGGTTGGGGCCCCACAGGGGGGCCTCTCAGGGTCTGATTTGGTGGGCGGGGCCACTCTGGGTCTGATTTGGTGGGCGGGGCCACTCTGGGTCTGATTTTGTGGGCGGAGCCCCTCAACGTCCGATTTAGTGGGCGGGGCCACTCTGGTTCTGATTTGGAGGCCAGGGTGGCTCAGTCTCCGTTTTGTAGGCCAGGGTCGATCAGCCTCCGATTTGGAGCCTGGGGTCACTCAGCTTTCGATTTGGCGCGCCGGCCCTTTAAGACTCATTTTGGTGCGACGGCCCTTTAAGAATCACTTAGGCGTGTCGGCCGTTTAAGAGCCAGTTTGGCGCACTGGGCTTCTAAATCCACTTTGGCGCATATTCTCTCTCAGGCGCATGCGTCATGTGATGAAGCTAGATTTGCATTTGTGCTCTGGGTTTCGCTTTAAGAGCTGATATTATCTGCCAGAAACTCTGTCCTGGAGGGGTCATGAAAAGTTTGTAGGCTTTGGCATAGTAACTGGGTGTGCCTGCGCATATCAATGAGCTTAACTGCTATTTGAATCGCCTCACGACTGCCCCATGTTTTCCCTATGGCAAAATTTTCCAATTGAAATGCATTGAGACAGTGCATTCCAAAGACAGGAAAATGTTTTTTCAAACTCAAATTGCAGAAAAACTATAAATCTGATCGACATGAAAAACACTTAGCACACCTCTCGTGAATGCTGGCTTCGAAACGAAACCTCAACGGAGTCTGTTCGTGTAGCGGTTCAGGCTGCATTAATTGCGAAAATCAACTGAATAGTAATAGTAATACTAGATGTGTATTTCCTGAAGGAAGTACAGATAGTGGTTTGAAATGGTGCCCGGGCTGCCCCTTTAAGAGAGACTTGCCTGCTGCCCCTGCAAGACTTTCAACTCAGGATACGATTTAACTGTGGTGCCTCTCAGGGGCCACTTTGGCCTCATGGTCTGATTTTGTGGGTGGGGCCCCTCAGGGCCTGATTTTGTGGGTGGGGCCCCTCAGGGTCCGATTTTGTGGTTGGGTCCCCTCAGGGTCCGATTTTGTGGTTGGGTCCCCTCAGGGTCCGATTTTGTGGCCGGGGCCCCTCTGGGTCCGATTTTATGGCAGGGGCCTCTCTGGGTCCGATTTTGTGGGTGGGGCCCCTCTGGGTCCAATTTGGTGGGCGGGACCACTCTGGGTCCAATTTGGTGGGCGGGGCCTCTCAGGGTCCGATTTTGTGGTTGGGTCCCCTCAGGGTCCGATTTTGTGGTTGGGGCCCCTCAGGGTCCAATTTTGTGGCCGGGGTCTATCAGGGTCCAATTTTGTGACTGGGGCCCATCAGGGTACGATTTTGTGGCCGCGGCCCCTCAGGGTCTGATTTTGTGGCAGGGGCCCCTCTGGGTCTGATTTTGTGGGCGGAGCCCCTCTGGGTCCAATTTGGTGGGCGGGACCACTCTGGGTCCAATTTGGTGGGCGGGACCACTCTGGGTCCGATTTGGTGGGCGGGGCCTCTCAGGGTCCGATTTGGTGGGCGGGGCCCCACAGGGTCCGATTTGGTGGGCGGGGCCACTCTGGGTAAGATTTGGAGGCTGGGGTCGCTCAGCCTCCAATTTGGAGGCCGGGGTCGTTGAGCTTCCGATTTGGAGGCCGAGGTCAAAGAGCCTCTGATTTGGAGGCCGGGGTCGATGAACTTCCGATTTGGAGGCCGGGGTCGATGAGCCTCCGATTTGGAGGCCGGGGTGGCTCAGCCTCCGATTTGGAGGCCGGGGTGGCTCAGCCTCCGATTTGGAGGCCGGGGTGGCTCAGCCTCCGATTTGGAGGCCGGGGTGGATCAGCCTCCGATTTGGAGGCCGGGGTGGCTCAGCCTCCAATTTGGAGGCCGGGGTCGATCAGCCTCCGATTTGGAGGCCAGGGTGGCTCAGCCTCCTATTTGGAGGCCGGGGTGGCTCAGCCTCCGATTTGGAGGCCGAGGTCAAAGAGCCTCTGATTTGGAGGCCGGGGTCGATGAACTTCCGATTTGGAGGCCGGGGTCGATCAGCCTCCGATTTGGAGGCCGGGGTGGCTCAGCCTCCGATTTGGAGGCCGGGGTGGCTCAGCCTCCGATTTGGGGGCCGGGGTGGCTCAGCCTCCGATTTGGGGGCCGGGGTGGCTCAGCCTCCGATTTGGGGGCCGGGGTGGATCAGCCTCCGATTTGGAGGCCGGGGTGGATCAGCCTCCGATTTGGAGGCCGGGGTGGATCAGCCTCCGATTTGGAGGCCGGGGTGGATCAGCCTCCGATTTGGAAAGCAGGTGCATGCGTCATGTGATGAAGCTAGATTTGCATTTATGCTGTGGGTTTCACTTTAAGAGCTGAAATTATCTGCCAGAAACGCTGTCCTAGAGAGGTCATGTGAAGTTCGTAGGCGTTGGCATAGTAACTGGGTGAGCCTGCGCATATCAATGAGCTTAACTGCCACCTCACGACTGTCCCATGTTTTCCATATGACAACATTTTCCCATTGAAATGCATTGAGGAAAATGTTTTTTCAAACGCAAATTGCGCAAAAACTCCAAATCCGATCTACATGAAAAATACTTAGCACACCACTCATGGACGCTGGCTTCGAAATGAGGCCTCAACGGAGTCTGTGTGTGTAGCGTTTCGGGCCGCATTAATTGCGGAAATCAACTGAATAGTAATAATAATACTAGATGTGTATTTCCTGAAGGAAGTACAGATAGTGGTTTGAAATGGTGCCCGGGCTGCCCCTTTAAGAGAGACTTGCCTGCTGCCCCTGCAAGACTTTCAACTCAGGATCCGTTTTACCTGTGGGTGATTATCAGGGGCCACTTTGGCCTTTGGGGCCCCTCAGGATCCGATTTGGTGGCGGGGCCCCTCAGGGTCCGATTTGGTGGGCAGGGCCCCTCAGGGTCCGATTTGATGGGCGGGGCCCCTCAGGGTCTGATTTGGTAGGTAGGGCCCCTTAGGGTCCGATTTGGTGAGCTGGGATCCTCAGGGTCTGATTTGGTGGGCGGGGCCCCTCAGGGTCCGATTTGGTGAGCTGGGACCCTCAGGGTCTGATTTGGTGGGCGGGGCCCCTCAGGGTCCGATTTGGTGGGCGGGGCCCCTCAGGGTCCGATTTGGTGGGCAGGGCCCCTCAGGGTCTGATTTGGTGGGCGGGGCCCCTCAGGGTCTGATTTGGTGGGCGGGGCCCCTCAGGGTCCGATTTGGTGGGCGGGGCCACTATAGGTCTGATTTGGTGGGCGGGGCACCTCAGGGTCCGATTTGGTGGGCGGGGCACCTCAGGGTCCGATTTGCTGGGTGGGGTCCCTCAGAATCTGATTTGGTGGGCGGGGCCACTCTAGGTCTGATTTGTTGGGCGGGGCCCATCAGGGTCCGATTTTGTGGCCGGGGCCCCTCTTGGTCCGATTTTGTGGGTGGGGACCCTCAGGGTCCGATTTTGTGGGTGGGGCCCCTCAGGGTCCGATTTGGTGGGCTGGGCCACTCTGGGTTCGATTTTGTGGTTCGGGCCCCTCAGGGTCCGATTTTGTGGGTGGGGCCCCTCAGGGTCCGATTTTGTGGTTGGGGCCTTTCAGAAACCGATTTGGTGGGCGGGGTCGCTCAGGGTCCGATTTGGTGGGCGGGGGTGCACTTTGGCGCACATTCTCTCTCAGGGGCATGCGTCATGTGATAAAGCTAGATTTGCATTTGTGCTGTGGGTTTCGCTTTAAGAGCTGATATTATGTGGCAGAATCTCTGTCCTGGGGGCGTCATGTGACGTTCGTAGGCGTTGGCATAGTAACTGGGTGTGCCTGCGCATATCAATGAGCTTTACTGCCATTTCAATCGCCTCAGGGCACGTTTTAAGTTTCCCATTCAAATCGATTGAGACAGTGCATTCCAATGACAGGAAAAAAAATTTTCAAATGCAAATTGCGCAAAAACTACAAATCCGATCGACAAGAAAAATACATAGCACACCTCTCGTGTATGCTGGCTTCGAAACGACACCTCAACGGAGTCTGTGCGTGTAGCGCTTCGGGCCGCATTAATTGCGGAAATCAACTGAAAAATAAGAATAAATTAGCAGCGTTCGGATTACAACATTAATACTAGATGTGTATTTCCTGAAGGAAGTACAGATAGTGGTTTGAAATGGTGCCTGGGCTGCCCCTTTAAGAGAGACTTGCCTGCTGCCCCTGCAAGACTTTCAACTCAGGATCCGTTTTAAATGTGGGTGCCTCTCAGGGGCCACTTTGGCCTCAGGGTCTGATTTGGTGGGTGGGGACCCTCAGGATCCAATTCGGTGGCCTGGGCTCTCAGGATTTGAATAAGTGGCCGGGATTCCTCAGGGTCCAATTTTGTGGGTGGGGACCCTCAGGGTCTGATTTTGTGGGTGTGGCCCCTCAGGGTCCGATTTTGTGGGTGGGTCCCCTCAGGGTCCGATTGGTTGGCGGGGCCCCTCAGGGTCCGATTTGGTGGGCGGGGCCCCTCAGGGTCCGATTTCGAGGGCGGGGCCCCTCAGGGTCCGATTTTGTGGGCGGGGCCCCTCAGGGTCCGATTTGGTGGGCGGGGCCCCTCAGGGTCCGATTTGGTGGGCGGGGCCCCACAGGGTCCGATATGTGGCCGGGGTCTCTCAGGGTCCAATTTTGTGGCCGGGGCCCCTCAGGGTCCGATTTTGTGGACGGGGGCCATTCTGGATCTGATTTGGTGGTCGGGGCCCCTCAGGGTCCGATTTTGTGGGTGGGGCCCCTCAGGGTCTAATTTTGTGGCCGGGGCCCCTCAGGATCCGATTTTGAGGTCAGGACCCCTCTGGGTTCGATTTGGTGGGCGGGGCCCCTCAGGGTCCAATTTGGTGGGTGGGGCCCCTCTGGGTCCAATTTGGTGGGCGAGGCCTCTCAGGGTCTGATTTGGTGGGCCGGCGATTAGGACCCTGAGGGGTCCCGCCCACCAAATCAGACCCTGAGGGGCCCCGCCCACCAAATTGGATTTGGTGGTTGGGGCCTTTCAGAATCCGATTTGGTGAGCGGTGCCCCTCAGAGTTCAGTTTGTTGAGCGGCGCCCCTCAGTGTTCAATTTGGTGAGCAGGGCCCCTCAGGGTCTGATTTGGTAGGCGGGATCTCTCAGAGTCCGATTTGGTGGGCGGGGCCCCTCAGGGTCCGAAATGGTGGGCGGGGCCCCTCAGGGTTCCATTTGGTGAGCGGGGCTCCTCAGGGTCCAATTTGGTGGGCGGAGCCGCTCAGGGTCCGATTTTGTGGGTGGGGGCCCTCAGGATTCGATTTGGTGGGTTGGGCCCCTAAGAGTCCGATTTTGTGGCCAGGGCTCCTCAGGGTCCAATTTTGTGGTCGGGGCCCCTCAGGGTCCGATTTGGTGGCCTGGGCCACTCAGGGTCCGATTTTGTGGGTGGGGCCCCCTGGGTCTGATTTGGTGGGCGGGGCCACTCTGGGTCCAATTTGGATGCCAGGGTTGCTCAGCCTCCTTTTTGTAGGCCAGGGTCTATCAGCCTCCGATTTGGAGCCTTGTGGTTGGGTCCCCTCAGGGTCTGATTTTGTGGGTGGGGCCCCTCATGGTCCGATTTTGTGTCCGGGACCCCTCGGGGTCCGATTTTGTGGTTGGGGCCCTTCAGAATCCGATTTGGTGGGTGGGGTCCCTCAGGGTCCAATTTGGTGAGCGGGGCCCCTCAGGGTCCGATTTGGTGAGCGGTGCCCGTCAGGGTCTGGTTTGGTGGGCGGGGCCCCTCAGGGTCTGATTTGGTGGGTGGGGCCCCTCAGTGTCTGATTTGCTGGGCAGGGGCCATTCTGGGTCTGATTTGGTGGGCGGGGCCCCTCAGGGTCCGATTTTGTGGGCGGGGACCCTCAGGGTCTGATTTTGTGGCCGGGGCCCCTCAGGGAATGATTTTGTGGCCGGGGTCCCTCTTGGTCCGATTTTGTGGGTGGGGCCCCTCAGGGTTCGATTTTGTGGGTGGGGCCCCTCAGGGTCCGATTTGGTGGGCTGGGCCACTCTGGTTTCGATTTTGTGGTTGGGGCCCCTCAGGGTCCAATTTTGTGGGTGGGGCCCCTCAGGGTCCGATTTTGTGGTTGGGGCTTTTCAGAATCCGATTTGGTGGGCGGGGCCGCTCAGGGTCCGATTTGGTTGGCGGGGCCGCTCAGGGTCCGATTTTGTGGGCGGGGGCGCACTTTGGCCCACATTCTCTCTCAGGGGCATGCGTCATGTGAAGAAGCTAGATTTGCATTTGTGCTGTGGGTTTCGCTTTAAGAGCTGATATTATGTGGCAGAAGCTGTGTCCTGGGGGAGTCATGTGACGTTCGTAGGCGTTGGCATAGTAACTGGGTGTTCCTGCGCATATCAATGAGATTTACTGCCATTTCAATCGCCTCAGGGCACGTTTTAAGTTTCCCATTCAAATGCATTGAGACACTGCATTCCAATGACAGGGAAAAAAAATTTCAAATGCAAATTGCGCAAAAACTACAAATCCGATCGACACGAAAAATACTTAGCACACCTCTCGTGGACACTGGCTTTGAAACGACACCTCAACGGAGTCTGTGCGTGTAGCGGTTCGGGCCGCATTAATTGCGGAAATCAACTGAAAAATAAGAATAAGTTAGCAGCGTTCGGATTACAACATTAATACTAGATGTGTATTTCCTGAAGGAAGTACAGATAGTGGTTTGAAATGGTGCCCGGGCTGCCCCTTTAAGAGAGACTTGCCTGCTGCCCCTGCAAGACTTTCAAGTCAGGATACGATTTAACTGTGGGTGCCTCTCAGGGGCCACTTTGGCCTCAGGGTCTGATTTTGTGGGTGGGGCCCCTCAGGGCCTGATTTTGTGGGTGGGGCCCCACAGGGTCCGATTTTGTGGGTGGGGCCCCTCAGAGTCCGATTTGGTGGCCGGGGCCACTCAGGGTCCGATTTGGTGGCCGGGGCCACTCAGGGTCTGATTTGGTGGCCGGGGCCACATAGGGTCCGATTTGGTGGCCGGGGCCACTCAGGGTCCGATTTAGTGGGCGGAGCCCCACTGGGTCCATTTTGTTAGGCGGGACCACTCTGGGTCCAATTTGGTGGGCGGGACCACTCTGGGTCCAATTTGGTGGGCGGGACCACTCTGGGTCCAATTTGGTGGGCGGGGCCAATCAGGGTCCAATTTGGTGGGCGGGGCCCCACAGGGTCCGATTTGGTGGGCGGGGCCCCTCAGGGTCCGATTTGGTGGGCAGGGCCTCTCTGGGTCAGATTTGGAGGCTGGGGCCACTCTGGGTAAGATTTGGAGGCCGGGGTCGCTCAGCCTCCGATTTGGAGGCCGGGGTCGTTGAGCTTCCGATTTGGAGGCCGAGGTCGAAGAGCCTCAGATTTGGAGGCAAGGGTCGATGAGCTTCCGATTTGGAGGCCGGGGTGGCTCAGCCTCCGATTTGGAGGCCGGGGTGGCTCAGCCTCCGATTTGGAGGCCGGGGTGGCTCAGCCTCCGATTTGGAGGCCGGGGTGGCTCAGCCTCCGATTTGGAGGCCGGGGTCGATCAGCCTCCGATTTGGAGGCCGGGGTCGATCAGCCTCCGATTTGGAGGCCGGGGTCGATCAGCCTCCGATTTGGAGGCCGGGGTCGATCAGCCTCCGATTTGGAGGCCGGGGTCGATCAGCCTCCGATTTGGAGGCCGGGGTCGATCAGCCTCCGATTTGGAGGCCGGGGTCGATCAGCCTCCGATTTGGAGGCCGGGGTCGATCAGCCTCCGATTTGGAGGCCGGGGTCGCTCAGCCTCCGATTTGGAGGCCGGGGTGGCTCAGCCTCCGATTTGGAGGCCGGGGTGGCTCAGCCTCCGATTTGGAGGCCGGGGTCGATCAGCCTCCGATTTGGAGGCCGGGGTCGATCAGCCTCCGATTTGGAGGCCGGGGTCGATCAGCCACCGATTTGGAGGCCGGGGTCGATCAGCCACCGATTTGGAGGCCGGGGTCGATCAGCCACCGATTTGGAGGCCGGGGTCAATCTGCCTCCGATTTGGAGGCCGGGGTGGCTCAGCCTCCGATTTGGAGGCCGGGGTGGCTCAGCCTCCGATTTGGAGGCCGGGGTGGCTCAGCCTCCGATTTGGAGGCCGGGGTGGCTCAGCCTCCGATTTGGAGGCCGGGGTGGCTCAGCCTCCGATTTGGAGGCCGGGGTCGATCAGCCTCCGATTTGGAGGCCGGGGTCGATCAGCCTCCGATATGGAGGCCGGGGTGGCTCAGCCTCCGATTTGGAGGCCGGGGTGGCTCAGCCTCCGATTTGGAGGCCGGGGTCGATCAGCCTCCGATTTGGAGGCCGGGGTCGATCAGCCTCCGATTTGGAGGCCGGGGTCGATCAGCCTCCGATTTGGAGGCCGGGGTGGCTCAGCCTCCGATTTGGAGGCCGGGGTGGCTCAGCCTCCGATTTGGAGGCCGGGGTGGCTCAGCCTCCGATTTGGAGGCCGGGGTGGCTCAGCCTCCGATTTGGAGGCCGGGGTGGCTCAGCCTCCGATTTGGAGGCCGGGGTGGCTCAGCCTCCGATTTGGAGGCCGGGGTGGCTCAGTCTCTGATTTGGTGTGTCGGCCCTTTAAGACTCATTTGGGTGCGCTGGCCCTTTAACAATCACTTTGGCGCGTTGGCCCTTTAAGAGCTATTTGGCTCACTGGGCTTCTTTTAAATCCACTTTGGCGCACACATTCTCTCTCAGGGGCATGTGTCATGTGATGAAGCTAGATTTGCATTTGTGCTGTGAGTTTCGCTTTAAGAGCTGATATTATGTGGCAGAGGCCCTGTGCTGGGGTTCAAGTGAAGTTCGTAGGCGTTGGCATAGTAACTGGGTCTGCCTGCGCATATCAATGAGCTCAACTGTCATTTCAATCGCCTCAGGGCACGTTTTGCCATTTCCTATTGAAAAGCATTGGAGACAGTGTATTCCAATGACGGGAAAAAAAATTTTCAAACGCAAATTGCGCAAAAACTACAAATCCGATCGACACGAAAAATACTTAGCACACCTCTCATGGACGCTGGCTTCGAAACGACACCTCAACGGAGTCTGTGCGTGTAGCGGTTCGGGCCGCATTAATTGCGGAAATCAACTTAATAATAATAATAAGAAGAAGAAGAATAAGTTAGCAGCGTTCGGATTACAATATAGTGGTTTTTTCAAACCACTATAACTAGATGTGTATTTCCTGAAGGAAGTACAGATAGTGGTTTGAAATGGTGCCTGGGCTGCCCCTGCAAGACTTTTAACTCAGGATCCGTTTTAACTGTATGTGCCTCTCAGGGGCCACTTTGGCCTCAGGGTCTGATTTGTTGGCCGGGATCCCTCAGGCTCCTATTTTGTGGGTGTGGCACCTCAGGGTCCGATTTTGTGGGTGTGGCCCCTCAGGGTCCGATTTTGTGGGTGTGGCCCCTCAGGGTCCGATTTTGTGGTTGTGGCCCTTCATGGTCTGATTTTGTGGGTGTGGCCCCTCTGGGTCCGATTTTGTGGGTGGGCCCCTAAGGGTCCGATTTTGTGAGTGGGGCCCCGCAGGGTCCGATTTTGTGGCCGGGGCCCCTCAGGGTCCAATTTTGTGGGTGGGGCCCTTCAGGGCCCGATTTTGTGGAAGGGCTCCTCAGGGTCCGATTTTGTGGTTGGGGCCCCTCAGGTTCCGATTTTGTGGGTGGGGCCACTCTGGGTCTGATTTGGTAGGCGGGGCCCCTCAGGGTCAGATTTTGTGGGTGGGGCCCCTCAGGGTCCGATTTTGTGGTTGGAGCCCCTCATGGTCCGATTTTGTGGCCGGGGCCCCTCAGGGTCCGATTTTGTGACTGGGGCCCATCAGGGTCCGATTTTGTGGCCGAGGCCCCACAGGGTTTGATTTTGTTCGGGCCCTTCAGGGTCTGATTTTGTGGTCGGGGCCCCTCAGGGTCCGATTTTGTGGGTGGGGCCCCTTAAGGTCTGATTTTGTGGGCGGAGCCCCTCTGGGTCCAATTTGGTGGGCGTGACCACTCTGGGTCCGTTTTGGTGGGCGGGACCACTCTGGGTCCAATTTGGTGGGCAGGGCCACTCGGGGCCTGATTTGGTGGGCGGGGCCACTTGGGGGTCAATTTGGTGGGCGGGGCCACTCGGGGGTCGATTTGGTGGGCGGGGCCACTCGGGGGTCGATTTGGTGGGCGGGGCCACTCGGGGCCCGATATGGTGGGTGGGGCCACTTGGGGCCCGGTATGGTGGGCGGGCCACTCGGAGCCTGATATGGTGGGCGGGGCCACTCGGGGGCCGGTTTGGTGGGCGGGGCTACTCTGGGTCCGATTTGCTAGGCGGGGCCACTCAGGGTCTGATTTGGTGAGCGGAGCCCCTCTGGGTCCGATTTCTTGAGCGGGGCCACGCTGGGTTCGATTTGGAGGCCAGGGTCGATCAGCCTCCGATTTGGAGGCCGGGGTGGCTAAGCCTCCGATTTGGAGCCTGAGGTTACTCAGTTTTCGATTTGGCGCGCTGGCCCTTTAAGAATCACTTTGCCGCGTCGGCCATTTTAGAGACAGGGTGGCTCACTGGGCTTCTAAATCCACTTTGGCGCACATTCTCTCTCAGGGCATGCGTCATGTGATGAAACTAGATTTGCACTTATGCTGTCGGTTTCGCTTTAAGAGCTGAAATTATCTGCAAGAAACTCTGTCCTGGGGGCGTCATGTGATGTTCGTACGCGTTGGCATAGTAAATGGGTGTGCCTGCGCATATCAATGAGCTTTACTGCCATTTGAATTGCCTCAGGGCACTTTTTACGTTGCCCATTGAAAAGCATTGAGACATGCATTCCAATGACGGGAAAAAAAATTTTCAAACGCAAATTGCGCAAAAACTACAAATCCGATCGACACGAAAAATACTTAGCACACCTCTTGTGGACGCTGGCTTCGAAACAACACCTCAACGGAGTCTGTGCATGTAGCGGTTCGGGCCGCATTAATTGCGGAAATCAACTGAATAAAAAGAAAAAGTTAGCAGCGTTCGGATTACAACATTAATACTAGATGTGTATTTCCTGAAGGAAGTACAGATAGTGGTTTGAAATGGTGCCTGGGCTGCCCCTTTAAGAGAGACTTGGCTGCTGCCCCTGCAAGACTTTCAACTCAGTATCCGTTTTAAATGTGGGTGCCTCTCAGGGGCCACTTTGGCCTCAGGGTCTGATTTGGTGGGTGGGGCCCCTCAGGATCCGATTCGGTGGCCTGGGCTCCTCAGGATTTGAATTAGTGGCCGGGATTCCTCAGGGTCCAATTTTGTGGGTGGGGCCCCTCAGGGTCTGATTTTGTGGGTGTGGCCTCTCAGGGTCCGATTTTGTGGGTGTGGACCCTCAGGGTCCGATTTTGTGGGTGGGTTCCCTCAGGGTCCGATTTTATGGGTGGGCCCCTCAGGGTCCGATTTTGTGGGTGGGGCCCCTCATGGTCTGATTTTGTGGGTGGGGCCCCTCAGGGTCTGATTTTGTGGGCGGGGCCCCTCAGGGTCCTATTTGGTGGGCGGGGCCCCTCAGGGTCCAATTTTGTGGGTGGGGCCCCTCTGGGTTCGATTTTGTGGCCGGGGTCTCTCAGGGTCCGATATTGTGGCCGGGGCCCCTCAGGGTCCGATTTTGTGGTTGGGGCCCCTCAGGGTCCGATTTTGTGGTTGGGGCCCCTCATAGTCCAGTTTTGTGGTTGGGGGCCCTCAGGGTCCGATTTTGTGGCGGGGCCCCTCAGGGTCTGATTTTGTGGTTGGTGGCCCTCAGGGTCCGATTTTGTGGCCGGCACCCCTCAGGGTCTGATTTCGTGGCTGGGGCCCCTCAGGGTCCGATTTTGTGGTTGGGGCCCCTCAGTGTCTGATTTTGTGGCCGGGGCCCATCAGGGTCCGATTTTGTGGTTGGGGTTTCTCAGGGTCTGATTTTGTGACTGGGGCCCCTCAGGGTCTGATTTTGTGGTTGGGACCCCTCAGGGTCTGATTTTGTGGCCGGCACCCCGCAGGGTCCGATTTTGTGGCCGGGGCCCCTCAGGGTCCGATTTTGTGGCCGGGGCCTCTCAAGGTCCGATTTTGTGGCCGGGGCCCCTCAGGGTCCGATTTTGTGGCCGGGGTCTCTCAGGGTCTGATTTTGTGGTTGGGGCCCCTCAGGGTCCGATTTTGTGGTTGGGGGCCCTCACGGTCCGATTTTGAGTCCAGGGCCCCTCAGGGTCTGATTTCGTGGTTGGGACCCCTCAGGGTCCGATTTTGTGGCCGGGGCCCCTCAGGTTCCAATTTTGTGGGTGGGGCCCCTCAGTGTCCGATTTTGTGGGTGGGGCCCCTCAGTGTCCGATTTTGTGGCTGGGGCCCCTCAGGGTCCGATTTTGTTGGTTGGGCCCCTCAGGATCCGATTTTGAGGGTGGGGCCCCTCAGGGTTCGATTTTGTGGCCTGGGCCCCTCAGGGTCCGATTTTGTGGTTGGGGCCCCTCAGGGTCTGATTTTGTGGCCGGGTCTACTCAGGTTCCGATTTTGAGGGTGGGGCCCCTTAGGGTCCTATTTTGTGGTTGGGGGCCCTCAGGGTCTGATTTTGTGGGTGGGGCCCTTTAGAGTCCGATTTGGTTGGCGGGGCCCCTCAGGGTCTGATTTGGTGGGCGGGGCCTCTCAGGGTCCGATTTTTGAGGGAGGGGCCCCTCAGGGTCCGATTTTGAGGGCGGGGCCCCTGAGGGTTCGATTTTGTGGCCGGGGCCCCTCAGGGTCCGATTTTGGGGTTGGGGCCCCTCAGGGTCCGATTTTGTGGTTGGGGGCGCTCAGGGTCCAATTTTGTGGGTGGGGCCCCTCTGGGTTCGATTTTGTGGCCGGGGTCTCTCAGGGTCCGATTTTGTGGTTGGGTCCCCTCAGGGTCCGATTTTGTGGTTGGGGCCCCTCAGGGTCCGATTTTGTGGCCGCGGCCCCTCAGGGTCTGATTTTGTGGCCGCGGCCCCTCTTGGTCCGATTTTGTGGCAGGGGCCCCTCTGGGTCCGATTTTGTGGGTGGGGCCCCTCTGGGTCCAATTTGGTGGGCGGGACCACTCTGGGTCCAATTTGGTGGGCGGGGCCTCTCAGGGTCCGATTTTGTGGTTGGGTCCCCTCAGGGTCCGATTTTGTGGTTGGGGCCCCTCAGGGTCCGATTTTGTGGCCGGGGCCTATCAGGGTCCAATTTTGTGACTGGGGCCCATCACGGTCCGATTTTGTGGCCGCGGCCCCTCAGGGTCTGATTTTGTGGCAGGGGCCCCTCTGGGTCTGATTTTGTGGGCGGAGCCCCACTGGGTCCAATTTGGTGGGCGGGACCACTCTGGGTCCAATTTGGTGGGCGGGGCCTCTCAGGGTCCGATTTGGTGGGCGGGGCCCCACAGGGTCCGATTTGGTGGGCGGGGCCCCTCAGGGTCCGATTTGGTGGGCAGGGCCTCTCTGGGTCTGATTTGGTGGGTGGGGCCACTCTGGGTAAGATTTGGAGGCTGGGGTCGCTCAGCCTCCAATTTGGAGGCCGGGGTCGTTGAGCTTCCGATTTGGAGGCCGAGGTCAAAGAGCCTCCGATTTGGAGGTAGGGGTCGATGAGCTTCCGATTTGGAGGCCGGGGTCGATGAGCCTCCGATTTGGACGCCGGGGTGGCTCAGCCTCCGATTTGGAGGCCGGGGTGGCTCAGCCTCCGATTTGGAGGCCGGGGTGGCTCAGCCTCCGATTTGGAGGCCGGGGTGGCTCAGCCTCCGATTTGGAGGCCGGGGTGGCTCAGCCTCCGATTTGGAGGCCGGGGTGGCTCAGCCTCCGATTTGGAGGCCGGGGTGGATCAGCCTCCGATTTGGAGGCCGGGATGGCTCAGCCTCCGATTTGGAGGCCGAGGTCGCTCAGCCTCCGATTTGGAGGCCGGGGTCGCTCAGCCTCCGATTTGGAGGCCGGGGTGGCTCAGCCTCCGATTTGGAGGCCGGGGTGGCTCAGCCTCCGATTTGGAGGCCGGGGTGGCTCAGCCTCCGATTTGGAGGCCGGGATGGCTCAGCCTCCGATTTGGAGGCCGGGGTCGCTCAGCCTCCGATTTGGAGGCCGGGGTGGCTCAGCCTCCGATTTGGAGGCCGGGGTGGCTCAGCCTCCGATTTGGAGGCCGGGGTGGCTCAGCCTCCGATTTGGAGGCCGGGGTGGCTCAGCCTCCGATTTGGAGGCCGGGGTGGCTCAGCCTCCGATTTGGAGGCCGGGGTGGCTCAGCCTCCGATTTGGAGGCCGGGGTCGCTCAGCCTCCGATTTGGAGGCCGGGGTGGCTCAGCCTCCGATTTGGAGGCCGGGGTGGCTCAGCCTCCGATTTGGAGTCCGGGGTCGCTCAGCCTCCGATTTGGAGGCCGGGGTCGCTCAGCCTCCGATTTGGAGGCCGGGGTGGCTCAGCCTCCGATTTGGAGGCCGGGGTGGCTCAGCCTCCGATTTGGAGGCCGGGGTGGCTCAGCCTCCGATTTGGAGGCCGGGGTGGCTCAGCCTCCGATTTGGAGGCCGGGGTGGCTCAGCCTCCGATTTGGAGGCCGGGGTCGCTCAGCCTCCGATTTGGAGGCCGGGGTGGCTCAGCCTCCGATTTGGAGGCCGGGGTCGCTCAGCCTCCGATTTGGAGGCCGGGGTGGCTCAGCCTCCGATTTGGAGGCCGGGGTGGCTCAGCCTCCGATTTGGAGGCCGGGGTGGATTAGCCTCCGATTTGGAGGCCGGGGTGGCTCAGCCTCCGATTTGGAGGCCGGGGTGGCTCAGCCTCCGATTTGGAGGCCGGGGTGGCTCAGCCTCCGATTTGGAGGCCGGGGTCGCTCAGCCTCCGCTTTGGAGGCCGGGGTCGCTCAGCCTCCGATTTGGAGGCCGGGGTGGCTCAGCCTCCGATTTGGAGGCCGGGGTGGCTCAGCCTCCGATTTGGAGGCCGGGGTGGCTCAGCCTCTGATTTGGAGGCCGGGGTGGCTCAGCCTCCGATTTGGAGGCCGGGGTGGCTCAGCCTCCGATTTGGAGGCCGGGGTGGCTCAGCCTCCGATTTGGAGGCCGGGGTGGCTCAGCCTCCGATTTGGAGGCCGGGGTGGCTCAGCCTCCGATTTGGTGTGTCGGCCCTTTAAGACTCATTTGGGTGCGCTGGCCCTTTAACAATCACTTTGGCGCGTTGGCCCTTTAAGAGCTAGTTTGGCTCACTGGGCTTCTTTTAAATCCACTTTGGCGCACACATTCTCTCTCAGGGGCATGTGTCATGTGATGAAGCTAGATTTGCATTTGTGCTGTGGGTTTCACTTTAAGAGCTGATATTATGTGGCAGAATCTCTGTTCTGGAGATGTCATGTGACGTTCGTAGGCGTTGGCATAGTAACTGGGTCTGCCTGCGCATATCAATGAGCTTAACTGCTATTTCAATCGCCTCAGGGCACGTTTTGCCATTTCCTATTGAAAAGCATTGGAGACAGTGCATTCCAATGACGGGAAAAAAAATTTTCAAACGCAAATTGCGCAAAAACTACAAATCCGATCGACACGAAAAATACTTAGCACACCTCTCGTGGACGCTGGCTTCGAAACGACACCTCAACGGAGTCTGTGCGTGTAGCGGTTCGGGCCGCATTAATTGCGGAAATCAACTTAATAATAAGAAGAAGAAGAATAAGTTAGCAGCGTTCGGATTACAATAAAGTGGTTTTTTCAAACCACTATAATAAGAAGAAGAAGAATAAGTTAGCAGCGTTCGGATTACAATATAGTGGTTTTTTCAAACCACTATAATAAGAAGAAGAAGAATAAGTTAGCAGCGTTCGGATTACAATATAGTGGTTTTTTCAAACCACTATAATAAGAAGAAGAAGAATAAGTTAGCAGCGTTCGGATTACAATATAGTGGTTTTTTCAAACCACTATAATAAGTTAGCAGCGTTCGGATTACAATATAGTGGTTTTTTCAAACCACTATAATTACTAAAAAATTCTCTACTGAAACTGAATTTGCCTTGAAAGAAACTAAACTTCAAACACACATTGAACGATTTCAGTACCATCTTAAAGAGAGAAAGCACAAACAATATTTGCGTGACGTGCAAGACTTTAAAGATAACAAGGCATATTCAGTATTAGCTGCACGCTCTGGGGCCACTGAAAGAGAGATTGAACTCTCATCTACTGATACTGATTTTTCTGAATCGGAGAGCAGAAATCGTTCCAATAGAGGAAGGAATAAAGGTCGGGGTAGAGGTCGGGGCTCACGAGGACCACCAGATAGGTCTGATAACACCTCTTTTTTAGACCAGGTTTATGCCCTCAGGAACAGACCACTGCAAACCAAGAAGTAGTTGCTATTAATGAGTTGTCTTCTAATCAGAGCATCCAAATAATTAATCTATCTGAGAGAGTCATTGATGGTTCTGAGAGATCTGTATTGAGTAGGGGTCTCTCTTTTGTTCCAAACACAGATTTTGATCTCTTTATAACGATTAAGGATCTCAATCTGTTTTTGAGAAAAGTTAAGTGGAAGAAATATTTTCGGAAACAGGAATCCCAGATGAGCCTAGAACTGGGTATACAGGAGGATATGTTGCCGGATGTGAGGCTTTTGGATTCAATTGCGGATGTTGATCCTAACACTGTAGGTCTGGGCCCTTTTACAAATTTAAAATGTAAAAGTACCAAGATGCCTCCACCAACAGGTGATCTATCAGCAATTGATGTTTTCTGCAATTTAGTGACTCAGGACTTAATTGAACTTTCACAATCTCGACTCCATTGTAGATATAATTGTTCCAGGGATGAAATGGAGGCTATTAAGCGGCTGGAACGGGATGACAGCATTGTAATCAAACCCTCTGATAAGGGTGGCAATGTTGTCATCCTGGGAGTGGATCATTACCAACGACTATGTGATTCAATCCTGGCTGATGGAGACACTTATGAGATTTTACCATCTAACCCCATGAATATGTACCGTGAGGAATTACGATTAATATTATCAGAAGCGTTATCAGATAAGATTATTAGCAAAACTGAGTTTGATTTTTTGTTTCCTAGTCATCCAGTTATTGCCACGTTCTATTGTCTACCAAAGGTGCACAAAGGTCTCACCCCTCTTAAAGGTAGACCAATTGTCTCAGGGATAGGCAGCTTGTGTCAGAATGCCGGAATTTACCTGCACCGGATATTGTCTCCCTTTGTCTCCTCTCTCCAATCCTTTGTTAAGGATACACCTGATCTCCTCCGCCGGTTGGAAGGATTAACTATTGATCCTCAGTCATATTTGGCTAGTATAGACGTGGAGGCTTTGTATACATCTATACCTCACGTACACGGTCTAGAAGCGGCTAAATATTTTCTTAATATGAGAGGCTGTCAGTATCGTGAACATAATCATTTTGTATTGAAGCTTCTCCGATTTTGTTTAACACACAATTTCTTTACACTTAACCGGAAATTTTACCACCAACTGAGGGGGACCGCTATGGGGAGTCCCTGTGCGCCGGCTTACGCTAATCTCCTCCTCGGATGGTGGGAGGAGACAATGGTATTTGGGGCCGAACAATTCGATGGTGGGTCTATGTGCCGTGTCCCTGAAATATGGACACGGTACATAGACGATATATTCATCGTTTGGAAAGACTCAGCAGAGGAATTTGGTGCCTTTGTAAACAGCCTTAACTGTAACGATATAGGTCTCTTTTTCACATCTGTGATTGAGACCTAGAGACTGCCCTTTCTTGACATATTAATTGAGAAAAATGAAAAAGGGGACTTGGTTACCTCTACATTTAGGAAACCAACAGCAACGAACTCCCTATTACATTGGGGCAGCCATCATCCTCAACATTTAAAAAGAGCTATCCCCAAAGGACAGTACCTTAGAATCCGAAGAAACTGTTCCGAAAGTGTGACTTTTGAAAACCAAGCCAGAGATTTGAGGGATAGATTTCTAAGCAGAGGTTATCCCAAAAGATATTAAAAGAGGCGTAGCAAAAAGCTAAAGGATGTGAGCGTACAGAGTTGTTGAACTCCAATAACAATAAAAAAGGAGTGGAACATGAGTTTTTGAGGTTCATTACAACTTTCGACAATGGGGCGGTCCCAGTGAGGAACATCATTCAAAAACATTGGGCCATCTTACAGATGGACAATGATGTGTCCCCTTATCTAACTGATCATCCTCAAATCACCTATAAAAAGGCAAGGTCCCTTAACAATAGACTTGTTCATAGCCACTTTTCCACTCCAACTATAAAAACATGGTTGGATAGTGATATTGTTGGTTGTCATAAATGTGGCCACTGTGTGGCTTGTCAACATATCCTAGTGGGAAAGAGCTTTGTTAGTAATGTTACCGGGAAAAATTACCACATTAAACAATTTATGAACTGTGGTACTATAGGTGTTGTTTAAAAGGCCACTTGTGTTTGTGGATTGGAATATGTGGGTAAGACTATTCGTGAATTCAGGAGGAGAATTGGCGAACATGTTGGGGATGTGTTGCACAAGAGGGACACCCCGATATCGAGACATATCCATAGTTCACATAAGGGACAAATTGGATCTTTGAAATTTATGGCCATAGACAAGGTTTTCAAACCTAAGAGAGGGGGGAATTGGGACCAGTTACTTCTCCAACGAGAGGCAAAAAGGATTTTTTATTTGGACACGGTTGCGCCTAAAGGCTTGAATGATCAAATCAGTTTTGGGTGTTTCATTTGAATTCTTCCTTGGTCTTTTTACCTACAGTATCTTTAAACTAGTATGTTATAACCCCTTTCCATTTAAGTCACCCTATTTTGGGATTTTTGTATGTGTATATACATAATCATATATCATTAGTCATATTTTGTCGCCTCCAAACATAGCCCTTTTCAGTCATATAGGTTCCATATCCAGTTTTGAGTATGACGGCTATAGTGCCGTTTTGTTATAACATACATAAGTTGCCGAGAGTCCAGTGGGCGGAGTTATGCTTAGTTTATTTGAATTTTGTCCGCCCCTTTTAGTGAGGGTGTCTTTGCGATGATTGACACCTAGTGCACATGATGATGGATGCGGCAGATATGTCCGCTTAGATGGCGTGCACATGCCTGGAGTCCGGTGGGCGGAGTTTTGTCCACTTACATCGGACATAGTGGACCTTGGGTTGGCCGCTTGTCTATGGGGCATATTGGTGCTGGATATGTGTATTTATTTATGTCCATGCCCGTATAACATTTTGCGCCGCTATTGTTGACATATTTTGGGCGCACATGCGCCGGTGTAAGAGGCGCATGTGACGTTCAATACCGGAAGTCGGTCATCATTCTCGAGCGCATATGTGCCGACGAGGAGGCGCGCATGACCGTTAATACCGGAAGTTGGCGGCTTTAGCATAAGCCGTTCCGGAAGTGGGTCATCATCCTGGGCACACATGTCGCGCTTTGTGTCTAGTGCCGGAAGTCGGTAATTGTTTTTGGGCGCACATGCGCCGTTGGAGAGGCGGTCTTATTTATCTAATGCCGGAAGTGGGCGGCTTCAGTATAGGCCGCACTGGAGGCGGAGCAGTGCTCCTGAGGCCCTCCCTTTGGCGTGCGCTCCACGAACGGAAATGGCAATGGCGCCTGTAAGGGATCTATGGACGCGATATATGAGGTAATTGCTTGACATTTGTTACCAATTAAGATGTGACTATTTCTGAGGTCATCTATAAATATGCCCTCCTCCCTCCACCTCCTGTGGACAGCATAGGGAGTGGAAGTTTCTCTCTTATCATCAGCACTATGGCACTTTACAAGTTTAGTCCCCAGATGATTGTACTTGGATGAAACGCGTCGGGACATCGCCTTAGGGAAAGTGCAGGGCATGTGTTAGGGTCAGCTGTGGACTGCCCTTGTTAGGGCAGGAGTCTGGGGTTTGAGCTGAATTCAGATGTTAGGGATGTGACAGGGTATTGTCTTCCCCTATTGCACTCTCCAGTTGGATTGAATGGAGGATCCTCCCGGACTCCTGGCCCGTCCATCTATTGGGTGAGATTGTTCCTCTTTCTATTATACTCACCTGACTGTCATTTTTTGGTCCTTGGTGACCACTTGGACTAAAATTTGCATTTCTTTGATATATATATGCAAAAGGGTCATGGCATTCATGGGAAAGTGTTCTCAACTGCCGTAACCCATAGATGTTTTTGTACACCCATATTGAGGTTCGTTTTGGGTGACCATCTACATCCCTATATTCAGGCCTGGCCGCCTCTTTTTACTTTAAGTATAGGCCTGAATGCCTGATAAGCAGCTGTATGCTACTATTTTTACCTTCACAGGGTGACACTTAATTAGTAATTTTAAACGATTTATTCAAGGTTATATTTTATATTTTCACCTATTGCTTTGTATTCCATATACCTTCTGCTACCCATCCGGTTTCCAGCACCGTCAGCTGGTTCTCGGCAGTGCCTTTGGCTTAGGTGCCTCCTTCTCGGTATCCGAGTTCCAGCAATGTCTGCTGGTCCTTGGTAGTGCTTTCTAGCACAGGTACCTCATGCTTAGTAACCGGGTTCCAGCACCGTCAGCTGCTTCTCGGCAGTGTCTTTGGCACGGGTACTCCCTCCTGCCCAGCCTGGTTCCAGCACGCCTGCTGTTTCCGGGTAGTGTCAATGTCACTTTGCACCAATACATTGTCCTGTCATGTTGCGGTCAGGTTAGCCTAGTCTATGGTGCCTGCAGTTTATGGGCTTCCTACAGTTGTGGTCAAAAGTATTGACACCCCTGCAATTTTGTCAGATAATACTCAGTTTCTTCCTGAAAATGATTGCAAACACAAAATCTTAGGTATTATTATCTTCATTTAATTTATCTTAAATGAAAAAACACAAAAAAGAATGAAGCAAAAAGCAAAACATTGATCATTTCACACAAAACTGGGCCAGACAAAAGTATTGGCATCGTCAGCCTAATACTTGGATGCACAACTTTTAGCCAAAATAACTGCGACCAACCACTTCCGGTAACCATCAATGAGTTTCTTACAATGCTCTGCTGGAATTTTAGACCATTCTTCTTTGGCAAACTGCTCCAGGTCCCTGATATTTGAAGGGTGCCTTCTCCAAACTGCCATTTTTAGATCTCTCCACAGGTGTTCTATGGGATTCAGGTCTGGACTCATTGCTGGCCACCTTAGAAGTCTCCAGTGCTTTCTCTCAAACCATTTTCTAGTGCTTTTTGAAGTGTGTTTTCGGTCATTGTCCTGCTGGAAGACCCATGACCTCTGAGGGAGACCCAGCTTTCTCACACTGGGCCCTACATTATGCTGCAAAATTTGTTGGTAGTCTCCTGACTTCATAATGCCATGCACATGGTCAAGCAGTCCAGTGCCAGAGGCAGCAAAGCAACCCCAAAACATCAGGGTACCTCCGCCATGTTTGACTGTAGGGACCATGTTCTTTTCTTTGAATGCCTCTTTTTTTCTCCTGTAAACTCTATGTTGATGCCTTTGTCCAAAAAGCTCTACTTTTGTCTCATCTGACCAGAGAACATTCTTCCAAAACGTTTTAGGCTTTTTCAGGAAAGTTTTGGCAAACTCCAGCCTGGCTTTTTTATGTCTCGGGGTAAGAAGTTGGGTCTTCCTGGATCTCCTACCATGCAGTCCCTTTTCATTCAGACGCCGACGGATAGTACGGGTTGACACTGTTGTACCCTCGGATTGCAGGGCAGCTTGAACTTGTTTGGATGTTAGTCGAGGTTCTTTATCCAACATCTGCACAATCTTGCGTTGAAATTTCTTGTCAATTTTTCTTTTACGTCCACATCTAGGGAGGTTAGACACAGTGCCATGGGCTTTAAACTTCTTGATGACACTGCGCATGGTAGACACAGAAACATTCAGGTCTTTGGAGATGACTTGTAGCCTTGAGATTGCTCATGCTTCCTCACAATTTGGTTTCTCAAGTCCTCAGACAGTTATTTGGTCTTCTTTCTTTTCTCCATGCTCAATGTGGTACACACAAGGACACAGGACAGAGGTTGAGTCAACTTTAATCCATGTCAACTGGCTGCAAATGTGATTTAGTTATTGCCAACACCTGTTAGGTGCCACAGGTAAGTTACAGGTGCTGTTAATTAGCCAAATTAGAGAAGCATCACATGATTTTTCGAACAGTGCCAATACTTTTGTCCACCCACTTTTTTATGTTTGGTGTGGAATTATATCCAATTTGGCTTTAGGACAATTCTTTTTGTGTTTTTTCATTTAAGACAAATTAAATGAAGATAATAATACCAAAGAATTTTTGTTTGCAATCATTTTCAGGAAGAAACTGAGTATTATCTGACAGAATTGCAGGGGTGTCAATACTTTTGGCCACAATTGTAGGTCATAAGAAGCTGAATAAAATGATATCTTGATATCTGAGATCAAATGTCTTATTCCACAAAGATCCACAGTTTTCTTATATATAAATAAGTTGTTCAGGCTATGGAACAGAGACTGATCTGCATGAGACTCCCCTCCAGAGCTTATTAAATAGAAGGGGGAGTTACCAGTGTGAGACATGTAACTAACACAGAACAGTAGAACTGAACTTTGTCTTTTTGCAAACACATTTACTGCAGCTCTCACAGCTTTGGTGTATTGCAACAATATTACAACCCTGTCTCCCTGTGAAGTGAAAGCTGAAGCTGAGAAGAACCTGCAGATGTGTCAGTTATAATCACACACAGCTCTGCAGTGAGATCAGGAGAGTATAGAGCAGCCATCACACTGGTATTGCCTCCTTCTATATAACATAAGCCCTGGGGGCAGATTCTCATGCGGATCAGTGTCTGTACTACAGCCTGGAACAGCTCATTTACATATAAGAAAAACATGTATATCTCTGATAAGACATCAGGTCCCAGATATCAAGGTATCTTATTATTCAGGTTCCTGTGACCTACATGCCCATATAGATGGCTTAGGAGGGTTGATCCTTTTGACAGGTTGTCTTTAAGGCTTTTGCACTAGGGATGTATGACTAGCGTCAGATATAAGATTTGGTTATACCCTGCTTTACATATTTTTTGCAACTTTGTTAATCTAACAAGATTTCAAAATTGATGTTTTCATTATTTTTTCACCATTACATTCAAAGAGTTATTTTTTTTATTTTCCTGGCATTGCAGCTATATGAAGGCTCATATTTTGTAAAATGATTTGTCATTTTTATGATATTACTAGCTGAAGAGCCCGGCGGTGCCCGGGCATAGTAACTAACTGTGGTTAGTAGAGTTGAGCGATACCGTCCGATACTTCAAAGTATCGGATTGGAATGGATCGGCCGATCTTAAAAAAAAAAGTATCGGTATCGCCGATTCCGATACCGGAAGTCCCATTCAAGTCTATGGGACTTCCGGTATCGGAATAAGAAAAACCCTATTTTTGCCTTGTACAGCCTCTCTGGGGTCTGTACGGGCCTTTCGGGGGGCTGTGCCGGCCTGCCAAGGGGTCTGTGCAGGCTCCGGTGGTCTGTGCCGGCCTGCCGGGGGGCTGTGATGGCCTGCCGGGGGGGGCTGTGCAGGCTCCGGTGGTCTGTGCCGGCCTGCCGGGGGGCTGTGCCGGCCTGCCGGTGGTCTGTGCAGGCTCCGGGGGGCTGTGCCGGCCTGCCTGGGGGCTGTGCCGGCCTGCCGGTGGTCTGTGCAGGCTTCGGGGGTCTGTGCAGGCATCGTCCGATGGGACTACAAGTCCCATCGGGCGATGCCTGCTACCATGACAGTGATTGACACATTAGCCAATGATGGGACAGTAGTAGTCCCATCATCTGGCTAATGTGTTGAATGTAAAAAAAAAAAAAAAAAAAAATTACATGCTACATACATGCTACATACATACAACATGCATACTACATATATACTACATGTAACATACATACTACATATATACTACTTGCAACATGCATACTACATGCATGCTACATACATGCTACATGCTACATACATGCTACATTCATACTACATATATACTACATGCATGCAACATACATACTACATATATACTACATGCATGCAACATACATACTACATATATACTACATGCATGCAACATGCATACTGCATATATACTACATGTAACATACATACTACATATATACTACATGCATACTACATACATGCTACGTACTACATGCATGCTACATACATGCTACATGCATGCTACATACATACATGCATGCTACATACATACTACATGCTACATACATACTACATGCTACATACATACTACATACATACTACATATATACTACATGCATGCTACATACATACTACATGCTACATACATACTACATATATACTACATGCATGCTACATACATACTACATGCATGCTACATACATACTACATGCATGCTACATACATACTACATGCATGCTACATACATACTACATGCTACATGCATACTACATACATACTACATATATACTACATGCATGCTACATACATACTACATGCTACATACATACTACATATATACTACATGCATGCTACATACATACTACATGCTACATACATACTACATATATACTACATACATACTACATGCATGCTACATACATACTACATGCATGCTACATACATACTACATGCTACATACATACTACATACATACTACATATATACTACATGCATGCTACATACATACTACATGCTACATACATACTACATATATACTACATGCATGCTACATACATACTACATGCTACATACATACTACATATATACTACATGCATGCTACATACATACTACATGCTACATACATACTACATATATACTACATGCATGCTACATACATACTACATGCTACATACATACTACATATATACTACATGCATGCTACATACAATACATTCATACAATACATACATAGACATACAGTACATATAACATAGAGTAACATACCAATACTTGTCACATTGTTCCCCGAAGCCATTGTCATGTACGGAATAAATATTAACATAACAAACCACAAAAATACTCACCCATGATCCGAAGCAGTCCACGAGTGTGTCCCACGACGATCTTGGGTAGAGAACTGCAGCATCAGCTGATGCTGCCGCTCTCTACGGGCTGCAGGAATCCAATGACGGAAGGTAGGTATCCTTCCGCACTGTATTCCTCCGCCACTTAAAAAAAAAAGTCCCTAGTCTCACTTTATGCCATTGCTGCGTGGGAATTTGTAGCATGTAGTATGTATGTAGCATGCATGTAGTATGTATGTAGCATGCATGTAGTATGTATGTAGCATGCATGTAGTATGTATGTAGTATGTATGTAGTATGTATGTAGCATGCATGTAGTATAAATGTATGTAGTATGTATGTAGCATGTAGTATGTATGTAGCATGCATGTAGTATGTATGTAGCATGCATGTAGCATGCATGTAGTATGTATGTAGCATGCATGTAGTATGTATATAGCATGCATGTAGTATGCATGTAGCATGTATGTAGCATGCATGTAGCATGCATGTAGCATGCATGTAGTATGTAGCATGTATGTAGTATGCATGTAGTATATATGTAGTATGTATGTTACATGTAGTATATATGTAGTATGCATGTTGCATGCATGTAGTATATATGTAGTATGTATGTAGTATGAATGTAGCATGTATGTAGCATGTAGCATGTATGTAGCATGCATGTAGTATGCATGTTGCATGTAGTATATATGTAGTATGTATGTTACATGTAGTATATATGTATTATGCATGTTGTATGTATGTAGCATGTATGTAGCATGTAATTTTTTTTTTTTTTTTTTTTTTTACATTCAACACATTAGCCGGATGATGGGACTACTACTGTCCCATCATTGGCTAATGTATCAATCACTGTCATGGTAGCAGGCATCGCCCGATGGGACTTGTAGTCCCATCGGACGATGCCTGCACAGACCCCTGAAGCCTGCACAGACCACCGGCAGGCCGGCACAACCCCCCGGAGCCTGCACAGACCACTGGCAGGCCGGCACAGCCCCCCGGCAGGCCGGCACAGACCACCGGAGCCTGCACAGCCCCCCCGGCAGGCCGGCAGAGACCCCCGGAAGGCCCGAAATGACGGCGCATCATAATGCGCACACACCGCGCATCATGATGACGTCAGGCTGTCAATCAACTTCCGATTCCGATACCGACATCCGATATTGAAAAAATATCGGATGTCGGTATCGGAATTCCGATACAGCAAGTATCGGCCGATACCCCATACTTGCGGTATCGGAATGCTCAACACTAGTGGTTAGTTGTAGCAAATTATAATTATCCTCCATCCCATAGTCCCGTGCCCATATACCCATCATACATATCCACGATCACATAGGCCCGTGCCCATATACCCATCATACATATCCTCCATCCCATAGTCGAGTGCCCATATACCCATCACATATCCTCCATTCCATAGTCCCATGCCCATATACCCATCACACACCCTCCATCCCATAGTCCCATGCCCATATACCCATCATACATATTCGCCATCCCATAGTCCCGTGCCCATATACCCATCATACATATTCGCCATCCCATAGTCCCGTGCCCATATACCCATCACACATCCTCCATCCCATAGTCCCATGCCCATATACCCATCATACATATTCGCCATCCCATAGTCGAGTGCCCATATACCCATCACACATCCTTCATCTCACAGTCCCATGCCCATATACCCATCATAATATCCTCCATCCCATAGTCCCGTGCCCATATACCCGTCATACATATCCTCCATCCCATAGTCCAGTACTCATATACTCATCACACATCCTCCATCCCATAGTCCCGTGCCCATATACCCATTATGACATAATCATCACCATGGCAACCGTTATGACATAACCGTCACCATTGCAACCTATGATGAATCAGCGTCGCCATTGCAACAATTGTGACATTATAATGAAGGGCGGGGCTTGATGCACACACACTTTTTCCCCATTATGTAGATAGGGGCAAAATTGTTTGGTGAATTGGAACGTGCAGGGTTAAAATTTCGCCTCACAACATAGCCTATGATGCTCTTGGGGTCCAGACGTGTGACTGTGCCAAATTTTGTGGCTGTAGCTGCGACGGTGCGGATGCCAATCCCGGACATACACACATACATACATAAATACATACACACACTTGAGCTTTATATATTAGATTATGATATTAGTCTGAGGTCGATAATATCTCTCATGATCACATGCATAAAACTTTGGATTCCTTAGTATTCCAAAACATCACACTGCACTCGATGTACTCGCACAGTCAATGGAGAAGATGGAGAAATTCAGCTCTTCATCTTTGATAATATAGATAAATAAAAAATATTAAAATGGAGGGAAGCTGAGCAACAAAGAAAGTTCACAAAGAAAAACATATGGGGGATAGGAATAATGATAATGGTGTTGTGTCCTCTAAAATTATACTTATTGTATATAGCAAAAAAATACAATTTCAGCGAATCCGTACAGATCATAAATAGAACAGGGAAATGATTAATTAAATATAGTGAAATAAATCTTAGTGGCTATGCAGTAATGACACAAACCATAAAGAGACCAATACATGAATGGAAAACCCCAGAACTCTGACGTACGTTTCGCTAGGTAGCTTTCTCAGAGAGATCATATGATAAGAGGTCCGAGCACGCAGCTCATTACCCATGGGGATAGAAAAATTCCTAAAACTGATTGTCATGTAATATTGCAGTGCTGAGGCACATAGAAAATGGGATTAGCAGTCACAGTCAGTGAATAATCCTAAGATTCCAGTGATGGGAAGTTGCTGAAGTCATATTTCTCACTATTTATTCTTCTACCCGTTAAACCAAGGCTTGTGTGTCAGAGAAAGTAGTATTAAACACGTCACCAATTTTCTAAGCTAATATATTTTTAAAAGTGCTATTGACATGAAATTCTCAATAAATATCAGCAACAATCCATCCAATCCACAAAGGAAGGGATAATGTGAATATCACTTTAAGGTATACACATTGAATGTGATGTGTAATTTCTCACTGAAATATATGTACACCCCAAAGAAATGTATTCAAAAGACGGCAAATTATCAACTTTATTAGTAAGGACAACATGAAACAAGAGACATTATTAAAATATATATATAACAACGGGAGGAGAAAGGGACGTGTCCTACTGGAATCAGATCTGAGTATTGCATGATAAGCTTTGAGAAATAAATATATATATATAAATGCAGGCAATATATAAACATAAATGTGTGATAACGAATTAATTAAAAAAATCAGAATATCTGTTGACAAAAAATAGACAATATATAAATTTTAAGGGAACAAAAAGATAAATTCCAAGTGACAACAAGGATATATAAATATATAAGATGACATATGTGTGTTATATCCTACGGCCTAGAAAAAATACAAAAAGAAAATAATTTTATTATAATTGATAACACTCCATCCAGACAACTAAAAACGGCAAAAAGTGAGTATTCAATGCCAGAAAAAGTATTTACAGTATATGTAAAATTGGGAAAGAAAAGACATAAGAGCCAAGGATAAATATCTGACCTGTATATAGTAACACACGAGATCAATATTTTATAGGAAACTCCCAAAGCCCCAGTGTTCATTGAACCCCTTGGCTTCATGCATTTAATGATGTGATCCATTTGCTTTCTAATTGGGCAAATTTCTGGGTCATGTCACCTCGTCTATTACCTGGATAAAGACAATCAATTCCCCACAAGCAGAGTAAGTGCCACTGATGGAAGTCTCAAAAATATCTGGCTAAAGGGTTAAATTTTACATTCGTACCCAAGTCTTCCTGTGGGATCTTTCCTGCTGCCTTAATATCCTTCATATGTTCAAGAATCTGGATTCTCAATTCCTACGTTTTTATGTGAACATAAATCAGACCACAAGGGCAAGTTGTAAGATAAATGACTAAGGTCGTCCTGCAGCTCATACAATGTAATATCTTGATATCGCGCTCTCTTGCTGAATCTGAGAAGGTTTCTGTATTGTCAGTTTATTTGCTCACCTGTGGATGAGCCCCAATTGTGACATCACTCATGTGTAGCTCCGCCTCCCGTGATGTCACAATTAGGTTCCAATTGTGATGTCACGGAATCCTTGGTTATAACCAGCGATTTTGTAGTGAGATCCTTTGTCTGGAGAAGCTGATTGTGCCGTACACAGTAAGCGATGTTCCTCCAGGCTCCAATGCTGTTTAGACTACTTCTAGTTCTCAGCGTGCTATTAGCACCTGCAGAGGGTGCTCCTATCTTTATGCTCAATCATCTATCAAGACGAGCGCGGGACAGGATCTATGCAGGTGAGGGCATTATCACATATACACTGACTATGGGGTTAACCCCTTCCCGCCTCAGCGAATTTTAATTTTTGGGCTTTTTCCTCCTCTACTTCTTCCAAAAGCTATAACGTTTTCCCTTCATATGAGGACTTGTTTATCTTTTTGCGGGACGAGTTGTAGTTTTGAATGACACCATTCATTTTACCATTCAATGTGAAATTGGGGAAAGATGCGGTTTGGGTTCCAGCGTCCAATCTAATAACACATAGAGGAGACACCGAGCATTAATACTGTTCTCTCCTTGCTGGATGCACTGACTCCTACATGTAGCAGAAGGCGCCCACAAGAGACAGCGATAAGCAGCTCAGAAATCAGATATGTCCTTCACATGTAACATTTCACCTCCGGCCCCAGAAACTATTAGGATCCATTTTTAGGGCCCAGTTTATGAGCGTCTTCTCCGTGGCATTAGGGGTTCTGTAACTTCTCTTCTGTGACTGGGGATTTATATGACGTCACATAATACGAGTGGAATGGAGGATTTTTCATGTGTTACTTGTAATTTCAGGTGACATCTCCCATCATGTGGATATAAAAGAACAGATCTCTGTATTGTCCATTATATATTGACATGACAGAAAAATAATCCATCATTTTTGCAAACTAAATTCCCCTCTTTTAATAGTCATACTTGGTTCCTCAGTCCGCCCAGTCCATGTATTTGGTTTCCACTTCTGAACACATTCCAGCTCTGGTTACCTGATCACTTATGTTCTTTCGCTTTTTAGAGAATGTCACCGTGCCTCCAAAAACATCTGAGGATCCAGTCTGTAGGATTGTTATACCTGCTGCCGTCACTGTCTTCGTCCTCGCAGTAATCATTGGCGCCATTGCTATCATCTATTGGTAAGTATAGTAAGTCATGATTTATGGGCTACACAGGAGTCTGTAGAGGAAATGTCACATCTTCAGGTTACTCCAGTAATGGGAATATTTTATGTAGGCCTCTTGTGGCTCACACACCCGTCACCCTGGAGCTGTGACCTGCGGGTAACTGATGGGTATATATTAGACTTTGTAGGGATTCACGCTCTCAGGCAGGGATTACGCATCGTTCACACAGTCAATGAGGTTTGGTCCAGACCGGTGCAGCTTTATTCCTTTCATAAAACTCCAGCTCACAAGCTCCATCCAGCAGACTGAAACATCTGGTGAACACAGACCCTGGTTTCAGCAAAAAGTTATATGGGGCTTCTTATCAAATCCTGCAAAGCTCGGACTTAACCCTTTCCTACCTGGCTCTGCTACGACTTGTATGTACTTTACTAAACTAAATTGCTGATTGTCAAAGACACCAAAATGACTCACTGGTGATCTCTCTACAGATAGGACTATATAAAATGTTTCATTCTCGCATTCTGCAGAATACAGACGTTTTACTTTGTGATTTACAATGTGACTTTTATTTTTGCAATTCTTATAATTGTCTGAAAAAGAAAAAGCCAATGCAAGATGCTGAAAGCCAATATTGTGCCGACGACTTTACAGAGAGCAACACCAAACTAAATGGTAACTACAGCCGGATAAATCTGACCTTACAGAAGTTCTCCAGCTCCATATGTATTGTCTAACCCCTCCTAGATATATCAGTAGTGTAGTGTACATGTGGTAAAATACTTACCATTTGCCGTCTTCTCTGGTTTCCAGAGCCATTCTGGTCGTCTTCTGAACCATGTGACCACGATTCAGCTTTGTCGGCTCACACGGCGTCTTATGTGTGGTAACTGATAATAACCTAGGTGCACCATTCTTAATTTTAACTTTACTTTGTTTCCCAACGTCATTAATAAAATAAATTTATTTTAAATGTATCTGTACTGTAATGTAGCCACTGCCTTTATCTAAGGTGAAATTGGCGCCTAGAGTATTATCAATTACTTCATTAATTTTCGGGAGTGTGCACCTATTATTATAGGAGAGTTACACCAACAAGGACTTTACATTAATATGTCTTATGTGTGGTGCGGTAGCGCTTTCCCCAATGTCAGCCTATGAGAATCAGGGCGAGGTTCCATATACTTATAATGAGAAAGCAACTTCCAGTCTTCACATAAGAAAGACATTGTGATATTCAGTCCAATTTACAGTCGCATGGTTCAGCAGAAAACTGTTTTCTCTGAACGCTGGAGCATTTCTCTGGAGATTGGGTCCCTTGGGTCCCTTTCAGTCTAATGTTCTATTTAGAAGTTATAATGACCTGTAAATGTTAACAATAATCTTAATCACATAGAATCTTGCATTTTATTAAATCTAATTTCAATATTTTGTGTTACAGGAGAATTTGACATTTCCCGTCCTTCTGGCGATATTACAATGCCACACAAGGCCAGTATAGTGGAGGTGAAAGAGTCGAAGATTAATCCAGACTTAAATGATTACAAACAGACACCTCCATCTATTTTAAAAGCAAGAAATCAAACGAAAATAGAAAAGACAGGGAAAAATGTTTCTTCTCAAGAATCGGATGATCGATATGTTTATACATATGATTCTAAGTCCTCACAACCTGGACATCAAACGAGATATTTACGATGCAAACAAGGCCTTAAAAGAAGTGAGTGATTTTCATATGTCAGCTCAAAGTTTATCAAAAGACCATCTTTAATTTCTTACAAAAGTGCTTAGGGCCCCGATTATCAAAACTTTTACATCAGTATTGTACGGATCAAGCTTTGAAACGCCACAACATTTTGGTGAATTTCCAGGCTGATGCCAAGCGGGGAGTATTCTGCCCATTCATGTGCAGCAAGCTAAAATTCATAGTGTATTACCAGTTACAGCCTTTAGAAGTTATTTTAAACTCATTTATCTTGTTTCTGTGTACAAGAGAGAAGTCTCCTTTAAGGAATAGTGTGTTATGCATAGAATGCCTCCTTAGTTTTCCCAGGCAGAAAGAGAAATGTACACATGTGTACATCTTTCCTGGGCTTTTCTTAGTGATACACTAGTATCCTGGCTGTCTTGCTTCACTTTAAACTCCCTACAAAGCATTGTTTCTGACCAGCGGATTCCGGTGAGACCAGAATTCATTTATGTGTTTGTGTTAAACAGCCTCTGTGTAGTCAGTATCTCTTAGTTTAGTTAATGCTTTACAGTGATTACAGATAGGTTGCATTTCTGAATAGAGCAAGATAGTGTTAGAGCATGAACGTTGCCATAGCTGTGTTGTAATGTTACTGTGCAGCCTCTTTTATGTTAGTTACTGATGTAATTGCACTCTGTATCATGCTGTTGTCTCTGTTATCTGCCACTACTGATACACTGTTTATTCCCTTGTAGTTTTTACCCGTTCTCCACTATATCGTCCGTCACAAGATCAGCAACAAAATCGACCACATCGTCCATTATGGTCTGTGATTGCCCACCGTCATCCTTCACATGATCACCTTCCTAAATACAGTCGTAAGCATAGATACAGTCTGTTTACTGGGGAAGTGGATAAGGATTAGCTGTATGCTGAAATCCACACAGTACCATACGTGGCTGAAGTCAGAACAGCAAACAGACTGAGAAAAGAACCCAAGGAATCCAGCAGGAGACGATGACTCCGCTACAACTCCCTTACATGGTGGCTACCATGTGAGGATCAGGCAACCCGAGATTAAGCAAAAAGAGACAGATTCCGGGCTCGGTCTCTGCTCTCACCCATGGATATGAAACTTAATGGACTTTCCGCAGTCAGACGTGTTCACAGACAAGTGACTTACCTGCTGCATGAAGAGGCAGATTCCAGGCTAGGACTGCTCTCACCTATGGATATGACACTTACCGGACTTTCCGCAGTCAGACGTGTTCACAGACAAGTGACTTACCTGCTGCATGAAGAGGCAGATTCCAGGCTTGCACTGCTCTCACCTATGGATATGACATTTACTAGACTTTCAGCAGCCAAGTGTACTCACGACACAGGTGAGGTACAGGCTGTAAGAAGAGGCAGATTCCGGGCTCGGTCTCTGATCTCACCTATTCGCAGCCCAAGGGAAGGGCACTCCTTTAACCATGGTTCCCTAGAGGTTTCCTCCACTGGGGGTTTTTCCTCTCCTGTTAAAGGATGACTCTTCATGAGTCAAGGGCCCATCATCATCAGGGCCACATTTAAGACTATTGTCCTGACTTTTATTGGAAACTTTCACATTATCCAACTTGAATAAAGTTATTAATCAAGTCAGGGTATATCATGTGTATCTGCGCTTTATTTTATGGATCTTTATAATACAGAAGAATATACATAGCACTTGACTACTTTGTATAGTCATTACCTTGGTCAAAATTGAAGGACAGATGAATGAAGTACATTATCAGCAAATTTGTAATCAGCTGTCCGGAAGCTGCGCATGGGACGTACTTGGACATTCTAACATGACAAGGATCTAAAACACAAGGCCAAGTTGACCTGTCATAGGCTACAGCAGACCACAGTGAAGGTGTCACAATATGTGACTGGCCCTGCGTGACACGACCTGACGATTGGTCCATCACCATAACAACTGGACAAACAAGGGGACACCAGGGAGACAATTACAATGGTGGGCCTGTCATAGGGAATGGGGAAATGGACACCTCCTGCACTCTCCTGAGCATGTGCCCTGCTCTTAATAGCGTCCCTATACAGGTTCTTTCAACCTGTCGCCGAGCAGGATACCTTGTCCCTCACTTACCCTGCACCTATCCCTCACTAGGGAATTGGTAAGTGCAGACACTGGTCCCACCACTGCACTAATAAACACCAAGGGGAGATACAAAAGGCAGGGTTAAACAAAACAACACTTAGCTTTCTCTCCTTCCAATGCTCCAAGCAACAGAGTAAGGCTCCTGAACTCAGCTTTTAGCAGTATCACCACTGCTCCAGATAAGCTGAACCACCACTGCACCAGGTAGTTCCTGTCTTCACCACAGTTGGTATCCCTAAAGGACCTGTCATAACCAAGTCAGCTGATGTACCAGGTAACCTTATATTGGAAGGTGGAAGTGGTCACCACCAGCACACGCAGACTAACTAAACATGTAGTAACACCAGCGGCCATCAGGGAGAAAAACTAACATTAACCCTGATGGCATGAAAGGAAAAAATAGTTTATATGGGAGCAGCCCAAACTACCACAACTCATCAGAAAACCACCTACAGTGAGGACTCCTAGATCCACCAGAGTTCACCTCAGCAACCACCTGACTCTCAGGTTCAAGGCAAACATGAGCTAATGGAGGTGACAACGTATGCTCCGGAGGCACCACAAATCTCCCGAGCGCCGACCTGGGGAATGAGTTGAGTATGGGCATTACTGGGGGTAGCTCCAGTTGCTAAGTCCCCTGGCCAAGGATGGCTGACACCTGATACGGCCTGATCACCCGAGAACTCCAGACCCCAGCAGCACACTTCCACTGGATGTTTTTGGTGGACACCCATATATACTCGTTCACACACAAGTCCGGACCTGAACGTTTATTGCCATGCACACGTTTTCCACAAGAAGGTGAACTCTTTAAGGAACTGACAACAGAGGTGTCCTCCTGTGTCACAACACTCACACCCCCACAATTCTGAGAGGGAACCACCACCCTCCTCCGACCCCTCCTCCTATGAGGACTCCGCCTCTCAGGGTTGGCTAATGGTGAGAGTTGAGACTTGCCCCTACTCCCTGGCAGCACTGCTGCTGCCCCCACTGGAGAAGAAAGGGACGGTTATAGAAAGGCGGCAGAGACAGTAGCCCCCAGGCAACAGCCCTCACAGCACTGATCCCAGCTGACTACTTCCCTAGACCGCCAATCTATTACCAGGTTGTGTCTTTCCAACCGAGGGAGGCCTAAAATGATAGGTGGTGGCATAGCCCCCAAGACGTAGCATGATAGGGACTCTTCATGATGAGTCCCTATATGCAGATGTATATTTTCTACGACTTGGGTCAGCCTCCCCTGGCTCAGTGGGACAGAGTCAATGGCCTGGACGCTTAGGGGTTTGGCCAGCATCCTACACCTCAGGCAATGGGTCTGGACAAAGTGAGCGTCCACCAGATTGACTCCCACTCCACTGTCCACAAACACCAGTATGCCCTCAGGTACCCTGCCAACCACCAATTCTGCTGATATAGTACATTGAGAGGATAAAATGGAGGAAATATACACTCCCTGGTCGCCTCCCTCCACACCATCAGGGGAACGTGGCTACTTTGGTGGTACAGAAGTTTTGGCGTGAGCCGGGCAGACCATAAAAAATGACCAGTCTGCCCACAGCAAAAACATGCCCCCAAACCACGACGAACCGCAGGCAACACCACTGGTGAACCAACTCCTCCCAACTGCCTGGGCTTGTCCACCTACACCAGTGTGTCCTCCTCCCTAGCAAGAACTACATGGGTCATATTAGCCAAAGCCGCAAAAAACTCGTCCACCGACCGTAGAGTTGGTGAATCGGATGGCAGGGAGAAGGCCCAGGATTGGGGATCACCCTTAAGAAGGGATATGACGAATCCCACCCCCTGTTCCACACTCCCTGAAGAACGAGGGGGGAGCCTGAAGTTTAGCTTGCAGGCCTCCTGAAAAACTAGAAAATTATCTCTCCCCCCAGAGAATCTGTCTGGGAGAGATAACTTGGGTTCTGGTTGAGCCTGAACCTGAGCTGAGGCCCCGAACCCCACCAACTGCTGCAGCTGCTACTCCACCACACCACGCAGCACCCCACGCTCCTCAGTGAGGGTCTGAAGCAATTGGACAAAGGTCTGCATTTGGGCCATGGCTCACGAGAAAAAATGGGCGTTTGGATATAATGTCACAATATGTGACTGGCCCTGCGTGACGCGACCCAAAGATCGGTCAGTCACCAAAACAACTGGACAAACAAGGGGACACTGGGGAAACAATTACAATGGTGGGCCCTGCGATACGAAAAGGGGAAATTGACACCTCCTGCAATCTCCTGAGCATGTGCCCTGCTCTTACTAGCATCCCTATACAGGTTCTTTTAACCTGTCGCCAAGCAGGATACCTTGTCCCTCACTTACCCTGCACCTATCCCTCACTAGGGAATTGGTAAGTGCAGACACTGGTCCCACCACTGCACTAATAAACACCAAGGGGAGATACAGACAGGGCTTAAAAAATCACTTAGCTTTCTCTGCTGCCAATGCTCCAAGCAGCAGAGTAAGGCTCCTGAACTCAGCTTTCAGCAGTATCACCACTGCTCCAGATAAGCTGAACCACCACTGCACCAGGTAGTTCCAGTCTTCACCACGGTTGGTATCCATAAAGGACCTGTCATAACCAACAGTCAGCTGATGCACCAGGTGACCTTAGATAGGAAGATATAGGAAGGTGGGAGTGGTCACCACCAGCACACCCAGACTAACTAAACATGTAGTAACACCAGTGGCCACCGGGGGAAAAAATAATATTAACCCCCGATGGCCTGAAAGGAAAAAAGTTTTTATGTGGGCAGCCCAAACCGACACAGATGCAAAAATGGATCGTGATAGAAGGTTCTGGAGTGGCCTTCTCAGTTTCCTGACCTGAGTATCAATTGAGCCACTCTGGGAAGATCTCAAGCACGCAGATCATGCTAGACAGCCCAGGAATTTGCAGGAACTGGAAATTCATGCTAAGAAGAGTGGACAGCTTTACCATCTGAGAAAATAAAGAACCTTGTCCACAACTACCACAAAAGACTTCAAGCTGTCATTGATGTTAGAGGGGGCAATACACAGTATTAAGGAATGGGGTATGTAAACTTTTGAGCAGGGTCATTTGTATGTCTTGGGTTGTCATTATGATTTTAAAAGAGAAAACACAGAAGTTTGACAATAAATGGCATCACCTATCCACTAACCATGGATGGAGAAAAAGTTTTGGTCTTAACATTCATATTCTCTGAAAAAAGGACAAGAAAGCAAAAATTCTGCTGGGGTATGTAAACTTTTGAGTACAATTGTAGGTGTATCTGCAGAAATATAAAAAAAATGGAGTCCAGCAAATTACACCACAAACCAAACTTTTTCTATGTTCTTTTAAAAGCATAAATTCATAAATAAAATCATTAAAAACAAGTCCATACAGTTGTCATCACAAAACAGCTGTACAACAACTCTTTAAACCAATGAAGGCTAAAAAAAGCGAATAAATACCAGCGGATCCCATGGATTATTAAGTTAGGATCCTGTGACACACAGTTTATTCATCGCTTTTTCAGTGCTTTTAGGATACAACTTTTCCTCCTCATTGTTCACTGTAGTCGTAACAGTGCCGGCTCTAGGTTTTCGTGGGCCCAGCGCGACAGAGTCTCAGTGGGCCCCTTAAACCTATACTATAATGCATGATGCACAGATACGTTAAAGAAATATAGGTATAGTACAATGCCAAAGATTTCACTTCTTTTATTACATGAGTGATATCTATTGTAAATTCTACAATAGCTCAGAAATCGGACAGTATAGTCATCCATACAATATTATGGCCACGACATAGTGCTCCATACAGTATAATGAGCTCCATATATTTCTCCATACAGTATTAAGGACACCACACAGTTCTTCAGACAGAATAATGAGCCCCATATATTTCTCCTTACAGTACCATGAGCACCACATAATGCTCAATATAGAATAATGAGCCCCTCATATTGCTCCATACAGCAAACTTTTTCTAAGTTATTTTAAAAGCATAAATTCAAAAATAAAATAATTAAAAACAAGTCCATACAGTTGTCATCACAAAACAGCTGTACAACAACTCTTTAAACCAATAAAGGCTAAAAAAGCAAATAAATACCAGCGGATCCCATGGATTATTAAATTAGGATCCTGTCACACACAGTTTATTCATTGCTTTTTCAGCCTTCTTAGGATACAACTTTTCCTCCTCATTGATCACTGATAGTCGTAACAGTGCCGGCTCTAGGTTTCCCTGGGCCCAGGGCGACAGAGTCTCAGTGTGCCTCTTAACTAGTGTTGAGCGATACCACCCGATACTGAAAAATATCAGATCGGAATGGATCGGCCGATCTAAAAAAAGTATCGGGTATCACCGATTCCGATCCCGGAAGTCCCATTCAAGTCAATGGAACAGAAATATCGGAATAAAAAAAACCCTTTTTTCCCTGTAGGTTAATTCTACATGAAGAAAAACAACTAATACTAGATGTGTATTTCCTGAAGGAAGTACAGATAGTAGTTTGAAATGGTGCCTGGGCTGCCCCTTTAAGAGAGACTTGCCTGCTGCCCCTGCAAGACTTTCAACTCAGGATCTGTTTTAACTGTGGGTGCCTCTCAGGGGCCACTTTGGCCTGTGGGGCCCCTCAGGGTCTGATTTGGTGGGTGGGGCCCCTCAGGATCCGATTCAGTGGCCTGGGCTCCTCAGGGCCTGAATTGGCGGACGGGATCCCTCAGGGTCCGATTTTGTGGCCGGGGCTCCTCTGGGTCCGATTTTGTGGCGGGGGCCCCTTAGGGTCCGATTTTGTGCATGGGGCCCTTTAGGGTCTGATTTTGTGGGCGGAGCCCCTCTGGGTCTGATTTGGTGGGCGGAGCCCCTTAGGGTCTGATTTGGTGGGTGGGGCGACTCTGGGCCTGATTTGGTGGGCGGGGCACCTCATGGTCCAATTTGGTGGACGGGGCCCCTCAGGGTCTGATTTGGTGTGTGGGGCCCCTCAGGGTTCCATTTGGTGGATGGGGCCACTCTGGGTCCGATTTGGTGGGCGGGGCCCCTCAGGGTCTGGTTTGGTGGGCAGGGCCCCTCAGGGTCCGATTTGGTGGGCGGGGCCCCTCAGGGTCGGATTTGGTGGGCGGGACCCCTCAGAATCCGATTTGGTGGGTGGGGGCACTCTGGGTCCGATTTGGTGGGTGGGACCCCTCAGGGTCCCATTTGGTGGGTGGGGCCACTCTGGGTCCGATTTGGAGGCCTAGGTGGCTCAGCCTCCGATTTGTAGGCCAGGGTCGATCAGATTTGCATTTGTGCTTGTGTTTCCCTTTAAGAGCTGATATTATTTGGCAAAAACGCTGTCCTGCTGGGGTCATGCAAAGTTCGTAGGCGTTGGCATAGCAACTGGGTGTGCCTGTGCATATCAATGAGCTTAACTGCCACCTCACGACTGCCCCATGTTTTCCCTATGGCAAAATAGGGACAGTGCATTCCAATGACAGGAAAATGTTTTTTCAAATGCAAATTGCGCAAAAACTACAAATCTGATCAACACGAAAAATACTTAGCACACCTCTCATGGATGCTGGCTTCGAAACAACGCCTCAACGGAGTCTGTGCATGTAGCGGTGCGGGCCGCATTAATTGCGGAAATCAACTGAATAATAATAATAATACTAGATGTGTATTTCCTGAAGGAAGTACAGATAGTGATTTGAAATGGTGCCCGGGCTGCCCCTTTAAGAGAGACTTGCCTGCTGCCCCTGCAAGACTTTCAACTCAGGATCCGTTTTAACTGTGCGTGCCTCTCAGGGGCCACTTTGGCCTCAGGGTCCGATTTTGTGGGTGGGACCCCTCAGGGCCCGATTTTGTGGGTGGGGCCCCTCTGGGTCCGATTTGGTGGACGGGACCACTCAGGGTCCGATTTGGTGGGCGGAGCCACTCAGGGTCCGATTTGGTGGGCGGGGCCCCTCAGGGTCCGATTTTGTGGGTGGGGCCCCTCATGGTCCGATTTTGTGGTTGGGGCCTTTCAGAATCAGATTTAGTGAGCGGGGCCCCTCCGGGTCTGAATTGGTGGGCGGGGCCCCTCAGGGTCCGATTTGGTGGGCGGGGCCCCTCAGGGTCCGATTTTGTGGGTTGGGCCCCTCAGGGTCCGATTTTGTGTCCGGGGCCCCTCAGGGTCCGATTTTGTGTCCGGAGCCTCTCAGGGTCTGATTTTGTGGTTGGGGCCCCTCAGGATCCGATTTTGTGGCCGGGGCCCCTAATGGTCCAATTGTGTGGCCGGGGCCCCTCAGGGTCCAATTTTGTGGCCGGGGCCCCTCAGTGTCCAATTTTGTGGCTGGGGCCCCTCAGGGTCCAATTTTTTGGCCGGGGCCCTTCAGGGTCCAATTTTTTGGCCGGGGCCCCTCAGGGTCCAATTTTGTGGGTGGGGCCCCTCAGGGTCCAATTTTGTGGGTGGGGCCCCTCAGGGTCCGATTTTGTGGGTGGGGCCCCTCAGGGATCGATTTTGTGGTTGGGGCCCCTCAGGATCCAATTTTGTGACCGGGGCCCTCAGGGTCTGATTTTGTGGGTGGGGCCCCTCAGGGTCCGATATTGTGGGTGGGGCCCCTCAGGGTCCGATATTGTGGGTGGGGCCCCTCAGGATCCAATTTTGTGGGTGGGGCCCCTCAGGATCTGATTTTGTGGTTGGGGCCCCTCAGGGTTCAATTTTGTAGGCGGGGCCCCTCAGGGTTCAATTTTGTGGCCGGGGCCCCTCAGGGTCCGATTTTGTGGCCGGGGCCCGTGAGGGTCCGATTTTGTGGCCGGGGCCCCTCAGGGTCCGATTTTGTGGTTGGGGCCCCTCAGGGTCCGATGTTGTGGCCGGGGCCCCTCAGGGTCTGATTTTGTGGCCGGATCCCCTCAGGGTCCGATTTTGTGGGTGGGGCCCCTCAGGGTCCAATTTTGTGGGTGGGGCCCCTCAGGGTCCAATTTTGTGGTTGGGGCCCCTCAGGGATCGATTTTGTGGTTGGGGCCCCTCAAGATCCAATTTTGTGACCGGGGCCCTCAGGGTCTGATTTTGTGGGTGGGGCACCTCAGGGTCCGATATTATGGGTGGGGCCCCTCAGGGTCCGATATTGTGGCCGGGTCCCCTCAGGGGCTGATTTGGTGGGTGGGGCCCCTAAGGGTCCGATTTTGTGGCCGGGGCCCCTCAGGATCTGATTTGGTGGTTGAGGCCCCTCAGGGTCCAATCTTGTGGCCGGGGCCCCTCAGGGTCCGATTTTGTGGGTGGGGCCCCTCAGCGTCCGATTTTGTGGCCGGGGCCCCTCAGGGTCCGATTTGGTGGGTGGGGCCCCTCAGGGTCCGATTTGGTGAGCGGGGCCCCTCAGGGTCCGATTTGGTGGGCGGGATCTATCAGAGTCCGATTTGGTGGCCGGGTCCCCTCAGGGTCCGATTTTGTGGCTGGGGCCCCTCAGGGTCTAATTTGGTGGGCGGGGCCCCTCAGGGTCCGATTTTATGGGTGGGGCCCCTCAGGGTCCGATTTTGTGGCTGGGGCCCCTCAGGGTCCGATTTTGTGGCTGGGGCCCCTCAGGGTCTGATTTTGTGGCTGGGGCCTCTCAGGGTCTGATTTTGTGGGTGGGGCCCCTCAGGGTCCGATTTTGTGACCGGGGTCCCTCACGGTCCGATTTTGTGGCCGGGGCCCCTCAGGGTCTGGATTTGTGGGTGGGTCCCCTCAGGGTCCGATTTTGTGGGTGGGGCCCCTCAGGGTCCGATTTTGTGGCTGGGGCCCCTCAGGGTCTGATTTTGTGGCTGGTGCCCCTCAGGGTACGATTTTGTGACCGGGGCTCCATAGGGTCTGATTTTGTGACTGGGGCCCCTCTGGGTTCGATTTTGTGGCCGGGGTCTCTCAGGGTCCGATTTTGTGGGTGGGGCCCCTCAGGGTCTGATTTTGTGGCTGGGGCCCCTCAGGGTCTGATTTTCTGGGTGGGGCCCCTCAGTGTCTGATTTTGTGGGTGGGGCCCCTAAGGGTCTGATTTTGTGGGTGGGGCCCCTCAGGGTCCGATTTTGTGACCGGGGCCCCTCAGGGTCTGATTTTGTGGTTGGGTCCCCTCAGGGTCCTATATTGTGACTGGGGCCCCTCTAGGTTCGATTTTGTGGCCGGGGTCTCTCAGGGTCCGATTTTGTGGTTGTGGCCCCTCAGGGTCTGATTTTGTGGCCGGGTCCACTCAGGGTCCGATTTTGTGGGTGGGGCCCATTAGGGTCTGATTTTGTGGGTGGAGCCCCCTGGGTCCATTTTGGTGGGCGGGGCCACTCTGGGTCTGATTTAGTGGACGGTGCCCCTCATGGTCCGATTTGGTGGGCGGGGTCCCTCTGGGTCCAATTTGGTGGGCGGGGCCCTTCAGGGTCCGATTTGGTGGGCGAGGTCGCTCTGGGTCCGATTTGGTGGGCGGGGCTCCTCAGGGTCCGATTTGATGGGCAGGCCCTCTGGGTCCGATTTGGTGGGCGGGGCCACTCTGGGTCCAATTTGGTGGGCGGGGCCACTCTGGGTCCAATTTGGTGGGCGGGGCCACTCTGGGTCAAATTTGGTGGGCGGGGTCACTCTGGGTCCAATTTGGTGGGTGGGGTCACTCTGGGTCCAATTTGGTGGGCGGGGCTCTACAGGGTCCGATTTGGTGGGCGGGGCCACTCTGGGTCCGATTTGGTGGGCGGGGCTACTCGGAGTCTGATTTGGTGGGCGGGGCCCCTCAGGATCCGATTTGATGGGCTGTGCCACTCTGGGTCTGATTTTTTGAGCGGGGCCACACTGGGTCCGATTTGGAGGCCAGGGTGGCTCAGCCTCCGATTTGGAGGCTGGGGTGGCTCAGCCTCCGATTTGGAGGCCAGGGTGGCTTAGCCTCCGATTTGGAGGCAGGGGTCACTCAGCTTTCGATTTGGCGCGCCGGCCCTTTAAGACTCATTTCGGTGCGCCGGCCCTTTAAGAATCACTTTGGCACATCGGCCCTTTAAGAGCCAGGTTGGCTCACTGGGCTTCTAAATCCACTTTGGCGCACATTCTCTCTCAGGGGCATGCGTCATGTGATGAAGCTAGATTTGCATTTGTGCTGTGGGTTTCGCTTTAAGAGCTGATATTATGCGGCAGAAGCTCTGTCCTGGGGGCGTCATGTGACTTTCGTAGGCGTTGGCATAGTATCTGGGTTTGCCTGCGCATATCAATGAGCTCAATTGCCATTTCAATCGCGTCAGGGCACGTTTTGTCTATGGCAAAATTTCCCCATTCAAATGCATTGAGACAATTCATTCCAATGACGGGAAAAAAAAAATTTCTATCGCAAATTGCGCAAAAACTACAAATCCCATCGACACGAAAAATACTTAGCACACCACTCATGGACCCTGGCTTCGAAACGACACCTCAACGGAGTCTGTGCGTGTAGCGGTTCGGGCCGCATTAATTGCGGAAATCAACTGAATAGTAATAATAATACTAGATGTGTATTTCCTGAAGGAAGTACAGATAGTGGTTTGAAATGGTGCCCGGGCTGCCCCTTTAAGAGAGACTTGCCTGCTGCCCCTGCAAGACTTTCAACTCAGGATACGATTTAACTGTGGGTGCCTCTCAGGGGCCACTTTGGCCTCATGGTCTGATTTTGTGGGTGGGGCCCCTCAGGGCCTGATTTTGTGGGTGGGGCCCCTCAGGGTCTGATTTTTTTGGGTGGGGCCTCTCAGGGTCTGATTTTGTGGCCGGGGCCACTCAGGGTCCGATTTGGTGGCCGGGGCCACTCAGGGTCCGATTTGGTGGCCGGGGCCCCTCAGGGTCTGATTTGGTGGGTGGGGCCCCTCAAGGTCCGATTTTGTGGCTGGGGCCCCTCAGGGTCCGATTTTGTGGCCGGGGCCAATCAGGATCCGATTTTTGTGGTCGGAACCCCTCAGGGTCCAATTTTGCAGGTGGGGCCCCTCAGGGTCCGATTCTGTGGCCGGGGCCCGTTAGGGTCCGATTTTGTGGGTGGGACCTCTCAGGGTCCGATTTGGTGGGCGGGGCCCCTCAGGGTCCAATTTGGTGAGCAGGTCCCCTCAGGGTCCGATTTTGTGGGTTGGGCCCCTCAGGGTCCGATTTTGTGGCCGGGGCCCCTCAGGGTCCGATTTTGTGTCAGCGGCCCCTCAGGGTCCGATTTTGTGGTTGGGTCCCCTCAGGGTCTGATTTTGTGGTTGGGGCCCCTCAGGGTCCGATTTTGTAGCCGCGGCCCCTCAGGGTCTGATTTTGTGGCCGCGGCCCCTCAGGGTCCGATTTTGTGGCAGGGGCCCCTCTGGGTCCGATTTTGTGGGTGGGGCCCCTCTGGGTCCAATTTGGTGGGCAGGACCACTCTGGGTCCAATTTGGTGGGCGGGGCCTCTCAGGGTCCGATTTTGTGGTTGGGTCCCCTCAGGGTCCGATTTTGTGGTTGGGGCCCCTCAGGGTCCGATTTTGTGGCCGGGGCCTATCAGGGTCCAATTTTGTGACTGGGGCCCATCAGGGTCCGATTTTGTGGCCGCGGCCCCTCAGGGTCTGATTTTGTGGCAGGGGCCCCTCTGGGTCTGATTTTGTGGGCAGAGCCCCTCTGGGTCCAATTTGGTGGGCGGGACCACTCTGGGTCCAATTTGGTGGGCGGGACCACTCTGGGTCCGATTTGGTGGGTGGGGCCTCTCAGGGTCCGATTTGGTGGGCGGGGCCCCACAGGGTCCGATTTGGTGGGCGGGGCCACTCTGGGTAAGATTTGGAGGCTGGGGTCGCTCAGCCTCCAATTTGGAGGCCGGGGTCGTTGAGCTTCCGATTTGGAGGACGAGGTCAAAAAGCCTCTGATTTGGAGGCCGGGGTCGATGAGACTCCGATTTGGAGGCCGGGGTGGCTCAGCCTCCGATTTGGAGGCCGGGGTGGCTCAGCCTCCGATTTGGAGGCCGGGGTGGCTCAGCCTCCGATTTGGAGGCTGGGGTGGCTCAGCCTCCGATTTGGAGGCCGGGGTGGCTCAGCCTCCGATTTGGAGGCCGGGGTGGCTCAGCCTCCGATTTGGAGGCCGGGGTGGCTCAGCCTCCGATTTGGAGGCCGGGGTCGATCAGCCTCCGATTTGGAGGCCGGGGTGGCTCAGCCTCCGATTTGGAGACCGGGGTGGCTCAGCCTCCGATTTGGAGGCCGGGGTGGCTCAACCTCCGATTTGGAGGCCGGGGTCGATCAGCCTCCGATTTGGAGGCCGGGGTCGATCAGCCTCCGATTTGGAGGCCGGGGTGGCTCAGCCTCCTATTTGGAGGCCGGGGTGGCTCAGCCTCCTATTTGGAGGCCGGGGTGACTCAGCCTCCTATTTGGAGGCCGGGGTGGCTCAGCCTCCGATTTGGAGGCCGGGGTCGATCAGCCTCCGATTTGGAGGCCGCGGTAGATCAGCCTCCGATTTGGAGGCCGGGGTGGCTCAGCCTCCTATTTGGAGGCCGGGGTGGCTCAGCCTCCGATTTGGAGGCCGGGGTGGATCAGCCTCCGATTTGGAGGCCGGGGTGGCTCAGCCTCCGATTTGGAGGCCGGGGTGGCTCAGCCTCCGATTTGGAGGCCGGGGTGGATCAGCCTCCGATTTGGAGGCCGGGGTGGATCAGCCTCCGATTTGGAGGCCGGGGTGGATCAGCCTCCGATTTGGTGTGTCGGCCCTTTAAGACTCATTTGGGTGCGCTGGCCCTTTAACAATCACTTTGGCACGTTGGCCCTTTAAGAGCTAGTTTGGCTGACTGGGCTTCTTTTAAATCCACTTTGGCGCACACATTCTCTCTCAGGGGCATGTGTCATGTGATGAAGCTAGATTTGCATTTGTGCTGTGGGTTTCGCTTTTATGTGGCAGAGGCTCTGTGCTGGGGTTCAAGTGAAGTTCGTAGGCGTTGGCATAGTAACTGGGTCTGCCTGCGCATATCAATGAGCTCAACTGTCATTTCAATCGCCTCAGGGCACGTTTTGCCATTTCCTATTGAAAAGCATTGGAGACAGTGCATTCCAATGACGGGAAAAAAAATTTCAAACGCAAATTGCGCAAAAACTACAAATCCGATCGACACGAAAAATACTTAGCACACCTCTCATGGACGCTGGCTTAGAAACGACACCTCAACGGTGTCTGTGCGTGTAGCGGTTCGGGCCGCATTAATTGCGGAAATCAACTTAATAATAATAAGAAGAAGAAGAATAAGTTAGCAGCGTTCGGATTACAATATAGTGGTTTTTTCAAACCACTATCACTAGATGTGTATTTCCTGAAGGAAGTACAGATAGTGGTTTGAAATGCTGCCCAGGCTGCCCCTTTAAGAGAGACTTGCCTGTTGCACCTGCAAGACTTTCAACTCAGGATCCGTTTTAACTGTGGGTGCCTCTCAGGGGCCACTTTGGCCTCGGGGTCCGATTTTGTGGGTGGGGCCCTCAGGGCCCGATTTTGTGGGTGGGGCACCTCAGGGTCTGATTTGGTGGGTGGGGCCCCTCAGGGTCCGATTTGGTGGCAGGGTCCCCTCAGGGGCTGATTTGGTGGGTGGGGCCCCTAAGGGTCCGATTTTGTGGCCGGGGCCCCTCAGGATCTGATTTGGTGGTTGGGGCCCCTCAGGGTCCAATCTTGTGGCCGGGGCCCCTCAGGGTCCGATTTTGTGGGTGGGGCCCGTCAGCGTCCGATTTTGTGGCCGGGGCCCCTCAGGGTCTGATTTGGTGGGTGGGGCCCCTCAGGGTCCGATTTGGTGAGCGGGGCCCCTCAGGGTCCGATTTGGTGGGCGGGATCTATCAGAGTCCGATTTGGTGGGTGGGGCCCCTCAGGGTCCAATTTGGTGGACGGGGAACCTCGGGCTCCGGTTTGGTGGGCGGGATCCCTCGGGGTCTGATTTGGTGGTCGGGGCCCCTCGAGGTCCGATTTGGTGGGCGGGGCCCCTCGGGGTCTGATTTGGTAGGCGGGCCACTCTGGGTCCGATTTGGTGGGCGGGGCCCCTCAGAGTTCAATTTGGTCAGCGGGGCCCCTTAGGGTCCGATTTTGTGGTTGGGGCCTTTCAGAATCCGATTTAGTGGGCGGGGCCCATCAGGGTCCGATTTTGTGGCCGGGTCCCCTCAGGGTCTGGATTTGTGGGTGGGGCCCCTCAGGGTCCGATTTTGTGGGTGGGGCCCCTCAGAGTCCGATTTTGTGGCTGGGGCCCCTCAGGGTCTGATTTTGTGGCTGGGGCCCCTCAGGGTCCGATTTTGAGAGTGGGGCCCCTCAGGGTCTAATTTGGTGGGCGGGGCCCCTCAGGGTCTGATTTTGTGGGTTGGGCCCCTCAGGGTCCGATTTTGTGGCCGGGGCCCCTCAGGGTCCAATTTTGTGGCCGGTGCCTCTCAGGGTCCGATTTTGTGGTTGGGGCCCCTCAGGGTCCGATTTTGCGGCCGGAGCCTCTCAGGGTCCGATTTTGTGGTTGGGGCCCCTCAGGATCTGATTTTGTGGCCGGGGTCCCTCAGGGTCCGATTTTGTGGCCGGGTCCCCTGAGGGTCCAATTTTGTGGGTGGGGTCCCTCAGGGTCCGATTTTGTGGGTGGGGCCCCTCAGGATCCTATTTTGTTGTTGGGGCCCCTCAGGGTTCAATTTTGTAGGTGGGGTCCCTCAGGGTCCGATTTTGTGGCCGGGGCCCCTCAGGGTCCGATTTTGTGGCCGGGGCCCCTCAGGGGCTGATTTGGTGGGTGGGGCCCCTAAGGGTCCGATTTTGTGGCCGGGGCCCCTCAGGATCTGATTTGGTGGTTGGGGCCCCTCAGGGTTCAATCTTGTGGCCGGGGCCCCTCAGGGTCCGATTTTGTGGGTGGGGCCCCTCAGCGTCCGATTTTGTGGCTGGGGCCCCTCAGGGTCCGATTTGGTGGGTGGGGCCCCTCAGGGTCCGATTTGGTGAGCGGGGCCCCTCAGGGTCCGATTTGGTGGGCGGGATCTATCAGAGTCCGATTTGGTGGGTGGGGCCCCTCAGGGTCCAATTTGGTGGACGGGGAACCTCGGGCTCCGGTTTGGTGGGCGGGATCCCTCGGGGTCTGATTTGGTGGTCGGGGCCCCTCGAGGTCCGATTTGGTGGGCGGGGACCCTCGGGGTCTGATTTGGTGGGTGGGGCCCCTCGGGGTCTGATTTGGTAGGCGGGCCACTCTGGGTCCGATTTGGTGGGCGGGGCCCCTCAGAGTTCATTTTGGTCAGCGGGGCCCCTTAGGGTCCGATTTTGTGGTTGGGGCCTTTCAGAATCCGATTTAGTGGGCGGGGCCCATCAGGGTCCGATTTTGTGGCCGGGTCCCCTCAGGGTCTGGATTTGTGGGTGGGGCCCCTCAGGGTCCGATTTTGTGGGTGGGGCCCCTCAGAGTCCGATTTTGTGGCTGGGGCCCCTCAGGGTCTGATTTTGTGGCTGGGGCCCCTCAGGGTCCGATTTTGAGAGTGGGGCCCCTCAGGGTCTAATTTGGTGGGCGGGGCCCCTCAGGGTCTGATTTTGTGGGTTGGGCCCCTCAGGGTCCGATTTTGTGGCCGGGGCCCCTCAGGGTCCGATTTTGTGGCCGGTGCCTCTCAGGGTCCGATTTTGTGGTTGGGGCCCCTCAGGGTCCGATTTTGCGGCCGGAGCCTCTCAGGGTCCGATTTTGTGGTTGGGGCCCCTCAGGATCTGATTTTGTGGCCGGGGCCCCTCAGGGTCCGATTTTGTGGCCGGGGCCCCTCAGGGTCCGATTTTGTGGCCGGGGCCCGTCAGGGTCCGATTTTGTGGCCGGGGCCCATCAGGGTCCGATTTTGTGGTTGGGGCCCCTCAGGGTCCGATTTTGTGGGTAGGGCCCCTCAGGGCCCGATTTTGTGAGTGGGGCCACTCAGGGTCCGATGTTGTGGCAGGATCCCCTCAGGGTCCGATTTTGTGGGTGGGGCCCCTCAGGGTCCAATTTTGTGGCCGGGGCCCCTCAGGGTCCAATTTTGTTGGTGGGGCCCCTTAGGGTCCGATTTTGTGGGTGGGGCCCCTCAGGGTACAATTTGGTGGGCGGGGCCACTCTGGGTCTGATTTGGTGGGCGGGGCCACTCTGGGTCTGATTTGGTGGGCGGGGCCACTCTGGGTCCGATTTGGCGAGCTGGGCCCCTCAGGGTCTGATTTGGTGGGCGGGATCTATCAGAGTCCGATTTGGTGGGCGGGATCCCTCGGGGTCCGATTTGGTGGGCGGGATCCCTCGGGGTCCGATTTGGTGGGTGGGGCCCCTCGGGGTCCGATTTGGTGAGCGGGGCCACTCTAGGTCTGATTTGGTGGGCGGGCCACTCTGGGTCCGATTTGGTGGGTGGGGCCCCTCAGAGTTCAATTTGGTCAGCGGGGACCCTCAGGGTCCGATTTTGTGGGTGTGGCCCCTCAGGGTCCGATTTTGTGGTTGGGGCCTTTCAGAATCCGATTTAGTGGGCGGGGCCCCTCAGGGTCCGATTTGGTGGGCGGGGCCCCTCAGGGTCCGATTTGGTGGGCGGGGCCCCTCAGGGTCCCATTTGGTGGGCGGGGCCTCTCTGGGTCTGATTTGGTGGGCGGGGCCACTTTGGGTCCGATTTGGTGGACGGGGCCCTTCAGGGTCCAATTTGGTGGGCGGGGACACTGAGTCTGATTTTGTGGGTTGGGCCCCTCATGGTCCGATTTTGTGGCCGGGGCCCCCTCAGGGTCCGATTTTGTAGCCGGTGCCTCTCAGGGTCTAATTTTGTGGTTGGGGCCCCTCAGGGTCTGATTTTTGGGGCCGGGGCCCCCCAGGGTCTGATTTTGCGGGTGGAGCCCCTCAGGGTCCGATTTTGCGGATGGGGCCCCTCAGGGTCCGATATTGCGGGTGGGGCCCCTCAGGGTCCGATTTTGCGGGTGGGGCCCCTCAGGGTCCGATTTTGTGGCCGGGGCCCCTTAGGGTCCGATTTTGCGGGTGGGGCCCCTCAGGGTCCCATTTGGTGGGCGGGGCCCCTCATGGTCCCATTTGGTGGGCGGGGCCGCTCTGGGTCTGATTTGGTGGGCGGGGCCACTTTGGGTCCGATTTGGTGGACGGGGCCCTTCAGGGTCCAATTTGGTGGGCGGGGACACTGAGTCTGATTTTGTGGGTTGGGCCCCTCAGGGTCCGATTTTGTGGCCGGGGCCCCCTCAGGGTCCGATTTTGTAGCCGGTGCCTCTCAGGGTCTAATTTTGTGGTTGGGGCCCCTCAGGGTCCAATTTTTGGGGCCGGGGCCCCCCAGGGTCCGATTTTGCGGGTGGAGCCCCTCAGGGTCCGATTTTGCGGGTGGGGCCCCTCGGGTCCGATTTTGCGGATGGGGCCCCTCAGGGTCCGATATTGCGGGTGGGGCCCCTCAGGGTCCGATATTGCGGGTGGGGCCCCTCAGGGTCCGATTTTGCGGGTGGGGCCCCTCAGGGTCCGATTTTGTGGCCGGGGCCCCTTAGGGTCCGATTTTGCGGGTGGGGCCCCTCAGGGTCCGATTTTGCGGGTGGGGCCCCTCAGGGTCCGATTTTGTTGCCGGGGCCGCTCAGGGTCTGATTTTGTGGCCGGGGCCGCTCAGGGTCTGATTTTGTGGCCGGGGCCCCTCAGGGTCCGATTTTGTGGCCGGGGCCCCTCAGGGACCGATTTTGAGGGTGGGGCCCCTCAGGGTCTAATTTGGTGGGCGGGCCCCCTCAGGGTCCGATTTTGTGAGTGGGGCCCCTCAGGGTCCGATTTTGTGGGTGGGGCCCCTCAGGGTCCGATTTTGTGGCTGGGGCCCCTCAGGGTCTGATTTTGTGGCTGGGGTCCCTCAGGGTCTGATTTTGTGGGTGGGGCCCCTCAGGGTCTGATTTTGTGGCTGGGGCCCCTCATGGTCTGATTTTGTGGCTGTGGCTCCTCAGGGTCTGATTTTGAGGTTGGGGCCCCTCAGGGTCTAATTTGGTGGGCGGGGCCCCTCAGGGTCCGATTTTGTGGGTGGGGCCCCTTATGGTCCGATTTTGTGGCTGGGGCCCCTCAGGGTCTGATTTTGTGGCTGTGGCCCCTCAGGGTCTGATTTTGAGGTTGGGCCCCTCAGGGTCTAATTTGGTGGGCGGGGCCCCTCAGGGTCGATTTTGTGGGTGGGGCCCCTTATGGTCCGATTTTGTGGCTGGGGCCCCTCAGGGTCTGATTTTGTGGGTGGGGCCCATCAGGGTCCGATTCTGTGGTTGGGGCCCCTCAGGGTCCGATTTTGTGACCGGGGACCCTCAGGGTCTGATTTTGTGGGTGGGGCACCTCAGGGTCCGATTTTGTGACCGGGGACCCTCAGGGTCTGATTTTGTGGGTGGGGTCCCTCAGGGTCTGATTTTGTGGGTGGGGCCCCTCAGGGTCTGATTTTGTGGCCGGGGCCCCTTAGGGTCTGATTTTGTGACTGAGGCCCCTCTGGGTTTGATTTTGTGGCCGGGGTCTCTCAGGGTCCGATTTTGTGGGTGGGGCCCCTCAGCGACCGATTTTGAGGGTGGGGCCCCTCAGGGTCTAATTTGGTGGGCGGGGCCCCTCAGGGTCCGATTTTGTGGGTGGGGTCCCTCATGGTCTGATTTTGTGGGTGGGGCCCCTCAGGTTCTGATTTTGTGGTTGGGGCCCCTCAGGTTCTGATTTTGTGGCTGGGGTCCCTCAGGGTCTGATTTTGTGGGTGGGGCCCCTCAGGGTCCGATTTTGTGACTGGGGCCCCTCAGGGTCTCATTTTGTGGTTGGGGCCCCTCAGGGTCCGATTTTGTGGCCGGCGTCTCTCAGGGTCCGATTTTGTGGCCGGGTCCCCTCAGGGTCTGGATTTGTGGGTGGGGCCCCTCAGGGTCCGATTTTGTGGGTGGGGCCCCTCAGAGTTCGATTTTGTGGCTGGGGCACCTCAGGGTCTGATTTTGTGGCTGGGGTCCTCAGGGTCTGATTTTGAGGGTGGGGCCCCTCAGGGTCTAATTTGGTGGGCGGGGCTCCTCAGGGTCTGGTTTTGTGGGCGGGGCCCCTCAGGGTCCGATTTCGTGACCTGGGCCCCTTAGGGTCTGATTTTGTGACTGGGGCCCCCCTGGGTTCGATATTGTGGCCGGGTCCCTCAGGGTCCGATTTTGTGGGTGGGGCCCCTCAGGGTCTTATTTTGCGGCTGGTGCCCCTCAGGGTCTGGTTTTGTGGGTGGGGCCCCTCAGGGTCTGATTTTGTGGGTGGGGCCCCTCAGGGTCCGATTTTGTGACCGGGGCACCTTAGGGTATGATTTTGTGGTTGGGGCCCCTGAGGGTCCTATTTCGTGACTGGGGCCCCTCTAGGTTCGATTTTGTGGCCGGGGTCTCTCAGGGTCCGATTTTGTGGTTGGGGCCCCTCAGGGTCTGATTTTGTGGCCGTGCCCACTCAGGGTCCGATTTTGTGGGTGGGGCACCTTAGGGTCTGATTTTGTGGGTGGAGCCCCCTGGGTCCATTCTGGTGGGCGTGGCCACTCTGGGTCCGATTTAGTGGGCGGTGCCCCTCATGGTCCGATATGGTGGGCGGGGCACCTCTGGGTCCGATTTGGTGGGCGGGGCCCTTCAGGGTCCGATTTGGTGGGCGGGGTCAATCTGGGTCCGATTTGGTGGGCGGGGCTCCTCAGGTTCCGATTTGGTGGGTGGGGCCCCTCAGGGTCCGATTTGGTGGCCGGGTCCCCTCAGGGGCTGATTTGGTGGGTGGGGCCCCTAAGGGTCCGATTTTGTGGCCGGGGCCCCTGGGTCTGATTTGGTGGTTGGGGCCCCTCAGGGTCCAATCTTGTGGCCGGGGCCCCTCAGGGTCCGATTTTGTGGGTGGGGCCCCTCAGGGTCCGATTTTGTGGCTGGGGTCTCTCAGGGTCCGATTTTGTGGCTGGGGCCCCTCAGGGTCTGGATTTGTGGGTGGGGCCCATTGCGCAAATTGCGCAAAAACTACAAATCCGATCGATACGAAAAATACTTAGCACACCTCTCGTGGACGCTGGCTTCGAAACAACACCTCAACGGCGTCTGTGCGTGTAGCGGTTCGGGCTGTATTAATTGCGGAAATAAACTTAATAATAATAATAAGAAGAAGACCTAGATTTGTATTTCCTGAAGGAAGTACAGATAGTGGTTTGAAATGGTGCCCGGGTTGCCCCTTTAAGAGAGACTTGCCTGCTGCCCCTGCAAGACTTTCAACTCAGGATCCGTTTTAACTGTGAGTGCATCTCAGGCGCCACTTTGGCCTCAGGGTCCGATTTTGTGGGTGGGGCCCCTCAGGGTCCGATTTAGTGGCCAGGGCCCCTCAGGGTCCGATTTGGTGGCCGGGGCCCCTCAGGGTCTGATTTGGTGGGTGGGGACCCTCAGGGTCCGATTTTGTTGCCGGGGCCCCTCAGGGTCCGATTTGGTGGTTGGAGCCCCTCAGGGTCTGACTTTGTGACCAGGGCCCCTAAGGGTCCGATTTTGTGATTGGGGACGCTCATGGTCCGATTTTGTGGCCGGGGCCCCTCAGGGTCCGATTTTGTGGGTTTAGCCCCTCAGGGTCCGATTTGGTGGGCGGGGACACTCAGGGTCCGATTTGGTGGGAGGGGCCCCTAACGGTCCGATTTGGTGGGCTGGGCCCCTCAGGGTCCGATTTGGTGAGCGGGGCCCCTCGGGGTCTGATTTGGTCAGCATCGCCCCATAGGATCAGATTTTGTGGGCGGGGCCCCCCAGGGTCCGATTTTGTGTCCGGGGCCCTCAGGGTCCGATTTTGTGGTTGAGGCCTTTCAGAATCCAATTTGGTGAGCGGGGCCCCTCGGGGTCCGATTTGGCGAGCTGGGCACCTCAGGGTCCGATTTTGTGGTTGGGGCCTTTCAGAATCCGATTTGGTGGGTGGAGCCGCTCAGGGTCCGATTTGGTGAGCGGGGCCCCTCAGAGTTCAATTTGGTGAGCGGGGCCCCTCAGGGTCCGATTTGGTTTGTGGGGACCCTCAGGGTCTGATTTGCTGGGCGTGGCCCCTCAGGGTCCTATTTGGTGGGCGTGGCCCCCCAGGGTCCGATTTGGTGGGCGGGGCCACTCAGGGTCCGATTTGGTGGGTGGGGCCCCCAGGGTCCGATTTGGTGGGCGGGGCCCATCAGAGTCAGATTTGCTGGGCGGGGTCCCTCAGGGTCCTATTTGGTGGGCGGGGACCCTCAGGGTCCGATTTGCTGGGCGGGGTCCCTCAGGGTCCTATTTGGTGGGTGGGGCCCCTCAGGGTCCTATTTGGTGGTTGGGGCCTTTCAGAATCCGATTTGGTGAGCGGGGCCCCTCAGGGTCCGATTTGGTGAGCGGGGCCCCTTAGGGTCCGATTTGGTGGGCGGGGCCCCTCAGGGTCCGATTTGGTGGGCGGGGCCCCTTAGGGTCCGATTTGGTGGGCGGGGCCCCTCAGGGTCCGATTTGGTGGGCGGGGCCCCTTAGGGTCCGATTTGGTGGGCGGGGCCCCTCATTGTCCAAATTGGTGGGCGGGGCCCCTCTGGGTCCGATTTGGTGGGCGGGGCCCCTTAGGGTCCGATTTGGTGGGCGGGGCCCCTCATTGTCCGATTTGGTGGGCGGGGCCCCTCTGGGTCCGATTTGGTGGGGGGGCCCTCTGGGTCCGATTTGGTGGGCGGGGCCCCTCAGGGTCCGATTTGGTGGGCGGGGGCACACTTTGGCGCACATTCTCTCTCAGGGGCATGCGTCATGTGATGAAGCTAGATTTGCATTTGTGCTGTGGGTTTCGCTTTAAGAGCTGATATGTGGCAGAAGCTCCGTCCTGGGGGCGTCATGTGACGTTCGTAGGCGTTGGCATAGTAACTCTATGTTCCTGCGCATATCAATGAGCTTAACTGCCATTTCAATCGCCTCAGGGCACGTTTTGCCATTTCCCATTCAAATGCATTGAGACAGTGCATTCCAATGACGGGAAAAAAAATTTCAAACGCAAATTGCGCAAAAACTACAAATCCGATCGACACGAAAAATACTTAGCACACCACTCGTGGACGCTGGCTTCAAAACAACACCTCAACGGATTGTGTGCGTGTAGTGGTTCGGGCCGCATTAATTGCGGAAATCAACTGACTAGTAATAATAATACTAGATGTGTATTTCCTGAAGGAAGTACAGATAGTGGTTTGAAATGCTGCCCAGGCTGCCCCTTTAAGAGAGACTTGCCTGCTGCACCTGCAAGACTTTCAACTCAGGATCCGTTTTAACTGTGGGTGCCTCTCAGGGGCCACTTTGGCCTCAGGGTCCGATTTTGTGGGTGGGGCACCTCAGGGTCAGATTTGGTGGGTGGGGCCCCTCAGGGTCCGATTTGGTGGCCGGGTCCCCTCAGGGGCTGATTTGGTGGGTGGGGCCCCTAAGGGTCCGATTTTGTGGCCGGGGCCCCTCAGGGTCTGATTTGGTGGTTGGAGCCCCTCAGGGTCCAATCTTGTGGCCGGGGCCCCTCAGGGTCCAATTTTGTGGGTGGGGCCCCTCAGGGTCCGATTTTGTGGCCGGGGCCCCTCAGGGTCCGATTTGGTGGGTGGGGCCCCTCAGGGTCCGATTTGGTGAGCGGGGCCCCTCAGGGTCCGATTTGGTGAGCTGGGCCCCTCAGGGTCTGATTTGGTGGGCGGGATCTATCAGAGTCCGATTTGGTGGGCGGGGCCCCTCAGGGTCCAATTTGGTGGGCGGGGACCCTCGGGGTCCGATTTGGTGGGCGGGACCCCTCGGGGTCCGATTTGGTGGGCGGGGCCCCTAGGGGTCCGATTTGGTGGGTGGGGCCCCTCGGGGTCCGATTTGGTGAGCGGGGCCACTCTGGGTCCGATTTGGTGGGCGGGGCCCCTCAGAGTTCAATTTGGTCAGCGGGGCCCCTCGGGGTCCGATTTTGTGGTTGGGGCCTTTCAGAATCCGATTTAGTGGGCGGGGCCCCTCAGGGTCCGATTTGGTGGGCGGGGCCCCTCAGGGTCTGGATTTGTGGGTGGGGCCCATCAGGGTCCGATTTTGTGGGTGGGGCCCCTCAGGGTCCGATTTTGTGGCTGGGGCCCCTCAGGGTCTGATTTTGTGGCTGTGGCCCCTCAGAGTCTGATTTTGAGGGTGGGGCCCCTCAGGGTCTAATTTGGTGGGTGGGGCCCCTCAGGGTCCGATTTTGTGGGTGGGGCCCCTCAGGGTCTGATTTTGTGGGTGGGGCCCCTCAGGGTCCGATTTTGTGGCTGGGTCCCCTCAGGGTCCGATTTTGTGGCTGGGGTCCCTCAGGGTCTGATTTTGTGGGTGGGCCCCTCAGGGTCCGATTTTGTGGCCGGGGCCGCTTAGGGTCTGATTTTGTGACTGAGGCCCCTCTGGGTTTGATTTTGTGGCCGGGGTCTCTCAGGGTCTGATTTTGTGGGTGGGGCCCCTCAGCGACCGATTTTGAGGGTGGGGCCCCTCAGGGTTTAATTTGGTGGGCGGGGCCCCTCAGGGTCCGATTTTGTGGGTGGGGTCCCTCATGGTCTGATTTTGTGGGTGGGGCCCCTCAGGTTCTGATTTTGTGGTTGGGGCCCCTCAGGTTCTGATTTTGTGGCTGGGGTCCCTCAGGGTCTGATTTTGTGGGTGGGGCCCCTCAGGGTCCGATTTTGTGACTGGGGCCCCTCAGGGTCTGATTTTTTGTTTGGGGCCCCTCAGGGTCCGATTTTGTGGCCGGGGTCTCTCAGGGTCTGGTTTTGTGGCCGGGTCCCCTAAGGGTCCGATTTTGTGGCCACAGTCCCTCAGGGTCCGATTTTGTGGCCGGGGCCCCTCAGAGTCCGATTTTGTGGCTGGGGCCCCTCAGGGTCTGATTTTGTGGTTGGGGCCCCTCAGGGTCCGATTTTGTGGCCGGGGTCTCTCAGGGTCTGGTTTTGTGGCCGGGTCCCCTCAGGGTCTGGATTTGTGGCCGCAGTCCCTCAGGGTCCGATTTTGTGGCCGGGGCCCCTCAGAGTCCGATTTTGTGGCTGGGGCCCCAAAGGGTCTGATTTTGTGGCTGGGGCCCCTCAGGGTCTAATTTGGTGGGCGGGGCCCCTCAGGGTCTGATTTTGTGGGTGGGGCCCCTCAGGGTCCGATTTCGTGACCTGGGCCCCTTAGGGTCTGATTTTGTGACTGGGGCCCCTCTGGGTTCGATTTTGTGGCCGGGGTCTCTCAAGGTCCGATTTTGTGGGTGGGGCCCCTCAGGGTCTTATTTTGCGGCTGGGGTCCCTCAGGGTCTGGTTTTGTGGGTGGGGCCCCTCAGGGTCTGATTTTGTGGGTGGGGCCCCTCAGGGTCCGATTTTGTGACCGGGGCACCTCAGGGTCTGATTTTGTGGTTGGGGCCCCTGAGGGTCGTATTTTGTGACTGGGGCCCCTCTAGGTTCGATTTTGTGGCCGGGGTCTTTCAGGGTCCGATTTTGTGGCCGGGCCCACTCAGGGTCCAATTTTGTGGGTGGGTCCCCTTAGGGTCTGATTTTGTGGGTGGAGCTCCCTGGGTCCATTTTGGTGGGCGGGGCCACTCTGGGTCCGATTTAGTGGGCGGTACCCCTCATGGTCCGATTTGGTGGGCGGGGCCCCTCATGGTCCGATTTGGTGGGCGGGGCCCCCTGGGTCCGATTTGGTGGGCGGGGCCCCTCTGGGTCCGATTTGGTGGGTGGGGCCCTTCAGGGTCCGATTTGGTGGGTGGGGCCCTTCAGGGTCCGATTTGGTGGGCGGGGTCAATCTGGGTCCGATTTGGTGGGCGGGGCCCTTCAGGGTCCGATTTGGTGGGCGGGGTCAATCTGGGTCCGATTTGGTGGGCAGGGCTCTTCGTGGTCCGATTTGGTGGGCAGGGTCAATCTGGGTCCGATTTGGTGGGTGGGGCTCCTCAGGTTCCGATTTGGTGGGCGGGGCCCTTCAGGGTCCGATTTGGTGGGTGGGGCCCTTCAGGGTCCGATTTGGTGGGAGGGGCACATCTGGGTCCGATTTGGTGGGCGGGGTCAATCTGGGTCCGATTTGGTGGGCAGGGCTCCTCGTGGTCCGATTTGGTGGGCAGGGTCAATCTGGGTCCGATTTGGTGGGTGGGGCTCCTCAGGTTCCGATTTGGTGGGCGGGGCCCCTCAGGGTCCGATTTGATGGGTGGGGCTCCTCAGGATCCGATTTGGTGGGCTGTGCTCCTCAGGGTCCGATTTGGTGGACGGGGCCCTTCAGGGTCCAATTTGGTGGGCGGGGCCACTCGGAGTCTGATTTGGTGGGCGGGGCTCCTCAGGGTCCGATTTGGTGGACGGGGCCCCTCAGGGTCCGATTTTGTGTCCGGGGCCCCTCAGGTTCCGATTTTGTAGCCGGTGCCTCTCAGGGTCCGATTTTGTGGTTGAGGCCCCTCAGGGTCTGATTCTTGGGGCCGGGGCCTCTCAGGATCCGATTTTGCGGGTGGAGCCCCTCAGGGTCCGATTTTGCGGGTGGGGCCCCTCAGGGTCCGATTTTGCGGGTGGGGCCCCTCAGGGTCCGATTTTGCGGGTGGGGCCCCTCAGGGTCCGATTTTGCGGGTGGGGCCCCTCAGGGTCCGATTTTGTGGCCGGGGCCCCTTAGGGTCCGATTTTGTGGGTGGGGCCCCTCAGGGTCCGATTTTGTGGCTGGGGCCCCTCAGGGTCCGATTTTGTAGGTTGGGCCCCTCAGGGTCCGAATTTGTGGCCGGTGCCCCTCAGGGTCCGATTTTGTGGTTGGGGCCCCTTAGGGTCTGATTTTGTGGCCGGGTCTACTCAGGGTCCGATTTTGAGGGTGGGGCCCCTCAGGGTCCAATTTGGTGGGCGGGGCCCCCAGGGTCCAATTTTGTGGGTGGGGCCCCTCTGGGTTCGATTTTGTGGCCCGGGTCTCTCAGGGTCCGATTTTGTGGCCGGGGCCCCTCAGTGTCCGATTTTGTGATTGGGGGCCCTCAGGATCCGATTTTGTGGGTGGGGCCCCTCAGAGTCCGATCTGGTTGGCGGGGCCCCTCAGGGTCCGATTTTGTGGTTGGGGCCCCTCAGGGTCTGATTTTGTGGTTGGGGCCCCTCAGGGTCCGATTTTGTGGTTGGGGGCCCTCAGGGTCCGATTTTGTGGCCGGGGCCCCTCAGGGTCTGATTTCGTGGCCGGGGCCCCTCAGGGTCCGATTTCGTGGCCGGGGCCCCTCTGCGTCCGATTTTGTGGCTGGGGCCGCTCAGGGTCCGATTTTGTGGATGGGCCGCTCAGGGTCCGATTTTGTGGCCGGGGCCCTTCACGTTCCGATTTTGTGGCTGGGGCCCCTTAGGGTCCGATTTTGTGGGTGGGGCCCCTCAGGGTCCGATTTTGTGGCTGGGGCCCCTCAGGGTCCGATTTTGTAGGTTGGGCCCCTCAGGGTCCGAATTTGTGGCCGGTGCCCCTCAGGGTCCGATTTTGTGGTTGGGGCCCCTTAGGGTCTGATTTTGTGGCCGGGTCTACTCAGGGTCCGATTTTGAGGGTGGGGCCCCTCAGGGTCCAATTTGGTGGGTGGGGCCCCCAGGGTCCAATTTTGTGGGTGGGGCCCCTCTGGGTTCGATTTTGTGGCCCGGGTCTCTCAGGGTCCGATTTTGTGGCCGGGGCCCCTCAGTGTCCGATTTTGTGATTGGGGGCCCTCAGGATCCGATTTTGTGGGTGGGGCCCCTCAGAGTCCGATCTGGTTGGCGGGGCCCCTCAGGGTCCGATTTTGTGGTTGGGGCCCCTCAGGGTCTGATTTTGTGGTTGGGGCCCCTCAGGGTCCGATTTTGTGGTTGGGGGCCCTCAGGGTCCGATTTTGTGGCCGGGGCCCCTCAGGGTCTGATTTCGTGGCCGGGACCCCTCAGGGTCCGATTTTGTGGCCGGGGCCCCTCTGCGTCCGATTTTGTGGCTGGGGCCGCTCAGGGTCCGATTTTGTGGATGGGCCGCTCAGGGTCCGATTTTGTGGCCGGGGCCCTTCACGTTCCGATTTTGTGGCCGGGGCCCCTCAGGGTCCAATTTTGTGGGTGGGGCCCCTCAGGTTCCGATTTTGTGGCCGGGGCCCCTCAGGGTCTGATTTTGTGGCCGGGTCTACTCAGGGTCCGATTTTGTGGGTGGGGCCCCTTAGGGTCTGATTTTGTGGGTGGAGCCCCCTGGGTCCATTTTGGTGGGTGGGGCCACTCTGGATCCGATTTGGTGGGCGGGGCCCCTCAGGCTCTGATTTGGTGGGCGGGGCCCCTCGGGGTCTGATTTGGTGGGCAGGGCTCCTCAGGGTCCAATTTGGTGGGCGTGGCCTCTCTCGGTCCGATTTAGTGGGCAGTGCCCCTCAGGGTCCGATTTGGTGGGCGGGGACCCTCTGCTTCCGATTTGGTGGGCGGGGCCCTTCATGGTCCGATTTGGTGGGCGGGGTCACTCTGGGTCCGATTTGGTGGACGGAGCTCCTCAGGGTCTGATTTGGTGGGCAGGGCCCCTCTGGGTCCGATTTGGTGGGCGGGGCCCTTCAGGGTCCGATTTGGTGGGTGGGGCCACTTTGAGTCTGATTTGGTGGGCGGGGGCCCACAGTGTCCGATTTGGTGGGCTGTGCCACTCTGGGTCCGTTTTTGGTGGGCGGGGCCACTCTGGGTCCGATTTGGAGGCCAGGGTGGCTCAGCCTCCGATTTTAAGGCCGGGGTGGCTCAGCCTCCGATTTGGAGCCTGGGGTCACTCAGCTTTCGATTTGGCGCGTCGGCACTTTAAGACTCATTTCGGTGCGGCGGCCCTTTAAGAATCACTTTGGCGCTTCGGCCCTTTAAGAGCCAGTTTGGCTCACTGGGCTTCTAAATACACTTTGGCGCACATTCTCTCTCAGGGGCATGTGTCATGTGATGAAGCTAGATTTGCATTTGTGCTGTGGGTTTCGCTTTAAGAGCTGATATTATGTGGTAGAAGCTCTGTTCTGGAGATGTCATGTGACGGTCGTAGGCGTTGGCATAGTAATTGGTTCTGCCTGCGCATATCAATGAGCTCAACTGCCATTTCAATCGCCTCAGGGCACATTTTGCCATTTCCCCATTCAAATGCATTGGAGACAATTCATTCCAATTACGGGGAAAAAAAATTTCTAACGCAAATTGCGCAAAAACTACAAATCTGATCGACACGAAAAATACTTAGCACACCTCTCATGGACGCTGGCTTCGAAACGACACCTCAACGGAGTCTGTGCGTGTAGCGGTTCGGGCTGTATTAATTGCGGAAATCAACTAAATAATAAGAAGAAGAATAAGTTAGCAGCGTTCGGATTACAATATAGTGGTTTTTTCAAACCACTATAATAAGTTAGCAGCGTTCGGATTACAATATAGTGGTTTTTTCAAACCACTATAAATAGATGTGTATTTCCTGAAGGAAGTACAGATAGTGGTTTGAAATGGTGCCCGGGCTGCCCCTTTAACAGAGACTTGCCTGCTTGCCCGGCAAGACTTTCAACTCAGGATCCGTTTTAACTGTGAGTGCCTCTCAGGGGCCACTTTGGCCTCAGGGTCTGAATTGGTGGGTGGGGCCCCACAGGATCTGATTCCTTGGCCTGGGCTCCTCAGGGCTTGAATTGTTGGCGGGGATCCCTCAGGCTCCGATTTTGTGGGTGTGGCCCCTCAGGGTCCGATTTTGTGGGTGTGGTCCCTCAGGGTCTGATTTTGTGGATTGGGCCCCTCAGAGTCCAATTTTGTGGCCGGGGCCCCTCAGGGTCCGATTTTGTGTCAGGGGCTCCTCAGGGTCCGATTTTGTGGGTGGGGCCCCTTAGGGTCTGATTTTGAGGGCGGAGCCCCTCTGGGTCCAATTTGGTGGGCGGGACCACTCTGGGTCCGATTTGGTGGGCGGGACCACTCTGGGTCCGATTTGGTGGGCGGGGCCTCTCAGGGTCCAATTTGGTGGGCCGGGCCACTCTGGGTCTGATTTAGTGGGCGGGGCCCCACAGGGTCCGATTTGGTGGGCGAGGCCCCACAGGGTCCGTTTTGGTGGGCAGGGCCTCTCTGGGTCCGATTTGGTGGGTGAGGCCACTCTGGGTAAGTTTTGGAGGCTGGGGTCGGTCAGCCTCCGATTTGGAGGCCCTGGTGGCTCAGCCTCTGATTTGCAGGCCGGGGTGGCTCAGCCTCCGATTTGGAGGCCTTGGTGGCTCAGCCTCCGATTTGGAGGCCGGGGTGGCTCAGCCTCCGATTTGGAGGCCCGGGTGGCTCAGCTTCCGATTTGGAGCCTGGGGTCACTCAGCTTTTGATTTGGCGTGTCGGCCCTTTAAGACTCATTTCGGTGCGCCGGCCCTTTAAGAGCTAGTTTGGCTCACTGGGCTTCTTCTAAATCAACTTTGGCGGACATTCTCTCTCAGGGGCATGTGTCATGTGACGAAGCTAGATTTGCATTAGTGCTGTGGGTTTCGCTTTAAGAACTGATATTATGTGGCAGAAGCTCTGTCCTTGGGGCGTCATGTGATGTTCGTAGGCGTTGGCATAGTAACTGGGTGTGCCTGAGCATATCAGTGAGCTTAACTGCCATTTCAATCGCCTCAGGGCACGTTTTGCCATTTCCCATTGAAAAGCATTGGAGACAGTGCATTCCAATGACGGGAAAAAAAAATTTCAAACGCAAGTTGCGCAAAAACTACAAATCCGATCGACACGAAAAATACTTAGCACACCTCTCATGGATGCTGGCTTCGAAACGACACCTCAATGGAGTTTGTGCGTGTAGCGGTTTGTGCTGTATTAATTGCGGAAATCAACTGAATAATAATAAGAAGAATAAGTTAGCAGCGTTCGGATTACAATATAGTGGTTTTTTCAAACCACTATAACTAGAGGTGTATTTCCTGAAGGAAGTACAGGTAGTGGTTTGAAATGGTGCCCGGGCTGCCCCTTTAAGAGAGACTTGCCTGCTGCCCCTGCAAGACTTTCATCTCAGGATCCGTTTTAACTGTGGGTGCCTCTCAGGGGCCACTTTTGCCACTATTATCTGGCAGAAACTGTGTCCTGCTGGGGTCATGTAAAGTTCGTATTCGTTGGCATAGTAACTGGGTGTGCCTGCGCCAGGGCCGACTCCAGGTTTTTGAGGGCCCCGGGCGAAAAAGTCTCAGTGGGCCCCCCCTTAACACATACCACGACTCATGCCGTGTGACATCCGTGGTGACCGCCAAAAACGGACTTGTCTCCGTGTGGATCACATGGACATGCATGTGATCCACATGGACACTCGCTCTGTGGCAAAACACGTTCATGTGAAGGAGGTTACTGATTAGTAGTGTACGCATGAAAGAAAGAAGAGAGAGAAAGAACAGAGAGAGAACAGAAAGAAAGAAAGAGGGGAAATAAAGAACAGAGAAAGAAAGAGAGAAAGAATGGAAGGAAGAACAGAGAGAGAAAGATACAGAGAGCGAGAGAAAGAAAGAACAGAGAACGAACAGAGAAAGAAAGAGAAAGAAAGAAAGAAAATAAAGAACAAAGAGAAAGAAAGGAAGAAGAGAGAGAGAAAGAGAAAGAAAAGAACAGAGAGAAAGAGAAAGAAAGAGGGTAAAGAAAGAAAGAACAGATAGAGAAAGAGGGGAAAGAAAGAACAGAGAGAAAGAAAAAAGAAAGAAAAAGAACAAAGAGAAAGAAAGAGCGGACAGAAAAAAAGAACAGAGAGAGAAAGAAAGAAAGAAAGAAAGAAGGGAAAAAAGAACAGAGAGGGAGAGAGAAAAAAAAGAGGGGAAGAAAGAACGGAGAGAGAAAGAACAGAGAGAAAAAGCGTCGACAGAAAAAAGAACAGGGAGAGAGAGAAAGAAGGAGGGGAAAGAAAGAACAGAGAGGTAGAGAGAAAAAGAAAGAGGGGAAAGAACAGATAGAAAGAAAGAGGGGAAAGAAAGATCAGAGAGAGAGAAAGAAAAAGAGGAAAGAGAGAACAGAGAGAGAGAAAGAACAGAGACAAAGAAAGAAAGAAAGAAAGAAAGAGAACAGAGAGAGAGAAAGAACAGAGAGAGAGAAAAAAAGATTAGAGAGAAAGAACAGAGAGAGAAGGAAACAGAGAAAGAAAAATTTTATAAAGATACTATAGCAGCCCAGCTCCCATTGTAGTGCCCACCTGAGCCTCCTGGTGCAGGACATATCATGATCCGCTCACATGCCCGACATCCCCGATTCCAAGGCGATCCCGCTGTCCGCTCTGTCAGAGGAGGACACTGTGATGGATCTGAAGCATTCCCTGAAGTGCCTCCATGGTTCCGTCACAATCTCCTACTGAAATTACCTAATTTCTGGTCAGCTTCCAGCACGTCAATTCCGGCAGAACGTTACGTGCAAGTTTTAAATTGCTCCTTGGGGCTCCGCTGTGTACTCCTGTGTGCCGCGGGGAAAGTATGCTCCCAGCTGGGGCAGTCTCTCTCTCAAAATCGGGACTGTCTCACTGGATCCGGGATGGTTGGGACTCGGGAGGTATAGATGCTCCCCACCATACACCTCGTACACACACGGCTCCGTTCCGTACACCCCCGGATCTGCTCCGCTCCTTAAACACACGGCTCAGCTCCGTACACACAGGGCTCCGTTCCGTACATCTCGTACACACACGGCTCTGCTCCATACACCTCTTACACACACGGCTTCGCTCCGGACACATTGTACACACACGGCTCTGCTCCGTACACCTCGTACACACACGGCTCTGCTCCGTACACCTCGTACACACACGGCTCTAATCCATACACCTTGTAAACCACTCCTGACCCCACCAAAGAACACACATGGCTCTGCTACATCCACCTTGTAAAACCCCTCCTGTCCCCACACAAGTACACACATGGCTCTGCTACATCCACCTTGTAAAACCCCCTCCTGACCCCACACAAGTACACACACGGCTCTGCTACATCCACCTTGTAAACCCCTCCTGACCCCACAGAAGTACACACACGGCTCTGCTACATCCACCATGTAAAACCCCTCATGACCCCACACAAGTACACACACGGCTCTGCTACATACACCTTGTTAAACCCATCCTGACCCCACACAAGTACACACATTGCTCTGCTACATCGACCTTGTAAAACCCCCTCCTCCTGACCCCACACAAGTACACATACGGCACTGCTACATCCACCTTGTAAAACACCTTCTGACCCCACATAAGTACACACACGGCTCTGCTACATACACCTTGTAAACTCCTCCTGACCCTACACAAGTACACACACGGCTCTGCTACATCCACCTTGAAAAACACCTCCTGACCCCACACAAGTACACACACGGCTCTGCTACATCCACCTTGAAAAACACCTCCTGACCCCACACAAGTACACACACGGCACTGCTACATCCACCTTGTAAACCCCTCCTGACCCCACACAAAGTACACACACGGCTCTGCTACATCCACCTTGTGAAACACCTCCTGACCCCACACAAGTACACACACGGCTCTGCTACATCCACCTTCTAAAACCCCTCCTGACCCCACACAAGTACACACACGGCTCTGCTACATCCACCTTGTAAAACCCCCTCCTCCTGACCCCACACAAGTACACACACGGCTCTGCTACATCCACCTTGTAAAACCCCTCCTGACCCCACACAAGTACACACACGGCTCTGCTATATCCACCTTGTAAACCCCTCCTGACCCCACAGAAGTACACACACGGCTCTGCTACATCCACCTTGTAAAACCCCTCCTGACCCCACACAAGTACACACATGGCTCTGCTACATCCACCTTGAAAAACACCTCCTGACCCCACACAAGTACACACACGGCACTGCTACATCCACCTTGTAAAACCCTCCTGACCCCACACAAAGTACACACACGGCTCTGCTACATCCACCTTGTGAAACACCTCCTGACCCCACACAAGTACACACACGGCTCTGCTACATCCACCTTGTAAAACCCCTCCTGACCCCACACAAGTACACACATGGCTCTGCTACATCCACCTTGAAAAACCCCTCCTGACCCCACACAAGAAAACACACGGCTCTGCTACATCCACCTTGTAAAACCCCTCCTGACCCCACACAAAGTACACACGGCTCTCCTACATCCACCTTGTAAAACACCTCCTGACCCCACACAAGTACACACACGGCTCTGCTACATCCACCTTGTAAAACCCCTCCTGACCCCACACAAGTACACACACGGCTCTGCTACATCCACCTTGTAAAACCCCTCCCTGACCCCACACAAGTACACGCACGGCTCTGCTACATCCACCTTGTAAACCCCTCCCTGACCCCACTGTCCCACACATAAACGTTACCTCATCCATCCAGACCAGCACCATAATGAAAAGCGACCAGCACTGCAGCCGCCCTGATCATGTGACCCCTGACCCCTCCCCTACTGTGACCTCATCACAGGTCCTGTGTCAACACCGCACACAAGATTACAGCCGAAGGAAGCGATGATCATTGCTGGCTGCAAGGGGCTGCGTCACTGTGTGGGTCCCTCGCGGAGGGCGCAGGATGGGGTCAGTACATGGGGGGCGTGGCGGCGGCCGGCGGGTAACCCAGACAGTGTGAGTGGGCCCTCCCATCTCGCCAGGGCCCCGGCACTTGCCCGAGTGCGCCGGGTGCTGACGCCGGCCCTGGCCTGTGCATATCAATGAGCTTAACTGCCATCTCACGATTGCCCCATGTTTTCCCTATGGCAACATTTTCCCATTAAAATGCATTGAGACAATGCATTCCAATGACAGGAAAATGTTTTTTCAAACGCAAATTGTGCAAAAACTACAAATCCGATCGACACAAAAAATACTTAGCACACCTCTCATGGATGCTGGCTTCAAAATGATGCCTCAACGGAGTCTGTGTGTGTAGCGGTTCGGGTAGCATTAATTGCGGAAATCAATTGACTAGTAATAATAATACTAGATGTGTATTTCCTGAAGGAAGTACAGATAGTGGTTTGAAATGGTGCCCGGGCTGCCCCTTTAAGAGAGACTTGCCTGCTGCCCCTGCAAGACTTTCATCTCAGGATCCGTTTTAACTGTGGGTGCCTCTCAGGGGCCACTTTGGCCACTATTATCTGGCAGAAACTGTGTCCTGCTGGGGTCATGTAAAGTTCGTATTCGTTGGCATAGTAACTGGGTGTGCCTGCGCCAGGGCCGACTCCAGGTTTTTGAGGGCCCCGGGCGAAAAAGTCTCAGTGGGCCCCCCCTTAACACATACCACGACTCATGCCGTGTGACATCCGTGGTGACCGCCAAAAACGGACTTGTCTCCGTGTGGATCACATGGACATGCATGTGATCCACACGAACACTCGCTCTGTGGCAAAACACGTTCATGTGAAGGAGGCTACTGATTAGTAGTGTACGCATGAAAGAAAGAAGAGAGAGAAAGAACAGAGAGAGAACAGAAAGAAAGAAAGAGGGGAAATAAAGAACAGAGAAAGAAAGAGAGAAATAATGGAAGGAAGAACAGAGAGAGAAAGATACAGAGAGCGAGAGAAAGAAAGAACATAGAAAGAACGAACAGAGAAAGAAAGAGAAAGAAAGAAAGAAAGAAAGAAAATAAAGAACAAAGAGAAAGAAAGGAAGAAAAGAGAGAGAAAGAGAAAGAAAAGAACAGAGAGAAAGAGAAAGAAAGAGGGTAAAGAAAGAAAGAACAGATAGAGAAAGAGGGGAAAGAAAGAACAGAGAGAAAGAAAAATGAAAGAAAAAGAACAAAGAGAAAGAAAGAGTGGACAGAAAAAAAGAACAGAGAGAGAAAGAAAGAAAGAGGGGAAAAAAGAACAGAGAGGGAGAGAGAAAAAAAAAAGGGGAAGAAAGAACGGAGAGAGAAAGAACAGAGAGAAAAAGCGTCGACAGAAAAAAAGAACAGGGAGAGAGAGAAAGAAGGAGGGGAAAGAAAGAACAGAGAGGTAGAGAGAAAAAGAAAGAGGGGAAAGAACAGATAGAAAGAAAGAGGGGAAAGAAAGATCAGAGAGAGGAAAAGAAAAAGAGGAAAGAGAGAACAGAGAGAGAGAGAAAGAACAGAGACAGAAAGAAAGAAAGAAAGAGAACAGAGAGAGAGAAAGAACAGAGAGAGAGAAAAAAAGATGAGAGAGAAAGAAACAGAGAAAGAAAAATTCTATAAAGATACTATAGCAGCCCAGCTCCCATTGTAGTGCCCACCTGAGCCTCCTGGTGCAGGACATATCATGATCCGCTCACATGGCCGACATCCCCGATTCCAAGGCGATCCCGCTGTCCGCTCTGTCAGAGGAGGACACGGTGATGGATCTGAAGCATTCCCTGAAGTGCCTCCATGGTTCCGTCACAATCTCCTACTGAAATTACCTAATTTCTGGTCAGCTTCCAGCACGTCAATTCCGGCAGAACGTTACGTGCAAGTTTTAAATTGCTCCTTGGCGCTCCGCTGTGTACTCCTGTGTGCCACGGGGAAAGTATGCTCCCGGCTGGGGCAGTCTCTCTCTCAAAATCGGGACTGTCTCACTGGATCCGGGACGGTTGGGACTCGGGAGGTATAAATGCTCCCCACCATACACCTCGTACACACACGGCTCCGCTCCGTACACCCCCGGCTCTGCTCTGCTCCATAAACACACGGCTCAGCTCCGTACACACAGGGCTCCGTTTACATCTCGTACACACACTGCTCTGCTCCATACACCTCGTACACACACGGCTTCGCTCCGTACACATCGTACACACACGGCTCTGCTCCGTACACCTCATACACACACGGCAATGCTCCATACACCTCGTACACACACGGCTCTGCTCCATACACCTCGTACACACACGGCTTCGCTCCGTACACATCGTACACACACGGCTCTGCTCCGTACACCTCCTACACACACGGCTCTGCTCCGTACACCTCGTACACACACGGCTCTGCTCCGTACACCTTGTAAACCCCTCCTGACCCCACCAAAGAACACACATGGCTCTGCTACATCCACCTTGTAAAACCCCTCCTGACCCCACACAAGTACACACACGGCTCTGCTACATCCACCTTGTAAAACCCCCTCCTAACCCCACACAAGTACACACACGGCTCTGCTACATCCACCTTGTAAAACCCCTCCTGACCCCACACAAGTACACACACGGCTCTGCTACATCCACCTTGTAAAACCCCCTCCTGACTCCACACAAGTACACACACGGCTCTGCTACATCCACCTTGTAAACCCCTCCTGACCCCACAGAAGTACACACACGGCTCTGCTACATCCACCATGTAAAACCCCTCATGACCCCACACAAGTACACACATGGCTCTGCTACATACACCTTGTTAAACCCCTCCTGACCCCACACAAGTACACACACGGCTCTGCTACATCCACCTTGTAAAACACCTCCAGACCCCACGCAAGTACATACACGGCTCTGCTACATCCACCTTGTTAAACCCCTCCCTGACCCCACACAAGTACACACACGGCTCTGCTACATCCACCTTGTAAACCCCTCCTGACCCCACACAAGTACACACACGGCTCTGCTACATCCACCTTGTAAAACCCCTCCTGACCCCACACAAGTACACACACGGCTCTGCTACATCGACCATGTAAAACCCCTCCCTGACCCCACACAAGTACACACACGGCTCTGCTACATCCACCTTGTAAATCCCCTCCCTGACCCCACACAAGTATACGCACGGCTCTGCTACATCCACCTTGTAAACCCCTCCCCATCCATCCAGACCAGCACCATAATGAAAAGCGACCAGCACTGCAGAGTCCTGCAGCCGCCCTGATCATGTGACCCCTGACTCCTCCCCTCCTGTGACCTCATCACAGGTCCTGTGTCAACACCGCACACAAGATTACAGCCGAAGGAAGCGATGATCATTGCTGACTGTAAGGGGCTGCGTCACTGCGTGGGTCCCTCGGGGAGGGCGCAGGATGGGGTCAGTACATGGGGGGCATGGCGGCGGCCGGCGGGTATCCCAGACAGTGTGAGTGGGCCCTCCCATCTCACCAGGGTGCCGGCACTTGCCCGAGTGCGCCGGGTGCTGACGCCGGCCCTGGCCTGTGCATATCAATGAGCTTAACTGCCATCTCACAATTGCCCCATGTTTTCCCTATGGCAACATTTTCCCATTAAAATGCATTGAGACAATGCATTCCAATGACAGGAAAATGTTTTTTCAAACGCAAATTGTGCAAAAACTACAAATCCGATCGACACAAAAAATACTTAGCACACCTCTCATGGACGCTGGCTTCAAAATGATGCCTCAACGGAGTCTGTGTGTGTAGCGGTTCAACTGAATAGTAATAATAATACCAGATGTGTATTTCCTGAAGGAAGTACAGATAGTGGTTTGAAATGGTGCCCGGGCTGCCCCTTTAAGATAGACTTGCATGCTGCCCCTGCAAGACTTTCAAGTCAGGATCCGTTTTAACTGCGGGTGCCTCTCAGGGGCCACTTTGGCCTCAGGGTCTGATTTGGTGGGTGGGGCCCCTCAGGATCCGATTCGGTGGCCTGGGCTCCTCGGGGCTTGAATTGGTGGCCGGGATCCCTCAGGGTCTGATTTTGTGGGTGTGGCCCCTCAGGGTCTGATTTTGTGGGTGTGGCCCCTCAGGGTCCGATATTGTGGGTGCGCCCCTCAGGGTCCGATTTTGTGGGTGGGGCCCCTCAGGGTCTGATTTTGTGGCCGGAGCCCCTCAAGGTCCGATTTTGTGACCGGGGCCCCTCAGGGAACGATTTTGTGGCGTGGACTCCTCAGGGTCCGATTTTGTGGTTGGGGCCCCTCTGGGTCCGATTTGGTGGGCGGGGCCCCTCAGGGTCCGATTTGGTGGACGGAGCCCCTCAGGGTCTGAATTGGTGGGTGGGTCCCCTCTGGGTCCGATTTGGTGGGCGGGGCCACACTGGGTCTGATTTGGTGGGTGGGGCCACTCTGGGTCTGATTTGGTGGGCGGAGCCGCTCTGAGTCCGATTTTGTGGGCGGAGCCCCTCAGGGTCTGGTTTAGTGGGCGGGGCCACTCTGGGTCTAATTTGGTGAGTAGGGCCCCTCAGGGTCCAATATGGTGGGCGGGGCACCTCAGGGTCCGATTTGGTGGGCGGGGCCACTCTGGGTCTGATTTGGTGGGCGGGGCCACTCTGCGTCTGATTTGGTGGGCGGGGCCACTCTCGGTCCAATTTGGTGGGCGGGGCACCTCAGGGTCCTATTGGTGGGCGGGGCACCTCAGGGTCCGATTTGGAGGCCAGGGTGGCTCAGTTTCCGTTTTGTAGGCCAGGGTTGATCAGCCTCCGATTTGTAGGCCAGGGTCAATCAGCCTCCGATTTGGAGCCTGGGGTCACTCAGCTTTCGATTTGGCGCGCCGGCCCTTTAAGACTCATTTTGGTGCGCCGGCCCTTTAAGAATCACTTAGGCGCATCGGCCCTTTAAGAGCTAGTTTGGCGCACTGGGCTTCTAAATCCACTTTGGCGCACATTCTCTCTCAGGGGCATGCGTCATGTGATGAAGCTAGATTTGCATTTGTGCTCTGGGTTTCGCTTTAAGAGCTGTTATTATCTGCCAGAAATTCTGTCTTGGAGGGGTCATGAAAAGTTTGTAGGCGTTGGCATAGTAACTGGGTGTGCCTGCGCATATCAATGAGCTTAACTGCTATTTGAATCGCGTCACGACTGCCCCATGTTTTCCCTATGGCAAAATTTTCCATTTGAAATGCATTGAGACAGTGCATTCCAATGACAGGAAAATGTTTTTTCAAACGCAAATTGCACAAAAACTATAAATCTGATCGACACGAAAAATACTTAGCACACCTCTCGTGAACGCTGGCTTCGAAACGACACCTCAACGGAGTCTGTGCGTGTAGCGGTTCGGGCCGCATTAATTGTGAAAAGCAACTGAATAGTAATAATAATATTACAATATAGTGGTTTTTTCAAACCACTATAACTAGATGTGTATTTCCTGAAGGAAGTACAGATAGTGGTTTGAAATGGTGCCCGGGCTGCCCCTTTAAGAGAGACTTGCCTGCTGCCCCTGCAAGACTTTGAAGTCAGGATCTGTTTTAACTGTGGGTGCCTCGCAGGGGCCACTTTTGGCCTCAGGGTCTGATTTGGTAGGTGGGGCCCCTCAGGATCCGATTCGGTGGCCTGGGCTCCTCAGGGCTTGAATTGGTGGCCGGGATCCCTCAGGGTCCGATTTTGAGGCCGGGGCCCCTCAGGGTCTGATTTTGTGGGCGGCGTCACTCAGGGTCCAATTTGGTGGGTGGGCCCCTCTGGGTCTGATTTGGTGGACGGGGCCCCTCAGGGTTCGATTTTGTGAACGGGCCCCCTCAGGGTCCGATTTGGAGAGCTGGGCCCCTCAGGGTCCGATTTGGTGGGCGGGGACCCTCAGGGTCCGATTTGGTGAGTGGAGCCCCTCAGGGTCCGATTTGGTGGGTGGGGCCCCTCAGGGTCCAATTTGGTGATCGGGGCCCCCCAGGGTCCGATTTGGTGGGCGGGCCACTCAGGGTCCGATTTGGTGAGCGGGGCACCTCAGAGTTCCATTTGGTGAGCGGGGCCCCTCAGGGTCCGATTTGGTGAGCGGGGACCCTCAGGGTCCAATTTGGTGGGCGTGGCCCCTCAGGGTCCGATTTAATGAGCGGGGCCCCTCAGGGTCTGATTTGGTGGGTGGGGCCCTTCAGGGTCCGATTTGGTGGGTGGGGCCCCTCTGGGTCTGATTTGGTGGACGGGGCCCCTTAGGGTTCGATTTTGTGAACGGGCCCCCTCAGGGTCCGATTTGGAGAGCTGGGCCCCTCAGGGTCCGATTTGGTGGGCGGGGACCCTCAGGGTCCGATTTGGTGAGTGGGGCCCCTCAGGGTCCGATTTGGTGGGTGGGGCCCCTCAGGGTCCGATTTGGTGGGCGAGTCCCCTAAGGGTCCGATTTGGTGGGCGGGGCCACTCAGGGTTTGATTTGGTGAGCGGGGCACCTCAGAGTTCCATTTGGTGAGCGGGGCCCCTCAGGGTCCGATTTGGAAGGCGGAGCCACTCAGAATCCGATTTGGTGGGCGGGGCCCCTCAGGGTCTGATTTGGTGAGCGGGGCCCCTCAGGGTCCGATTTGGTCAGCGGGGCCCCTCAGGGTCCGATTTGGTGGGCGGGGCCCATCAGGGTCAGATATGGTTGGCGGGGCCCTTCAGGGTCCGATTTTGTGATTGGGGCCCCTCAGGGTCTGATTTTGTGGCTGGGGCCTTTCAGAATCCGATTTGGTGGGCGGGGCCCCTCAGAGTTCAATTTGGTGAGCAGGGCCCTTCAGGGTCTGATTTGGTGAGCGGGGCCCCTCAGGGTCTGATTTGGTGAGCGGGGCCCCTCAGAGTTCAATTTGGTGAGCAGGGCCCCTCAGGGTCTGATTTGGTGAGCGGGGCCCCTCAGAGTTCAATTTGGTGAGCAGGGCCCCTCAGGGTCTGATTTGGTGAGTGGGGCCACTCAGGGTCCGAATTGGTGAGCGGGGCAACTCAGAGTTCCTTTTGGTGAGCGGGCCCCTCAGGGTCCGATTTGGTGAGCGGGGACCCTCAGGGTCCGATTTGTAGGCCAGGGTCGATCAGCCTCCGATTTGTAGGCCAGGGTCAATCAGCAACAGATTTGGTGCGCCGGCCCTTTAAGACTCATTTTGGTGCGCCGATCCTTTAAGAATCACTTAGGCGCGTCGGCATTTTAAGAGCCAGTTTGGCGCACTGGGCTTCTAAATCCATTTTGGCGCACATTCTCTCTCAGGGTCATGCATCATATGATGAAGCTAGATTTGCATTTGTGCTCTGGGTTTCGCTTTAAGAGCTAATATTATCTGCCAGAAACTCTGTCCTGGAGGGGTCATGAAAAGTTCGTAGGCATTGGCATAGTAACTGGGTGTGCTGGATGTGCCTGGATGTGCCTGCGCATATCAGTCGCCTCACGACTGCCCCATGTTTTCCCTATGGCAAAATTTTCCAATCGAAATGCATTGAGACAGTGCATTCCAATGACAGGAAAATGTTTTTTTAAACGCAAATTGCGCAAAAACTATAAATCTGATCGACATGAAAAATACTTAGCACACCTCTCGTGAACGCTGGCTTCGAAACGACACCTCAACGGAGTCTGTGCGTGTAGCGTTTCGGGCCGCATTAATTGCGGAAATCAACTGAATAGTAATAATAATACTAGATGTGTATTTCCTGAAGGAAGTACAGATAGTGGTTTGAAATGGTGCCCGGGCTGCCCCTTTAAGAGAGACTTGCCTGCTGCCCCTGCAATACTTTCAACTCAGGATCCGTTTTAACTGTGAGTGCCTCTCAGGGGCCACTTTGGCCTCAGGGTCTGATTTGGTGAGTGGGGCGCCTCAGAATCTGATTCCTTGGCCTGGGCTCCTCAGGGCTTGAATTGTTGGCAGGGATCCCTCAGGCTCCGATTTTGTGGGTGTGGCCCCTCAGGGTCTGATTTTGTTGGTGTGGCCCCTCAGGGTCTGATTTTGTAGGTGGGGCCCCTCAGGGTCCGATTTTGTGGGTGGGGCCCCTCTGTCCGATTTTGTGTGTGGGGCCCCTCAGGGTCTGATTTTGTGGCCGGATCCTCTCAGGGTCCGATTTTGTGGCTGGATCCCCTCAGGGTCCGATTTTGTGGGTGGGGCCCCTCAGGGTCCGATTTTGTGTCCGGGGCCCCTCAGGGTCCAATTTTGTGGTTGGGGCCTTTCAGAATGCGATTTGGTGGGCGGGACCTCTCAGGGTCTGATTTGGTGGCCGGGGCCCCTCAGGGTCCGATTTTGTGGGTGGGGCCCCTCAGGGTCCAATTTTGTGGGTGGGGCCCCTCAGGGTCCGATTTTGTGGCCGGAGCCCCTCAAGATCCAATTTTGTGACCGGGACCCCTCAGGGTCCGATTTTGTGGCCTGGACCCCTCAGGGTCCGATTTTGTGGTTGGGGCCCCTCAGGGTCCGATTTGGTGGGCGGGGCCCCTCAGGGTCCGATTTGGTGGGCGGGGCCCCTCAGGGTCCGATTTGGTGGGCGGGGCCCCTCAGGGTCCGATTTGGTGGACGGAGCCCCTCTGGGTCCGGTTGGGTGGGCGGGGCCACTCTGGGTCTGATTTGGTGGGCAGGGCCACCCTGGGTCCGATTTGGTGGGCGGGGCCACTCTGGGTCCGATTTGGTGGGCGGGGCCACTCTGGGTCCGATTTGGTGGGCGGGGCCACTCTGGGTCCGATTTGGTGGGTGGGGCCCCTCAGGGTCCGATTTGGTGGACGGAGCCCCTCTGGGTCCGATTTGGTGGACGGAGCCGCTCTGGGTCCGATTTGGTGGGCGGGGCACCTCAGGGTCCGATTTGGTGGGCGGGGCCACTCTGGGTCCGATTTGGAAGCCAGGGTGGCTCAGTCTCCGTTTTGTAGGCCAGGGTCGATCAGCCTCCGATTTGTAGGCCAAGTTCAATCAGCCTCTGATTTGGAGCCTGGGGTCACTCAGCTTTCGATTTGGCGTGCCGGCCCTTTAAGACTCATTTTGGTGCGCCGGCCCTTTAAGAATCACTTAGGCGCGTTGGCCGTTATAGAGCCAGTTTGGCTCACTGGGCTTCTAAATCCACTTTGGCGCACATTCTCTCTCAGGGGCATGCGTCATGTGATGAAGCTAGATTTGCATTTGTGCTCTGGGTTTCGCTTTAAGAGCTGATATTATCTGCCAGAAACTCTGTCTTGGAGGGGTCATGAAAAGTTTGTAGGCGTTGGCATAGTAACTGGATGTGCCTACGCATATCAATGAGCTTAACTACTATTTGAATCGCGTCACGACTGCCCCATGTTTTCCCTATGGCAAAATTTTCCATTTGAAATGCATTGAGACAGTGCATTCCAATGACAGGAAAATGTTTTTTCAAGCGCAAATTGAGCGAAAACTAAAAATCTGATCGACATGAAAAATACTTAGCACACCTCTTGTGAATGCTGGCTTCGAAACGACACCTCAACGGAGTCTGTGCGTGTAGCGGTTCGGGCCGCATTAATTGCGGAAATCAACTGAATAACTTGTGATTGGCGCATTATAATTGTAATACTAGATGTGTATTTCCTGAAGGAAGTACAGATAGTGGTTTGAAATCGTACCCGGCTGCCCCTTTAAGAGAGACTTGGCTGCTGCCCCTGCAAGACTTTCAACTCAGGATCCGTTTTAAATGTGGGTGCCTCTCAGGGGCCACTTTGGCCTCAGGGTCTGATTTGGTGGGTGGGGCCTCTCAGGATCCGATTCGGTGGCCTGGGCTCCTCAGGATTTGAATTAGTGGCCGGGATTCCTCAGGGTCCAATTTTGTGGGTGGGGCCCCTCAGGGTCTGATTTTGTGGGTGTGGCCTCTCAGGGTCTGATTTTGTGGGTGTGGCCCCTCAGGGTCCGATTTTGTGGGTGGGTCCCCTCAGAGTCCGATTTTATGGGTGGGGCCCCTCAGGGTCCGATTTTGTGGGTAGGGCCCCTCATGGTCTGATTTTGTGGGTGGGGCCCCTCAGGGTCCGATTTTGAGGGCATGGCCCCTCAGGGTCCGATTTGGTGGGCGGGGCCCCTCAGGGTCCGATTTTGAGGGCAGGGCCCCTCGGGGTCTGATTTTGTGACCGGGGCCCCTCAGGGTCTGATTTTGTGGCCGGGGTCTCTCAGGGTCCGATTTTGTGGCCGGGGCCCCTCAGGGTCCGATTTTGTGGCCGGGGCCCCTCAGGGTCCGAATTTGTGGGTGGGGCCCCTCAGGGTCCAATTTTGTGAGTGGGGCCCCTCAGGGTCCAATTTTGTGGCTGGGGCCCCTCAGGGTCCAATTTTGTGGCTGGGGCCCCTCAGGGTCTGATTTTGTGGCTGGGGCCCCTCAGGGTCTGATTTTGTGGCTGGGGCCCCTCAGGGTCCGATTTTGAGGGTGGGGCCCCTCAGGGTCCGATTTGGTGAGCGGGGCCCCTCAGGGTCCGATTTGGTGAGCGGGGCCCCTCAGGATCCGATTTGGTGGGCGGGGCCCCTCAGGGTCCGATTTGGCGGGCGGGGTCCCTCAGGGTCCGATTTGGTGGGCGGGGCCACTCGGGGTCTGATTTGGTGGGCGGGGCCCCTCGAGGTCCGATTTGGTGGGCGGGATCCCTCAGGATCTGATTTGGTGGGCGGGGCCCCTCAGGATCTGATTTGGTGGGCGGGGCCCCTCAGGATCTGATTTGGTGGGCGGGGCCCCTCAGGATCTGATTTGGTGGGCGGGGCCCCTCAGGATCTGATTTGGTGGTTGGGGCCCTTCAGGGTCCGATTTGGTGAGCGGGGCCCCTCAGAGTTCAATTTGGTGAGCGGGCCCCTTAGGGTCCGATTTGGTGGGCGGGATCTCTCAGAGTCCGATTTGGTGGGCGGGGCCCCTCAGGGTCCGATTTGGTGGGCGGGATCTCTCAGAGTCCGATTTGGTGGGCAGGGCCCCTCAGAGTCCGATTTGGTGGGTGGGGCCCCTCAGGGTCCGATTTGGTGGGCGAGGGCGCACTTTGGCGCCCATTCTCTCTCAGGGGCATGCGTCATGTGATGAAGCTAGATTTGCATTAGTGCTGTGGGTTTCGCTTTAAGAGCTGATATTATGTGGCAGAAGCTCTGTCCTGGGGGCGTCATGTGACGTTCGTAGTTTTTGGCATAGTAACTGGGTGTGCCTGTGCATGTCAATGAGCTTTACTGCCATTTCAATCGCCTCAGGGCACGTTTTAAGTTTCCCATTCAAATGCATTGAGACAGTGCATTCCAATGACGGGAAAAAAAATTTTCAAACGCAAATTGCGCAAAAACTACAAATCCGATCAACACGAAAAATACTTAGCACACCTCTCATGGACGCTGGCTTCGAAACAACGCCTCAACGGAGTCTGTGCGTGTAGCGGTTCGGGCCGTATTAATTGCGGAAATCAACTGAATAGTAATAATAATACTAGATGTGTATTTCCTGAAGGAAGTACAGATAGTGGTTTGAAATGGTGCCCGGGCTGCCCCTTTAAGAGAGACTTGCCTGCTGCCCCTGCAAGACTTTCAACTCAGGATACGATTTAACTGTGGGTGCCTCTCAGGGGCCACTTTGGCCTCATGGTCTGATTTTGTGGGTGGGGCCCCTCAGGGCCTGATTTTGTGGGTGGGGCCTCTCAGGGTCCGATTTTGTGGTTAGGTCCCCTCAGGGTCCGATTTTGTGGTTGGGTCCCCTCAGGGTCCGATTTTGTGGCCGGGGCCCCTCTGGGTCCGATTTTGTGGCAGGGGCCCCTCTGGGTCCGATTTTGTGGGTGGGGCCCCTCTGGGTCCGATTTTGTGGGCGGGGCCCCTCTGGGTCCAATTTGGTGGGCGGGGCCTCTCAGGGTCCGATTTTGTGGTTGGGTCCCCTCAGGGTCTGATTTTGTGGTTGGGGCCCCTCAGGGTCCGATTTTGTGACTGGGACCCATCAGGGTCCAATTTTGTGACTGGGGCCCATCGGTCTGATTTTGTGGCCGCGGCCCCTCAGGCTCTGATTTTGTGGCAGGGGCCCCTCTGGGTCTGATTTTGTGGGCGGAGCCCCTCTGGGTCCAATTTGGTGGGCGGGACCACTCTGGGTCCAATTTGGTGGGCGGGACCACTCTGGGTCCGATTTGGTGGGCGGGGCCTCTCAGGGTCCGATTTGGTGGGTGGGGGCCCACAGGGTCCGATTTGGTGGGCGGGGCCACTCTGGGTAAGATTTGGAGGCTGGGGTCGCTCAGCCTCCAATTTGGAGGCCGGGGTCGTTGAGCTTCCGATTTGGAGGCCGAGGTCAAAGAGCCTCTGATTTGGAGGCCGGGGTCGATGAACTTCCGATTTGGAGGCCGGGGTGGCTCAGCCTCCGATTTGGAGGCCGGGGTGGCTCAGCCTCCGATTTGGAGGCCGGGGTGGCTCAGCCTCCGATTTGGAGGCCGGGGTGGCTCAGCCTCCGATTTGGAGGCCGGGGTGGATCAGCCTCCGATTTGGAGGCCGGGGTGGCTCAGCCTCCGATTTGGAGGCCGGGGTGGCTCAGCCTCCGATTTGGAGGCCGGGGTGGATCAGCCTCCGATTTGGAGGCCAGGGTGGCTCAGCCTCCTATTTGGAGGCCGGGGTGGCTCAGCCTCCGATTTGGAGGCCGGGGTGGCTCAGCCTCCGATTTGGAGGCCAGGGTGGCTCAGCCTCCTATTTGGAGGCCGGGGTGGCTCAGCCTCCGATTTGGAGGCCGAGGTCAAAGAGCCTCTGATTTGGAGGCCGGGGTCGATGAACTTCCGATTTGGAGGCCGGGGTGGCTCAGCCTCCGATTTGGAGGCCGGGGTGGCTCAGCCTCCGATTTGGAGGCCAGGGTGGCTCAGCCTCCGATTTGGAGGCCGGGGTGGCTCAGCCTCCGATTTGGAGGCCGGGGTGGCTCAGCCTCCGATTTGGAGGCCAGGGTGCCTCAGCCTCCTATTTGGAGGCCGGGGTGGCTCAGCCTCCGATTTGGAGGCCGAGGTCAAAGAGCCTCTGATTTGGAGGCCGGGGTCGATGAACTTCCGATTTGGAGGCCGGGGTGGCTCAGCCTCCGATTTGGAGGCCGGGGTGGCTCAGCCTCCGATTTGGAGGCCAGGGTGGCTCAGCCTCCGATTTGGAGGCCGGGGTGGCTCAGCCTCCGATTTGGAGGCTGGGGTGGCTCAGCCTCCGATTTGGAGGCCGGGGTGGCTCAGCCTCCGATTTGGAGGCCGGGGTGGCTCAGCCTCCGATTTGGAGGCCGGGGTGGCTCAGCCTCCGATTTGGAGGCCGGGGTGGATCAGCCTCCGATTTGGAGGCCGGGGTGGCTCAGCCTCCGATTTGGAGGCCAGGGTGGCTCAGCCTCCTATTTGGAGGCCGGGGTGGCTCAGCCTCCGATTTGGAGGCCGAGGTTAAAGAGCCTCTGATTTGGAGGCCGGGGTCGATGAACTTCCGATTTGGAGGCCGGGGTGGCTCAGCCTCCGATTTGGAGGCCGGGGTGGCTCAGCCTCCGATTTGGAGGCCGGGGTGGCTCAGCCTCCGATTTGGAGGCCGGGGTGGCTCAGCCTCCGATTTGGAGGCCGGGGTGGCTCAGCCTCCGATTTGGAGGCCGGGGTGGATCAGCCTCCGATTTGGAGGCCGGGGTGGATCAGCCTCCGATTTGGAGGCCGGGGTGGCTCAGCCTCCGATTTGGAGGCCGGGGTGGCTCAGCCTCCGATTTGGAGGCCGGGGTGGAACAGCCTCCGATTTGGAGGCCGGGGTGGCTCAGCCTCCGATTTGGAGGCCGGGGTGGCTCAGCCTCCAATTTGGAGGCCAGGGTGGCTCAGCCTCCTATTTGGAGGCCGGGGTGGCTCAGCCTCCGATTTGGAGGCCGAGGTCAAAGAGCCTCTGATTTGGAGGCCGGGGTCGATGAACTTCCGATTTGGAGGCCGGGGTGGCTCAGCCTCCGATTTGGAGGCCGGGGTGGCTCAGCCTCCGATTTGGAGGCCGGGGTGGCTCAGCCTCCGATTTGGAGGCCGGGGTGGCTCAGCCTCCGATTTGGAGGCCAGGGTGGCTCAGCCTCCGATTTGGAGGCCGGGGTGGCTCAGCCTCCGATTTGGAGGCCGGGGTGGCTCAGCCTCCGATTTGGAGGCCGGGGTGGCTCAGCCTCCGATTTGGAGGCCGGGGTGGCTCAGCCTCCGATTTGGAGGCCTGGGTGGCTCAGCCTCCTATTTGGAGGCCGGGGTGGCTCAGCCTCCGATTTGGAGGCCGAGGTCAAAGAGCCTCTGATTTGGAGGCCGGGGTCGATGAACTTCCGATTTGGAGGCCGGGGTGGCTCAGCCTCCGATTTGGAGGCCGGGGTGGCTCAGCCTCCGATTTGGAGGCCGCGGTGGATCAGCCTCCGATTTGGAGGCCGGGGTGGATCAGCCTCCGATTTGGAGGCCGGGGTGGATCAGCCTCCGATTTGGAGGCCGGGGTGGCTCAGCCTCCGATTTGGAGGCCGGGGTGGCTCAGCCTCCGATTTGGAGGCCGGGGTGGAACAGCCTCCGATTTGGAGGCCGGGGTGGCTCAGCCTCCGATTTGGAGGCCGGGGTCGCTCAGCCTCTGATTTGGAGGCCGGGGTCGCTCAGCCTCCGATTTGGAGGCCGGGGTGGCTCAGCCTCCGATTTGGAGGCCGGGGTGGCTCAGCCTCCGATTTGGAGGCCGGGGTGGATCAGCCTCCGATTTGGAGGCCGGGGTGGATCAGCCTCCGATTTGGAGGCCGGGGTGGATCAGCCTCCGATTTGGAGGCCGGGGTGGCTCATTGTCCGATTTGGAGGCCGGGGTGGCTCAGTCTCCGATTTGGTGTGTCGGCCCTTTAAGACTCATTTGGGTGCGCTGGCCCTTTAACAATCACTTTGGCGCGTTGGCCCTTTAAGAGCTAGTTTGACTCACTGGGCTTCTTTTAAATCCACTTTGGCGCACACATTCTCTCTCAGGGGCATGTGTCATGTGATGAAGCTAGATTTGCATTTGTGCTGTGGGTTTCGCTTTAAGAGCTGATATTATGTGGCAGAGGCTCTGTGCTGGGGTTCAAGTGAAGTTCGTAGGCGTTGGCATAGTAACTGGGTCTGCCTGCGCATATCAATGAGCTCAACTGTCATTTCAATCGCCTCAGGGCACGTTTTGCCATTTCCTATTGAAAAGCATTGGAGACAGTGCATTCCAATGACGGGAAAAAAAAATTTCAAACGCAAATTGCGCAAAAACTACAAATCCGATCGACACGAAAAATACTTAGCACACCTCTCATGGACGCTGGCTTCGAAACGACACCTCAACGGAGTCTGTGCGTGTAGCGGTTTGGGCCGCATTAATTGCGGAAATCAACTTAATAATAAGAAGAAGAATAAGTTAGCAGCGTTCGGATTACAATATAGTGTTTTTTTCAAACCACTATAACTAGATGTGTATTTCCTGAAGGAAGTACAGATAGTGGTTTGAAATGGTGCCCGGGCTGCCCCTTTAAGAGAGACTTGCCTGCTGCCCCTGCAAGACTTTCAACTCAGGATCCGATTTAACTGTGGGTGCCTCTCAGGGGCCACTATGGCCTCATGGTCCGATCTTGTGGGTGGAGCCCCTCAGGGCCCGATTTTTTGAGTGGGGCCCCTCAGGGTCCGATTTGGTGGGTGGGGCCCCTCAGGGTCCGATTTGGTGGCCGGGGCCCCTCAAGGTCTGATTTGGTGGCCGGGGCCCCTCAGGGTCCGATTTTGTGGCTGGAACCCCTCAGGGTCCGATTTTTTGGGTGGGGCCATTCAGGGTCCAATTTTGTGGGTGGGGCCCCTCAGGGTCTGATTTGGTGGGTGGGGCCCCTCAGGGTCTGATTTGATGGATGCGGCCCCTCAGGATCCGATTTGGTGGGCGGGGCCACTCTGGGTCCGATTTAGTGGGCGAGGCCCTTCATGGTCCATTTTGGTGGGCGGGGCCCCTCAGGGTCCGATTTGGTGGGCTGTGCCACTCTGGGTCCATTTTGGTGGGCGGGGCCACTCAGGGTCTGACTTTTTGAGTGGGGCCACGCTGGGTCCGATTTGGAGGCCAGGGTGGCTCAGCCTCCGATTTGGAGGCCGGGGTGGCTCAGCTTCCAATTTGTAGCCTAGGGTCACTCAGCTTTCGATTTGGCGCGCCGGCCCTTTAAGAATCACTTTGGCGCGTCGGCCCTTTAAGAGCCAGTTTGGCTCACTGGGCTTCTAAATCCACTTTGGCGCACATTCTCTCTCAGGGGCATGCGTCATGTGATGAAGCTAGATTTGCATTTGTGCTGTGGGTTTTGCTTTAAGAGCTGAAATTATCTGCCAGAAGCTCTGTCCTGGAGAGGTCATGTGAAGTTCATAGGCATTGGCATAGTAACTGGGTGAGCCTGCGCATATCAATGAGCTTAACTGCCACCTTACGACTGTCCCATTTTTTCCCTATGGCAACATTTTCCCATTGAAATGCATTGAGGAAAATGTTTTTTCAAATGCAAATTGCGCAAAAACTACAATTCCGATCGACACGAAAAATACTTAGCACACCACTCGTGGATGCTGGCTTCGAAACTACACCTCAACGGAGTCTGTGCGTGTAGCGGTTCGGGCCGTATTAATTGCGGAAATCAACTGAATAGTAATAATAATACTAGATGTGTATTTCCTGAAGGAAGTACAGATAGTGGTTTGAAATGGTGCCCGGGCTGCCCCTTTAAGATAGATTTGCCTGCTGCCCCTGCAAGACTTTCAACTCAGGATCCGTTTTAACTGTGGGTGCCTCTCAGGGGCCACTTTGGCCAGTGGGGCCCCTCAGGGTCTGATTTGGTGGGTGGGGCACCTCAGGATCCGATTTGGCGGGCGTGGCCACTCTGGGTCCGATTTGGTGGACGGGGCCACACTGGGTCTGATTTGGAGGGCGGGGCCACACTGGGTCCGATTTGGAAGCCAGGGTGTCTCAGCCTCCAATTTGGAGGCTGGGGTGGCTCAGCCTTCGATTTCGTGCGCCGGCCCTCTAAGACTCATTTTGGTGCGCCGGGCCTTTAAGAATCAATTAGGCGTGTCGGCACCTTAAGAGCCAGTTTGGCGCACTGGGCTTCTAAACCCACTTTGGCGCACATTATCTTTCAGGGGCATGCGTCATATGATGAAGCTAGATTTGCATTTGTGCTTTGGGTTTCGCTTTAAGAGCTGATATTATCTGGCAGAAACTCTGCCCTGCTGGGGTCGTGTAGAGTCCGTAGGCATTGGCATAGTAACTGGGTGTGCCTGCGCATATCAATGAGCTTAACTGCCACCTCACGATAGCCCCATGTTTTCCCTATGGCAACATTTTCCCATTAAAATGCATTCAGACAATGCATTCCAATGACAGGAAAATGTTTTTTCAAACGCAAATTGAGCAAAAACTACAAATCCGATTGACACGAAAAATACTTAGCACACCTCTCGTGGACGCTGGCTTCGAAACAACGCCTCAACGGAGTCTGTGCGTGTAGCGGTTCGGGTCACATTAACCCTCAGTCAGGCGCAATAGATCTGACAGGCACACAGTAATTAGTTTCACTTCTCTCTCCTTGCCCACTTATCAGAAAACCCCACCCCTCCTAGTTATCTCCTGACTCTACAGGCTCTGTGAAACCTGATATCACAGTGACTCAGCAGACCTTCTAGTGAGCAGATATCAACACTTTGGCTTCTCAGGCACATTGCGCCTGATTTCAACACAAATTGAAAGGTTAGTATTTTCTTTTTTTATTCATCACGATTGTGTATTTAGCTTGTTTTATGAAGGATTAATGCTAAGTTAGTGTACATAAGTACTGTTTTCTTAGACAAAAGGAGGGTGGCTTCTAAGGCACATTGCGCCCTAACACATACTCTTTCTCTCTTGCTTCAGATTTTCTGCTGCAATGGCCAGAAAACAGTATGATTCATCTAAACCCCTTCATTTAGAAGAAATGAAGATTTTTTTGTTAGAAGATGATGAGGAAGAACCAGCAGTAACTGAGGATTTAGAGGAATCTAGTGACATTTCATCTGAAGATGAGGTAGCAGAATGTAACACTGATTCTGGAACAGAGCAGGATGGTGATGACACTGATACAGAGGAAACAGACACAGATCTAGCTTATTATTTGGGCAAAGATAAAAATACAAAGGACGTCCCAAGGACGTTCCAGAACAAACACCGACTCTACCACCTTCTAAAAGACGCAGTTGTACTACCTGCTCATTTGTATCTGGTTTCAGAAGGCTTTCTAAATATGACTGCAAAATATGTAAAGAATCAATCTGCCTTTCCCATGCAACTTTCGTCTGCCAGCCTTGCTTTTCTAAGTGTACCTGTGCTGCTTCTGCTGCAATTGAAACCACTGAAGATGAGTAGAAAATAATTAAGTAACATCTAAGTGCAATATCCTTTAAGTTTTTTTCCATAATTTTATATTTAAGCAATAGTTAAGTAAAGATAACTGGAGCCTATTTGGCGGTACTACTGAAAAGTGGTACTTTTAGTTTTAATAAGTTTATGGTTAATAAATGTTTTTTTTTGCATCTGATTTGGTGTAATCTCTTTTAATACATTCCTATGAAGGTCACTGACTACTTCTATAGTCCTGAAATTGAAATATGTAGCTACTATAGGTGGTTTTCTGACCTGTGCTTGTCAGGCACATTGCGCATGAACTGAGGAGAATCTATATTGCGCCTGACGGAGGGTTAATTGCAGAAATCAACTGAATAGTAATAATAATACTAGATGTGTATTTCCTGAAGGAAGTACAGATAGTGGTTTGAAATGGTGCCCGGGCTGCCCCTTTAAGAGAGACTTGCCTGCTGCCCCTGCAAGACTTTCAACTCAGGATCCGTTTTAACTGTGAGTGCCTCTCAGAGGCCACTTTGGCCTCAGGGTCTGATTTGGTGGGTGGGGCCCCTCAGGATCCGATTCCTTGGCCTGGGCTCCTCAGGGCTTGAATTGTTGGCGGGGATCTCTCAGGCTCCGATTTTGTGGGTGTGGCCCCTCAGGGTCCGATTTTGTGGGTGGGGCCCCTCAGGTTCCGATTTTGTGAGTGGGGCCCCTCAGGGTCCGATTTTGTGGCCGGGGCCCCTCAGGGTCTGATTTTGTGGCCGGATCCCCTCAGGGTACGATTTTCTGGCCGTGGCCCCTCAGGGTCCGATTATGTGGGTTGGGCCCCTCAGGGTCCGATTTTGTGGCCAGGGCCCCTCAGGGTCCGATTTTGTGGCCGGGGCCCCTCAGGGTCCGATTTTGTGGCCGGGGCCCCTCAGGGTCTGATTTTGTGGTTGGGACCAATCAGGGTCCGATTTTGTGGTTGGGGCCCCTCAGGGTCAGATTTGGTGGGTTGGGCCCCTTAGGTTCTGATTTTGTGGGCGGGGCCACTCTGGGTCCGATTTGGTCGGCGGGGCCACTCTGGGTCCGATTTGGTTGGCGGGACCACTCTGGGTCCGATTTAGTGGGCGGGGCCCCACAGGGTCCGATTTGGTGGGCGGGGCCCCTCAGGGTCCGGTTTGGTGGGCAGGGCCTCTCTGGGTCCGATTTGGTGGGCGGGGCCACTCGGTAAGATTTGGTGGGCGGGGCCACTCTGGGTAAGATTTGGAGGCCGGGGTCGATGAGCTTCCGATTTGGAGGCCGAGGTCAAAGAGCCTCCGATTTGGAGGCCGGGGTGGCTCAGCCTCCGTTTTGGAGGCCGGGGTGGCTCAGCCTCCGATTTGGAGGCCGGGGTGGCTCAGCCTCCGATTTGGAGGCCGGGGTGGCTCAGCCTCCGATTTGGAGGCCGGGGTCGATCAGCCTCCGATTTGGAGGCCTGGGTCGATCAGCCTCCGATTTGGAGGCCTGGGTCGATCAGCCTCCGATTTGGAGGCCTGGGTCGATCAGCCTCCGATTTGGAGGCCGGGGTCGATCAGCCTCCGATTTGGAGGCCGGGGTGGCTCAGCCTCCCATTTGGAGGCCGGGGTGGCTCAGCCTCCCATTTGGAGGCCGGGGTGGCTCAGCCTCCCATTTGGAGGCCGGGGTGGCTCAGCCTCCCATTTGGAGGCCGGGGTGGCTCAGCCTCCCATTTGGAGGCCGGGGTGGCTCAGCCTCCCATTTGGAGGCCGGGGTCAATCACCCTCCGATTTGGAGGCCGGGGGGTCGATCAGCCTCCCATTTGGAGCCTGTGGTCACTCAGCTTTCGATTTGGCGTGTTGTCCCTTTAAGACTCATTTCGGTGCGCCGGCCCTTTAACAGTCACTTTTGCACTTCGGCCCTTTAAGAGCCAGTTTGGCTCACTGGGCTTCTAAATACACTTTGGCGCACATTCTCTCTCAGGGGCATGTGTCATGTGATGAAGCTAGATTTGCATTTGTGCTGTGGGTTTCGCTTTAAGAGCTGATATTATGTGGCAGAAGCCCTGTTCTGGAGATGTCATGTGACGTTCGTAGGCGTTGGCATAGTAACTGGTTCTGCCTGCGCATATCAATGAGCTCAACTGCCATTTCAATCGCCTCAGGGCACGTTTTGCCATTTCCCATTCAAATGCATTGGAGACAGTGCATTCCAATGACGGGAAAAAAAATTTCGAACGCAAATTGCGCAAAAACTAAAACTCTGATCGACACGAAAAATACTTAGCACACCTCTCATGGGCGCTGGCTTCGAAACGACACCTCAACGGAGTCTGTGCGTGTAGCGGTTCGGGCTGTATTAATTGCGGAAATCAACTGAATAATAAGAAGAAGAATAAGTTAGCAGTGTTCGGATTACAATATAGTGGTTTTTTCAAACCACTATAACTAGATGTGTATTTCCTGAAGGAAGTACAGATAGTGGTTTGAAATGGTGCCCGGGCTGCCCCTTTAAGAGAGACTTGCCTGCTGCCCCTGCAAGACTTTCAAGTCAGGATCCGTTTTAACTGTGGGTGCCTCTCAGGGGCCACTTTGGCCTCAGGGTCTGATTAGGTGGGTGGGTCCCCTCAGGGTCCGATTTTGTGGCCGCGGCCCCTCAGGGTCCGATTTTGTGGCCGGGGCCCCTCTGGGTCCGATTTTGTGGCAGGGGCCCCTCTGGGTCCGATTTTGTGGCAGGGGCCCCTCTGGGTCCGATTTTGTGGGTGGGGCCCCTCTGGGTCCAACTTGGTGGGCGGGACCACTCTTGGTCCAATTTGGTGGGCGGGGCCTCTCAGGGTCCGATTTTGTGGTTGGGTCCCCTCAGGGTCCGATTTTGTGGTTGGGTCCCCTCAGGGTCCAATTTTGTGACTGGGGCCCATCAGGGTCCGATTTTGTGGCCGCGGCCCCTCAGGGTCTGATTTTGTGGCAGGGGCCCCTCTGGGTCTGATTTTGTGGGCGGAGCCCCTCTGGGTCCAATTTGGTGGGCGGGACCACTCTGGGTCCAATTTGGTGGGCGGGACCACTCTGGGTCCGATTTGGTGGGCGGGGCCTCTCAGGGTCCGATTTGGTGGGCGGGGCCCCACAGGGTCCGATTTGGTGGGCGGGGCCACTCTGGGTAAGATTTGGAGGCTGGGGTCGCTCAGCCTCCAATTTGGAGGCCGAGGTCAAAGTGCCTCTGATTTGGAGGCCGGGGTCGATGAACTTCCGATTTGGAGGCCGGGGTGGCTCAGCCTCCGATTTGGAGGCCGGGGTGGCTCAGCCTCCGATTTGGAGGCCGGGGTGGCTCAGCCTCCTATTTGGAGGCCGGGGTGGCTCAGCCTCCTATTTGGAGGCCGGGGTGGCTCAGCCTCCTATTTGGAGGCCGGGGTGGCTCAGCCTCCTATTTGGAGGCCGGGGTGGCTCAGCCTCCGATTTGGAGGCCGGGGTGGCTCAGCCTCCGATTTGGAGGCCGGGGTGGCTCAGCCTCCGATTTGGAGGCCTGGGTGGCTCAGCCTCCGATTTGGAGGCCTGGGTGGCTCAGCCTCCGATTTGGAGGCCTGGGTGGCTCAGCCTCCGATTTGGAGGCCGGGGTGGCTCAGCCTCCGATTTGGAGGCCGGGGTGGCTCAGCCTCCGATTTGGAGGCCGGGGTGGATCAGCCTCCGATTTGGAGGCCGGGGTGGATCAGCCTCCGATTTGGAGGCCGGGGTGGATCAGCCTCCGATTTGGAGGCCGGGGTGGATCAGCCTCCGATTTGGAGGCCGGGGTGGATCAGCCTCCGATTTGGAGGCCGGGGTGGCTCAGCCTCCGATTTGGAGGCCGGGGTGGCTCAGCCTCCGATTTGGAGGCCGGGGTGGCTCAGCCTCCGATTTGGAGGCCGGGGTGGCTCAGCCTCCGATTTGGAGGCCGGGGTGGCTCAGCCTCCGATTTGGAGGCCGGGGTGGCTCAGCCTCCGATTTGGAGGCCGGGGTGGCTCAGCCTCCGATTTGGAGGCCGGGGTGGCTCAGCCTCCGATTTGGAGGCCGGGGTGGCTCAGCCTCCGATTTGGAGGCCGGGGTGGATTAGCCTCCGATTTGGAGGCCGGGGTGGATCAGCCTCCGATTTGGAGGCCGGGGTGGATCAGCCTCCGATTTGGAGGCCTGGGTCGATCAGGCTCCGATTTGGAGGCCGGGGTGGATCAGGCTCCGATTTGGAGGCCGGGGTGGCTCATTGTCCGATTTGGAGGCCGGGGTGGCTCAGTCTCCGATTTGGTGTGTCGGCCCTTTAAGACTCATTTGGGTGCGCTGGCCCTTTAACAATCACTTTGGCGCGTTGGCCCTTTAAGAGCTAGTTTGGCTGACTGGGCTTCTTTTAAATCCACTTTGGCGCACACATTCTCTCTCAGGGGCATGTGTCATGTGATGAAGCTAGATTTGCATTTGTGCTGTGGGTTTCGCTTTAAGAGCTGATATTATGTGGCAGAGGCTCTGTGCTGGGGTTCAAGTGAAGTTCGTAGGCGTTGGCATAGTAACTGGGTCTGCCTGCGCATATCAATGAGCTCAACTGTCATTTCAATCGCCTCAGGGCACGTTTTGCCATTTCCTATTGAAAAGCATTGGAGACAATGCATTCCAATGACGGGAAAAAAAATTTTCAAACACAAATTGCGCAAAAACTACAAATCCGATCGACACGAAAAATACTTAGCACACCTCTCATGGACGCTGGCTTCGAAACGACACCTCAACGGAGGAGTCTGTGCGTGTAGCGGTTCGGGCCGCATTAATTGCGGAAATCAACTTAATAATAATAAGAAGAAGAAGAATAAGTTAGCAGCGTTCGGATTACAATATAGTGGTTTTTTCAAACCACTATAACTAGATGTGTATTTCCTGAAGGAAGTACAGATAGTGGTTTGAAATGCTACCCGGGCTGCCCCTTTAAGAGATACTTGCCTGCTGCACCTGCAAAACTTTCAACTCAGGATCCGTTTTAACTGTGGGTGCCTCTCAGGGGCCACTTTGGCCTCAGGGTTCGATTTTGTGGGTGGGGCCCTCAGGGCCCGATTTTTTGGGTGGGGCACCTCAGGGTCCGATTTGGTGGGTGGGGCCCCTCAGGGTCCGATTTGGTGGCCGGGTCCCCTCAGGGGCTGATTTGGTGGGTGGGGCCCCTCAGGGTCTGATTTTGTGGCCGGGGCCCCTCAAGGTCTGATTTGGTGGGTGGGGCCCCTCAGGGTCCGATTTTGTGGGTGGGGCCCCTCAGGGTCTGATTTTGTGGCCGGGGCCCCTCAGGGTCCGATTTGGTGGGTGGGGCCCCTCAGGGTTCGATTTTGTGGCCAGGGCCCCTCAGGGTCCGATTTGGTGGGCGGGGCCCCACAGGGTCCGATTTGGTGAGCGGAGCCCCTCAGGGTCTGATTTGGTGGGCGGGATCTATCAGAGTCCGATTTGGTGGGCGGGGCCCCTCAGGGTCCAATTTGGTTGGCGGGGACCCTCGGGGTCCGATTTGGTGGGCGGGATCCCTCGGGGTCCGATTTGGTGGGCGGGGCCCCTCGGGGTCCGATTTGGTGGGTGGGGCCCCTCGCGGTACGATTTGGTGGGTGGGGCCCCTCGGGGTACGATTTGGTGGGTGGGGCCCCTCGGGGTCCGATTTGGTGAGCGGGGCCACACTAGGTCTGATTTGGTGGGCGGGCCACTCTGGGTCCGATTTGGTGGGCGGGGCCCCTCAGAGTTCAATTTGGTCAGCTGGGACCCTCAGGGTCCGATTTTGTGGGTGGGGCCCCTCAGGGTCCGATTTTGTGGTTGGGGCCCCTCAGGGTCCGATTTTGTGGTTGGGCCTTTCAGGATCCGATTTAGTGGGCGGGGCCCCTCAGGGTCCGATTTGGTGGGCGGAGCCCCTCAGGGTCCGATTTGGTGGGCGGGGTCCCTCAGGGTCCAATTTGGTGGGCGGGGCCACTCAGTGTCCGATGTTGTGGCCGGATCCCCTCAGGGTCCGATTTAGTGGGTGGGGCCCCTCAGGGTCCAACTTTGTGGCCGGGGTCCTTAGGGTCCGATTTTGTGTCCGGTGCCCCTCAGGGTCCGATTTTGTGTCCGGGGCCCCTCAGGGTCTGATTTTGTAACCGGTGCCTCTCAGGGTCCGAATTTGTGGTTGGGGCCCCTCAGGGTCCGATTTTTGGGGCCGGGGCCCCTCAGGGTCCGATTTTGCGGGTGGGGCCCCTCAGGGTCCGATTTTGCGGGTGGGGCCCCTCAGGGTCCGATATTGCGGGTGGGGCCCCTCAGGGTCCGATTTTGCGGGTGGGGCCCCTTAGGGTCCGATTTTGCCGGTGGGGCCCCCCAGGGTCCGATTTTGTGGCCGGGGCCCCTTAGGGTCCGATTTTGTGTGTGGGGCCCCTCAGGGTCCGATTTTGTGGCCGGGGTCCCTCAGGGTCCGATTTTGTGGCCGGGGCCCTTCAGGGACCGATTTTGAGGGTGGGGCCCCTCAGGGTCTAATTTGGTGGGCGGGGCCCCTCAGGGTCCGATTTGGTGGGCGGGGCCCCTCAGGATCCGATTTGGTGGGCTGTGCTCCTCAGGGTCCGATTTGGTGGACGGGGCCCTTCAGGGTCCGATTTGGTGGGCGGGGCCACTCGGAGTCTGATTTGGTGGGCGGGGCTCCTCAGGGTCCGATTTGGTGGACGGGTCCCTTCAGGGTCCGATTTGGTGGGCGGGGCCACTCGGAGTCTGATTTGGTGGGTGGGGCTCCTCAGGGTCCGATTTGGTGGACGGGGCCCTTCAGGGTCCGATTTGGTGGGCGGTGCCACTCGGAGTCTGATTTGGTGGGCGGGGTCACTCTGGGTCCGATTTGGTGGGCGGGGCTTCTCAGGGTCCGATTTGGTGGGCGGGGCCACTCGGAGTCTGATTTTTTGAGCGGGGCCACACTGGGTCCGATTTGGAGGCCAGGGTGGCTCAACCTCCGATTTGGAGGCCGGGGTGGTTCAGCCTCCGATTTGGAGGCCGGGGTGGTTCAGCCTCCGATTTGGAGGCCGGGGTGGCTCAGCCTCCGATTTGGAGGCCGGGGTCACTCAGCTTTCGATTTGGCGCGCCGGCCCTTTAAGACTCATTTCGGTGCGCTGGCCCTTTAAGAATCACTGTGGCACGTCGGCCCTTTAAGAGCCAGGGTGGCTCACTGGGCTTCTAAATCCACTTTGTCGCACATTCTATCTCAGGGGCATGTGTCATGTGATGAAGCTAGATTTGCATTTGTGCTGTGGGTTTCACTTTAAGAGCTGATATTATGTGGCAGAAGCTCTGTCTTGGAGATGTCATGTGACGTTCGTAGGCGTTGGCATAGTAACTGGGTCTGCCTGCGCATATCAATGAGCTCAACTGTCATTTCAATCGCCTCAGGGCACGTTTTGCCATTTCCTATTGAAAAGCATTGGAGACAGTGCATTCCAATGACGGGAAAAAAAAATTTCAAACGCAAATTGCGCAAAAACTACAAATCCGATCGACACGAAAAATACTTAGCACACCTCTCATGGACGCTGGCTTCGAAACGACACCTCAACGGAGTCTGTGCGTGTAGCGGTTCGGGCCGCATTAATTGCGGAAATCAACTTAATAAGAAGAAGAAGAAGAAGTTAGCAGCGTTCGGATTACAATATAGTGGTTTTTTCAAACCACTATAATAACACATGGAGACATCCGACACCTCACAGTCTGAGATTGGATAGTTGAGCTGTCAATCAACACACCCCTGTACCAGATTGGATGGCTAAGCAGTCAGTCAAAACACTGACAGCTTCACCAAACCCCTAAACCAGATTGAACATCCGAGCTGTCAGTAGCTGCATCCCAGACCCACTGAGGGGTGGAACTGTGACAACAGATATACTAATCAATATATTATGTATGTATGCAGAAGTATCTACCAAACAGTCTGCTGTTTTTTAAATTAGAGTTAAATTATAGCCTATAGTTTCTTAATTCTCTAGTATACATTCAGTGTGACACTCCAGAGAATACGTAACAAATGTAAATGAGCATGCCCTAAAAAGTCACCATGAAAGTATATTTCCCTGTAGATTTGTTATTATTCAAGAAAAAACTGTTAAGTTTGCTAAATTTCATGTTTCATACTTGTAAATCTGGGTTAAATTTAATTGGCAATATGAATAAAAGAAGAGCAGAAAGGAATGTCAGGACAATTGTAAACATCGCAAAGCTTGAGATCTGGAATGAGTATAGTCCTGTTCCTTAAGGGATATGAATTAGTCACAGAAAACATCCTAAAGGAAGCTAGAAAGAAAAACAATACAAGGCACTAAGTATCGCTCTGAGGATGGCCATTTTCTTTGTCTTGTTATTTTAACTTTTTTTTTAAGGAAACCTCTTTTTCAAGTGGCTTGTACTGAATGACACATCCATTCATTAAATGATGAAATTATCCTGGGAGCGCATGTCATGCATGACTGAGTCTGTGTTCAATAGAGCAGTTAGGTTTAAAGCCATGTAAAGCCATTCACTGGCCACCTTTCATTGTTTAGTTGTAAAGGAGCTTCAGGGGGAATGTCAGTGGGAGAACAATGCCTTTATGGAGAGACCTATAGATTTAGTAGTAAAAAATGTCATATACACTGCAAATGAGTTTAGCAGGATTTTGGATTGTCTTTACACTTGACTAGCTTTTTCGGTTTAGCTATAAGTTATATGTCACAGTGTTCTCACTGGAAGCTTATTTTTTGGCAAAATGCAGCATATGACTGGAGTTTATCTTGCCCAGCAGTTTACTAATCAGATGAAACCAATATGAAAACATACGCACGAGCTAAATATTTCGGATTCATCGGGTGCAGCTGTATTGGAAGTATACCAGTACTTGCTTTTTCTTTTCCTGGCCTTGCTACAGCATGGCTGTGATGTATCGCTTCATTGTAATATTCTGCATAATGTGTTATATGGGAAGATGGAGATAGTTTATAGATTCTGGAAGCTAACCCTTAAACTTAGTCTAGATGTGATGTCTAGGATGATGTGATGTCTATTTGATAGCTATATTCAGTCATGGCATTCTCTTTTTTACTAGATTCATGCTTGCGGCTGTTTGTTGCAACCCCAATTCCACTAGTCATGGCAATTAATATCATTGTGACTTTTACACCACTGCTTCCTAGGGTTCTTCAAAGATTTGGAGAAAGTTCGTTCCTTTCCGCTACCCTAACATGTCACAAGCAAGTCTATATCTGAAAGGACTATTTGCCCTTTCATGCCATTTCTCTTATTGTACTGATGTTTGGGATTTGTTTCCAATGATATTTGTATGTTATGCATTAACCTTATGTATCCATTTATTCTATGTGTCTTTTTGATGATATGGTGAAAATACAGAATTATCCCATGCTTTATTTTAGTGGTCTTTTTTAACATTTATCTAGATGTTTGAGTAATTGTCTGTTATACTATATTTATAGTATTTTCTGGTGTCTGGGGACATTACAGGTACTGGAGTTACTGTATATAGTTTGTAGAAGATAAAAGCTGGGAGACCACGCAGATCCCACTGCTGTCACCAATTTGTCAAGGATAACAACAAGAGAGATCATGCAGATCCCGCCGCTGATAGCACTATGTCAGGGAACAACACATCGCGGCCTCCAATCATGAGGACGATTACTATTGATGATGATGATTCCACAATGGCTGACACAAGGTTGAGGCATCGGTGTAGCGGCAAGCTAAAAAATAAGATCCTAAAGTATCAGATGTACAGGAGAAAAGGAGGTAGAAGAAGTCTCAATAATCCAGGGAGACATGGCTGATAAAGCAGAGAACAGTACTGGTAAAAATGGAAAAAAGAATATATAGAATGATTTTGGGAAACGCTTAGCAGAAACAAATAAAGCAATAGAGTCTTTTTGGAAGCAAGAAACAAGGTGACCAGCAAAACCCATCATATTTATTTACTTTAAAATATGACTAAAACATTACAGATAATGTTAGCCGTGAGTCAATGATAAAATATCAAAGAAGATTTACCACTACATTAATATTCATGACCTTTCTTTATAACAGATCAACAATTTAAGATATGTGAGGGTCATACACCAACAACCTCACCGCTTAGCTGTCATCACTTCTGGTAATGTCTGGTTTTAAAAGTTCACTGTGCGGGAGCGGTGTAACGTCATACGTTATTTAGTCGCTGGTGCCAGCTATGGCAGATGAGCTCCTACTATCTTAAACACGGCTGTTTTGAGGGGCTCGTCAAAGGCACGGCTTCATACAATGTTGACATCCAGCTGTGGGAAGTGATACAACACCTTTTCATGTTTCTGTAGGCCTCTCTATTGGAAAAAGTGCAGAAGAAAAGCATGTGTAATAAAACAAAAGCCCCAAAAAGCTTGTAAAATAAACAAAAACTTATGTAAATCATAACATTTTTCCAAGCCAGAAAAATAAATAACACTGCAAAAAACTGTTTGAAGAAAGCCACTCTATACATAATAAGATAAAAGAAAGGATGGAATTTAAATCCATAGCTTTGCTAAAAATGGAATAGTTCTAAATAAACTTTCTGTGTGACCATATAAATGATTAGTTTTTAAATTATTGTCCGCTCCCTTCCACCACAACAAACACAACCACAATTGGGTCCTTGAAAACAACTTGAAATTATACCTTGTATACATAATATAGGAAGACAATATTCACACGCCAGTAGTACATCCTAGCCCCTATGCACAGAATATTTTGTACACATAGCTGTTATATCTGCATTTTCATCTGTTAGGCTGGTTTCACACTAGCGTTTTATCACGCAGCGCATCGTGCGCTAACGATCGCACGCGCAATTGTCCCCTATCTTTAAAATGGCGGACGCAGTGTCCAGAGATTGCACTCGTGCCTCAGCGCTTCAGTGCGCTGTGCATTTTCCAGGTGTGCGATCAGACGCACCGGACGCTACATGTTGCATTTTTTTGTTCCGGCCCAAGTCGTTTAAAAATCGCATGCGCACGTCAGCGCACGCAATGCGCAAAAAATAGCATTAGAGTCTATGGTGGCGCTGTAGTGCGCTGTGTACTGCGCATGTCAGCGCATTGTGAGCGCGCGCGATTTCAGAGTAAACAATGTCTAGACACTTGGTAAATCCACCCCCTAAACAAGCAACATTGTTTGGAAGGAAGGTAGATAAAATAAGGGCTTTGTAGTGCCAGATCATCACTCTCCAGACAGACAGCAAGAAGACAAGACAACACCCACCCAGCCAGAGACCATCCACAACTTTAGAGAAAACAGCAGCTTTAATGTGAGTATTCTAAAATCAATTTATGTGAGGCTGTCCTTTAAAATATATAATGTACTAATTTTTTTTTTCCCAGCATGTCTTCTGGATCAGAATATGCTCCTCCACAGGAACAATTGGAAGAGGCAGAGCGTGAGGTGTGTATTTTGCTGCCTTTGTATACCCTTCTCTACAAATGGCTAATAATTTCTGTTCTTTTACAGACCTCGGAATCGGACCAGGCAAGTGAGCGGGAACAGCCGGAGCAGCGTACACAAGGCACGGCAGGGAGGAGACGCCATGTAAGGATACATTCTACCTGTTTTTCTGTTTTTTTGGTTCAATAATTTTTTCTATTCCTGTTTTTCTGCCCTGCTTTTCTCTCTTTTTTTATTTCCTATCTCTATCATTTGCCACAATTTCCAAGATTCTAAATGTATTTGTTTTCTAGGTTCCACAATGGGATGAAGACCTGTATATTGACAACGATCAACTGATCAGCCTTATCCAGGAGCGTGTCCCATTGTGGGACAGCCGTGACCAGCAGTACAAATACATTGTGGTGACCCGGCAGCTCCAGAATTAAGTGGCTGCAGCGTTGATGGAGGGCTGGGACAGCGCCTCTGCAGCTTTAAAAAAGGCATTCAGTAAGTATTTCTCTGTTGTGTGATGCTGCATTGACTCTTGTTCCTGATGATACTTGTGTGTGTAGTGCAAGATATATACTTGCAGTAAACACACCAGCGTCCTCAGGTTCAATAGTGTATGACTTTTTTATTGTCATGCTGTATATTTCATGCTACACTCTTCTTCGTGATGATACTTGTGTGTTCAGTGCAAGATATATACTTGCAGTAAACACACCAGTGTCCTCAGGTTCAATAGTGTATGACTTTTGTATTGTCATGCGGTATATTTCATGCTACACTCTTGTTCGTGATGATACTTGTGTGTTCAGTGCAAGATATATACTTGCAGTAAACACACCAGTGTCCTCAGGTTCAATAGTGTATTCCTTGTGTATTATCATGCGGTATATTTCATGCTACACTCTTGTTCGTGATGATACTTGTGTGTGTAGTGCAAGATATATACTTGCAGTAAAACACACAAGTGTCCTCAGGTTCAATAGTGTATGACTTTTGTATTGTCAAGCGGTATATTTCATGCTACACTCTTGTTCGTGATGATACTTGTGTTCAGTGCAAGATATATACTTGCAGTAAACACACCAGTGTCCTCAGGTTCAATAGTGTATTCCTTGTGTATTATCATGCGGTATATTTCATGCTACACTCTTGTTCGTGATGATACTTGTGTGTGTAGTGCAAGATATATACTTGCAGTAAAACACACAAGTGTCCTCAGGTTCAATAGTGTATTCCTTGTGTATTGTCATGCGGTATATTTCATGCTACACTCTTGTTCCTGATGATATTTGTGTGTGTAGTGCAAGATATATACTTGCAGTAAACACACAAGTGTCCTTAGGTTCAATAGTGTATTCCTTGTGTATTGCCATGCAGTATATTTCATGCTACACTCTTGTTCGTGATGATACTTGTGTGTTTAGTGCAAGTCATATACTTGCAGTAAACACACCAGTGTCCTCAGGTTCAATAGTGTATGCTTTGTGTATAGAATTATTTGGGAGGCTGCATTGACTGTTTTACAAGGTCACTCAGGTTTGTGTGTTTATACAGATGTCATTGCATTGTATAATTTTTTTTTTTTATAATTTTTTCAACAGTTAACAAAGTCCGCACACGTTGGCGCTCGATGAAGGACCGCTTCAACACTGATGTTCGGGCTGAGGGACAGGTTCGCAGTGGCTCAGGGGCAAGGACAAGAACAAAGTACCGCTACCATGGCGCTATGTAATTTTTGCGACCGGTCCTTGCCACCAGAGCGTAAGTATATAATGTTTTTATTTTTTGTTTTAATTGAATTAATTGGTGCTTTTATATTCCACAGTTGATTCTTCGTGATAATGCATGATACTAATGTTTTACTTTTGTTTCCACAGCACCTGGGGCAGCACCCTGCAATCTGTCCCTGGAGCGATTCTTCATCGATCGACCTCGAACCCGTCCCAGCCATCCGACTGCCAGGAAGCAAGTGGCAGGTCAGCAACACAAACAGCTGGTGACCAGGAAGCTGGTCAATCAGGTGTTCCCTTGTCCCAGGTCTCTGCCACTGGTTATGCGGGCACTACGCGCGAGCGGCAGAGGACCTCGGACAGGCCTGTCTTGCCCTAGTTCATGCACTTGAGCAAGGCCTTTCATGCCAGTCTCAAGACGCTGTCTGAAAGAGTGGAAAGTGGTTTCTCACTAATGGAACGTGGTTTTAACCACATGGAACACCTCATCCACTCTTCCGACCAGCACCTTGAACGGCTGGAGGCCGACCTCAATAAACCAGCACACCATTTCTTTAGTAAAATTGAATGGGGCATGGCGGATCACCTTAGTCCTGAGCAACAGCTGAATGTATTACACGCCTGCAACACTGCTTTCTTGCAGGCTATGTAGCAGAATCAGTACATGCAGCAGTCAGTGTTGTCATTCCCACCTGTGCCATCACTGTCTCGCATCACCACAGTACCGATTTCTGCTGCATATGACTGCATGGCCACATGCATTCCTAGCCAAGCCAGACACCACTATACAACACCAATGCCGAGTGCTGCTGGACACTCCACCCCCGCCATGTCAAGCGCTGCTCCTGTCTGGAGCACCAGTACTGCCACTGTTAACTCATCTTGGCACACCACAAGCGCAAAATCTGCTTGGTCCACCACCACTTCTTCTCCTGTTCAGAGCACAGAGTCACCATCATCTCCGGATCGGAGGACCGCCACTTCTCATCAGTATGAGAGCACCAGCACAAATCCTCATCATTCAAGGAGCACCTTCACCACTCATCAGAGGAGCACCACCACATCTCCTCATAGGAGCACCGCCACCACTACTCTTGACAGGAGCACTGCCACCGCTTCGCCTCCTCATAGCACCGCAAACACTCCTCATCAGAAGAGCACCACCACTTCGCCTGATAGGAGCACCGCCACCACTTCTCCCACCAGAAGACCCATGCACACTTCTCCTTCGTTGAGCACCGTCACCACAATTTCTCCTTCAAGGAGCACCGCCAGCGCCACCACTGAGCAGCCTAGGGGAGACCCACATTCCGTATTTTATTCTGCCAAGACACGGTCCTCCATCTCTAGTCGGTCAGCCAATGTAAGTCATACAGTGTTAGTCGGTCCAGGCAGGTGACTTCTGCCCCAAAGAAGAAGAAACAAAAGACTTTGTTAGTCAGTCCCCCCTCTCTTTCCAATGTTTCTCAAACTGACTCCATTTCCATACCTGATCTACCTTCCCCAGTGCTTTAGTAGCCCCTTCCCCTAGAACCCCTTCCTCAATTTCCAGCCATTCCTCGTCTCTCCACACCCCCAAAGTATCCCACTCTTCCCCCAAGCGTCCTTCAAAAGGAAAATAATTTTTTTTTACAAAAAAATAAATGTGCAATTTTTATGCTTCAAAAAAAGGTTTGTTTAATGTGTCTTTCGCCGCCTACACATACTGCGGCGTACAAACACTGCACCATACATTTGGCGTTTTTGTCAACACATAGCTCCACTACTGACACATGCTTTACGTGTCAATCTTTGAGCTATGTGTAGTCAAAAACTCTAATCTATATGAATTTTATTTTCCACAACAGTCTCTTCAGTAAGGTAATCTAGCACCTACTGAATAGAGGATGGAGTTGAGTGCAAGGCCTATCTATTGTTACCTTGACTTGTATCCTAAACAGTTAATTGATTATGGTGTGATTATGGTATGTTTTAACATCATTTAACTTTTTGGGATACAATCCAAGGTTATTCTAGGTAGACTTTGTAATTAAGCTCACCCTCTATTCAGTGTATGTTGAAAAACTGAGATGATGTTGAAAATACACGACATATGTGCAATACCCTAGCTTTTGAAAATAACTATCACACCTGGCCAGGTGAATACACATGAGTTTTAAACCGCAGCGTTGCTTCAGCCTGCATATATTTCTATCAGACTGTAGCGATGCTGCAGTTTACCTCTTATGTGTATTCTCCTGACAATGTGTGATAACCTTATGAAGTCTGGATGCGTTGCTTTAGGCGTCCTTACTTCAGCATGACACCAGGCCTGGGTATTCTACAAGTTGTATCATCTTTATTATGTATACATTCTTGAGTTCAAACTGGCCACAGTGATGAAAATACAACTAATATCAATAGTCACAGCGTTCTGTATGATACATACTTTGGGATGATACTGCATTTCAAAATGAAGATTTTTTTAATCCTGACAGGTGACACAAATATTAGTTGTATTATCTCCACTGTCGCATCACATTGAACTCAAAGCATAAAGATAATAAAGATCATACAACTTGTGTGTATGTATAGTCACCTGGTCAGGAGTACTAGTAAATTCATGATGCAAAAAACCCAGCATTGAGAATTCACTCTTACACCTGGCCAGTTGATTATTGTATTGAAGTGTAAAAAGACAGAGTGCACTCAGTACAGGTATCAACACAGGTTTTTTATTAACATACACACGAAAGTAAACTTGGTTACACCATTTGCTCTTGCCAGGCCACCTGTCCTACATCTGAGTTGAAGTAGGCAGCAAATTGGTACCTCATTTGGCCTACTTCAACGGATGACCTGAGAGGGTGCTGATTAAATTCAGGCAAGGGGTTAGGAGCGGCATCATCGAGTTCAAAATTCGGGTGCTCTCTAACCATCACAAAGTTGTGTAGAACCACACAGGCCTTCACCACCTCATCCACTGTTTCCAGTTTAAGATTAAAGGCTGTGCTGAGAATGCGCCATCTGGAGACAAGTATTCCAAAGGCACACTCTACAGTTCTTCTTGCCCTGGTCAGCCTGTAATTAAAAATTCTTTTGGTGTGGTCCAGGTCACGGCTGGAGTAGGGCTTTAGGAGGTTTTGGCACATCGGGAATGCCTCATCACCAACCATTACAAAGGGCTGAGGTGGACCTTCGGTGATGGGAAGAGGCCGTGGCATGGGAAAATTGAACTGGTTGCCATACAAGCTCCGGCCCATGTCAGAGTTCTTAAAAGCCTGGGAGTCATTTCCACGGCCAAATGCACCAATGTCCACTGCAACAAACTTACAGTCTGCATCAGAAATGGCCATGAGAACTGTAGAGAAGTACTTTTTATAGTTATAGTACTCCGAACCTGTTCTTTAGGGTTTTATAATCCAGATGTGTTTCCCATCTACCGCACCTAAACAGTTGGGGAAATTGCAGACTGTCCAGAATCTTTCTGCATGTTCAATCCACTTTTCCACGGCGGGCAGGGGCAGAAATTGTGGACAGAGAACGTCCCACAGCCCGGCAGGTGTCCACAACTATTCCAGACAAGGTGGATATTCCAAGCCAGTACTGGAAGTGCAGTGAAGAGAGGGTCTCTCCAGTAGCCAGGAATCTGCGACACAAAGAAACAACAAAAATTAATATCTGTGCATATTGTTTTTTTACCACACCATAAACAAAAAACTTTAACACAAAAAAATAGGGCATTAAAAAATAAATCTTCAGCCTTTTCTTTACTGGCATAAAAATAATGCTGCAGCCTTTGGTTAAGTACATGGCAGATAAAGAATTCAGCAAGATTTGGAATAGTACATCTGAGAACAGATAAAATTATGCAGGCATTGGTTTTTAAATACTATGTACCGTAATGTGACCAGGAGCCGTTCCTCGGGAGGAATCGCACGATGAAGCTGTGTGTCCTGTCTCCGGATAACATCTTGGACACGACCAAGCAAATACATGAAGCTTTGTTGGGACATCCGTGTATAGTCCATAAATTTCTCCGGGTTTGCCTGTAGCTCGCTGTAGAGGGTGTGGTACGCTCCACGGCTCTCACGGAGTTCAACAATCGGATGTATCCACAAACGCCGGCGCTTCCGTCTTCGCTGTCTCTCTCTCTCCCTTTGTTCATGGCAAGCAACTGCATAAGCCTGAGCCACCCTGATGTCCAGATTCAAGTTGAAGTGAAAACTCTTCCAGCGCAGATCCATGTCTTCAATATAAAAAGCAAGCAAATGTTAAGAATTAAGCTGAAAACAGGGTCTATATAACAAATTCCCATAACACACGCCCACTGCTGTCCAATTGGTGGAGTCTGACCAATTAGTGCAACAAGGATTTTTCCTCCTGTAATTGTGACATCATGCGCATAAAAAAAGCAAACGCATGGAAAACGCTTGCATGCGCATACAAACGCTGCATTTTTTTTGCCTTAACGAGCACGATGATGCAAAAAAAAGCAGCGTTTACATGCATGTGTATGCGTTTTTGCCACGCGTTTGATGTGAGCACCAAACGCAGCGCAGAAAAACGCTAGTGTGAAACTAGCCTTAGACACAGTAAACAGATTTAACCTGCACATATGTAAAGCATCTGTTCCAGATAAGGAGTTATGACATGCAAGAAAAACTGTATACAGTCACTATATTTTACTACTAATGTAAGCAATGAATTAGGTTGTATTCACACAGACTGTTTTGGACCAGCATTTTTTGGGTGTTTTCAGCAATTGGATTAAGAGTAGAGATGGGCACTGTGGCATTTTGGCACTGTCCGGGTTGAAAACTCTTTATCCCCCAGACATGGATTACGGCGTGGGACAGAACGACGGACAGGTATGGTATATTGTTGTTTTTTTATTTTTGGTCTATTACAGGAGACCGAGGCCTTCGGTGGAATTAGGCATTTGGTGAGTATAATTATGTTTGCGCTGAAATCTCATCTCTCGTGATCTTGGTGCCGAGATCTCCATCTGTGCCTGCGCCGCCCCCGGCAGCCATTTTCTCAGAGTCCAAGCACAGGAAACCATGGATTGCCGGGGCTCTGGCCTTTCACAAAATGTCGGCAGTGCCAAAGACACCCACAACAGCATCGGGCAGCACTGCCGGACACCCCCGTAGCACCGCTGGGCACCCGCAGCACCGCCGGACACCCATATCACCACCGGACACCCTCTCATCCCAGCCTGCGGCCTGCAGCAATGGTACCGGTAAGGTATATGCACATTATAAGACGCACCCCAATTTTCCCAAAAAATTTTGGGGGAAAAAAGTGCATCTTTTAATAAGACAAATTTATTTACAGTGCAGGAGCGACTGATTAATTCTCCCATCCACCACTTCTGCTCTCATTGTTATTAGCAACTGCAGGTGTCAGATGATGGGAGCAGTAGTTCCATCAGCTGACACCAGTGACCGGTGGTAAACTTTATACTTCCGATCACAGCTGCACGCTCATGCTGCCTTTTGACAGTGTGGGAACTGACCGGCGGGGATGATTTCACCGCCGATCAGAAGCGGTGTTTGCCGCTCTGTCATGCACATGACAGTGTGGCAAACACTGGATGTTAAGGTCCCCCTTTCAAGTGAATGGGGTCCAGGTACTGTTCTACTACCCGAACTTTTTGTAAATGTTTGGCCGAACCCACCGGACCCGAACATCCAGGAAAACTCCCATCTCTACTTACGAGCAAAGTTTCTCCTTATGGAGAGTGACATGCCAGCTCTGGCTTGTCAAGGTAAGGAGGCTTATTCGCTGTGCAATGCTCCTCTGGGAAAATTAATATGCAAATTGCCTCTTCAGAGAAAAAGAGGACTTGAACTCTATAGCGCCACCTGTTGGTAGTAGCGATCCTACAAGTCACAATCAACCCTTTAACCAGTCTTGTAATATGACAGAGCTGGCATGTCACTCTCCACAAGGAGAAACCATACTCCTTTAGACCTCAGTCCAGAGCCTCTCACCTAGCCAAATAAGTTCTCATACTTTGCACTGACAAGGGCCAATAGCCCGGAACACCGTGTCTGCAAATTGAGATTCTGATTTGGCTTTTATCCTAAGTCATATTACAAGACTCGTTAAAGGGTGGATCGTGACTTGTAGGATCACTACTACTAACAGGTGGCGCTATAGAGTTCAAGTCCAATTTTTCTCTGAAGAAGCAATTTACATATTAATTTTCCCAGAGGAGCATTGCTGTTATGAATGGGCACCGAGGAGGATAGCAGGCCCAGGATAAGCCACAGAAAACTAGATATGTTGATAACTAAGCGGATGCAGACCCCTGATCCTGTCCACACAACTAGCAGTAGCCGTGGAGTGTACCTACGATGTTCCTAGATAGCCGGAGAGCTAACTAAGCCTAAAGCATGAAAGGGGAAATCTAAACTGCCCCGGAGCAGACCCCAAAGGAATAGATAGCCCCCAAACATATATTGTCGGTGAGACAAGATGAAAACACAAACGCAGGCGAGAAAATAGACTGAGCAAACAATGGGGCCCACACTGACTAGACAGGACAGGAAAGGAAAGACACTGTCTGCAATCACGCGAAAAAACCCTGCAAAAGTCCAACACGTCTGATGCAAAAAACACTGAAGTCACACGACTTCGCCCCCCACTATATCAGCACTCTGGTATATTCTGAAAGCAAAGCAAAAAGAGACCAATATAAAAGGGGACAAAACAAACTGGCACATGCAGTAACATATGGGCGGTGATTCAGCACAGCCCCAGCCAGAGCTAGCTGACCCGCACAAAGCAGAAATAAACAAAACCAGATCAAATGCAAACAGAATAGCAAATGAACCACTTAGGTGAACTTGCAGGGAAAGAGCAGGAGACATCAGACCTCAGGAGGCGCAGGAAAAAAATCACCAACAGGGATAGAGGGAGTCAGCTGTCTTAAATCCCAATCAGAAACCCCAGATCTCCAATTGTCTTCCTCATTATCAGGTGGCAAGCCTCTGTCAATCAGATCAGCTCCACTACCTCCAGTAACCACCAGAGGGAGCCCAGAAAGAGAACTCTCAATCTGACCAGCTCCACTATCTTCAGTAATCACCAGAGGGAAGCCAGAGAGAGAATTCACAACACACTGCATGGCGAATAAGCCTCCTTACCTTGACAAGCCAGAGCTGGCATGTCACTCTCCACAAGGAGAAACCTTACCCCTTAGACCTCAGTCCAGATCCTCTCACCTAGCCAAATCAGTTCTCATACTTTCCACTGACGAAGGCCAATAGCCCGAAACACCGTGTCTGCAAATTGAGATTTGGTTTTTATCCTAAGTCATATTACAAGACTCATTAAAAGGTTGACCGTGACTTGTAGAGTCGCCACTACCAACAGGTGGCGCTATCAAGTCCTCTTTTTCTCTGAAGAGGCAATTTGCATAGCTACGAGCATACATTGTAGCCTACAAAGATGTGACCAATACATGTATTTTTAAAAGTCAGAAAAATGCTAAGTTAAAGTGGTTGACTAGAAAATGTGGCCCTCATTAATCAAGACTGGTGATCTTCACGATGATCTTTATGAAAGGAAGAGGTGGAGGGTGAGGCTCCTGATTCATTAAAAGGTGCACACCTTCTAATGAATCAAGAATGTCTTACTTGTGTCCATTCTTGAGTAAGATTTGTGGCACAATGAACGCCACCACTCATCAAGAATTTATCATGCCACCATGTTGCCCCAGCTTCTTCCACTTTGGTGGAGCTAGGTGAAATTGGGGTGAGATTGCCAAAAGTCACATTTTAGCACAGTATGCCCCAAAAATGTGCAACTTTATAAAGCTTTTTACTCCCAAATTCTGGCATAAAAGCTTTGACATATTGGGCATTGTGTATACAGTAAATTTATTGGTCCTTGAAATGTTAATCCCGATGATTGATGACACCATAATAAAATATTTGGAGACAGTTTCTCTTAATTTGACAATAGACAGCAATTGCTTATACATGGATTTCATCAATACAAAGCTCTTCAGTGCTCCTGAGGGAAACACAGCAGCAAACAATTAAATTAAAGATATTGATCCTGGGCAGGTGTAATTTGACAATAGTATTCAATTTTATCTTTCTACTAATAATTACTACTACTACTAATAAATAAACCATCTTGGTATGATGTCAAATGTACCAGATGTTTATGTGTATTTGCGGTATAAAGGATTTGCTGTAAATGTGTGTCCTGGTACATAAACTTTTTTAAAAAGCTGAAACTTATGATGAGTTGCTACATTGAATTTATAGAATTTCTTTTCATGTGCATCGAAGGACAACTTGAAACATGGCTGTAAATATATTTTTAAAAGGTCTGCCTTCATATTGATTTTAGAATTAAAATTCCCTTTTGACAATCCTCTAGGCACATTAATGGCATACATATATTGACCTTAGGATTACAAGGTCAAACAATCAGCTTTATAGTTGCTCTCTTCTTTTACCACTCAGTGAATCTGTATAAGAGACCTTTTTATGGATATCTTCTTGTTTTACAAAAACACAGGACCCAACGACACTTTACCGGATATTTGCCTGTAAAATAGAACTCATTCATCTCATTGGATGAATACTTGAAGGTGCATCTCACATCAAAAATAGTGTGTCCCCAACCTGTGGCTTTTCAATTGTTACAAAACTGCAACTCCAAACTATGCTTGAAATGAGATTATGTTAACAATTCAAAGGCAGCAGAGTAAATTAATGAGTAAATGTATGATGTGCCACATCTGCCTTTTTATGGTTCCTCAAGTTCTATTTTAACTTTGAACTGAATGTCAATCTACTCTTCACAACATTTTTTTATCTAAACAGGCTCAAATCAGTATCCTGATGAATTTGTCAGAGTCCTGTATTTTGGAAAATAGAATTCCAAATCCAGGCAAAGAACTAGTTAAATGATAAAATTCTGGTAGCCTGTAACCACCACTAGAGGGCGCAAGAGAGATTACTGCATGTAAGTATGTGCGCAATAATGTCCAGTAATCTTCCAAGCTCCACCTAGTGGTGGCTGAAGTCAGCCAGAATTCTCACAGTTCACACTATAAATCAATACTAGATAATTGAAGCTCTCTTTCAGAAAAAAAAATGAAGCTACAACTGGTAAAATGATAAATAAATAAAAAATGAATGCTGAATGTTGGATCTAAAACAGACTTGGAAGTAAAAGGTGGATTCATTTATATGCAAATCTATACTTTCACGTACAATATGTTCCAAAATGCTGGGGTGTCTGTTGTTTGTCAACTTAGGTTGATGTAAGCTACCCTTACACCTGTAAAGAAATGCTCCATGTGTTAGATAATTAATATACAAGAGGGAGGATTTATCTGTGTAGCTGTCTGAATGGTTTATAAAATCACTAAGTGCAAGAGCTGATGGTTTTATCTACTGCCCAAAGCTGCCAAAAATATGGATACCTTTGTACTGCAGGACAACTCGAAAAGTAATATTTGGGGGAGTTCTGGAGATTGGTCTATCTCTGAGCAAAGCTGCAATTAAAGTACATAGTTCTGCAAGTCTTCTGCTAGAATGAAGTGATAAATGGCTTCAGTAGTTGTATTTAAAAAAAAAATTAAAAAGAATGAATCCAGTACATAACAGATTCCCATCAGAGTTACCCATTTTAGTTATATTCTCTGTCAGTAATACACAAGACTTTTCTAAACAATAGAAAGACAATGCCGAATTAATTGAGAATTCAGAGGCGACAGTCTGGTGTCTGGAGGTAATATAACACTGCATGACATTAGAAATGTTATATTACACTGTGAGAAAAAGAATTCAATGTCAAAGAAGTATGCGGAAGAGAATACCTGCAAGTTGCTTATCAAGGGAACTATTTTTTTTAAGACTTGGAGCTATGCAGAATATACAAAGGTAAGCCAAGAGGTATAGTAAAAAGGTTTATCTTGTTTCACAAATTGACTAAATAATTTACCCAAGGAAAAATGGACTACATCAAAATTTGTGGTTGGTAAACTGTCGCTCCTGACCATATATTTATTGTTTTAAAAGCACTTATGATACATGTTTATTTTGGAGATAGTCTGCCACCACTATGTTTCCCTGTAGGCACCATGCATTTAGAAAAAATGCATGTCTACTAAGGGCAAAGAGTGATGGTAGCAACGTTTTCAATATAGAGCAGTATGTTTGCGAATACATGATGCCATCAATGAAATGTAGCTTCCTGACACCAGCAGCACTCACGCAACTGCACACTGTGACGGACTCAGCTCCTGCTGAGCCCATTTTTTGAGTGGACCCTCTGGGTCGTGGCACCCACCCACCGAGGGCGAGCTGACCTTGTGAGAATCCACCCCCTATACAGGGAGTGTCAGGGGCAAGACCAAGGGGGTGAGCCACCACGACTGCTGGGACCAGACGGCCGGCTCAGGGGACACTAGACGAGTGTCTGACGACAAGGACGAGCAGGAAGCAAGAGAGACTAGACGTAGGTGCAAGGTATCTTCATTAGAATAACACAAGATCACATACAGAGAAAACAAGCAAAACGTGCAAGGTGCGCGCGTGGGCACGCCAAGGTCCATAACATGGTACGTGCCAGATGGCACGCCTAGGCACAGGTAATGGCAAGATGGCATCGGACTCCGGACTGCTGGCAAACCGACAGGGTCCAGGGATCAGGCTGTGGACGTCAGCTCCGGACATCAGGCCGCAGTCATCTGGTTCCGGACCTCTGGCAACGGTCGGCAGGTTCCGGGCATCCGGCAGGCAAACCAGGGTTCAGGCAAGGAGGCACGACAGATATCCAAGCAGGGTGCGTGTTTAGGGAACACGCCAAGGTCCAAGGCTAGGTGCATGTGTAGGGGACACGCCAGGGTTCAAGGCTAGGTGCGTGTGTAGGGGACACGCCAGGGTTCAAGGCTAGGTGCGTGTGTAGGGGACACGCCAGGGTTCAAAGCGAGGTGCGTGTGTAGGGGACACGCCAGGGTTCAAAGCAGGGCTGCGCGCTAGGAGCCACGCAGGGACGCACACCTCACTGGCCAATGCACACGGCTGTAACGCCAGCACGAGGCACGACTAAGGCACAGGAGGGGGCAAAGGAACCTTCGTGCTAGGAGCCACGCCAGGTTCAGGGCAGGGTGCGTGCTAGGAGCCACGCCAGGGTTCAAGGCAGGGTGCGTGCTAGGAGCCACGCCAGGGTTCAAGGCAGGGTGCATGCTAGGAGCCACGCCAGGGCACAAGGAAGGGCTGCGTGCTAGGAGCCACGCAGGGGGCACGCCACACTGGCCAGTACACACGGCTGTACACAAACACGTGGCACTTACCACGGCACAGGAGACGGCCAAGGGGAACCCACGCCGGGGTTCAATGCAAGTACAAGGCAGGGAAACAAGACAAGGAACACAAGCAGAAACAGAGCCAGGTCAGAGCGAGGACAGAGTCTAGCAGCGGAGCGTAGGCAGAAGCCCAGAGCCGGGCCAAGGGAAGACCTTGGGACTAGACAAAGAAACGAGCACTAAGGAGAGGAGAAATGGTGCGTGTGCCAGGGAGCACTACAGAGCACCATAGGAGAGAGCGAGGCAGAGCAAGCAAAGACTGAGACCATAGGGAGGAACACAAAGCAAGGAATAGCAAGGCAGAGAACACAGGGAGGACTACAAGTCAAAGCATAGCATGGCAAAACTGGCGAGGCAGAGAACAAAGGAAGGACTACAAGGCAAAGCAAGGCAAAGACAAACATGGCACGAGAGACAACACAAGACATGGCACAAGACAAGAGGCGGAATACGAGCACGGAGCGTGTGCAGAGACGCACTACAGAGCAAAGTGCAAGGGCACAGAATAGAGGGAGCAACCCCACAGACCCAGAGCCTTGCAGGGAAGCAACACAATAATCAGGCCCTGAGCATAGGAAGAGGCGGCCTGATATAGGGCATAGCACCTCCTCCTCCAGGTCAGGACCAGGGGAGCACTTCCGGGATTCTAGACATGACGAGATGATAGCAGAACCAGACAGTGCAGGATCTTAGGAAACGTCACATGATCAGGGTTTCAGACATGACGAGATGATCACCGAACCAACCAGTGCAGGATCCTAGGAAGAACACATGATCCGGGATTCTAGACATGACGAGATGATTGCAGAACCAGACAGTGCAGGATCTTAAGAAACATCACATGATCAAGGACTCCAGACATGACGAGAAGATCACAGAAGGCAGAGCAGAAACGCAGGGATCCTGCAGCTCAGACATGAGGTGAGTCTGCACACAGCTCTAGCGAACATGCAGGACAGCAGACAAAACATGCGCATGCACATCGCTCCAGGAGTTCTTGAGACAAACAGACATGGCGGACGTGACAGTACCCCCCTCTTTAAGCCCCCTCTCACCGGGGCTGGAAAGAAGAAAAAAAGAAAAAAATTTTCTTCGGCAGAAACCAGAGTTTAGTACAAACCACTCCAACAATGTTGATCCGACATCTGAAACGGACACCTGCACCGGTCAAGACACAGGAGCCGCTAACGAGACATGAAGATCCAGTGGGGAGGACTGCGGTTAGACAAGCAAGTCTTCTTACTCTGGCTGCCATCATTTCCAAATGAGTCCAGAGGTCAAGGGCCAGGTCTGATTTACATCAGAAGAGTGGCCGGGGTACCGCCATATTCAGGAGAGTCCAGGAGACAGAGCAGATCAGATTCTATAACAGACGGGTCATCAGACGGGTAGCCGAGGTACCAGCGGAGTCCATGGCCTGATTAACTGTGACGGACTCAGCTCCTGCTGAGCCCATTTTTTGAGTGGACCCTCTGGGTCGTGGCAACTGTGACGGACTCAGCTCCTGCTGAGCCCATTTTTTGAGTGGACCCTCTGGGTCGTGGCACCCACCCACCGAGGGCGAGCTGACCTTGTGAGAATCCACCCCCTATACAGGGAGTGTCAGGGGCAAGACCAAGGGGGTGAGCCACCACGACTGCTGGGACCAGACGGCCGGCTCAGGGGACACTAGACGAGTGTCTGACGACAAGGACGAGCAGGAAGCAAGAGAGACTAGACGTAGGTGCAAGGTATCTTCATTAGAATAACACAAGATCACATACAGAGAAAACAAGCAAAACGTGCAAGGTGCGCGCGTGGGCACGCCAAGGTCCATAACATGGTACGTGCCAGATGGCACGCCTAGGCACAGGTAATGGCAAGATGGCATCGGACTCCGGACTGCTGGCAAACCGACAGGGTCCAGGGATCAGGCTGTGGACGTCAGCTCCGGACATCAGGCCGCAGTCATCTGGTTCCGGACCTCTGGCAACGGTCGGCAGGTTCCGGGCATCCGGCAGGCAAACCAGGGTTCAGGCAAGGAGGCACGACAGATATCCAAGCAGGGTGCGTGTTTAGGGAACACGCCAAGGTCCAAGGCTAGGTGCATGTGTAGGGGACACGCCAGGGTTCAAGGCTAGGTGCGTGTGTAGGGGACACGCCAGGGTTCAAGGCTAGGTGCGTGTGTAGGGGACACGCCAGGGTTCAAAGCGAGGTGCGTGTGTAGGGGACACGCCAGGGTTCAAAGCAGGGCTGCGCGCTAGGAGCCACGCAGGGACGCACACCTCACTGGCCAATGCACACGGCTGTAACGCCAGCACGAGGCACGACTAAGGCACAGGAGGGGGCAAAGGAACCTTCGTGCTAGGAGCCACGCCAGGTTCAGGGCAGGGTGCGTGCTAGGAGCCACGCCAGGGTTCAAGGCAGGGTGCGTGCTAGGAGCCACGCCAGGGTTCAAGGCAGGGTGCGTGCTAGGAGCCACGCCAGGGCACAAGGAAGGGCTGCGTGCTAGGAGCCACGCAGGGGGCACGCCACACTGGCCAGTACACACGGCTGTACACAAACACGTGGCACTTACCACGGCACAGGAGACGGCCAAGGGGAACCCACGCCGGGGTTCAATGCAAGTACAAGGCAGGGAAACAAGACAAGGAACACAAGCAGAAACAGAGCCAGGTCAGAGCGAGGACAGAGTCTAGCAGCGGAGCGTAGGCAGAAGCCCAGAGCCGGGCCAAGGGAAGACCTTGGGACTAGACAAAGAAACGAGCACTAAGGAGAGGAGAAATGGTGCGTGTGCCAGGGAGCACTACAGAGCACCATAGGAGAGAGCGAGGCAGAGCAAGCAAAGACTGAGACCATAGGGAGGAACACAAAGCAAGGAATAGCAAGGCAGAGAACACAGGGAGGACTACAAGTCAAAGCATAGCATGGCAAAACTGGCGAGGCAGAGAACAAAGGAAGGACTACAAGGCAAAGCAAGGCAAAGACAAACATGGCACGAGAGACAACACAAGACATGGCACAAGACAAGAGGCGGAATACGAGCACGGAGCGTGTGCAGAGACGCACTACAGAGCAAAGTGCAAGGGCACAGAATAGAGGGAGCAACCCCACAGACCCAGAGCCTTGCAGGGAAGCAACACAATAATCAGGCCCTGAGCATAGGAAGAGGCAGCCTGATATAGGGCATAGCACCTCCTCCTCCAGGTCAGGACCAGGGGAGCACTTCCGGGATTCTAGACATGACGAGATGATAGCAGAACCAGACAGTGCAGGATCTTAGGAAACGTCACATGATCAGGGTTTCAGACATGACGAGATGATCACCGAACCAACCAGTGCAGGATCCTAGGAAGAACACATGATCCGGGATTCTAGACATGACGAGATGATTGCAGAACCAGACAGTGCAGGATCTTAAGAAACATCACATGATCAAGGACTCCAGACATGACGAGAAGATCACAGAAGGCAGAGCAGAAACGCAGGGATCCTGCAGCTCAGACATGAGGTGAGTCTGCACACAGCTCTAGCGAACATGCAGGACAGCAGACAAAACATGCGCATGCACATCGCTCCAGGAGTTCTTGAGACAAACAGACATGGCGGACGTGACACACATAAGGACACTGACACCACGATGGTTCACTGTAGGCACCATGCACTATCGGACAATATTCATTTATGAAGATGGGAGCAATTCTTTTAAAATATAGGCATTCCAGATATTCAAGCATTACTATTTAGCTAGTACTGTCTGTAAACATTCATTATGCAGTAATAACACTAGAGAGGGTGACTGTATGTGGGAAGATGTGATGTGTGAGCGGGGGCTTCTCCACATTGCTAGCATTGAGGAAGGGTCATGTCTAAGTGGACACTACAGACACACAAACATTAATACAAAGCTTTGTATTATACATGGCACACAAACAGCTATACACTGTATACATTACACATATATAGCTACATACCTTCCTTATACACTGTACATACAGCTCTAAATCACCCATTACCTATGCTCATAGCTCAAATATACATGTCTTTTACACATCCCACTTCACAGAACATGTTCAGCACATACATAGACCTACATGATATGCATCACACACAGCTGTGCAAGTAACTTGGCATGCCATATATCAAACATGGCTCAACACTAGGCTTAATTTTCACTGCCACTCAGTTCATACAGCAATGTTGTCATTTTGATAGCAAGAACAGCAAAATAATATATCTATCAGTATTCAAGTGATGGAATTCAATGTAATTTGAAGAGCGAGAGCCCTAGACAAACTTTTGATTGGACCACTAACCGCCTGTGTAATGCAGGAGGCCAGCGATGATGAGCAGGGGGTGTCAGAAAAGGGTAGTGTTGCAGGACAGCCAGGCAATGTTGAGTGGAGAAAGGTGGCAGAGCAGGCCAGCACTGCAGAAGATTACATCTGTCTGGTTGTCGTGATGCCATTTTCCTGGTGATGAATTGAAAGTGCATGAAGTTGTCATCATGCAAGACTTTAATTTAATTTTATCCAAAATGTTTTAGAATATAGGTATGGTCATTCAATTAAAGAAAACCGACTGGCAAAAGTTTTCCATATACTATTTATTGATCACAACATAGAAAGTAATTAATTGTTTACAATGCCATAACTTAGTATTTTGCAGCATAACCTCTTGCTTTAATGACTGGACCACACCGATAGGGAATTGAAGCCACTAGGGTATTCAAGACATTCTGAGGGATCTTGCTCCATTCCATTTGCAAATCTGCAAACAGTTAATCTTTATTACTATGGGTACAGGCCCCAACTCGTTGCACGAATTCATCCCAAAGGTGCTCTATAGGGTTTAAATCAGGTGATTGGCTTGGCTGCTGCAACAGGAGAACATTATTCTTTGATAACTAATTTTTGACTAAATTGGATGTGTGCTTAAGATTATTGTCTTGCTGGAATTTCCAGCTCCTTCCTACTTTGGCTTTAGATTCACATTCATATTTCCATCAATTCCGTGCAAAAGACCAATGCCAGATGCAGAAAAGCAGCCCCAATCCATGACATTGCCACCACCTTACTTCACTGTAGGTGTTTGGTACCTTGCATAATTATGTTTTCCCATTGGGCGGTATATATATTGGTTGCCATCACTACCAAACAGATTGAACATTGATTCATCCAACCACAACACTTTGTCTCTTTCCATTGGCTTTATTCTTTGACAAAACTCAAGTTGGACCTTCCAGTTCTTTGCAGAGATGAAAGGCTTCTTGACTGGAACTCGTGCATTCAACTCTACTGCTCTACTTGCACCAACGTTTGGCGACTCACTTTGACCCCATATTCTTTGTTCATTTTGTGTGTTATCTGTGCAGCACTTTTATGAACATTAGATACTGACATTTTCTTAAGAATGTGATCAACTTTGGAGGAAGTTTTCTGTGGTTGTCGACTTCTAGGTTTGTTAGCTGTTCCGTAACCTTCTTTTTCTTTCTTAATTATACATGACCCTTGACTCAGCTAGGTACTTAGATGACCTTCCAGATACAGTATCACAGAAATTTGGATACGCCGATGACTGGGCACTTGCTACAGTGAGCAAAACAATGGTGGAAGCAGGGGAAGATCTAACAGAAGATCTTAGTGTAATGGGAAAGTATTTTCGACAATAGAGGCTAAAGCCCAATCCATCAAAAATGGAAGTATGCTGCTTTCATTTACACAACGCATGTGTAAAGACTGAACTCAAAGTACATTTTGAAGGTCAACTTGTCGAACATAATTTCAATCCTAAGTATTTAGGTGTAATCCTTGATAGAACCCTAACTTTCAAATCTCACTTGGATAAGACAGCACAGAAACTGAAAGCATGGAATAATATTATTCAGACACTCTGTGGATCATCTTGGGGTTCTTCAACACCTGTCTTGAGAATGTCTACCCTTGCCTTAGTGTACTCTGCTGCAGAATATTGTGCTCCAGTATGGTTGAATAGTTGTCATGTGAATGCAATTGACACCGAGCTGAACAATTCTATGTGCATAATATCTGGTGCCATCAGAAATACGCCCGTCCACTGGTTACCTGTCTTGAGCCATATTGCACCTGCAAACCTGAGAAGACAAAAGCTCCTACTTAAAGAATACACTAAAGTACTGAATAATGAAAATATCCCAATAGATCAAAATATCCAAGATGTTCAAATACAGCGACTGAAATCAAGACACCCATCCATCCGAACCGCAATTACTCTCTATGAATGCACTTGGTTAGAATGAACAAGATGTATAATTATGTGCTTAATTGTAAAACACTGGGCAAAACTGTCACTGAAAAAGACCTGGGAGTATGGGTGGACGACAAACTCACATTTAGTGGCCAGTGTCAGGCAGCTGCTGCAAAGGCAAATAAAATAATGGGATGCATTAAAAGAGGCATAGATGCTCATGAGGAGACCATAATTTTACCTCTATATAAGTCACTAGTGCGACCACACTTAGAATACTGTGTACAGTTCTGGTCTCCGGTGTATAAGAAAGACATAGCTGAACTGGAGCGGGTGCAGAGAAGAGCGACCAAGGTTATTAGGGAACTGGGGGGTCTGCAATACCAAGACAGGTTATTACACTTGGGGTTATTTAGTTTGGAAAATCGAAGGCTTAGGGGTGATCTTATTACAATGTATAAATATATGCGGGGACAATACAAAGACCTTTCTAATGATCTTTTTACTCTTAGGCCTGTGACGGGGACAAGGGGGCATCCTCTACGTCTGGAGGAAAGAAGGTTTAAGCATACTCACAGATGCGGATTCTTTACTGTAAGAGCAGTGAGACAATGGAACTCTCTGCCATATGATGTTGTAATGAGTGATTCCCTACTATAATTTAAGAAGGGACTGGATGCCTTTCTTGAAAAGTATAATATTACAGGGTATATACACTAGTTTCCTTAATATTGCGTTGATCCAGGGAGCTAGTCTGATTGCCGTATGTGGAGTCAGGAATGAATTTTTTTCCCCAATGTGAAGCTTACTGTTTGCGACATGGGTTTTTTTGCCTTCCTCTGGATCAACATGTTAGGGCAAGTTAGGATAGGATATAGGTCGAACTAGATGGACTTAAAGTCTTCATTCAACCTTAATAACTATCTTATGTAATATGATTTCAATTTAGAAGAGAAATGGCGAGAACTTTAGGTCAGTGCAGTAGATGGTTAGCTTCAAATGTTTCCTCACTTACAAAATCCACCACCAGGCTTCAATCTACCAAGAAAAACCTGGGTAAAGGGTCTTTAGCGAGATCACTAGCGATATCGCTAAAGTGTCACCGATTTGTGACATAATAGCGATATCGCTGGTGATCTCGCTTTGTGTGACACGTACCTGCGACCGGCCCCCCCGCTGGATATCGCTGATCGCGCTCGAACCTCCTGGGCCATTTTTTTCTCATTGGCGTCCCGCTGGCGCCGACTAGTGACACATGGATGCAGGCGGAAGTCGTCATCATCACTGCAGTGTGACAGGTAAGAGCGACCGCCGACAGATCGCTTATCGCTGCTGCGTCGCTGGTGAGATCTGCCTGTTTGGCAGCTCACTAGCGACCGTTTAGCGATGCACCAGCGATCCTGACCAGGTCGTATTGTTGTTGGGATTGCTGGTGCATCGCTAAATGTATCGGGACCCTTACTCTGAATCGTATCAGAACAAACTTTGGTGTCTGTGCAGATCTTATGCATAAGTGGGGAAAATCTGACTCTCCTGCCTGTGACTGTGGAGCTGATCGTTAAACAGGTCAGCACATTGTTGAGGAGTGTCCCCTCAGATCTTATACTGCTGACAAGAATGATTTCTACACTGGAAATGAAAATGTTATTGCATATATAGAAAACCTTGATATTCGACTCTGATTTTTGCTCCTTTGTTCCTTTCAATCACTGTTTATTGCTCATTGTTTATTCTTATATGATGCTGAAATATATGTTCATATGGTTAAATAAATAAAAAAAGTGACACTTGACTCTGAGAGCAGTTGAATTCCATAGCTATCTCTTTTTAGCTTTTGCCTGACTTCACTCTCAGAATAATAATCTTCCTGACATGTGGTGATAAAATTTGGTATTGCCTTTGCCATGTTTTAACCAAAAACACAAGAACATAAAAAAAAAATTTAAGGCAAAACTTGACTACCCATGACAAAAGATGCAAAGCAGTTGACCCAGCAAATGTTGAAAACTAACACATAAAGGGATAAAACAATGTCAAATACAATTTTCACCTTTATAGCTGACAACCATTTGCTTCCGGTTTACTAAGATCACCAGGAAAATGGCATCACAAAAACCAGACAGAAGTAATCACACTTTTAAAAAAATGCTAAACCTTTGGTCGTTACTGTATATATGCAGTTATATTCATTGTTTTGACCAAATTAGTTGCGGCTCTGGTTCGGGTGCCAAAGCTATACTGTCTATGAAACGCGGCATGACCAGTACAGTCCACCATTCATCATCATCATATTATTTCACTAGAGATCTGTTGTACCTGCTTGACTCAGGCCGAGGTTGTATCGGGAGGTCGATGGTACAACAGGGTCGAAGCATATTGTAGTCGACGTATCGGACTGGATCCGTTTTCTCGCTTCACATTATAAACTGGTCCATTCGGAATTTGCCTACAACATCTTGTAGGGTTCTGACTCCAAGCAAACATCCAATTTTCCAATGGTAGTCTTTACATTGACCAGTACTCTGTCCCCAGGTGTGAACGGTTGAGTATGTAGTGAACCATGGTATTGGGGTAACTGATTTTACTGTTTTTCTTCTACCAACTGGTGAACAGTTTTCAGTCTGATTCAGTGCTACTGCACCCATGAATCTGGAGTGCAGTGTTTTACTTTGGTTGGAGTACTCAAGTTAAGTTCGGATACTTCTGTTCCTGACTATCCAAATAGTAACATGTAGGGAGTGTAGCCAGTATTGCTATGCACTCTGTTATTATAGGCCCAGAGCAGTTCAGGCAAAAAATCTGGCCACCACAATTTCTTGCCTCCCTCCAGAGTTCAAAGCATCTGCAGCAGTGTTCGACTAAATCGTCCTCCGGATCCCTTAGCTCTCATAGAACTTTTCCATGACTTTTCTTTCAAACCATGCTCCTTGGTCATAGTAAATCGTCCTCGGACATCTGTATATTTGAATGAAGTGTCTACACATAACCTTAGCTGCCGTCTCTGCAATTTGGCCGCAGGTCGGTACGGCCACTGCAAAAGTGATCCATCATTACTAAACAGCACTGTAGCCCCCTGCAGCAGGCTCGACCAGTGGATAATCGATCATCAGGATTTCCAGGGGTGAAGTTGACCAGATGACTTGAGTCGGCACCATCTGCTCCAGCGTCTTTGCCAGCTCATAAGCTCTGCATTCCTGGCAAACTTCTCTGATGATCTGCTCTAGCTGAGTACAGTACACAAATTGTTGAATCCATTCGTAAGTTTTCTCTGGACAGAAATAGGCTGTTTTCTCATTGCTCTCCTTAGCCACACTCCGTGCTGGGCTGCTAGGAATCACAACTTGCCACTTTTTTTCTCTCTCTGATGGTAAATACACGGTTTGGTACATTACGCCATCTTTAACACAGAGTCTTTCGCACTGAAGCAGGATTTTCCAGCCCTCTGAGGACAAATCATCCCAAGCCATCACTGAAGGCCATTTCCCTTCTAGTAGTCAGCCCTTGATAATCCAGATAACAGGGTCGTCATCTTGGGTCTGGGCCCATTTGGTTGGTGTCCTACTGAGCAACACCATCTTACCTGCTGTTGCTCCATTATTCTTGGCTATGGAGGCCATGGGTTTCACTCAGCCTAAGTCCAGTATCTCTGCCTCTTCTTCTTCATCATCCAGAGGAAACAGGAAGGGCGACTCAAGACAAAGCGGCAGCATTAACATTCTCTTTGAACGGTACTTGATGAAGTGATTGAATTTCGCCATTTGGACGACTCACCTCTGTTCCAGGGCCCCCAGGTTCACACTTTGCAGATGAGCCAATAGATTATTGTAAGTCCGGATCAAGACCTGTGCTCCAGTGAGGTATTCAGCCAATTTCGTCATGGCCCAGACGAACGCCAACAGCTCCTGCTTAAAGGAAATATAGTTATATGGGATTCATTCACAGTTTCTCAAAGATCAAGTGGTGTACACTATTACTCATTCCTGGTGCCCCTGCTCCTGGGTCAGCACCACTCCCAATCCGTGTAGACTGCCATCCATATATAGAATGAATGGACAATCATATTGAGAGTATGACAACTTGGTAAAAGCTTATCTCAGCTGATCCAAGGCTCATTGTTGTGAGGGTCCCCAGGTAATGGGCTGATTCTTTGGGCCTTTTATGGTCCCCTTAAGTAACTTGAGAAAAGGCCTCGCTATCTTATCAAAGTTTGAGATGAAAAGTTGATAATATCCAGTGAGTCCCAGGAAGGCTTGCAGCTTTCAACGAGTCCATGGTGAAGGCCAGTTCCTTACAGCTTCCACTTTGCTTGCAGCCAGGCTGACTGCACTCGAAGATACTACGTGCCCTAGATATTTGATTTCTGTCTGGAGCAAATGACACTTTCGAGGCTTCAACTTCAGACCGTGGACTGGCCTGTAGATGGGTCAGCACTTATCATAGTCTTCGTAGTTGTTGGTCAAAGGTGGGTGCATGATGATGATGTCCAGATGGATTCACAATTCTGCTCTCCCAAATAGTGCTTCATTAATTGCTGAAATGTCCCATTACCCAGGTGCATTGGTGAGTTTGAAAGGCATTTTATTGAACTCATACAGGATCATTGGTAAAATGAAAGCTGTCTTCGTCTTGTCTCTTTCTGCTAATCTGCCAGTACTCACTTGCCAGACCTAAGGTGGAGAAATACTTCAGCTCTCGAAACACGCTCTTTCTCTCTAGAATAAGGGTAAGAGTCTTGTATGGTGACACTATTCAACTTGCAATGGTCGACACAGAATCTCAAGCTTTCATCCTTCTTTTGAACGAGCACTATTGGTGCTGTCCATGGACTCTGACTTTCCCGCCATTCTCCACTACTCAGCATCTGTGATAGCATGGCTTTTACTTCCTGGTACAGGTTAGGGGAAATTTGTCGATATCGCTCACAGATTGGAGGTGTGTTTCTTGCTGAAATCTTGTGTTCAATGCATGTTATACATCCAAAATCATCTTAATTTCTGGAGAAAGCAGCTTGAAACTACCATAACAGGTGTTCTATCAACTGAATTTGTTTGGAGGAGAACTGACTGTCGGCAATTTCACTCCGGAGTCAGCTCTGTCCTCAGAACTTTGGACAAAGTCACAGTCCACGTTACATGTTCCTCCGCAATCAAGGCCAGTTGGAATTTGGGGAATGTCTCTTCTCCATACAAATCCACAACTTTTTCGCCTGCACAAAGCATGACAGGAGAATCATATACATAGGCACACCGGAAGGTCACTTGTCCATCCATCACTGTTGCCAAGGTATGCTGTCATCAGGCCTTTTTGGGTTACTGTTGGCTTCTGGGGCTCAATAATAACTTCTAGTCCATTGACTCGTCGGTGGCTGCTCACATCCATCTAAAGAATCTGCTCCTGACAATTCAAGATAATATTTTGACACTCTGGTGGGACGGTTGCAATCCTGACCACTTCATCTTTGGGAACAATCTAGCAAATCCCACATAAGTGAAAAGATAAGTAAATTTCAGCTGAGAAGTAATTCCAGGCACGAGGAGTACGGCATCTGCACTGCTGCACAGAGTCCAAGGCAGTTGAAAAAATAGAAGTGGATCCAGCTCACTCCCAGGGCTCATTTAAAAATCAGCAAACTTTTATTAGGTTAGTCTTTAAAAATTGAAGATTGCAAACGAACAACCAGTGTTCAAGAGCTGTTTGCTCGAAACGCGTATGGTTTCATTAAACACACCACTCCCTGTTATTGCCGTGGCATCTGTTATGTTCGTTTGTAATCTTCAATTTTTAAAGGATAACCTCATAAAAGTTTGCTGATTTTTAAATAAGCCCTAGGAGTGAGCTATACCCAATTCTATTTTTTCTATAGCAAATCCAACATACCTAGCTCAGTCTCTGTAACACCTTCTGTGTAGGCCGATGTTTGGAGACTCTTTTCCAGGCCATCTTTGTGGAACATTAACTGGTCTAGATCATGCAGGATATTCATTCCCAATGTAATCCTCATCCACCAGCACAATCCCTTTTTGACCCACATCCAGGTCTCCAATCTTAACATACATCCATGCTATCCCACGGACTGGAATCTTTGGTCAATGGAGATCAGACTAATCAGTTTTCTTTGCTTGGCTTTGATAAAGTGACCTAAAGTGGGTTTTGAAGTACTTCAGTGGCATTGTGGATACTTCATCTCCTGTATCCAATAGACAGCTGTCTGATCATTCAGCAGGCAGCTACCTTGTCTGGCACTGCCATATACAGGATTGCTCACTCTGCTGAGCATTCCTGTGTTCTCTATGAGAGCCATTGTTGGACATCTCTGGCAGCAGCTTATCACTGAGGCTACTTTCACACTTGCATTTTTTTGCTGCGCATTTTTTGCGCACACAAACGCATGAAAAAAATGCATCATGCATTTGTGTGCGTTTTTTTGCGGGTTTTGGTGCATTTTTAAAAAAAGCATGCATTTTTTGCGCATAACAATGCGCACATATGCGCACCCATAGACTTTAATGGGTGTTTTGCTGTAAAAAAAAAACGCATTGCGTGCGCATGCTTTTTGGAGGGGCAAGTCGGACGCACAAAAAATGCAACAGGATACATTTTGTGCGCCCGAGCGCACACTGCAAAAAAACGCATGCGCATACAAACGCATACGTGCGCATATGTATGCACACATATGCGCACCCGTGTTAAAGTATAGGGGAAAAAACGCATGTTTTTTTGCGCTAAAAAGCAGCGCAAAAAAACGCAAGTGTGAAACCAGCCTGAGAGAACAAAAGAATTTACAGTCAGAAATTGGACATGGCGGATTCTTATATCCCGACAGTCATTAGTCACAGGCCCCCATACAAAATGGACTGTCAGCGGAACATGTTGGATTTAGCGGGTTTGGCAAAATTTAGTCTAATGTGTATGGAGGTCTTAACTAGTATTTGAAGGGTGTGGGCACTGTCAGGATATGTACACACAACTTATTTTAGACGTCTGCTAATGCCTATAGTTTTTCAGACAGAAGATGCTTCAGAACACATAGTGGTCATTTTGTTCTGAATTAACTTTTTTTGCCTTTTTTATTGTTGTCTTTTAGGACACCTTTTAGTCAACAGTTTTTATTTCTTTTTTTTAATAACCTAGTAAGCCACTTTTAGCCACTTCATGTCTTAGGAAACATGAAATAGTAAAAAAAAACTTAAGGCTGTGTGCCTACATTGCGTTTTTTATGCGTTTCCACCGCATTCTTGCCGCAGCAGAGATGCTTAAAAAATGCTAATAAAACGCATTCCCATGCAATCCTATGGGATTCCACAGTTGCTGTGACCATGCTGCGTATTTTACCGCTGCGGAATCGCATAGCTGTAAAATCCACAGCATGTTCATTATTTCTACGGAATCACGGCGATTCCGCCGCCATAGGATTACATTGAAACGCTCACTTCACGCATGTGGCAATGCGTAAAGTGAACACTTCATGTGTGGATGGTACCCAGGGTCTGGAGGAGAGGAGACTCTCCTCCATGCCCTGGGTATCATATCCCTGTAAAAAATAGAATTAAAATAAAAAATAGGGATATACTTACCATCTGTCGGCCCCCGGAGTCCCTCCTGCCTCTTAGCCACACTGCCAGCATCTTTCGTTCCCAGGGATGCATTGCGCGAATGACCTCTGATGACGTAGCAGTCTCGCGTGATGCTACGTTATCAGAGGTCATTGTCACAAGGCATCCCAGGGAACGGAAGTTGCCGGCAGCACCAATGAGGAGCGGGACAACTTCAGGGGAAGGTGAGTATATCCCTATTTTTTATTATTATTTTTAACATTCTATCTTTTACTATTGATGCTGCATAGGCAGCATCAATAGTAAAAAGTTGGTCATACTTGTCAAGCACTATGCTTGACAAGTGTGACTAACCTTTCAATCACTTTTCCAAGCGATGCTTCAAATCGCTTGGAAAAGCGCAAGAATTCTGCAAGCTAAAAATGCTTGCAAGGCGCTTGTGTTTTGCAGGAAAACACATGCGAATTCCGCATCCGTTTTACCCGTGGCAGGGAGTTGCGGAAATGCTGCGGACACTTCAGCAGCATTTCTGCAATGTGGGCACATAGCCTTAACCCCTTCCTGACATCAGACGTACTATCCCGTCCATGGGACCCTGGCCCCTATGCCCATGGATGGGATAGTACGTCTAGCGCGATCAGCGGCGCCCACGTGGTGAGCGCCGCTGATCGCGGCCGGGTGTCAGCTAATTATCACAGCTGACACCCAGCACAATGTGTTAGGGGTGGTCAGGGACCACCCCCGACACGTTAACCCCTTGCACACCGCGATCAAACATGATCGCGGTGTACCGGGGGTTAAAGGGAAGCATCGGCAGGGAGGGGGCTCCCTCCGTGCTTCCCTGAGCCCCCCACGGCAGCGCAATGTGCAGCGCTGCTGCGGGGGGCTCCTTCCCTGCAGGCCCCCGAATCCAAGATGAGAAGGGGGACCTTTGGGGGCCTGCAGGGAGCCTGCAGCAGTGCCTGTGACAGATCGCTGATCTGTCACAGTGATCTGTGATGTAACAGATCAGCAATCTGTCACAGGACAGTGATGTCCCACCTGGGACTATGTAATAAAGTAAAAAAAAAAAAAAAAAGTGTTAAAATAATTTTTAAAAAATCGCCAAATAAATTAGAAAAAAAAAATATTCCCCCAATAAATCCATTTTATGGAAATAAAAAAAAACAATAAAAGTACACATATTAGGTATTGCCGCATCCATAACGACCTGCCCTATAAAAATGTTCCATTAGTTAACCCCTTTAGCGAACCCCTTAAAAAATAAAAATAAAAAACGAAGCAAAAAATAATGATTTATTATCATACCGCCAAATAAAAAGTGCAATAACGCGCGATCAAAAAGACGCATATAAATATCCATGGTACCACTGAAAACGTCATCTTGTCCCGCAAAAAATGAGCTGCTACACAGCATCATCAGCGAAAAAATTAAAAAGTTATAGCTCGCAGAATAAAGCGATGCAAAAATAATTATTTTTTATACAAAATAGTTTTCATTGCATAAAACCGACAAAACATAAAAAAAGACCTAAATGAGGTATCGCTGTAACCGTACTGAACCAAAGAATAAAACCGCTTTATCAATTTTACCGCATGCGGAATGGTGTAAACGCACCCCCCCAAAAGTAATTCACGAACGCTGGTTTTTGTTCATTCTGCGTCCCAAAAATCGGAATAAAAAGCGATCAAAAAATGTCAAATGCCTGAAAATGGTACCAATAAAAGCGTCAACTCGTCGTGCAAAAAATAAGACCTCACATGACTCGGTGGGTCAAAATGCAGAAAAATTATCGCTCTCAATATGTGGTGATGCAAAAACTATTTTTACAATAAAAAGCGTCTTTTAGCGTATGACAGCTGCCAAATATAAAAACCGCCATAAATAGTAAATCAAACCCCCCGTTATCACCCCCTTAGTTAGGGAAAAATAATAAAGTACAAAAAATGTATTTATTTCCATTTTCCGGTTAGGGCCAGGGCTAGGGTTAGGGTTAGGGCTAGGGTTAGGGCTAGGGTTAGGGTTTGGGCTAGGGTTAGGGCTGAGATTAGGGTTAGGGGTGTGTTGGCGTTAGGGTTGGAGTTAGAATTGGGGGTTTCCACTGTTTGGGCACATCAGGTGCTCTCCAAATGCAACATGGCGTCTGATCTCAATTCCAGCCAATTCTGAGTTGAAAAAGTCAAATGGTGCTCCTTCCCTTCCAAGCTCTGCCATGCGCCCAAACAGTGTTTGACCCCCCACATGTAGGGTATCAGCCTACTCAGGACAAATTGCAAAACACCTTTTGGGGTCCAATTTCTCCTGTTACCGTTAGGAAAATAAAAAATTGGGGGCAAAAATATCATTTTTGTGGAAAAAAATGATTTTTTTATTTTCACGCCCGGGCGTTATAAACTTCTGTGAAGCACTTGGGGGTTCAAAGTGCTCACCACACATCTAGATAAGTTCCATGGGGGTCTAGTGTCCAAAATGGGGTCACTTGTGGGGAGTTTCAATAGTTTAGGTAGATCAGGGGCTCTCCAAACGCACATGACACCCGCATACCATTCCATCAAAGTCTGCATTCCAAAACGTCACTACTTCCCTTCCAAGCCCCTACGTGTGCCCATACAATAGTTTTCTCCCACATATGGGGTATCAGTGTACTCAGGACAAATTGGACAACAACTTTTGGGGTCCAATTTCTCCTGTTACCCTTGGAAAAATAAAAAAATTGGGGACTAATTGATCATGTTTGTGGAAAAAATACAATTTTTTTATTTTCCTGCCTGGGCATTATAAACTTCTGTGAAGCCCTTGGGGGTTCAAAGTGCTCATCACACATCTAGATAAGTTCCTTAGGAGGTCTAGTTTTCAAAATGGGGTCATTTGTGGGGGGTTTCCACTGTTTAGGCACATTAGGGGCTCTCCAAAGGCAACATGACACCCGCAGACCATTCCATCAAAATCTGCATTTCAAAACGTCACTACTTCCCTTCCGAGCCCCAACGTGTGCCCATACAGTAGTTTTCTCCCACATATGGGCTGTCAGCGTACTCAGGACAAATTGGACAACAACTTTTGGTGTTCAATTTCTCCTGTTACCCTTGGGAAAATAAAAAAATTGGGGACTAATTGATCATGTTAGTGGAAAAAATACGATGTTTTTATTTTCATGCCCGGGCATTATAAACTTCTGTGAAGCCCTTGGGGGTTCAAAGTGCTCACCACACATCTAGATAAGTTCCTTGGGGTGTCTAGTTTCCAAAATGGTGTCATTTGTGGGGGGTTTCCACTGTTTTGGTACATCAGGGGCTTTCCAAACGCGACATGGTGTCAGATCGCAATTCCAGCCAAAAACATCAAATGGCGCTGCTTCCCTTCCGAGCTCTGCCATGCGCCCAAATAGTGGTTTACCCCCCACATGTGGGGTATCAGCGTACTCAGGACAAATTGCACAATAACTTTTAGGGTCCTGTTAACCTTGGGAAAATAAAAATTGGGGGTGAAAAGATCATTTTTGTGGAAAAAATATGATTTTTTAATTGTACCGCTGTACGTTATAAACTTCTGTGAAGCCCTTGTGGGTTCAAAGTTCTCACCACATATCTAGATAAGTTAATTGGGGGGTCTAGTTTCCAAAATGGGGTCACTTGTGGGGGGTTTCCACTGTTTAGGTTCATCAGGGGCTCTCGAAACGTGATATGGCGTCCGATCTGAATTCCAGCCAATTTTGCATTGAAAAAGTCAAACGGCGCTCCTTCCCTTCTGAGCTATGTCATGCGCAGAAACAGTGGTCTCCCCCCACATATCAGGTATCAGCGTACTCAGGACAAATTGCACAATAACTTTTGCAGTCCAATTTCTCCTGTTACCCTTGGTAAAATAAAAAAAATTGAACCTGAAGTATTTTTTTTGTGAAAAAAGTTAGATGTTCATTTTTTTTTTAAACATTCAAAAAATTCCTGTGATGCACCTAAAGGATTAATAAACTCTAGTGTGGTTTTGAGCACCTTAAGGGGTGCAGTTTTTAGAATGGTGTCACTTTTGGGTATTTTCGATCATATAGACCCCTCAAAGTGGCTTCAAATGTGATGTGGTCCGTAAAAATAAAATGGTGTTGCAAAAATGAGAAATCGCTGGTCAATTTTTAACCCTTATAACTTCCTAACAAAAAAAATGTTGGTTCCAAAATTGTGCTGATGAAAAGTAAACATGTGGGAAATGTTACTTATCAAGTTTTTTGTGTGCCGTATCTCTGTGATTTAAGGGCATAAAAATTCAAAGTTGGAAAATTGCAAAATTTTCAAAATTTTCGCCAAATTTCCATTTTTTTCACAAATAAACGCAAGTTATTTGAATGAAATTTTACCACTATCATGAAGTACAATATGTCACGAGAAAACATTGTCAGAATCACCGGGATCCATGGAAGCGTTTCAGAGTTATTACCTCATAAAGGGACAGTGGTCAGAATTGTTAAAATTGGCCCGGTCATGAACGTGCAAACCACCCTTGGGGGTGAAGGGGTTAAGGACTGAACAAAAGAACAGGGAGTGGTCTTGCAGTGTGTGAGTTCATTCTTTTTAGCATATATTTAGCACTGTTTCAGGCGGGCTACAGAGCAGATCTTTCTGAAAAAGAAGCCATGTACACATACCCTTAGTTTGACTGATCAGTAGGGGGCGTACCACTTTAAATGCCTAGGGCAGAATGAATGCCTAATACGGCCATGCATACACAATTCAGTATCATGAGTGTCACATACAGGGCTCTTTAGTACATGCAGCATTACACATAGCTCTTACCAAGCTCCTTAGTTTCTGGTTAGATTGCATGTTCCCTGTATGCTTGGCATATGTGCCATTGAAATCTTCCAATGTATACACTGATTGTAAAACTTCAATGTATGACATGTATGCAAGGGTGATCCTGGGGTGTGATACTGGAACATGGGCCCAAGTGCTGAGGGACAGAGTGGCGCCAACTATCACTTTACCTTGGCCAGGATATTTAGGCCTCATTCAGATGTCCATGTTGCCCGTATGTGTATTATCTGTTCTTTCCATGGATACAACATTTATTTATTTCTTTATCCATTTGTGAAAAACACTGATGATACACTTATGGCAAAAACGGACCATACAGTGATGCACAAGACTTGTGCAAGAGCGGACATGTGAACAGAGATGCACTTTTAGGACCTACCTGACATCTGGCAGACTACCCCTGATGAAGCTACACTAGGAAGCTACAAGAGTTGGGTTCCTTTCATCAGTCATTATGTGAATTCCTGTTTGTTCCCCTGATCTTATTTGCTGGCATTGATGCTCCACCTGCAGGTTTTATTTTGCATTCTTGTATTTTTTTAGTCTTTGCTTCAATTAGAATTCCAGTTGTATTTATCACATGCCTCTGAGTGTCTTATATTTGGTGACATTATTTATTATATTTATGCATGCCTGTTGTTTGGGGAATACTTTGGATTATCTTGTCCATCCCCTGCCTGTTACTTATACATTATATATTTTTTAATTGTTTTAGGCTATGTGCACACAATGCGAATTTGTTGCATTTCCACAGTGTTTTTTTCTGCACGAAAATGCACCAAAAATGCAATGGATTGCTAAAGCAAGGTTAATCAATGAGAATCCAGAATTGATGTGCACATGATGGAGAAAATTCCATCATTATCTGCAGCGGTTTATTTTCTGCAGCATGTCAATTCTCTTTGCGGATCTGCAGCGTTTTTCACCCATTGACTTCCATTGAGTCACTCAACTCTGCAGTAAAAACGCAGGTGTAAAAAGGTTTGCGGATTTGCTGCGGATTCAGTGTGGATTTGGTCAGGATTTGATGCAGATTTGGTCCCAAAAACGCAGCAGATTTGTTAAAAGGAAATGATGTCAGAAGAAGGTGGAAGAGTGTGTAGGCGGAGAATCTAGAATAGAGCCTATCTTGGTTGAAGCACATCAACAATGGAGGTTGGACTTGAAAATGACATTATTATTTTTTTAAATAATATATCTTTATTTAGCTAACAAATCTGCAAACTAATCCTCATAAAATTCCGCATGTAAATCCACATCAAAAGCACATGAAATCCTCACAAAAAAGTGCGGAATTTCAACTGCGTTTTCTGCCAAGAGATGCAGAAACCACGCAGAAGTTTCCTCAAGCAAATCCACAACGCACATAACCTTAACTCTTGCTTTTTGACTGTCAGTATTATTTTGTTCTTTAATAAACTATGTCTATTTATTCATATATTAATTGGGTCTGCAGTTTTATTTACTATGCAGCTTTTCTCCCTCAGTTTCCATTTTTGCATAGATTTTGGTAGCACCACTTATTCACTTATTCATTTTGTAATGCCCACTATACTCATTTTTGTTCTTACTAATATTACCCTACTTGGAGGAACTCTAGATTTATTATTACCTATATTTCCAGTAATAACACTTCATAAGATATAATAATAATAATATACTAAAAATATTGAAGACCAAATATGTATGTACTGTACAGGTTGTCAGTAGTGACATTTTCAATAATCATCTATTCATTTTAATTTTTCTTTTCTATTCAGCCCAGACTGCAATGATTATTTCTTCCAACCACAACTCGTCCCTGCAAAATTTCACATTGAGGCATCGTCATCTTACTGCTGTCCAGCACTCTCCTCACATTCTCCACCTTGATAAACCATATAATGCTATAACCAGTTCCATAGACAGTAATATACATAATGCCCTTTCTGTGCCCTGTACAGTAATAGCACCCTCCTTTTGTGTGTAAGGGGTTGTAACATGTGTACTCGTTCTTCTAACCCCTTAATGCTTTTCTATGCTGCTAATGTAATATATGTATATTTAATGAAGTATTGCTAGGGAAAGTGAATTACCCCGGGTCGGCCATTAGATGTGGGTATATTGCTAATGGGGAGTATTACCTCAGATTGGCCACTAGATGGGGCACTGTAGTCAGGGAACATTGTTGGAAGTGTAGATAGTTAATATAGGAGGGGCACGGTGGGTTAAGACAGAGAGAACTTCCTGACAGGAGTTAATTGGGGCCAGGGCGCCCATTAGCTCACGAGGGCTGGCTAGCCCTGGGAAACACCGTGCCACGTAATGTTTGGCAAGCACAGAATCCAGCATATATTTGTGACCAGGATCGTAACAAGAAGGAGTTGAAGCAGCAGTGCAGTTAAAGTGGGTTTGCAGTTGCTGGCGAAGACTAGGCAGTACGGGCACAACACTCAACATGTGGCAGCTTATCTCATGGGCTGAAGCCCTCAAAGCGGGGGCGAAATGGCTAAGGGAACACCCGAATGGAGTGTGGCTGGGCACTGAAGATGCTGTGGGACCGCTCGGCACGGTCCGCCCCAGAAGTGGGCTTAGTAATAGAGAGAGAAGGAAAGGGACAGAAGAGGAGTTGTATGCTTTAAACCCTGATGATGATGATGCTGGAAAGAATATGAATATGCTGTGTACAATTCTCAGTAAAGTTGCTCCGTTTAAAGTTGAACTGTAATGTGACTCCGTTATTTCTAAAGTGGATCCTGAAGTCCTCCAGAAACGTACCGAGAACCCTGATGGAGCTGTGAAAGGCTCTGCAGGTATGCTGAGTAATGGGCAGCGTGTTTATGTGATGGGAGGCCAGGGCACACTGTTGCAGATGTTGGTGGCCACGACTACAGCCTTGGCTGTCCCTCACATGTGTACCCTACAATAACAGTGCTCCCACTGTAATAATATTTCCTCTGTACTTCTTTGCAGTAATAGAGCTCCTATGCCTCCTTATATGTATACTGCACCTTATAGAAATAATGTTCCCTGTGCCTCCATATAATAATAATCTCCATGTTCCTCCTTTACTAATAATGCCGCTTGATCTTTTATAATAATAATGACCCCATATCTCTTTATAAAAATCCCCCTCTGTGCACTCTTATAATATAATTCTGTCTCCAGCGCTTGCCCTATAATGCAAACAATCCCCCATTGTGCCTCCTTATAATACTGACCCTCAGTGCATCTTTATTGTAATTATGCTACTGAGCAGGGAAAACCTACAAATAATGGGGCCCCATAGCAAAAGTCTTATAACATCACATAGGTGCAGTCACAGAAGGACATAGCTCCCAACTTTTCAAGATATGAAGAGTAATATTTATATTAATAATAATAATATAATATAATAATAATATAATAATAATATAGTAATATAATATAATAATAATAATATAATAATAATAATAATATAGTAATATTTATAGTAATATTTATATCACTCCTGTGGTATTTCATTCCATCATCCATGTATGCTGTCTGACAAGTGTGAACTGCATCATATAGTGCCAGATATTTTTATGGTATTTCATTCCATCATCCATGTATGCTGTCTGACAAGTGTGAACTGCATCATATAGTGCCAGATATTTTTATGGTATTTCATTCCATCACTCCTGTGGTGGGTCTTTATTTTTTATCTATTTGGTTTCTGCTTTGAAGTGTAGAAAGGTGTTTTTTTTTTTGTTTTTTTTTTTGTTTTTTTTTCCCTTTCTCTGTTTGATGGCCTTGTCCAGCCTTAGTTATTTACCCTGCATAGTAATGCCTGCTCTGGCCTTGTGCTAATTGGTTAATTACTGATTGTGGCCTTTTGGTGGCTGAAGCTAGCAGACATTTCATTTCATATATATTTAGCTCTGGCTGGGATAGCACGCGTGCGGGCTTACGCGTGCAACAGATATTACGTGCAACAGGATCAAGTGTTTTGCAGTTAGACAATGCAGTTGGACAGGGCAGGAGACAGGTAAGGTGCATAAGTTTTTCATGCACGCATGCTTCTTGGTCAGTCGTACTACATATGCATTGATCATATTAACCTGCTGCTTATTTGTCTTCACTTCTGCTTTTTAACAACTCGCCTGCCCTTTTACACATTCTGTGCACTCTCTGCATATCCACCCCTCCCTTTTCCCCTCTCCCATGTTTAACTCTGAGGCTCTATTGACATTTCTTACCCACACCAAACCATCCAAAACCTCCATGCAGCACTCAAAACGTTCATACAAATCATCCCACCACCTGCTTTTTCTGTTTTTTCTCCTTTTAATAGTTGCAGGTGACATCTCCCCCAACCCTGGGCCTCCCTCCACCAGCATACATTACTCTCCTCCAGCTGCATATAGAAACCCTGCTAATCTTATTAACATTCAGTGCATTCCTTCTCCTCTCACTTTCCAATGTGCTCTCTGGAATGCACGGTCTGTGTGTAACAAACTGACTTACATTCACGATCTTTTTCTCTCTAATTCCCTTAACCTTCTGGCTATTACAGAAGCCTGGATCCAGCATTCAGACACCACCGCTGCTGCCGCTCTCTCGTTTGGTGGGCTGAAATTTTCACATACCCCCAGACCTGAGAACAGACAGGGTGGAGGTGTTGGTTTGCTCCTTTCATCACAATGTGCTTTCCAGGTCATCCCCCCGGTTCCCTCACTTACATTTCCTTCCTTTGAAGTCCACGCCGTCAGACTCTTTAAGCCCTTCTCCTTACGAGTGGCGGTCGTTTATCGCCCTCCAGGCTCCTCCCGCCAGTTTCTAGACCACTTCACCACCTGGCTTACTCACTTTCTGTCCTGTGACATCCCCACCCTCATCATGGGAGACTTTAACATCCCCATCAATGATCCGCTCTCCCAGTCTGCCTCTCATCTTCTTTCTCTAACTTCTTCATTCGGCCTCTCACAGTTTACTAATTCTCCTACACATGAGGACGGGAATACTCTGGACCTGGTTTTCTCCGGTCCCGGCTCGCTGCACGACTTTACTAATTCACCTCTCCCGCTCTCGGACCACAACCTTCTTTCCTTCTCTGTCAAGAATTGTCTCCTCACCCGGGACACCCCCACTTACCACACTTATCGGAATACACGTACCATTAATACCCAACAGCTTAGGGACAATCTCCACACATCTTTAGCCCCCATCTCCACCCTCTCCTGTCCAGACATAGCATTGTCACACTTCAATAATACACTGAAGAATGCCCTAGATGAAGCAGCACCTTCTATACGCAGAAAGACCCGACACAGACAAAGGCAGCCCTGGCACACAACGCAAACACGCTCTCTTCAGCGCTGCTCGAGGTGTGCAGAGCGGCAGTGGAGAAAATCTCTCTTAGCAGAAGACTTCATCCACTATAAGTTCATGCTCAAAACCTATAACTCTGCCCTTCATCTGGCCAAACAATCCTACTTCACCACCCTCATCACCTCACTATCCAACAACCCAAGACGACTTTTTGAAACCTTAAACTCCCTCCTGAAACCTAAAGTACAGGCCCCCATCACCAACCTCAGCGGTGAGGATCTGGCCACTTATTTCCTAGAAAAAATCAACCACATCCATCAGGATATCTCAGCCCTATCTCCTCAGTGCCTGGATCCCCTTCCCTGCCGCACCTCAAGCTCACTAGACATCTTTGAGCCTGTTTCAGAAGAAGAAGTTTCCAAGCTCCTCGCTTCTGCTCGGCCTACAACCTGCAACAGTTACCCTATTCCTTCACAGCTCCTGCAGTCTCTCTCACCAGTGGTCACCACTCACCTGACTAAAATATTTAACCTCTCTCTTTCTTCAGGTATATTTCCCTCCTCATTTAAACGTGCCATCATAACCCCTTTACTTAAAAAGCCATCCCTGGACCAGAACTGCACTGCTAACTACAGACCTGTCTCTAACCTTCCCTTCATCTCTAAACTCCTGGAACGCCTGGTCCACTCCCGTCTAATCCGCTATCTCTCGGATAACTCTCTTCTCGACCCCTTACAATCTGGTTTCCGCTCTTTACACTCTACTGAAACTGCCTTCACTAAAGTCTCTAATGATTTAATAACAGCTAAATCGAAAGGTCATTGCTCCCTGCTGATTCTCCTGGATCTCTCTGCCGCATTTGACACTGTGGATCACCAGCTCCTCCACACTATGCTCCTCTCTATAGGCCTCAAGGACACAGCCCTCTCCTGGTTCTCCTCCTACCTCTCTGACCGCTCCTTCACTGTATCTTTTTCCGGCTCCTCTTCCTCTTCTCGTCCCCTTACTATCGGGGTCCCGCAGGGCTCAGTCCTAGGCCCCCTCCTCTTCTCTTTATACACTGCCCCTATTGGACAAACAATCAGCAGATTTGGGTTCCAGTATCATCTCTATGCTGATGACACCCAATTATACACTTCTTCCCCTGACATCACCCCTACCCTAATTCAAAATACCAAGGATTGTCTGTCTGCTGTCTCTAGCATCATGTCCTCCCTCTATCTGAAACTAAATCTCTCTAAAACTGAACTTCTTGTGTTTCTCCCCTCTACTAACCTCACTCTACCTAACATCGAAATAACCCTGGAGGGTTCAACCATAACTCCCAAGCAGCATGCCCGCTGTCTTGGGGTCATATTCGACACTGAACTTTCCTTTACTCCGTACATCCGATCACTCAGTCGCTCTTGTCACCTGCATCTTAAAAACATCTCCAGAATCCGACCTTTTCTCACCTTTGAAACTGCTAAGACTCTTACTGTCGCTCTTATTCATTCTCGTCTGGACTACTGCAACTCTCTTCTGATCGGTCTCCCTCTTACCAAACTTTCTCCTCTCCAATCCATCTTGAATGCGGCAGCCAGGGTCATATTTCTGTCCAGCCGCTTCACCGATGCCTCCATCTTGTGCCAGTCATTACACTGGCTACCTATTCGCTACAGGGTCCAGTATAAACTCATCTCTCTCACCCACAAAGCTCTCCACTGTTCTGCACCGCCTTATATCTCCTCTCTCATCTCTGTCTATCGCCCTACACGTGCCCTCCGTTCTACAAATGACCTAAGACTAACATCCCCCGTAATCCGAACCTCGCACCTCCGTCTCCAAGACTTCTCTCGTGCTGCTCCAGCTCTCTGGAATGCACTTCCCCAGACGATCAGACTGATACCTAGCCCTGACCTATTCAAGCGCGCTTTGAAAACCCATCTCTTCAAACAAGCCTACCACATCAACTACTCAGCAAGCTAACTTTGCCCTGTTCCCTCCTTCCAAATATTATTCTGAATCTGCACCCTACTATTCATCTGTCTCCACACCCTTCATGCACATGATAACTGCACTTGATACTTGTCTATTGCACTTAAACACACGGGCTGATGACCGGATCATGCAGCTTTATATGAAAATCCCTATTATAATTGCCAGACCTGAATTAACAAGCATTTCTCACCTACTGTGTCCCCCCATTTCCTTGTAGATTGTAAGCTTGCGAGCAGGGACCTCACTCCTAATGTCATTGTTTGAATTGTCTTAACTTGTATTGAATTTATTGTCTGTACATGTCCCCGCTTAATTGTAAAGTGCTGCGGAATATGTTGGCGCTATATAAATAAAAATTATTATTATTATTATATCTCATGTACATGGAGCACACATATCCATATTCCCTGTACATGGAGCACACGTATTCAGCACATGGAGCACACATATCCACATCTCCTGTACATTGAGTACACATTTCCCCATTTGATGTACATGGAGCACACATATCCAGTACACGGAGCACATATAGCCACATCTGATATACATGGAGAACACATATCCACATCTCCTGTACATGCAGCACACATATAAAGTACATGGAGCACACATTTCCAGTACATGGAGCACACACATCCACATCTGATGTACATGGAGCACACATATCCTTATCCCTGTACATGGAGCACACATATCCAGTAAACGGAGCACATATAGCCACATCTGATATACATGGAGAACACATCTCCTGTACGTGGAGCACACATATAAAGTACATGGAGCACACATTTCCACATTTGATGTACATGGAGCATACATATCCAGTACATGGAGCACATATAGCCACATCTGATGTACATGGAGCACACATATCCTTATCCCTGTACATGGAGCACACATATTCTGTACATAGAGCACATATATCCACAACTAATTTACATCCAGCACACATAGAATCATAGAATGGAAGCCCTCTCCTTGAGAGAATACAAGGGGGGTCTCATGAGAACACAGACCCCACAACGGAAATCGTTATTTATTATGGGTTGTTTCTCTGTTCTTAATAGTTATGCTGAAAGGGTTAACAAATTTTGAGTAAGCTATGCTACTGTATGAGCAGGTTCAAACTGGTTTTCTCTGGCTGGCTTTCCGCCTTATTTCCTGGCCTTTGATTGGCAGTTCAAAAAAGTGCGGGAAAAATTTGTGTATAAATATCAGCTGTTTCTAACGGTCAGGATCATCTGTGGCAAGAAGAAAGAAGATCCCTCCTACCCTCCCGATTTTCTGATCTTACTTTCTCCGTCGTGTCGCTTAATTTGAGGGAAAATCGCCCGGTTTTGCCGGGTGGATTGGATATGTTGGTCATGATGAATCTTAGTTTATGGACTTTATATTAATTATCATTTATGAGAGAATAAATTATTTTCAAGATAACCCAAAATTAAATGCCACGGCCATTTCATTCCATGAAATGTAGTGTTGCGTATTTATTTAGTATAAGTGGGTCTTGTGATACCATGGTAGAGTTGGAAGGGACCTCCTGAGTCATATGGTCCAACCCCCTGCTCAAAGCAGGATTCGCTAAATCATCCCAGACAGATGTCTGTCCAGCCTCTGTTTGAAGATTCCATGGAAGGAGAACTCACCACTTCTCGTGAGGTGCATGGAGCATGTACATGGCTGTACATGGAGCAGACATATCCACATCTGATGTAAATGGAGCACACATATCCTTATCTCCAGTACATGGAGTACACATATCCAATACATTGAGCACACATATCCACATCTCCTGTACATGGAGCACACATATCCATAGTTCCTGTACATGGAGCACATATCCACATCTGATGTACATGGCGTACACACAGGGTCGGACTGGCGCACTGGGGAACCGGAGGATTCTCCAGTGGGCCCAGGCTCTGACACCTGCTGGCATACAGGACCAGCAGCTGCCTAGGGCCCCACTGCTCCAGAGGCCCCCAGCCAGTGGCGTGTCGCTAATAGCAGCACACCACACAGCTGCATTGGGGGCCCATGATGCTAGCGGAGCAGCAGGTGACAGGAGGCAGAAGCCGGCTGCTGCGGCTAAAGCATGTCCCCGCTGCTAAAGAGAAATGAATATACACTCTTCTCCACGTCCTCATGGGCGTGGACAGGATCTGAATATTAATTTCAGTTAAATAGTGGGCAGTGTTAGCTGCAGCAGCCAGCTAACACTGCCCGCTATCAGAGCTGGCAGACCAGAACCCCCGTTCCCCCAGTGGCCCCCAGCCCATGTGGCCACTATGGAGCAGTAAGTCGGGGGATCTGGCAGCAGCACCAACCCCCAGTGCATGCCGCATTGAAATGTATCAGCATCATAGATGCCGATACAGTTGAAAGCAATAATGGAGGAGAGAGCGTCAGATGACACTCCCTCTCCCATCATCCCCCTCTGCCTCTGACACTGCGGGTGCGCGATGACGTCACTGCATCACGTACCTGCTGTGTGCCGGGCAGACGGCAGCGCAACGCCTGACATCTGATATACACTCACTGGCCACTTTATTAGGTACACCTGTCCAACTGTGTGTTAAGACTTAATTTCTAATCAGCCAATCACATGGCGGCAACTCAGTGCATTTAGGCATGTAGACATGGTCAAGACAATCTCCTGCAGTTCAAACCGAGCATCAGTATGGGGAAGAAAGGTGATTTGAGTGCCTTTGAACGTGGCATGATTGTTGGTGCCAGAAGGGCTGGTCTGAGAATTTCAGAAACTGCTGATCTACTGGGATTTTCACGCACAACCATCTCTAGGGTTTACAGAGAATGGTCCGAAAAAGAAAAAAAATCCAGTGAGCGGCAGTTCTGTGGCCGGAAATGCCATGTTGATGCCAGAGGTCAGAGGAGAATGGGCAGACTGGTTCGAGCTGATAGAAAGGCAACAGTGACTCAAATTGCCACCCGTTACAACCAAGGTAGGCAGAAGAGCATCTCTGAACGCACAGTGCGTCGAACTTTGAGGCAGATGGGCTACAGCAGCAGAAGACCACACTGGGTACCACTCCTCTCAGCTAAGAACAGGAAACTGAGGCTACAATTTGCACAAGCTCATCGAAATTGGACAGTAGAAGATTGGAAAAACGTTGCCTGGTCTGATGAGTCTCGATTTCTGCTGCGACATTCGGATGGTAGGGTCAGAATTTGGCGTAAACAACATGAAAGCATGGATCCATCCTGCCTTGTATCAACGGTTCAGGCTGGTGGTGGTGGTGTCATGGTGTGGGGAATTTTTTCTGGGCACTCTTTGGGCCCCTTGGTACCAATTGAGCATCGTTGCAACGCCACAGCCTACCTGAGTATTGTTGCTGACCATGTCCATCCCTTTATGACCACAATGTACCCAACATCTGATGGCTACTTTTAGCAGGATAATGCGCCATGTCATAAAGCTCGAATCATCTCAGATTGGTTTCTTGAACATGACAATGAGTTCACTGTACTCAAATGGCCTCCTCAGTCACCAGATCTCAATCCAATAGAGCATCTTTGGGATGTGGTGGAACGGGAGATTCGCATCAGGGATGTGCAGCCGACAAATCTGCGCCAACTGTGTGATGCCATCATGTCAATATGGTCCAAAATCTCTGAGGAATGCTTCCAGCACCTTGTTGAATCTCTGCCACGAAGAATTGAGGCAGTTCTGAAGGCAAAAGGGGGTCCAACCCCTTACTAGCATGGTGTACCTAATAAAGTGGCCAGTGAGTGTATATATATACTAGCTGAAGAGCACGGTGCTGCCCGGGCTTAGTAACTAACTACGGTTAGTTATAACAAATTATAATGATTATATCTATATATACATAAAGCTGAGTGTATAGCCCCGCCCACTCCACATAGCCACATTCACTATAATATCCCACATCATCCCGTCAGCCAGAGCTACCGGACTACTACCCCTAATATCCCACATCATCCCGTCAGAGCCAGTAAAAGTAGAATAGTGAAATTGCACAGAAACATGGTTCACTAAGATCCCAGGTTTTCTACTGATCAGGCTGATATTCTCACTTATCTGCCACCATAAATATCACAGTCATGCTTTTCACCAATGGACAGGCACAAACCTTATACATTAGTACAGTAGAGCAACCTTCACACACATTTTCATGCACCGTCAACTTGTAATTTGTCCGATTGAGTTGCTCGTGGATGTACAGCATCTGTATGCAGTATAGTATCATATTTAATGGGTTGTTATGGGAAAAGCATTACGTGTTATATGGGTATATTCAGGTGAATTATGGGGAAAGTAGCTCTTTAAAAAAATTCACAGCATCAGAGCACAGTAACACATCAATAATCCATAAAAGTGTCTGTGAGAAAATATTAAATCCACATGACATTTAATCAGGGGCGGACACAGACTGTAGTGGGCCCCTGTGCAAGAAATTTTTCGGGGCCCCCCCGTCCTTCATAGGGCAACAAAGTTATGTAAACATATAAATAGGTAACATATATAGGCACCCGCGTTTCCCTTTGTTTCATAATGCTCTCCCCCATATGCGATCTACTTTTGTCATAGTGCTTCTCGCCCTATGTGGCCCCCACAGTTTATGCTGCTTCTCCCCATGTGGCCCCTCAGTTTATGCTGCTTCTCCCCCTATGTGGGCTGCCCAATTCATGTTTCTTCTCCCCCCATGCGTCGTCCCATTCATGAGCAGCCAAGCATCTCCCCCAGGGCCCCACCCATTCATGAGCAGTCATGCTTCTCCCCAGGGGCCCCCCCATTCATGAGCAGCCATGCTTCTCCCCAGGGCCCCCCCCATTCATGAGCAGCCAAGGCCATGCTTCCCTTCTCCCCAGGCCAGGGGACCCCCATTCATGAGCATCCAGGCTATCATGCTTCAGTTCTCCCCCCAGGACGGAGCCCCCCAAAATCATAAGTGCCATGTTCAGTTCTCCCCCACCCCAGGAGCCCCCCAAAATCATGCCTGCACCTCGGTCCCAGTCCTTCAGTCCTGCTCAGTTCTGGTAGTACTCTTACCTGGAGCAGGCAGAGCAGGCCAGACCAAGAGTATCCATCCATTCCACACTGTCCAGCGTCCGCACTCCGCACATTCCTGAACTGTTGCAGCATATGGGCAGGGCTGCCACTAGGAATTTCGGGGCCCCATACTGGGAAAATTTTCGGGGCCCCCGTAAGACTCCACCCAGGCTCCACTCCAGCCCCACCTCCACCCTTCAAACTGTCCACAGTCCCACCGCCCTCTCTTGGAAAACTCCACTTCTGACCAATCACACATTAACAGTTCCCATCACCAGATCACATATATAGCCGGCAGATTTTTTTTTTCGCCAAAATATTTTTTAAGCCGCCATCACAACACTGTAGACACTTTTGGCCGAACTCTACTCTACTGTAACCTATTAAATATTTGTTAAAATATGCAATACAAGTTAGGTACATTTGTATTTATTTTTCAATTTTAAAATGACCATTAATATCACATACAATGGACAAATACCACCGCACCATGACCAGACACAATATTACCACCACATAGTGACCTATAATTAATATCACATACAAGGAACAAATACCGCCACACCAGGACCAGACTATATATTACTACCACAGTGACCGAATAATATCACATACAAGGAACAAATACCACCTCACCATGACCAGACCACATATTACCACCACAAAGTGACCAAATAATAGCACATACAAGGGACAAATACCGCAACACCATGTCCAGACCACATATTACCACCACATAGTGACTGAATACTACAATACTGATCAGTAATAAAAAAAAAATACTATCGCCATAGGTGCCATTATACACAGGGGATCTGTACTTACTATCCAGTGTCTGTGTACTGGTAATACAGTGATTAATGACATTATACACAGGAGTTCTGTATATAACGTACAGGTAATACAGTGATCACTGGTGACATTATACACAGGACCTCTGTATATAGTAAACAGTATATAGTGTCAGTGTATAGGTAACACACTAACTCACCAGTGACGTCTCTAGGTAAAGTCCTTCATCCTTGCTTTTCATCTTTCATCCAGCACAGATCGCCATCACTTCTTCCAGCCAGGGCTCCTCTCTTCAGGAGATAACACAGTTATCTAGAGCTCCACTTGCAGAACACATTACTTATTTTTTTCCCAACTTATACATTACATCACATGAAGAAAAAAGACAACATAGTATTACTCTACACAGTAACAGGACTGCCCCCCCCATTTAAAACAGTATACTCAAAAAATAAAATAAATACATCACTGCAGTAATAATATCCTTTAATTAGCCCCTATGGTAATAATATCCCCCATCCTGGCCCCCGTGTGTCTCTTTCCTGGCTTCAGCCATATGTTCTCCCATCCCACCCTCATGAGTATCCATTGTGCCCTATATGATCTCCCCATCTGTCTCCATCATATCCATCCTGCCCCATCTGTCTCCAATCCTGCCCCCTGTGTCTCCAATCCTGCCCCATGTCTTCATTTTGCCCTGTTTCCAATCATGCCCTTGTGTCTTTCATCCTGCCCCCTTTGTCTCCAATTATGCCCCTCCGTGTCTGCAATCATGCCCCTGTACCTGCAATCCTGCCCCCATGTCTTTCATCCTGCCCCCTTTGTCTACAATCATGCCCCCTGTACCTGCAATCCTGCCCACCGTGTCTCCAGTCCTGCCCCTGTGTCTCCAGTCCTGCCCCCAGTGTCTGCCATCCTGCCCCCAGTGTCTGCCATCCTGCCCCCTGTATCTCCAGTCATGTCCCCTGTATCTTAAATCCTGCCCCCTGTATCCAATCCTGCCCCATCTCCACCCTGCCCCCAATCCTGCCCCAATGTCTCCATCCTGCCCCTATGTCTCCATCCTGCCCCCAATGTCTCCAATCCTGCCGTCTCCATCTTGCCCCCAATGTCTCCAATCCTGCCCCCGTCTCCAACCTGCCCCATCTCCATCCTGCCCCCCATGTCTCCAATCATGCCCCATCTCCAATCCTGCCCCATCTCCATCCTGCCCCTGCCTCCAATCCTGCCCCATCTCCATCCTGCCCCGTCTCCATCCTGACCCCAATGTCTCCAATCCTGCCCCCTTCTCCAGTCCTGCCCGTCTTGCATCTTGCCTCCCCCCTGTCTCCAATCTGCCCTGGTCCATGTGTCTCCATCCTGTGGGGAAACATAATAATTAAATAAAAAAACATACAAAAAAACCCAAAACTTTCTTACCTGGCCGCGCTCCTGCTGGAAGATGAGCTCCTGTGTGAGCTCAGCTAAAAGGAGCTGTGGTGATTTCATCATCATGTGATCAGGGGGCGAAGCTGATTAATGGTGAAGGCCTGTGATCAGCTCCGCCCCCTGATCACATGACGACGACGTCACCACAGGTCCTCCAACGCTTCCGCGCTGCTCTCCTCTCCTCCTGCGCTCCACATGGCTGGATGGAGGGGCCCCCCTCTCCCCCGGGCCCCCGTTCAATGAACCGGCTGCACGGGTGGTAGGTCCTCCCCTGCATTTAATATGTGCACTCTCCTACATTCATGTGTGTCACTTAATGGTACCACACGGGAGGGGGGATTCATTTTTGTCATGTACTCACTGCTCCTTTCTGGGGGACAGACAATGGCTGGAGCTTATGTTCCTGGGGATGCTAGTTTTCTCCCACCATGTCAGTGTCTGCTGAGGTGTTGTCAAGTGGGATAACTTGCGCATAGCAACCAATCACAGCTCAGTTACTTTTAACCAGCTCTGGTGAAATGAAAGATGCTTCGTGATTGGTTGGTGATACACACACACATTTATATATATATATATATATATATATATATCAGTGTGTCCTGGTTGCATTACCCTATGAGGGGCAGCATTATATGCTATGAGGGGCATTATTCCCTATGAGAGAGATGCATTAAACCCTATGAGGGGGGCAGCATTATACCTATGAGGAGGTGCATTATACCCTATTAAGGGGGGCTGTATTATACCCTATGAGGGGGGCTGCATTATACCCTATGAGGGGGCTGCATTGCATTATACCCTATGAGGGGGCTGCATTATACCCTATGAGGGGACAGCATTATACCATATAAGGGGGGCTGCCTTTCACCCTATGAGGAGGTGCATTATACCCTATGCGGGGGGCTGCATTATACCCTATGAGGGGGCTTCATTATACTCTATGAGGGGGGCTGCATTATACCCTAAGAGGGGGCAGCATTATACCATATAAGGGGGGCTGCATTATACCCTATGAGGGGGCTGCATTATACCCTACGAGGGGGCAGCATTATACGCTATGAGGGGTAGCATTATACCCTATGAGGGGGCCTGAATTATACTATATCAGGCTGACTGCATTATACCCTATGAGGGGGCTAAATTATAATCTATGGGGGGCTAAATTATATTCTGTGGGTGGGGCTGCATTATATTCTATGGGGGGGCTACATTATATTATATGAAGGGTATGCATTATACTATATGAGGACTGCGCTATATTTTATGGGAGCTACTTTATATTCTATGAGGGGGCTGCATTATACTATATGAGGGGGCCTATATTACATTCTATGAGGGGGGCTACCCCTAACTCCTGCTACATAATGTGTACTACCTTGTATTATACCTGGATATTAGCGCGTTGTACCGCACAGTTGGTTGGTGGTCTTGTATTTATTTCTATGTAGCTACATAGTGGCCCCCAGAATGATTTTCTCTGGTGGGCCCAAGGTGCTCCAGTCCTATGCTGAGCGCACATATCCACACATCTGATGTACATGAAGCACATATATCCACATCTCATGTACATGAAGCACACATATCCAGTACATGGAGAACACATATCCACATCTGATATACATGGAGCACACATATCCACATCTCCTGTACATGGAGCACACAGATCCTGTATGTGGGGCACACATATCCACATCTGATGTACATGAAGCACCCATATCCAGTACATGGAGCACATATAGCCACATCTCCTGTACATGGAGCACACATATCCAGTACATGGGGCACACATATCCACATCTGAGGTACATGGGGCACACAGATCCTGTATGTGGGGCACAAATATCCACATCTGATGTACATGAAGCACCCATATCCAGTACATGGAGCACACATATCCACATCTGAGGTACATGGGGCACACATATCCACATCTGAGGTACATGGGGCACACATATCCACATCTGAGGTACATGGGGCACACATATCCACATCTGAGGTACATGGGGCACACATATACACATCTGAGGTACATGGGGCACACATATCCACATCTGAGGTACATGGAGCACACATATCCACATCTGAGGTACATGGGGCACTCTCCTGTACATGGAGCACACATATCCACATCTGAGGTACATGGAGCACACATATCCACATCTGAGGTACATGGGGCACTCTCCTGTACATGGAGCACACATATCCACATCTGAGGTACATGGAGCACACATATCCACATCTGAGGTACATGGGGCACTCTCCTGTACATGGAGCACACATATCCACATCTGAGGTACATGGAGCACACATATCCACATCTGAGGTACATGGAGCACACATATCCACATCTGAGGTACATGGAGCACACATATCCACATCTGAGGTACATGGAGCACACATATCCACATCTGAGGTACATGGGGCACTCTCCTGTACATGGAGCACACATATCCACATCTGAGGTACATGGAGCACACATATCCACATCTGAGGTACATGGAGCACTCTCCTGTACATGGAGCACACATATCCACATCTGAGGTACATGGAGAACACATATCCACATCTAAGGTACATGGGGCACTCTCCTGTACATGGAGCACACATATCCACATCTAATGTACATGGAGAACACATATCCACATCTGAGGTACATGGAGCACACATATCCAGTACATGGAGCACACATATCCACATCTAAGGTACGTGGAGCACATATAGCCACTGCTGATGTATATGGGGCACACATCTCTACAACTCCAACAGCTGCTTATGACACTTTCACACCATGAAACAGTAAAGAGTGAGGTGACATCCCCATGGCTGTCCTGCAGCCTCACACCCTGGAGCCATGAGTCTGATAACCCTCCAGGTGCTGCAGCCACCAGTGTCCAGCATCTGCCATGGAGGGAGGGCAGCAGTGGTCCAGCAGCAGCAGGTCCTCCTCCGGGTGTCCCCGGTGATGGGTGTGGCTGACTCCTCAGCAGTGTGCAGCACTGAGCAGCCAGATGGCAGCACGTCTCCCCCTCGCTGACTGATACCACTCGGCTACTTTCCATGCACCGTGCGCTCTGCAGACATTGCTGACTGAATAGTCTCGTCCTGGGAGCCGGGATTAGCGGAGCAGAGAGCGGACTGCTAATGGTTCAGGAGCAGCGGCCGGAGGGCACGAGCAGCGGAGGCACAAAGCCTGGGGTTCCCTCCACACTTGGGTAAGTTACTGGCCATGTGCAGCAATGACAGCTGTGGAGCCGAACTTCTGCCAGAGGGAGCGGACACCTGCCCTGTCCCACCCAGGCTGGGCTGCTAGAGATCTTATCCATGTGGCTAATTCCCACCCAGCCTGGGCTAGTTATATTATACATGTGGCTAATTCCCACCCAGCCTGGGCTAGTTATATTATACATGTGGCTAGTTCCCACCCAGCCTGGGCTAGTTATATTATACATGTGGCTAGTTCCCACCCAGCCTGGGCTAGTTATATTATACATGTGGCTAGTTCCCACCCAGCCTGGGCTAGTTATATTATACATGTGGCTAGTTCCCACCCAGCCTGGGCTAGTTATATTATACATGTGGCTAGTTCCCACCCAGCCTGGGCTAGTTATATTATACATGTGGCTAGTTCCCACCCAGCCTGGGCTAGTTATATTATACATGTGGCTAGTTCCCACCCAGCCTGGGCTAGTTATATTATACATGTGGCTAATTCCCACCCCGGCCTGGGCTAGTTATATTATACATGTGGCTTATTCCCACCCCGGCCTGGGCTAGTATACAGCAGTTCTTTTCTTATACATGTGGCTTATTCCCACCCAGCCTGGGCTAGTATACAGCAGTGCTTATCTTACACATGTGGCTAGTTCCCCTCCTGCATGGGCTAGTATACAGCAGTCCTTATCTTACTCATATGACTGATAGCAATTCCCACCCAGTCTGGGCTAGTATACGGCAGTTCTTTTCTTATACATGTGGCTAGTTCCCCTCCTGCATGGGCTAGTATGCAGCAGTGCTTATCTTATGCACGTGGCTTATTCCCACCCAGCCTGGGCTAGTATACGGCAGTTCTTTTCTTATACATGTGGCTAGTTCCCCTCCTGCATGGGCTAGTATGCAGCAGTGCTTATCTTATGCACGTGGCTTATTCCCACCCAGCCTGGGCTAGTAAACAGCAGTCCTTATCTTATACATGTGCTCCATCTCCTCCAGCCCAGGCGATTATGTGGCTAAGCAGTCCTTATCTTATACAGACCTTTATGTGGCTCATTCCCCTCTAGCTTTGGCTAGCATAAGGCAGTCCTTATACAATGTTGTATTATATAGACCCTCATGTGGCTCTTTCCTCTCCAGTTTGGGCTAGCATATAGCAGTCCTTATACAATATTCTATTATATAGACCCTCATGTGGCTGTTTCCCCTCCAGATTGTACAGTGACCAGCAGCACAATGCTTCTTCCATTTCGAGCTGCAAAGCATTGCTCACAAACATATAGTGATACGCTTACTAACTGTAGGGTCAGATGACGATAGCAATGACTTTCATATTTTATATGTAACGTAAATGATAACAGGTATGCGAACCAGCATATATGGGGTTAGGCTGGCTACACATGTGGCAGATTTGGGGTTAAATATCTATATTGATAAGCTTAGTGACCAGTGACTGTACACAACACATGACAGGGGTGATCTGTGCAGATGGCAGATTTTATGGGGTCACTGCAGACGATGGGCGTCCCTCCAGGCTCTGGTACCTACAGTGGCACCAGTCATCAGAAGTATGATATTATTCATGGCTCCATTGTGACATCATCTGCTCTCACCATTTTCGGTGACTCGGGAACGTTTGTGTCCCTGATACTGATCATAAAGCTCTGGGCTATAGGGCAGACGGCAGTGACTGTATTACACGGCTTTTGTTCTTACACACAGTAATATCTCAGCACTAAGATCGCTTAAAGTTTGTATTTGCTGAGAATTCATCATCTTCCTCTGGTTACAGTGGCCACCCGAGTCACCGCCGGATAATAAGCCCCCTTCATAGGGTGCTGGTGTTGTATGCCAAATTACTGAGCTGCCTGGACAGGAATTATATTCTATCTTCTGCATTGGCGAAGGCACTTTTGAAAAATGCTCCCTAAAATAAATGTGGCCAGAATTGCACTAAAGGTGTACTAACTTATTTGTGTGATAGATAATGGATCAAAATGTGTTTATTTGTTGTATTTGACATTGTCAGAATTTCTTCTATTACAGATCCAGACTGTAAAGTGCAGTCCTTACACCATACCTCATACAGGATGTGTGTATGTAGGTTTATGTGCCCTCATAGACCCCTCATACAAACCTGACTTACGGTAGATCTTTGACTCTGATAGGACCACTTATGATCCAGTATCATAGTAATCAGAGCGCAGTCTGAGAAATGGGGCATTATTACACTTAGCTGGTTTAGCGAACTCATCCTTCTTCCTCCAAACACGGCATGTGGAGTTGATACCCAAAAGTTTTATTTTGATCTCATCTGTCCACATGACCCTCTTCCATGCCTCCTCTGGATCATCCAGATTGCCATTGGCAAACTTAAAACTGGCCTGGACTTTTACTGACATGAAGAGGGGGACTTTGCATGCCCTGCAGGATTTTAATCCATTATGGCATAGTGTGTTACGAACTGTAATGTTTGAGACTGTGTTCCCGGCTCTCTTCAGGTCATTGACCAGGTTCTCCCATGTAGCTCTAGGCTGATTCCTGAACTCTCTCAGAGTCATCCATACGAGGCAAGATCTTGCATGGAGCCCCAGACCGAGGAAGATTGACAGTGCTCTTGAGTTTCTTCCATTTTCTAATACTTGTGCCAACAGTTATTGCCTTCTCATCAAGCTCCTTGCCTATTGTCCTGTAGCCCATCCCAGCCTTGTGCAGGTCTACAATTATGTCCCTGGTGTCCTTAGACAGCTTTTTGGTTTTGGCCATGGTGGAAAGGTTGGAGTGTGATTGATTGAGTGTGTTGTCTTATACACAACTAATGAATTCAAACAGGTGCAATTAATACAGGTAATGAGTGCAGAGTAGGATGGTTTTTCAAAGAAAAACTAAAAGGTCAGAATTCTTGCTGGTTGGTGGGTGATCAAATACTTATTTCATGCAGCAAAATATAATTACCGTATTTAGAAATCATACAATGTGATTTTATGGTTTTTATTTTTAGTTTCTGTCTTTTGCAGTTGAAGTGTACCTACGATAAAAATGACAGACCTCTGCATTCTTTGTAGGTGGGAAAACCTTTTCCGTCAAATACTTATTTTCCCCAGTGTAACTGATAACAAGTTAGGCTTCGGCACATATGACTATGTATGCATTTGCAGTTAGTGCATCTGTTACAGGTGACATCCTACCTGTACAGGGAGGATCGGCATTCCTCCATGTGTTCCGCTGCAGATTGCGGTCCCTTCACATGTTTGCCTAATGGTGGTTTTACACTTACCGCATTTTTTGCGGTCTGTTATTGCGGCCCGTGTTGCCGCATTTTTTGTGGTGTACCGCAATAACGGGCTGCAAAAAATGTTTGCGGATCAACGTTTTTTTCCCAAGACTATGGAAATAGTATGGGAGAAAAAAAACGGCGTTCCGCAAAACCAGAAGTGAAGGCGCAGCACAAAAACAAACTTCCGGTTTGTTTTTGCGGCCCCATTGATTTAAATCGGCGCCGTGTCCGTACACCGTGAAAAATATCAAGCGAGCTCGATATTTTTTCATGGCCGTAAGGGACACGGCGCTCCATTGAATTTTTGCGGGCCAATTTTGCGGCCCCATAGAAAGCTATTGGGGCCCCAAAATCGGCCCGCAAAAATACGGTATGTGTAAAACCACCCTTACATTGGGTTGTGTTGGGGTTTGCCCCGCTGTAGCACCAGGTGAATGTTAATACCGCGGCCTCATAACCTGTTTGAAGAGAGCTGATGTTTGCTTTGCTTCAGCTTATGTGCCTTATGGATGATGAGGCTTTAATGTGTCTGTACTGTTTGAAGAGAAGCCCACAAGATGTTATCACAGCTGAGAAAATGTGGGAGAAGCTTCTGGTGTTTATTCAGCTTATTATTCCATTCCAGGCAGTAGAAAGCCTCCAAGTGGGATAGGGATGCTGTGAGTACCTGCTCATTTAATGAGCTGACATGGTGGAATGCCGGCGCAGGGGGCAGAGCCTTCACATTATACAGTTTGGCTGGTTCTCCATCCAGCAGGTTGAGTTACTATTCACATGACATAACTCTTCAATGTTTCCTACCTTAAAATATCCTAATGCATTGGTTGGTGGGTCTAATGATTTCACCTTCTTCTATTACAGGTTGCACGGCCGGGATTTAAATATAGAAATAAATTCCATCCTACCACCATGGCATCTGTGGCACTCAAGGTTATATTAGGGCTAGCTGTATACATCGGATGTACCTCGGGATCATCACAGCCGCAGGCAAGAGTCTCTCTGACATTCGAAGGTAAGAAATATACCTTTTATCTTCTAGGCGTAATAGCAGCAGTCATTATCTGGCATGCTTTATGACGAGGAATCTGTGAAGAATGAGATATGAAACCGAGAGCTATACATTTCTATATAAATCAGTCAGAGGGTAAAAGTGCAGCGCGTCATGCCAGCACCACGGGCTTAGTCATTGTACTGTCTGGGCCTGATTGATTCATCTGCTACTGCATGCTGGACTGCAGTCAAGGTTAGATCTGGCGGTATACTTTACATACTATGGAAGGCATATGAGAACCAAGTGCAGACTTGGCAGCGCTTTGTCTTATTAAAACCAAACTTTTTTTCTTCCTGAATGATCTAAAATTCCTTACAGAAAGAATACATAATGGAAATTGCACGATGTGTAAGCCTGAAGAATAGCCATCCTGTAAATACGGAATGGAAAATACTATATATTCCTGCTTGTGTCTGAAAACACCTACTAAAATCCGAAAAGGGCTGTGCACTTTCCTAAAACGGGAGCCATGTGCCGAAATCTGAGTGTGGCGTCTGACGTCACAGTTTTCTGTTTGTTTGGTGTCCTTGTGTTTTGTTGTTTTATGTATAAGAAGAATACTTGGAGGTGTTTATTATGGGATTAGGATTATTTTTCAGCTTTCTTATTCGTTACAGTGTCCATTTATTATTTTGTCATTGATAAGTTGTTTCAATCAATGCAATTTTTCTGTTATAAGTGGGTTACCCAACGTGTGGTAGGAGTGATGGACTATAGGGCATATAAAACATTTCGCCTTATGTGTCCTTGTGCATATTTTCCTTTTTCGTCTAAATGTGGCTTGAACAAAAAATCCAAATGTGATGAAGATTATTGGAAAAATTAATCAATCGTCTAACAACTGAAAGATTTGCGGGCATAATCATTTTCAGTGGAAGTTTCTGCTAATGCTGCTGAGTCATGTCACCTTATGGCTTACTGTAAAATATCAATGTGTAATTTACCATTTATTGCTATTATATGTTCATATGAACCTAGTGAGGGACTGAAGCCTATATCAGAGAGACGGCCAAAAACAGAATTCATTCTACCTGTTTATTAGCGACTGCAGCCATGCCCAGCCAAATAAGTGATTGATACATACAGTCATGGTCGAAAGTGTTGGCAACCTTGAAATTATTCCAGAAAATTTTATATTTTTCCCAGAAAATTATTGCAATTACATACGTTTTGTTATATACACGTTTATTTCCTTTGTGTGTATTGGAACAACATAAAAAAGGCTAAGTGGACATAATTTAACACAAAACCCCCAAAATGGGCTGGACAAAATTGTTGGCACCCTCAACTTAATATCTGGTTGCACACCCTTTGGAGTAAATAACTGCAATCAATCACTTCCTATAACCATTAACAAATTTCTTGCATCTTTCAACTGGAATTTTGGACCACTCTTCTTTTGCAAACTGCTCCAGGTGTCTCATGTTTGAAGGGTGACTTCTCCCAACAGCAATTTTAAGATCTCTCCTTAGGTGTTCAATGGGATTTAGATCCCGACTAATTTCTGGGTACTGTAGAACTCTTCAGTGCTTTGTTTCCATTCTTTTCTGGGGGCTTCTAGAAGTAGGTTTATGGTTATTACTGTCCTGCTGGAAGAGCCATGTTCTAGGGTGCAAACCCAGCTTTCTGACACTGGGCACCACATTGCGACCTAAAATCCGTTGGTAATCTTTATATTTCATGATGTAAAGGTACCTGGTGCCAGAAGCAGCAAAAACAACTCCTTAACATCTTTAAACTTCCACCATATTTGACTGTAGGTATTGTGTTCTTTACTTTTTAGGCCTTATTCCGTTTTCGGTAAATAGTAGAATGATGTACTTTACCCAAAAAGCTCTATCTTGGTCTCATCTTCTTTTCCAGAAGGATTTTTGCTTACTCATATATATTTTGGCAAACTGGATTTGTTATGTCTCTGTGTCAGCAGTGGGGTCCTCCTGGATCTCCTGCCATAGTCTTTCATTTCTTTCAAATGTCGACGGATAGTTTGCTTCTACACTAATGATCGTGTAAGACAGCTTGAGTTTCTTTGGAACTTGAATGGGGCTGCTTATCCACCATCTGCACTGTCCTGCATTACAAACTTTTATTAATTTTTTCCCTGCCATCCACGTCCAGGAAGATTAGCTACAGTGCCATGGGTTTTAAATTTCTTGATCATGTTGCACACCATGGACAAAGGATCATCAAGATCTCTGGAGATGGACTTGTAACCTTGAGATTGTTGCTATTGTTCAACAATTTTGGTTCTCAAGTCCTCAGACAGTTCTCCTCTGTCTGTTCTCCATACTCCATGCTGACACACACAGACACACAATGCAAATATTGAGTCAACTTTTCCCCTTTTTATCTGGTTTCAGGTGTGATTTTCATATATCCCACTCCTGTTACTTGCCAGGTGAATTTGAACGAGCATCACATTTTTAAATCAAAGTCGTTTACCCACAGTTTTGTCCATCCCATTTTGGGGGTTTTGTGTGAAATGATGTCCAATTTGCTTTTTTTGTCTGTGTTTTTTTGTTGTTCCAATGCACACAAAGGAATTAAACATGTTTATAACACATTGTGTAATTACAATAATTTTTAGAAGAAATACTTGATATTCTGAAAAAAATTCAAGGGGGCCAGCACTTTCAACCATGACTGTAAATACATACTATCATAGTGCCCACTCTACAGTGTCTCATAAGTGGTTGCCATATAGGGTTGTATATTTCATGAAGCCCTCATGGGCAGCAGGACACATGACTATATATTTAAGATGTCTTCCATGTACAGAAGCATTGCTAGCTGTCATATACGGCTTTACATATATATATGGCCATATATTTAATGGTAGACCCTATGCACAGTAGCATATTTGCTTGCTCTAAAACCCATATGTTTTCTGTTGTGACCAGCCGATTCATATTTTTCCAATAATTTACAACCAATGTCTTGGTTGCTCTTTCTGGCTGTGAATGAGAAGCTGCCATCCATTGTGTAACATTAGAGTTGTGTAGTATTCGATGGGTATATCAAGTTGTACTGTTGTAACAAAGGAGTTCCATGTTGATTTTGAATGGTTTGGAATGTATTTTTTGTTTACTTTGCTGCAATGGTTATTTGAACAAAGGATTGTAATTGAAGGGGCCTTCCAGTAACACAACAAATATGGCCAGAGGCAGGTCATGTCAGAAAATCCCCCTCTGCTCTAGTTGTCCCTGCGGTCTTTATTTGCTGGGCTGAAGTGATGATCTGCCCATCTATATCGGTGACTGCTCTGGTCTTAGCAGTCTCTTGCTGTAAACCTGTGGTGCCAATGATTGATTGCAGCGGTCATGGGTGAGGACAGCATGTCATAGCTGCAGCGACCTAAACAAAGACTTGTGAGGAGGACCCGAGCAGTAGATTTGGATCAGTGGGGACACGGCAGGTGAATATAGTTTATTCCTTATGCTATTCTATCACATTGCCTGCCAAATCACTTTGTGATTGCTCCATTTAGTGAATGTACTATAAGACTTGTATCCTCTCTGCCAGGTAAACCTATTGATTTCTGCTACCTTTATTTTTCATTCATCCTATTCCAACCACAGCAGCTTCAGAGCTTCGATATCTTTCAAATTTGAGTGTGTTTTGCATGAAAATAAGCTCCATTGCTTCCCTCTTGTGTGAAGTCTGCTACCACCGGAGGTGAGGTGAGAATAGTAACACTGATGATTAGCCTGATTCATTCTTTCTCTTACTTACAGCTTTCTGTGTGCTAAATTTGGAACATAAATTGCTACCTTCCAAAGCAATTAGGTTATAAAAAAAGAAAATAATTGGGGAAAAATTAGCTTATATTTGCTCCTTCATCATCATCCTGAATCACTGTCCCAGAAGCATTTATTTGGACTTTTCTCTTGGTCTTTAATTCTCATCATGGATAAAATCTGGGCACATTGGGGCCTGTGAGTCACTACTGGCCCATTGGCGGTCTCTGTCCCACCCACGTACAGCCAAATGGAATGAAATCAAATGCTGCAGCAGTGCTATGGCGGTGCTACGGAACAGAGTGTACCTGATCTGTGTAGACTGTTAGAGACGCAGGTAGGGTGCACATGCTACACTGTGCTCCCAATGTCTGTAGGCGCTCGGCACAGTGTGTGCTCCTATCTACTGGTGCTAGTGTCGGTGCTTGCTGCACTGTGCTCCCACTGTCTGTAAGCGCTCGGCACAGTGTGTGCTCCTATCTACTGGTGCTAGTGTGGGTGCTTGCTACACTGTGCTCCCACTGTCTGTAGGCGCTCGGTACAGTGTGTGCTCCTATCTACTGGTGCTAGTGTGGGTGCTTGCTACACTGTGCTCCCACTGTCTGTAAGCGCTCGGCACAGTGTGTGCTCCTATCTACTGGTGCTAGTGTGGGTGCTTGCTACACTGTGCTCCCACTGTCTGTAAGCGCTCGGCACAGTGTGTGCTCCTATCTACTGGTGCTAGTGTGGGTGCTTGCTACACTGTGCTCCTACTGTCTGTAGGTGCATGGCACAATGTGTGCTACTATCTACTGGTGCTAGTGTGGGTGCTTGCTACACTGTGCTCCCACTGTCTGTAAGCGCTCGGTACAGTGTGTGATCCTATCTACTGGTGCTAGTGTGGGTGCTTGCTACACTGTGCTCCCACTGTCTGTAAGCGCTCGGCACAGTGTGTGCTCCTATCTACTGGTGCTAGTGTGGGTGCTTGCTACACTGTGCTCACACTGTCTGTAAGTGCTCGGCACAGTGTGTGCTCCTATCTACTGGTGCTAGTGTGGGTGCTTGCTACACTGTGCTCACACTGTCTGTAGGCGCTCGGCACAGTGTGTGCTCCTATCTACTGGTGCTAGTGTGGGTGCTTGCTACACTGTGCTCCCACTGTCTGTTGGCGCTCGGCACAGTGTGTGCTCCTATCTACTGGTGCTAGTGTGGGTGCTTGCTACACTGTGCTCCCACTGTCTGTAAGCGCTCGGTACAGTGTGTGCTCCTATCTACTGGTGCTAGTGTGGGTGTTTGCTACACTGTGCTCCCACTGTCTGTAGGCGCTCGGTACAGTGTGTGCTCCTATCTACTGATGCTAGTGTGGGTGCTTGCTACACTGTGCTCCCACTGTCTGTAAGCGCTCGGCACAGTGTGTGCTCCTATCTACTGGTGCTAGTGTGGGTGCTTGCTACACTGTGCTCCCACTGTCTGTAAGCGCTCGGCACAGTGTGTGCTCCTATCTACTGGTGCTAGTGTGGGTGCTTGCTACACTGTGCTCCTACTGTCTGTAGGTGCATGGCACAATGTGTGCTCCTATCTACTGGTGCTAGTGTGGGTGCTTGCTACACTGTGCTCCCACTGTCTGTAAGCGCTCGGTACAGTGTGTGATCCTATCTACTGGTGCTAGTGTGGGTGCTTGCTACACTGTGCTCCCACTGTCTGTAAGCGCTCGGCACAGTGTGTGCTCCTATCTACTGGTGCTTGTGTGGGTGCTTGCTACACTGTGCTCACACTGTCTGTAAGTGCTCGGCACAGTGTGTGCTCCTATCTACTGGTGCTAGTGTGGGTGCTTGCTACACTGTGCTCCCACTGTCTGTAGGCGCTCGGCACAGTGTGTGCTCCTATCTACTGGTGCTAGTGTGGGTGCTTGCTACACTGTGCTCCCACTGTCTGTAGGCGCTCGGCACAGTGTGTGCTCCTATCTACTGGTGCTAGTGTGGGTGCTTGCTACACTGTGCTCCCACTGTCTGTAAGCGCTCGGTACAGTGTGTGCTCCTATCTACTGGTGCTAGTGTGGGTGCTTGCTACACTGTGCTCCTACTGTCTGTAGGCGCATGGCACAATGTGTGATCCTATCTACTGGTGCTAGTGTGGGTGCTTGTTACACTGTGCTCCCACTGTCTGTAGGCGCTCGGTACAGTGTGTGCTCCTATCTACTGGTGCTAGTGTGGGTGCTTGCTACACTGTGCTCCCACTGTCTGTAAGCGCTCGGCACAGTGTGTGCTCCTATCTACTGGTGCTAGTGTGGGTGCTTGCTACACTGTGCTCCTACTGTCTGTAGGCGCTCGGTACAGTGTGTGCTCCTATCTATTGGTGCTAGTGTGGGTGCTTGCTACACTGTGCTCCCACTGTCTGTAAGCGCTCGGCACAGTGTGTGCTCCTATCTACTGGTGCTAGTGTGGGTGTTTGACAGCTGCTCCCTGTCGTGACACCTGAGCAGCACACCAAGAACATGCCTGGTCTTGGTAGGAGTCTGTACAACCTGTTATTAAAGGCCCGTCCATGTTGAACGCCCTTGTGAACATGTTGGTTTCTTATTAAGTGGCCCAAATATTTTTTCACCCAGCCCAAACACTGGGCTCAGAGCAGGTGAGCAAGCCGTATACTTTACTTTTTAAAGTTGATTCCTGGCCTCCGCAATTCCAGTGCTGTCCCTAAGCAGCTGCTCCAATCTCTGTTGATTATTTGCAGCTTTAAAATCACGACCGTAGGGCTCGTCAGCTCTGCGACCAATCACTGAGCTCAGTGGTAGTGCCGCTGTAGTCAGCACGGGCAGCTGAGCTCGATGATTGGCTACAGAAGTGATGTGCGCTGTAGTCGTGATGTCACAGCTGCAGCGATTGCAGGGACTGGAGCAGCAGCAGAGAGGCAGCACTGTAGTAAGTAACATGCCAGTCTATTACTTTGAATAGAAGAGAAAAAAAAAACTCTATTACTCTATCACTTTAACCCAGCGCAGACCAATTAAGGCAGGAAACCAATAACCGGAGAAAACTTATGCTGCAGTCTGGGGTCATTTAGAAGAGGTTGTGCAGTAGTGGACAGCCCCTTTAAAAGGGTTTTCCATGAATATTTGTTTTTCTGTCCATTGGATTGTGCTGCATAAAAAAACCAAACACGTTCCTGCTGTTTCCAGTGTTTGTTTATTGGCTGCAGTGGTAATGTCGCATCTAAGACTAGTAGTTCGGCATATTGGTTTGTCAGTCCACAACAGTCCCAATTTCCCATTTGACCTCTTGATAAAATTAATTGCCCAACCTTGATATGGATGGTTTAATAAGCACTTGAAAGTACAAGTGCTGAGAAAGTCAGACAATGAAGTAAGTGGTGAAGAAATCATTGCATTTCAAGAGTATGTCGTAAAAACACTGTTCTCTGACTAGTCAACAAGAATTGTCAGCATAAAAACACTAAACATGTTTTGGTTGATTTGGATTTTCCAAAAAAATCCCAAGAAGGTTGTGTACTTCTAATTAGTGCTTCTTATATATAAGAAGTATTATAAGCTAGACTGAGGACGGGATGGGACTGAGTAGAGGATGGGACTGAGTAGAGGATGGGGCTGAGTAGACGTTGGGGTTGAGGACAGGATGGGGCTGAGGACAGGGTGGGGCTGAGGATAGGATGGGACTGAGGATAGGATGGGACTGAGGACAGGATGGGACTGGGGACAGGATGGGACTGGGGACAGGATGGGGCTGAGGACAGGATGGGGCTGAGGACTGGTTGGGACTGAGGACAGGATGAGACTGAGGACAGGATGGCACTGAGGACTGGATGGGACTGAGGACAGGATGAGACTGAGTGGAGGATGTGACTGAAGACAGGATGGGACTGAGGACAGAATGAGACTGAAAGGAGGATGTGACTGAAGACAGGATGTAGAGACATTGTAGTTTTTTTTAAATATTATTACACATGTACTATAACAAACAAACTAAAAATATAAATAAATAGAAGTGGTAAAATGTATAAATATAAGTCAGCTTTGCATTTTAAAATGAGTAATATTTAATGACGTACTATATGTACAATGCTGTGGATACACAATATAACTTAGGAAAGTATCTGAGCTTTGTGTCCCAAACAAGTGGAACTTGAGATCCTAGTGGTAAATTGGATTATGGCTTTGAACAATTCTTGGGCTTTAGCACCATTAGAGACCATTGAAAAGGAAATCCATGATACTGCTTTTCCGAATAGGAGAAAAGAAGATAAATGGCATTTAGTCAGGAAATTTGCTTTAATGTCAGCATGCTAGGTCTAATTATGATTCAATATGACATCGGGAAGTGCACATTTTGTAAGAATAGGCCTTGAATATTTCTTAAATCATTTCGATCCTTTTCGGTTCAAGGTCCATTGGCACCAGAAATGTGACATTTCTAATAGGAGTCAGCAGCCCCCATAAGTGTTGTGTGTGTTCTGTCTCTGCAGTGAACAAGAGATGGGGGAAAGGTCAGCCATATCTGGTCTTGCTATTATGCAGAGTAAGTTGGCCATTACTAATTCAGGCAGGAACTGTCTTCCTTTCTTCTTGTTTCCAGCCTTTTTTGTGATCAGAGTTATCTCGGGGTCTATTCATCATTGTCATCTATGCATAAAATTGGTGCTTTGGTTTCAGTTAAAGAATCAGAGCGACATTTTCTTGGTTAATTGCCTGAACGTTACGTTTCAAGTGCACTTTTCAATAGGTTGCTGCATATTATCCCCTTACCCTGCTGTTCTGGAAATCTCTATTTAAAGAATCCTTCGCTAAAGAAAATGTCGGATCCTGCTGTATCTTTAACGTCAAGTAGTCTGAGTGATCGCTAACTATTCTCACCATGCTGTGTGGTAAATTACAGAATCTTGTATTTATCTGAGGAAAATGAATGTATTCCAAATGATATTGACACATGCAGTTGTGGGGGATGTGTGCGGAATAATTGGGCTTATAAACGTCGTGTCTTGGGGTTGTATGCATGGTACATTTTGAATTAGCTGAGAATTCTGCATTTAATTACATTAATTTGCCCATGTCTTGTTGATCTTTCCCACATAAGTATAATTAAAGGAATTAGAACTTGAATATTTTCACATTGAAAAATTTGATTAAATTTTTCTCAGCCCAGGGAGAATACACTTGACCTGTGGCCTTTCCTAAGCCTGGTTGTGTGAGCAGTGTGTGGAATCAGCAACTGGATGGGTGTCCAGGCCCACATGCCTCTACGTAGTATTTGCTTTCTATATTAAGTGCGTCATGGATTTGGATGCGTGCCATAACATCCTGAATGTATGCCTGTCTGTGAGCCATAATGTTGTTATGTCAGCTTCACTTCATATCAAAACCTATAAGAGATTGCCTCCGAAGATACATTAGTAGTCGGAGGAAGAGGTGCACAGCATGGTAATAGGCTTGAATTAAGGCTTCTAATCATTGGCATTATACTGAATGAGAAACAAAGAAAGCAAGGCAGATTATCGGGAGGGCTCCTAGAGCGGCCAACGTCTTGGAAAACATAAGCTTCCACCATTGACCGTCCCTCATAGCCACTCATCGATCCTTATTGGCAAAAATAGAGATGGAAAGGATTTCATGCATGTATGTGGGACTATTTTTTGATTAGTATAGTGCACCCCAGCTTACCACACTTGCTGTTCATTCCTTTTTATTTGTGGTACATGGATGAAATATGTGAGCATGCAAGGAATCCAGATTAGTAACGCCAGTCCAGCACATAGCCCATATGAATCAAGAATTGACAATTTTATTGTGCATGTCGTTAAAACATCATGTCCATGCAAACGGTCAATATGTTTCGAACAACTCTTATTCACGACTTCTAATTTTTTTTAAGTCAGTGAGTCACTATCTCCATACCTTCCATAGAATTTAATACTGACCCAGAGAATTATATTGGCAGGTTAGTTTTAGCATTTAGTGAACATGGTAAATAAAAAGCCCAAAACAAAATTGTGGAGTTGCTCTTTTTTTTGCAATTTCACAGCACTCGTAATGTTTTTCCCGTTTTCCAATACACTATACGGTAAAATTAATGGTGTCATTCAAAATTGCAACTTGTCCCACAAAAAAACAAGCTTTCAAACGGCTATATTGATGGAAAATGAGGCCGATCACATGTTGGATCAGAATCGTCTCTACAACCCCAAGGGTCCATGATGTCATCCGAGAGTGGTCTGATACTCACAGATTGAGAGGAGAGGTTTTTTTTCACATTAGATAAAAATTGAAGAAAATCAGACCAAATCCTGATGAAACTGAGATAACACTTGCATGAATAGCTCATGAAACTTTGTCTGTTTATTCTCATCGGTTAAAAAAACCTAATGTCTGAGTAAGCCCTTATACTTGTTTTATGTGGATGGCCATTTTGTTTGATTGGTCACCATTAGTGATGGGCGAACAAGCTTGAATAACGTCTTATCCGAGCACGCTCGGGTGTTTTCAGAGTATCTTGGGCTTGCTCGTATGTTATGTCTATAATGTCTGAGTCCCCGCGGCTGCAGGATTTGCGGCTATTTGACAGCCTCAACACATGGGATTCCCTAACAAACAGGCAATCCCTCCATCCATGTGTTCAGGCTGTCTAACAGCCGCAAATCATGCAGCTGCAGGGACTCGATCATAATATACAAGCATGCCAGAGATACTCTGATAACGCCCGAGATACTCTGATAACGCCCAAGATACTCTGATAACACCCGAGATACTCTGATAACACCCGAGATACTCTGATAACACCCGAGATACTCTGATAAAACCCGAGATACTCTGATAAAACCCGAGATACTCTAATAACACCCAAGATACTCTGATAACACCCGAGATACTCTGATAACGCCCAAGATACTCTGATAACACCCAAGATACTCTGATAACGCCCAAGATACTCTGATAACACCCAAGATACTCTGATAACGCCCAAGATACTCTGATAACGCCCAAGATACTCTGATAACACCCGAGATACTCTGATAACGCCCGAGATACTCTGATAACACCCAAAATACTCTGATAACGCCCGAGATACTCTGATAACGCCCAAGATACTCTGATAACACCCGAGATACTCTGATAACACCCGAAATACTCTAACACCCGAGCATGCTCGGATAAGACGTTATTCATGCACATTCGCTCTTCACTAGTTAGTGTTACCGTATAATATTAATATTGCATAGGAAATGTCAGACTGACTTTGTCTAACCCTTGCAAAATGAGATGATTTCCAGGACTCAAGGGGTGAGATGTGGGGTGATCAGTTGATCTCTTCGATGTCTTCATTTTCAAAGAACTTGTTTAACCAGAGATCGAACCCTGTGACTAAATAATCGTCTGCATTTCCTTGTTTATGATCCGTGTAATCACACATTCCTTATGTGCCTGCATTATCGCATGTACGGTAGATCCAGTGGCAGGTCATTGCACTTCAGTGCATGCTGCTCTTACCTCTCTTTCCCCTTTGTTTCTATAGCCAGAAGCCCCTGCTATCACACCGCTATAGCAATACTCTCACAGTTTACTTTCTGCCAGCATTTGTTGATTGCATCAGCGCCTGCGCTCCAATAACATAGTCGTCCCCCGAGGCTAGTAGCCACAGGATTTTGTCAGATTTCACATTTTGTGGTCAGCGTTACTCAAGGGATTTGTGCTTTCTTTATTTGCTTTTTATCATCCTGCCAATTTCTAGAACTGCTATGCAGCATGAATGGAATGTCTATTCACGTGGAATACCATTTAATATTTAACTTTTTCTGGCGTAGTTATGAAGTGTCTGCATGTGTGCACAATTGATGAGTGTTTCTTCACTTCTGAGTTCTGAGACATCTGGAAAATGGACATATTGTACGTAAGATTATTCTTTTGGTCGAAACTTATCATTACTTCTTTTATGTAAATAATATCCATAATGCAAAAATTGTTGGGGCATGCTAAGTTATAAGTTTTGTACCATCTCCTACATATATTTTTGTATGGAGAAATAAAATTTCCGGAAAAAAAATCAATGAGTCTGTTTAGTATTTTGGTGAGTACAAGCGCTATTAAATAAGCTTCAATAAAACACATAATTGCTTTTGTATGTATGAGTGCCAGGAGGATCTCTCCAATTGTGCGGCAGTTTTCTGATCAATACTTGTCAGGACATCTTTTTTTTTTATGAAGATTGACATTTTTTACTAGGTTTTGTATAGCTTGTGGACTCTTATATATTATTGGTCTGGCAACATCCATTTAAAAATATTGATTTGTATTCATATTTTGCTTTCAGAATCATCAGATTTTTTATGTAGGTGCCTATCACATTGACTTCCGTCAGCTATTGTTTGATGGAGAGCATAAAAGGCGTCTTTGTACTACTCAGGGGTTATAGCTTTGGCAGCATTAAGTAGATGGAGTGTAGCCGATTTAGGCTGAGTGCAGACGGACTTTTTAGCCCTGCGGATTTTTCCGCGCAGAATGGTAGAAATCCGCAGGTCAAGTGACCTGCATTTTTCCTGCGGATTTCTTCCTTTTTTCCTGTGGTTTTCTTGCGGTTTTTGTGCAGTTTTCCACTGCGGATTCCCCCCTGCGGATTTGGAGACAGGGGAGGTGGAAAACCGCACAAAAGAAGTAACATGCTGCAGATTTTGTACCGCAGGAAAACCGCGCGGAAAAATCCTCAGCATCTGCACAGCGGTTTTTTTTTTCCATTGATTTTAAGGCTACTGTACATCACAATGCGGATATGCAGCGTTTCTGCGTTGAAAAATCTGCTGCGGATCCGCTATATATCCGCATCGTGTGCACACAGCCTTATCATTAGCTGGAAAAATATCAATATGACTACAGTATTTGGGGGCAAAGGATTGACTTTAAAACGTCTAATAGATTATATCATTCTGCGCGCGACCCTGGTGATGGAGGCGACGTCTGGACGAGAAGCTCCTGACGGCACAGGCTCTGTACAGCTACCGAGACTATGGTAGCTGGGATCTGTAGTACTGTTCAGTCTGGCAGTCTGGGTGCGTGTTCTGTCCAGCTGGAGTAATCAACTCAATGCTTTTTCCAATGGGACAGAACCACACCTTACTAATACTCCAGCCTTACTGGTGAGAGCAGCCAGATATAGTTTATTCACTCTGTTTCACTCCTGTACTTTCAGCTTCTATTTTGCTTGTTGGCTTTACTGTGTCTAACCACCAGCTGTTTCCTGAATATTCTCTTGATTTCTGATCTTGTACCTTTAATTCCCTCCTGCCTCTGACCCAACTGCAAGCTTACTCTGTGCCCCCAACCCAGGTACCCATGTTGTAAGGCCAGGTCCATGTATAGGGTTTAAGGATGTGTTCCCACGATCAGTAAGCGCTGTGGGTTGGACACTGCGTACCTCCGCAGCGTCAAACCCGCAGCGGCCTGATGTTACAGCATAGTGGATGGGATTTCAAGAAATCCCATCTCCACTATGCGTGCACCAACACCTACGGCTTCCCTGCAGAGACGCACATGCGGTGCGTCTTTCCAGCCCACAGCATGTCTATTTTTCTGGTCTCCGCAAGATAAATATCACCAGTGCAATGTATAGGACACGGTGATTCTGCACGGTTCAATGAACACATGCAGAATCACTTGCATACAAAAGCCGGCAGCGCTTTGGACGGAGCAGACATGTGCTGCGTCCAAAGTGCTGCTGGTTATTGACTGTGTGGACATAGCCTAAGGGGTTAAAGCCAGGGCAACCCCTTGGATTTGGTAAATTGAGGCTGTGTGCCCATGATGCGATTTGTAAGCGCGAAAACGTTTAAAAAACTCGTACAGAACACACCCCATGCATTCCGCACATGCTGTACTAATGCCGCGCTTTTTTCCGCAGCGGAATCGCATCGCGGAAAAAAACGCAGCATGCTCATTCTTTTTGCGGAATCGCAAAGAATTGCCGCGATTCCGCACCCATAGGAATGCATGAGAACCGCTTACTTCCCGCATGTGGCTATGCCCACCATGCGGGAAGTTAAGCGTCTCGTGCGGTTGGTACCCACGGTGTGGAGGAGAGGAGACTGTCATACAGGCCCTGGGTACCATACCCCTGTAAAAAAAAGAATAAAAAATCAAAAATCGGGGTATATTTACCTTCCGGTGTCACGCGCAGCCTTCCCGGACCTCAGCGTTCCCAGTAATGCCTTGCGGCAAGGACCTGTGATGACGTAGTCTCGCGTTACTCTAGCGGTCTCGTGAGATCACTATAGCAACGCGAGACCAACGTCATCACAGGTCTCGCAAGGCATCGCTGGGAACAGGAGCGTCGCTAAGACTGCGCGGGACGTCGGAAGGTAAATATATCTCGATTTTTTATTTTTTTATCATTTTTAACATTCTATCTTTTACTATTGAAGCCGCATAGGCAGCCTCAATAGTAAAAAGCTGGTCACACTTGTCAAACACTATGTTTGACGAGTGTGACCAACCTGTCAATCACTTTCCAAGCAATGCTTCAAATCGCTTGGAAAGTGCTTGAATTTCGCACGTGAAAATCGCGGCAAAATCGCAAACATAATCGCGGTAAAATCGCGCAGAAAGAAACGTGCGTTTTCTGGGAAGGAGTCCGGTTTTCAGTGTCCGGTTTAAAACGTTACGTGGGCACATAGCCTGACTGGTTTGGGCAAATTTGTGACGATGGACTGTCAGTGGCCTCCTAGCCGTTCTAAAATGGCTACAAGTCGGTGCGGCCTTGCTTCCGTACACTTGAATGGAGCGTGGCCGTGTCCACTAGATGGGCCCTGGCCGGGAGTATGTATAACACATACATACCTTCTGGTTCCAGGTCAGAAAACGGTGAATTCCCGCAACACAGAGTGCGTTCGCTTGGAGGATTCATAAGTCTGCAGTCACATAGAACGACTGCAGACTTATCGATTTGAACTGGACAATTCCTTCAATAGCTCTGTTACCCATCATAAAATAAAAAGAATCAGTGGCCACTAATTGCCTGCACCTTTCACTAGTCCATCAGAAGGGAAGTCTGCTCTGATGGAATAATGAAGGCTTCAGCTGATCAGTGGCTTCTAACTGGCTGCAGCGCTCACTTGACATAACGTTATCACATGACCGATGGGGGACACAAAGCCAAATTGGAGGAAGGGTGCCAACATTTTTATTTTATTATGGGCGATGGCATTATCAATCAGGGCAATGTCTCCTCCACACAATGTTTTTTGAAGCAGAAGCCATGACATGATTTAGCTTAATACTTACCGTGCAGAAGAATATTTTTATTACCTGACAGCAAATCTCAAAAATGTTAATTAAAATGAAAAGCTATAACAAAAGTTGCAGAATCTTGTGTATTGGATGCCATCAAATCCATATCCCCCATAAACATCATAGCAATGCTTTGATTTTTGCAAAATTGCACGCAAATATTTTGGCCAATAGATAATATTTCCTTTGGCACTGCACAGTCAACTCATTGTTCCTTATCAATCTAGATAAGAACAGAAACATGGTTATTATTCCTCGCCCAAAGCAAAAATCAGGAAAGTAACATGTGATGTGCTTCCAAGCCACAAACATTTATGTATGATAATGAGAACTGCTTAATTGCTGTATTATTTAAAGACTATAGCCTTTGGCTGAATCTGTATTACATCTAGATGCGATTAAAGTACTCTTCTTTAGAAGGTGGATTTCATGTTTAATGTCTAATACTGGAACACACGTGAAAAGACCAGAAAGTGAATAATCACCATTTAACTTCATGACTTTGCCATGTGATTCTGTTTCCTTGGATGAGAGTGGCCACATTTTCCTGCCATGCAGTCTACAAGAAGGCGTTATGGAGAAGAGTATGGTGAACATGCATACTGTAACAGCATGGATTTATTTGCCAAAGCCATATCGATTGCAGAGAAGAGTAGCAACAGGGTCATGGAAGTCCCCATGACTGTCTCCCAGCTCTATTAGTAGAATTAGTAGAAAGTAGTGCATCATTTGCGTTACATTTTATGAATGGAGACAAAAGGGTTTCTCGCTGGTACAGTGGTGCTTAAAAGTTTTTGAACCCTTCAGAATTTTCTATAGTTCTGCAATTTTTTAGATGCAACTTATAAAAGTAAAAGTAAATAAGAGAAGCAATTAAAACAAGTGAAACAAATATTAGACTTTGTCATTATTTTATTAAAAAATGATCCAATAATCACATGGGTGGTCTGTGGGTGGCAAAATGACGTGAAACCTTGCTTTCAGCATCTGGTATGACCTTGTGCACCAATGACTGCATCTAAACATATCCGGTAAGTATTGATTAGTCCTGAACATTGTAGCCTCCCTACAAATCAATTCAACTCTGTTATGTTGGCAGCTTTTCTTCTATGAACTGCTCACTTCAGGTCCTTCCACAACATTTCCATTGGATTAAGGTCAGGACTTTGACGTGGCTATTAGAAAACTGTAACTTTTATTTATTATTCTTCATTCCTTTATACATTGATTTGTGTACTTTGGGTTGTTGTCTTACTGTATGGCCCTCGTTCTCTTGAGATTCACCTCCTTGGACAGATGTCCTGACATTTTTTTTAGATAAAATTTAGTAATCATTGTTCCATCTAAGATGGCAAGCCCATGTAGGAAAATGGATCAATACCATGTACCGTGTTTCCTCTGAAGATGAGACATAGCCCGAGAATAAGCCCTAGTATGATTTTTCAGGATTTTTGGAGTATGCTTGGCAATATAAGCCATACTCAAGAAATAAGCCACAGTTGCAGTTCAATAAAAGTGTCCAGGTAGCTACCGGTATACATGTAAAAAAGTGCTAGTTTTCACAGAGTTCTGTATTTCAGCTGATGTTATTTGTGGGTTTTTCTTTGCATCCCGAACAATTTTCCTGCCATTTGTCACAGGTCACAGATGAGGATGTTACCTTTAGTAACCATTCAAACCCATTTGTGTCAACTACTGTTCATGTTATCAGGCCAAAATCACCAGGGTATGTAAACTTTTGATCAGGGTCATTTGGATGTTTTGTGTTGTCATTATGATTTAAAAAGAGGAAACACAGTAGTTTGACAATAAATGGCTTCACCCAACCACTAACCATGAGTGGAGAAAAAAAAAGTTGTGGGTTATCATTCATATTTTCTGAAAAAAGGCCAAGAAAGCAAAAAATTCTGCCAGGGTATGTAAACTATTGAGCACAACTGTATATAATGTAAACAGTAGTATCAATAATGCCGCCTGGAAACTTTTTACAAAAAAAAAATCAAATGCGGTAGCATTGAAAAAGACCTATTCACAAATCATTTACAGCCATGAATAAATTATGTACCGTAAGTATATCTTTGTTACTTGTATCTCATATCAAAAAAGGTTAGAAAAAAGAGGAGCACCTTGGATTGTTGTTCATAGGTAAAAATAAGTCATCACCTGAAAATAAGCCCTAAATTATCTTTTCGGAACAAAAAATAATATAAGACCGGCTTATTTTCTGGAAAGCTCAGTACTACCTCCATCATGTTTCACAGATGACATGAGGATTTTATGCTGTATTGCAGTGTTTTCCTTTTTCCAAACAATGCTACTCGTTTAAAGTAAAAAAACTAAATATTTTTATTTCATTCATCAACAAAACATTGTTCAAATAGTCTGCTTGCTTGTCCAGGTCATCTCTAGTAAACTGCAAAAAGGCAGAAATGTTATTTTAGGAGAGTAGAGGCTTTCTCCTTACAATCCTATTATGCACACCATTATTGTTCAGTGTTCTCCTGATGGTGGACTCATGAACATCAACATTAGCTAATGTGAGATAGTCCTTTAGTTCATAAAAGGTCATCTTGTGTTCATTTGTGACCGCGTGGACTATTACATTCACAATGTTATAATTATCTTTGTTGATCACTCCTAGAGAGAGTAATAATGGTCTTAAATTTCCTCCATTTTTACACAATCTTTCAGACTGTAGATGAAGTACAAACTCTTAGGGTAGGTGCACACGGTCAGTAAATGCTGCGGGTTTGGAGCTGTGTACTTGTGCAGCATCCAACCTGCAGCGTCCAGATGTTACAGCATAGTGGATGGGATTTCAAGAAATCCCATGCCCACTGTGCGTGCACCGTCGCCTGCGGATTACCCACGGAAACGGACATGTGGCGCTTCTTTCCAGACTGCAGCATGTCTATTTATCTTGTGGAGACTCTCATCTCTGCAAGATAATTTTACCCGTACAATGAACACATGCAGATTCATCAGCGTTCAAAATTATGCTGCCAATTACTGACTGTGTACTCTAACTCTTTAAGTTCGGTTTTGTAATCTTTTTCTGAGTTGCACAGAAATCTCGTTTTTGTGTGCCATGAAAAAATGCCTTGTGATGATCAGACTTTGATAGATCACTGTCCTTTGAAGAGCTTTTCCACTACTTTTACATTAATGGCCTATCCTTAGAATAGGTCATAAATGCCTGATAAAAGTCTGATCGGCCAGGGTCTGACTCCTTGCAATCAGCTGCTATTGAGTGTCGTCTTCGGCCTGAAGTATTCACTTGCTAAGCTGCTCCGTCTACTTGTAGTGGCTTCCACAGAGTACTGCAGATCAGCCTACTATTCAAATCAATAGGAGTCTGATGCGCAGTACCCTGCGACTGCCAATAGAAGTAGACGGAGCAGCTTAGCAAGTGAATACTTCCGGCCGTCGGGTACTGCTGCCGCCGCCACTGATTACAGCTGATCGGCCGGGGGGGGTGTCGGGTGATAGACCATATGCTATCAATGTAAAAGTAGTGGACAATCCTTTTAAATAAAATAGGTCGCCCACTCACACTTTATTGTAATGACATTGATTGAAAACACTAGACTCTAATTTCACCTTCAAATTATCTGCTGATACTAACTCTCCACAACAGACGTGATATTGGATCATTTTCCTCAAGAAAAAACGACAGTCTAAAGAAAAAACGACAGTCTAATATTTTGACTAATTTCTTTGATTTGGTCCTCTTTATCTACTTTTAGGACTTGTGTTGAATTTTTAAGTTTTAAAAGTTTTTACATTTTTAAGTTTAGGTAAAATTTATGCAGAAATAGAGAAATTCTGAAGGGTTCAAAAATTTTCAAGCACCACGTTAACTATGCTACTGATTGTGAAACTGGTGTAGGAAAATTGAAATTTCTTTAAAAGGTTAGTCCACTACTCAAACAACATGTTCTCAATCAGTATGTTTGTCCCCAGTAAAATACCATTTAGGCTAGGCGCCCACGTTGCAGAAATGCTGCGAAATTTTCCGCATCATTTCTGCAACTCCCTGCTGCGGGTAAAACGCATGCGGAATTCACATGCGTTTTCTCGCAAAACTCGCGTTTTGCAAGCGTTTTTAGCTTGCAGAATGCTAGCGCTTTCCAAGCAATTTGAAGCATCGCTTAGAAAAGTGATTGACAGGTTGGTCACACTTGTCAATAGAATACAAACACATGATCCGTGCACAAAGTGAACAAGTCGGTAGGGCAGTGTTCACACCACCCAAAGACTGAAACACAGAAAAAACACAGTATAACAAACGTGTAAAAATACTCTGTTGTAAAAAATATATATAACAGTAAACAGCAAGTGCTAGTAAAAAGATGATAACAAAAACAGAATATTTAGTTGATACGTTTTTTGCAAAAAATGTATACTAAGCAGCTCCACCAAACGTCAATGTATACCCATCTCAGAGCAATGCTAACCAATGTATTTAAAACATGACCATGTGAATAGTACCTATATGAGCAGGATTCAGAAAGGTAATGCCTGATGTGGACATGCTGTGCAAGATGGCTTTTTATGTGCATGGCTCACAAGAGAGGGGCGGGGACCTCCCAAAACTTGCAAAAGCAAGAAACTAGTAGAATACAAACACATGAGCCATGCACAAAGTGAACAAGTCGGTAGGACAATGTTCACACCACCCAAAGACTGAAACACAGAAAAAACACAGTATAACAAACGTGTAAAAATACTCTGTTGTAATATATATATATATATATATATATATATATATATATACAGTATATAACATTAAACAGCAAGTGCTAGTAAAAAGATGATAACAAAAACAGGGTATTTAGTTGATACGTTTTTTTGCAAAAAATGTATACTAAGCCGCTCCACCAAACATCATCTCAGAGCAGTCCTAACCAATGTATTTAAACCTGACCATGTGAATAGTACCTATATGAGCAGGATTCAGAAAGGTATTGCCTGATGTGGACATGTTGTGCAAGACGACTTTTTATATGCATTGTTCACAAGAGAGGGGCGGGGAACTTGCAAAAGCAAGAAACTAATAGAATACAAACACATCAGCCATGCACAAAGTGAATAAGTCGGTAGGACAGTGTTCACACCACCCAAAGACTGAAGCACAGAAAAAACAGTATAACAAACGTGTAAAAATACTCTGTTATAAAAAATATATATAACAGTAAACAGCAAGTGCTAGTAAAAAGATGATAACAAAAACAGGGTATTTAGATGATACGTTTTTTGCAAAAAATGTATGCTAAGCCGCTCCTCCAAGCATAGCGCTTGACAAGTGTGACCAACTTTTTACTACTGATGCAGCCTATGCAGCATCAATAGTAAAAGATAGAATGTAAAAAAAAAAAAAAAAAATAAGGATATACCCACCTTCTGTCGGCCCCCGGAGTTGTCCCGCCTCTCAGCCACGCTGCCAGCATCTTCCGTTCCCAGGGATGCCTTGCGGCAATATCCTCTGATGTAGCGTGTAGCATCACGCGAGACCGCTGCATCATCAGAGGTCATTCGCGCAATGCATCCCTGGGAACGGGAGATGCTGGCAGCGTGGCTGAGAGGCGGGAGCACTCCGGGGGCCGTCAAGAGGGTAAGTATATCTCTATTTTTTATGTTAATTCTATTTTTTACAGGAATATGGTTCTCAGGGCATGGAGGAGAGTCACTTTATGCATGGTGGGCATAGCCACATGAGTAAAGTGAACGTTTCAATGCAATCCTATGGCGGCGGAATCGCCGCGATTCCGCAGAAATAATGAACATGTTGCGGATTTTACCGTGATGCGATTCTGCAGCGGTAAAATACGCAGCATGGGCACAGCATTTGCGGAATCCCATAGGATTGCATGGGGATGCGTTTTATAAGCATTTTTTAAGCGTTTACGTTGCGGCAAAAACGCGGCGGAAACGCTTATAAAACGCAACGTGGGCACACAGCCTTATACTACTTAGTCTTAGTGCCAGTACTGTTCCAATTGTGTTTACGTTTGCGCTCGAAGGGATCACGTCATATTGTTATGTCACACTATCACTGTGCCCAGTCAGCGCTCATTTCACTCTCCCTGCCTTCAGATGTATAGTACATCAAGAGAAAGTGAGAGGGCAGGAGCAGCTCTGACTTCCTATTGATATCTGATTTGTCCGAAGGCAGGGAAGGTGAAGCTAGCACTGATTGGGCACAGGGATCATGTGATGTGACAGACTGGGCACAGGGATCATGTGACGTAACAATGTGATGTGATCCCTGGGAGAGCCAGTGCCGATATTGCTAAAATGATGCCGGCATCGGAGGTGAGTATGAGTGTTGTTATTTTATGGGGGACAAACATGCTGGGTTGTCCTAGGAAGGAGTTGTCCGATAAATATCCATCTCAGTAATCTCTCTCATTTTTTTCGAATTTCTCATTGATTTCTTCTTTTGAGCTTCAGTATAAGGCTGTTATGTGGTACAGTATCAAATGCCTTTGCAAATCCCAATTACCACCATCCAGATTTGCATCTAATTCGTCATAGAAACCCAACATGTTTTTTAGACACAACTTATATTTTTTGAATCCATGCTGGTTGCCAGTTATTATATTATTCTCTGCAATATATCTCAGGTTATCTCTTATAATGCTCTCAAAACCGTTGCATACTACTGATGTCAGACTTACCTGATGATGGTTACCTTGATCCACCTTCTTACTTTTCTTAAATATCAGTACTACTTCAGCCATCCTCCAATTCTGTGGCACCACCCCTGTTACAAGAGAGTCTAAGAATATGAAGAAAAAATGTCCAGGAAGGATGGGAAATCTTGAAAAATGAAATTCTCAAAGCACAGTTGTTAACAATTCCGAAAAGAGGGAAGAATAGGAAGCATTTAAGGAAACCAGGATGGATGAACACAGAACTTAAGCACATGCTAAAAAGGAAGAAAAAAATGTTTATAAAATGGAAAGAGGGAGGCATATCTAAAGAAGAATATAATGCTGTCTGCAGAACCTGCAGGGCACAAATCAGATTATCTAAAGCTGAAAATGAATTGAGACTTGCAAGAGATGTCAAAAGCAATAATAAAGGATTTTGGGGCTATGTCAAAAGTAAAAGAAAAGTCAAAGATGCTATAGGATTTTTACAGGATGAAAATGATGAAATGGTAAGACAGGATGTTGAGAAGGCTGAACTTTTAAATTCCTATTTTGCATCTGTTTTCTCTCAGAAAGGAAATGTAACATCAACTGTTATTCACTGTCCTATTAAGGGAATAGAAGAATCCAGGATATCTATAAACAGAAAGATAGTGAGGAAACACTTAGCTAACCTAAATGAATTCAAGTCTCCAGGTCCAGATGAATTACACCCCAGAGTACTGAAGGAGATAGCAGAAGAAATTTTTGAACCCCTCTCCATAATCTTTGAAAATTCTTGGAGAACAGGAGAAGTGCCAGAAGACTGGAGAAGAGCAAATGTTGTTCCTATCTTCAAAAAGGGGAAGAAGGTGGACCCAGGCAACTATAGGCCGGTGAGTCTGACTTCTATACCAGGAAAGATCTTTGAACAAATTATTAAACAACATGTATGTCAATACTTGGATAAGAATGAAGTGATTAAACAGAGTCAGCATGGGTTTGTAACTAATAAGTCATGTCAGACTAATTTAATTTCCTTCTATGACGGTATTACTGATTGGGTGGATCAAGGAAATGCTGTAGATATAGTATATCTTGACTTCAGCAAAGCATTTGACAAAGTCTCTCATACAATCCTTATTGAAAAAATGACTAAGTATGGAATGGACAAGGCAACTGTTAGGTGGATTCATAACTGGCTTAGTGATCGGACCCAAAGAGTGGTCGTAAATGGCTGCACATCCAGTTGGAAGAATGTCTCAAGTGGGGTACCACAGGGCTCTGTCCTGGGCCCTGTATTGTTCAACATCTTTATCAACAATTTAGATGAAGGAATTGAGGGTAAACTGATTAAATTTGCTGATGACACAAAGCTAGGAGGGATAGCTAATACTAGAGAAGAGAGAGAGAGGATTCAAAAAGATTTAAATAAACTGGAGAAGTGGGCAGCAACTAACAGAATGGTTTTTAACAGGGAGAAATGCAAAGTACTACATCTGGGCAATAAAAATGAAAAAAGCATATATAGAATGGGAGGATTAGGGCTAAGTGACAGCACATGTGAAAAAGACTTGGGTATACTAATAGATCACAGACTGAATATGAGTCAACATTGTGATGCAGCAGCAAAAAAGGCAAATGCAATTCTAGGATGTATTAACAGAAGCATACAGTCTAGATCACGTGAAGTAATTATTTCCCTCTACTCCTCTTTGGTCAGACCTCATCTGGAATATTGTGTCCAATTTTGGGCACCACATTTTAAAAAAGACATCAACAAACTGGAGCAAGTTCAGAAAAGAGCGACCAGAATGGTGACCGGTCTGCAAACCCTGTCTTATGAGGAAAGGTTGCAGGATTTGGGAATGTTTAGTTTGCAAAAGAGAAGACTGAGAGGAGACTTAATAGCTGTCTACAAATATCTAAAGGGCTGTCACATTGTAGAAGGATCAACTTTATTCTCATTTGCACAAGGAAAGACTAGAAGCAATGGGATGAAGCTGAATGGGAGGAGACACAGATTAGATATTAGAAAAAACTTTTTGACAGTTAGAGTGATCAATGAGTGGAACAGGCTGCCACGAGAAGTGGTGAGTTCTCCTTCAATGGAAGTCTTCAAACAGAGGCTGGACAGACATCTAACAGGGATGATTTAGCGAATCCTGCTTTGAGCAGGGGGTTGGACCAGATGGCCCAGGAGGTCCCTTCCAACTCTACGATTCTATGATTCTATGATTCTATGATTCTATGAGATACAGCTATTTCTCAATTACTAAGCTCAATTCATTCAGTATCAGTGGAATGCCATCTGGCCCGGGGCTTTGTCAATGTGTAATTTGCATACTTCTTGTGTTAAATTAGTTGTATTTGGTAGTGAACTTTGATTGTTGCTTTGTTGACTAATGGGCCTGTCACACTAAGCGAAGTCGCTAGCAATATCGCTATAACGTCACTGGTTTTTGTGATGTAGCAGCGATATTGCTAGCGATATCGCTATGTGTGATACTTACCTCCGACCGGCTCCCCCGCTGAATTATCGCTGATCATGCGGGAACGTCCTGGACCGTTTCTTGTCGTCAGCTTCCTGCTGGGCTTCCTGTGGCGCCGACGAGCGTCGCGTGGACGCGGGCGGGAGGACGTCAGGATCGCCTCATCTGACAGGTAAGTAACGACCCCCGACCGCTGCTACGTCGCTGGTGAGATCTGCCTGTGTGGCAGCTCACTAGCGACCACTTAGCGATGCACCAGCGATCCTAACCGCGTCATATCGCTGGTCGGGATCGCTGGTGCATCGCTAAGTGTGACAGTACCTTAATTCCTGATTCATTGGTCAAGACAGATGAAAAGTGCCTGTTTAATATCTCTGCCTTTTCTTTGTCCTCTATAATTATATTGTTAGTATCATCTTTTAAGGGACAGACACCATCCATTTTATCATTTTGGCAATGATATATTTTTAAAATTTGGGGGGATTTTACTGTCACTAGCGATTTGAAGGTCAGTTGCTAACTTTGCTAGGTTGATTTCTTTTTTACATTTTCTATTAAGATCTTTATACTCCTGATATGCTATTTCTGTATTCTCGGCCTTCAAGAATTTAAATGCCCTTTGTCTTATTAAACTTTGTACTGTCTTATTTATCTACAATGGATTCTTTTTATTCCTGTACATTTTATTTCCAGAGAGTTTATGTTTTTACAGGATTCTAGTAGTATATCCTTAAACATGCCCCATTTGTGTTTGGTATCCCTAGTATTTTATATTGATTTAAATAGTTTTACAATATTATTCTTGTCCATATGGGAGTTCGAGAGGCCATGTTTTTGCACGATTTGCGCATTTTTCTTTCCTTTTATCATTTTTTCTTTGGTCATTTTGGTTACATTTTTGAATATTAGAGGGGTTGGCCAGGTTTATCATGAATGTGTGCAGTCATTAAATTTTTCTTTAGACTTGTAATTCCTCACATTGTGTACAGCATGTGTAGTGGGGGTTCTCTGGTGTCAGTGGTGAAACCGAGCAGTCATGTGACTGCCAAGTTTGCGATATGCACACTCGTGGTCACATTCCGATTAAATGTACACGGATTCACTAAATTAACTTGTATTGATCGAGGCTGTGTATGTCTGATGGAATAGTATGCTTGTCGTCACTCTGTCTACCCGCCAGCACCGAAAAGTCTTCATAGCACGCGCTTTAAGGATTCACAAATAGGGTGACTACAGGCTTTTGTGATAAACCTGGACAACCCCTTTAAGTTAATAGTAAATAGATTCACGGAGGAGCCATATTATTATACGTTTGTGGTTTTATTTTCTTCTGATAATTATTAATTCAGTAAAGTTGGTGCCCTCCCCTTCCCCCCACCACCAATTTAGTGGTTGATGGGCTTTCAACTCTACCTTTGCTACCTACTGAAACCTTTTTATATGTCAGCAGAAAGGAAATTGTGCCTCTTTAATATGCGTGATATAAACTGTTGTCATTTTTTTCACTGGGTAATACTCTATTTAATCCGGAATACTATTGTGTGGATTGTAAGGGAATCCACAGAAAAGAATACCCAGTGGGAATCTAAACTACGAATTTCTGTACTTGGAGGATTCTTGGCCAGTTGTCACTATCAATCTTTTATGGTGATGTGAGGTATGTTTCTGTGTGGAGAAAGAAACTAAAGGAAGAAATCCAAGATTCTAATCTGTTTACTTTTAGGACTGTTTAAATTTGCATGGACATTTCCAGCAGGGATTCTAATCCATTTAGTTTTTTTACAGGACAGTATGCTATGTAGTAACCTAATTACATAGTCACATGGAATGTGCATCCTTAAAAGAAAACCTTTTGTGCTTTCCAAGCGCATTTCTATATTGATTTGTTGTGTAGATGTTTGGAATGAAAGTAGATATAGTTCCACAGATTCCAAGTATACAGACATCTGTGCAAAGTGTAAGTAAGATATATCGTACAGCTATTAAACAAATGAGCATAACCGTCAGGTCAAGTGTCACTCCATTGAAACTGACTGCAGAAACATCACAATTTATGCAAACCTGCTGGAAAAACTGTGTGACACATTGCTTCCATATTTGCAACATCTGAAGGCCTCCTTTCACTTCTAGCAAGTACTTCGTCAAAGTCATAATTGCATTTTAATATTGACAGTCATTTTAAGACAAAGAACAGGAATTCATTGGATTGCCATTTTACTGAAGCTTTACTTTAAAGCTAACCTCACTTGAATTTTAAATTTAAATATTTCCTCCAATTTGTGCTGCTCCACTGATTCTGGAACAGTTTTTCTTTTTCTTCTCCATTCCAAGGTTATGCCCTCCTATAATAATGTAAATTTTGCCTTCAATGAACAGACAATTCTCTATAGGTATTTGCATTTTCTCCACTGATGCTGGCCAATCAAAACACAGCTGCACCCATAGAGAGGTTTTGTAGTATATGCCCAGTTGGCTGAAAGGAAAATTTACAATGTACCATAGGGCATAACTTTGTAGTGGAAGGGCACAGCAGAAAAAGAAAACCTATTCCAGAATAAGTGGAGCAATAAATAAATTACAGACTACTGAATGAGGTCAGTGAAGGTCGCGTTGGTTTAGCAACTTCTGCTGTATTGCTCAGTAACTTGCAGCAGTAGTTGTTATTGCCCATAGTCATAGTTCCATCTCATACATTTATGGTGTATCCACAGGATATGCAATAAATATATGATAGCTGCTTGTCTCCCAGCTAAGACCTGCTTCTATCTAGAGAACAAGGGCAATTGTGAGCTGGTTGCTCATGAGCTTCTCTCTCCATTCATTTGTATAGGAGCTCTAAAAATTGTTGAGCAACCTCATTTCCATGATCTACTACACATTTATGGCATCTTCTTTGGGTATGCAAAAAATGTGTGAGATGGATATGCCCATTTAAGGTTCCAAAGTGAAAACATTTATGGCCAGTGCTTGAGATATGAACCTTTATTTTACTTTTATTATGAAAGAGTTGTCAAAGTTTCATATCTACTTTAGAAGAACCAAGTGCAGTCCTCCACAGCTTGGTCTAATTGGAAAGCCCATCCTCCACATGTTATTCGTGTGCTAAATTCTAAAAGAAATAGTTCATAAATTGCTACCATTTGAAAACATTTTTTCCTCTGAAAGCCCTTGAAAAATTTCTATCATTGCCCTTCTGCCATTCTATTATCTGTCAGTTGGAATCCTGTAGTTGACAAGTAAAATGCTGAATGAAGGCCGCCAGTAGCTATGTCTCCTAACTCCTCTATGTGTAGGAACGCTCATCCAAACATTCCTGCGTTCTTTACGAGAGAGGTCTATGTCTGCTCCAAACAAAAGGAATGGGCATTAAATTCAGAAGGCAGGATCATTCTTTCCCCCAATACCATCTTTCGGGGGCAGAGTCAGGAGGCCCCTATACACATTGGTTGGTCTTCCAATCCTTGCGGAAATGACAGGTTCTGCTGATTTGTATCTAATGTGTAGGGGCGACATTTGTCAGATTTGTGTTCAATTAAAGGACTATCATCTGAAGTATACAGCAATATCATATGAGTAATACAAATAATGATATATGTGTGATTACTGTCTGCAGATGAGGTTTTTCTGTATGTGTGCCTTGTCGATAGTTGCAGTGAAACGTTGCTGTAAAACTGGAAGGATTCAACGCTTTAACACTGTTAGAGGAGGGAAATTGTTTTCACAGCCCGTGACGCGTGACAACAAAACCAGCTTTCCACCATAAACAGATAACCAGAACAATAATAAAATCACTTAGCATTACAAGTACTTTCCCATGGAAAATTGAGCAAATGAGCACATTGTGTATAGACAGGGTCCCATCCAGCCAAGTGTAGAGATAATACATTGACTGCAGCACGGTCTTATGGAAAATAGATTTACCTTAGTTTTATTTTCTCAACCAGTGGGATAAAAAGGGAGACCATATCGTTTATGTCTTGTTATGCAGTAATCTAAAGCAAATATGTCAAATAAGAATATATTTCCACTTTCAGAGTATATTGGATCTACTTCCTTTCTGAAAAGTCTGAACATATGTAACTGTTTATGGTATACATGTTCAGACTGGAATAAGCTGACATTGTGTACAGAGCTGAGATTGTTTGAAGGTAATCCATGCGTTATTATGGTGCATTCCAATGGGATGGATCCAATGTGCTCTGCACATTTCTACAAAATGTTTTATGATACATTATTTGTTCCGGTTTTCTAATCTGCAAATGTATCTTTTTTTTGTTTGCACATTTTAGAATTGATTTAATTGCTTCTTTTAAAGGGAAGCGCCAGATTGGTGTCACTACTACCCATCAAATGCCCCTAACTCCGCCAGCGGTTTAGAATTGGGGTAGCATGGTGGCTCAGTGGATAGCACTGTTGCTTTGCAGCCCTGGGGTCCTGGGTTCCCACCAGGGACCACATCTGAAAGGAGTTTGTATGTTCTCCCCGTGTTTGCATGGGTTTCCTCCGGGTTCTCCAGTTTCCTCCCACACTCCAAAGACATACTGATAGGGAATCTAGATTGTGAGCCCCATCGGGGACAGTGCTGGTATTGTGTGCAAACTGTAAAGCGCTACGGAATATGTTAGCGCTATATAAAAATAAAGATTATTATTACTCCCCTGAGACCTGCGCAGAGAGCCAGGCTGTAAAGAGCAGCAGGGGCCTCTACCAGAATAACCTCATGGCACTTGTGATACTTGGGGTCTCTTTGATATTGTGCGGAGCACTTCATCTCATCAGCAGTCAGTCACTAGCTAGATTGTAGCCTTGTTGGAATTCTGTGGAACACTTTAAATCCCCAGTCTCTGACTATGGCACATACCTAAGCAGCGACAAGCTTAAAGAGAAGCCGTCATCAGAAAATGATCTACTGTATTAATTAAATCAGGTTTGTGTTTTAAATGTATTTTTTTTAATTTGGCATTTTTTTAGAATGTATCACAAATTGTATTAAAAATAAACAAAAAATAGACATCTTGCAATTTTCACATTAGCTGCTTCGGCTTTTTTTAAAATCTTTTGTATTGATCTAATGAGCCTGTGCAAAGGGAGGGAGCATGGTCAGTCCTTTATCAGCTGTGTATAGAGGTGTTACCTGTCATTGTAATCCTGCCTCTGCTGATAAGAATCCCCTGCAAACTCTTCCTGAAAGGACAGGAAGTAAGAGTCTAAAAAAAGCCCCAGTGGCCAGAGTCAAAATTGCAATATAACTAATGTTGTTTTTTTGCAATAGCGATCTCTTTAAATCACCCAATCTTTTATAGAAATACATGTAACATAGAATCCTGGTTTCTGATGTTAGTTTCCCTGTAAGTAGGTTATACATACTAAACTAAAGGTTTAATGTTCAACTGACCTTTAATACAGTATAATGGCTTGGAAATACTGTAAGTTGACTATATTGAAATATTTTCGTACAGTAGCTGGACATATGATCTTTCTTAGCTGGAAACTGAGTACCCGATTCATCCTGGTGTTTATGCATAAAAGAACTTCAAATTTCCCATAATTTTCACATAACACGAAGTTGTGCAAAAATGTTACTACTTTTGTCATTCTCATGCCAGCTTCGGGCAACTCCTACAAAATGGGCAGTGTTGGGGAGGAGCCGGGATAGGACATAGCATCACTAACCAACAAATTCATTAAAAGTGGTGGCGTATCCTTATTCCAAAAATGTTACTCTAGTCCCTGATTGGAGGAACGTTTCTGGCAAAGACGTATGGCACTGAGAAGTGAGAAGATGTGCCAAATTCATGTACCTCTCAATGAATTCTGTGTGTCGTATTATTGAACGTCCATTATTATGATTGGCGTGCAAAATGCCAGTTTTAATGAATAATGAATATCAAATATTTTTTATTTTTATAGCTCTAACATATTCTGCAGTGCTTTACATTTCAGAAGGAAGACTGTAGGAAGTAACATATAGTTGAGAAGTGAGGGCCCTGCTTGCAAGCTTACACTCTAAAAAGGGCTTTAGTGTTAGTAGCATATTAGGATAGGAGGAAGGATGTTTGTAGTTAAACATTACCTACTATTTTTGTTGTTCCTATTGGAATGATTTTACAGCAAGCAAGATGGGAAAGGTGTTGGTTTAGTAGACTGCAGGTATAAAGGTGGCCTAATGAATTGCTCTGGACAACACCATTTACCGGATTGTATCCTTTATGTTTCATGCCTAAAGTGCCTAATATACCTACACCAAGTGACCTGACAAGTGACCTTTTATGTCACTGTTGTTTCTTATCCTATGTAAGAATGTGTTTAAAGTGTCCGAACATGCTTGTTATTACCAGCACAATGGCAACATTGTCAGCTTGTAAAACCCCAGCTTGTTGAAATATCAGCCTATTAGCAGAACTGCTTGTTGGTCTGACAGGAGATTGTTTTTCATATGTATATTGACTTTATAACACAATTTAAATAGCAAGATTTCCGACCTAGGATTGTTTGTTTGCATTCATAAATATAGAAATATTGTAACAAAGAAGGATTCACGACTTCTGGCAGCTGTCCATTTCACTTCCCGATCCCTCCTTCCATGTATTATGTATGTATACCGGTTATCTCATCCCTTGGCTATAAACAAAAAATATTTGGTATCCACTTCCATGGATCCTTGTCCTAAAGGGGTCTTTACCCCACACGTGTAGACCATGCTATATCTATGAAGCCAGTTAAACTACCAGTATGTTGTTGGAATGCTGGAGAAGAGACACGTGGAGGAATCCCACCCAATAAACATAGGGAAAATAAGGGTCGTGCACTAAGGTACCTACAAATCAACAAAAAGAGCTATATTCATTTCTACTCAGGGAATCAAATTAAAGGGTGACTTTGCCAAAATGACAGTTTTGCCTTCAGTCGATCATGTTATCCAAACATACATCATAACATTTCACATTTTTACCACTGTCTGTTTTGTGTCCTTTGTTGGCACTGACATCTCATGCAAATGAAGCAAATTACTTTATCACACATATTCTTCCTGTAAAGTGTAGTCTGATTGGAGAAGAACCTTTTGTGTGTAGTGTTTCCACACGAGAGGTAACACACAGAAAATCCCTGTCATTTAGACACCAGCTAGAGCTACTTGACGTGCCATCACTGTAACGCGACCCTGAGAACATTGTCGTCGGAGCGCTCACATTTTTGCACTGTGCCCACCATTGATTTATACCAGCGCACATACTTGTAGAACAGTTTTTCTTTTATGATGCCGATGATGGCATCCTTTTTGTCACTAATAGACTACGGTACATCATATTCTGCAAGCATCGCTTCCAACCGTAGCGTTAGATTACCATCCTGCCTTGTAAGTCTGGCTCCTGGATTCTTGTTTTGTTCTTAAATTAATCCAGATTTTATTTAGCTTCTGGATTATTATGGATAGGAACACAGCTTCCCCAGACTCTGGGACATGGCTGACATGCCTAGTTATGCAGAGATCACTTTGTCACTTATGGAAACATATCTCATTTGCCACTTAAGAAGTCTGGAAACCGTGAGTGGCAGTGCTTGTGAAAAGTCTGAAGCCCCCTTCTCACATAGCGAGATCGCTAGCGATATCGCTAAAGCGTCACCGATTTTGTGACGCAACAGCGATATCGCTAGGGATCTCGCTTTGAGTGACACCTACCTGCGACCCGGCCCCTCCGCTGGATATCGCTGATCACGCTCGAACATCCTGGGCCATTTCTTCCTCGTTGGCGTCCCACTGGCGCCGACTAGCGACGCATGGACGCAGGCGGAAGTCGTCATCATCGCTGCGGTGTGACAGGTAAGAGCAACCGCCGACAGATCGCTTATCGCTGCTGCATCGCTGGTGAGATCTGCCTGTTTAGCAGCTCACTAGTGACCATTTAGCGATGCACCAGCAATCCTGACCGGGTCGTATGGTTGTCGGGATCGCTGGTGCATCGCTAAATGTAATGGGACCCTAATTAGCATATTGGCTCATGTTAGTATTATGTAAGTAAATCATCTACATCCATAATTATATTGTTGTGCATTTGCATAAATATCACATGGCACAGTCAATGTAGTTTAGGGTCAGTATTATACAATATAAGGCAACAGTTTCTTGAAGGAAGGAATCGTAGATGATCCTTGCTTTCTATGTGTTTGTCATACTATAAACGCATCTCAATGACATACCTAGGATTATATAATGTGTACACTGTGTATACAGTGAATGCTGGGCTTATTTAAACTTTCTTGCTCTCTCTACTGAAAGCCATCTGCTGCATTGTCTTCATGCCAGCAAGGAAGATTGCCAACAGGGTGGGACAGAAGCTGATTGCACCAAGTTTACATGTACCATAATTCTTTGGCTGGTCTCTTAGATGATGATCATTGCGGTTTATTCCTCTTGAGATGCACTCTTAGTATCCAAGATTCCTTCTCGGAAGCTTCCTTTTGTAAGGCCGCAAGCATTCCCCAAGATGTGCTGTTCTGAAAATATTATTGTTTATTGTAGCTCTGTTCTCTTCCATTAGTCTTGTACGGTTCGTTTCTTTGTGATGGGTCACTCAGTCTAAAAACTTTTCAGCATTTTTTTAATGCCCCCTTTCATTTAAATAACCTCTGGGGGCAACTTCTCAGGGAGATCTATGTCCCACCCATAGATCTTAACAGCTCATTGACATATTAAGAAAAGCGCTGCTTTCTCTTTAGTAAGACATTGAATCGCAGATATCAAGGTATCATGTTATTCATATAGACGGCTTATGATCGTTGATTCTACTGACTGATTCCCTTTAAGACTAGTGTTAAGCTGCTAATAGTGATGAGCGCACGTGATCGGATAAGGTGTTATCTGAGCATGCTCGGGTGCTAAGCTAGTGTCTTTAGCGTGCTTGAGTAATATGTCAGCAGGCGCAACACATGCAGGGATTGCCTGCTTGTCTCCTGTTTGTATCTTGGATGTCTCCTTAGATACACAAAAGTAAAGAATAATTGCGTTATCAGTGTTGCTTGGCTTACCAGTGTGTATCCCTTCATTTTTATTGCTTACTGTATTTTTGTTAATGGCTGGCTGGATTATATACTCTGTCTGCAGTATAGGGATGGTTTGTTAAAGAGCTTTTAATGTGTACAGTGAAGAATGTGTGAAAGTGAAAAAGAAAATATATATTTATGAGCAGGTGGTGCAACGTTTCTTTTTTATTGCTAACAGCAACATTCTGAAAATACTGAATGTGACTAATAGCAGATGCATTCCAGATGTTCCCATTCTCTGTCTCCCTGGCTGCTGTATATCACACCTTATCCTGAGCTATGGTATCACTGTGCAGTGCACAGATTCTCTGTGGTTCGGATTATGCCATTGTATCTGACTACTAGGAAACAATGTCAGACAAGTACAGGCAATGAAGTGATTGAATAGCGATTGTTACCCATTGTGCTGTCACAGACAGATACCTGTTCTCCTTTGCGTCTTTGAATGAGCGAACAATCTCTCTTTACATCATACTATTTAAAAAGGCTGTATTTTTTCACTTACCTAAAGCCCCCGTCACACTAAGTGAGATCGCTGCTGAGTCACAAGGTTTGTGACGCAACAGCGACCTCAGCAGCGATCTCGCTGTGTGTGACACCTATCAGCAACCGTCCCCCCCGCCGGGCATCACTGATCGTGCAGGAATGTCCTGGGCCTTTTTTTGATCGTTGGTCTCCCGCTGTGTGGCAGCGGGAGACCATCGATCAGCGAGCTCCCAGCGCTGTAAGCAGACGCTGGGAGCTGATATCCAAGGTAAACAGCGGGTAACTAAGCATGCGCGTCGCTTAGTTACCCACTATGTACCCTGGATACCAGCGTGCTCGCACTGGGAGCTGGTATCCAAGGTAAACAGCGGGTAACTAAGCGCCACACGTGCTTAGTTACCCGCTGTTTACCTTGGATACCAGCTCCCAGCGCGAGCACGCTGGTATCCAGGGTACACAGCGGGTAACTAAGCGACGCACGTGCTTAGTTACCCGCGTCCTCGCTGGTCCTGATCTCTGGTGACTCTGCCTGTTTGTCAGCTCACCAGCGATCAAGTAGCGACACACTAGCGATCCTGACCGGGTCATATCATTGTCAGGGTCGCTATGTGTGACGGTGGCTTAAAGGATTTCATGCACTATGAATGAACATTTTTGGACAAAACGTTCAGTTTCTCAAAGATATATATACTTTTTTCAACTTTTTACTCAATTATCCTGATCATTGAGTCATTGGTGTTAGAATCGTAATCTGACAGGGCCTTAAGAATACTTTATTCAAATATGAAATATGTTTTTGTAAAACATATATTGTATTAAACATACTGGAGAACAATAATTAAATAAAATGACTTGTGCTAACTGGTAAAAACTTAGTTTTGAATTTATCAATTGTGATCCTTGACAACAGAAAAAATGACTTAGGGACCAATTCATCAAAGCTTTTATGCCAGAATTGAAAAGTTGCAAAATTTTTGTGCAACAGACGGTTCCTCCAAAGTTTTGTGACTTTTTGCTTGCCAAATTAACGATGAACGGTGGTGTTCCTTACACTGCAAATCTTACTCCAGTCCCCAGCTAAAGCAGGGTCTATGGCAAGGCGCACCTGGAGGCACATACCCAAGTGGTAGATGTTTCTGATTCATTATGAGGCAAGCGTCTTTTAATGACAAGCATGCCACCTTATCAAGATTGGCATGAAAATACTTGGTCTTCATGAATCGGGGCCTTGGGGTTTGTTGGCAGTTTTGACAAAAAGACTGTTCAAGACTGTGGCCCTGATTCATCAAGACTGGAGTTGTTCATGCATATCTTGATGAGGTGGCATGCTGGTATCAGACACTCCTGATTTATGCAGAGGGGAACGCCTCTTAGTGAATTAGGAGCATCTGACGAGTGGGATGCACCTCTTTGTGCGCCTCGCCAAATATTTTACTCCAATCACAGACTGGAGTAAGATTTGTCACTTGAAAAACACTGCTGCTGGTCATGAATTTGTCTAGTTGAGGTTGCCATAACCCTATCTCACCCCAGCTCCATGTAGTGTTTGTTGGACCTGGGTGAAAATGACATAAGAAAGCCATAAGTCGCTAAATTTCAGCCTTGCATTCCACCAAAGTGTTGTGACTTTTCAAAGCTTTTAATGCCATAATTCTGGCGTAAACGCTTTGATGAATTGGGCCCTTTTAGTTTTCTAGTGGAAATTGCTTCTTTCAGGAGTTTTTGTAGAGGTTTTTCATCTGCAGAAATTTTGAAGCATTTTTTGCAGATATTTCTTTCTGCAGTATTTTTGCAGTATTTTGATTGGACTTCCAGTGACATCCATTTTATTTTCTCCATTTGTTTTTCCATAGAAATTAGTACGAAGATTCTTTTGAGCATTTTCTGAGCTCTTTTTTTGGCGTTTTTATGAGCACAAATGCTGAAAAAAGATGAAGTTTAAGGGTATTTGCACACGTTGCGGATTATCCGCGCGGATTTGGCTAAATCCGCAGGTAAAATGACCTGCGTTTTAACTGCGGATTTAGTGCAGATTTTGTGCGAATTTCCCCTGCGTTTTGACACCTGCGGATACCTATAATGGAGCAGGTGTCAAAACACTGCGGAATCCGCACAAAGAGTTGACATGCTGCGGATTTTAATCCGCAGAAAATCCATGCTGAAAAATCCACAGCATGTGCACAGGGTTTCCATTTCTCATAGACTTTAATGGTACTGTACAACGCAGCAGAATCCGTAACTTGTGCACATACCCTAAACCTACCGTCAAGGGTCCACAGTTCTGGAAAAACAGACGAATATTGAAGTTTTCATTAACTTATACTGTCCTCTAGAAAGAGTGTCCGTTTTGCATAGTTATTAGGGGAAGGGAGAAATGTAACAGAAAACATTAAAAACGAAAAGTAAAAAACTGGGGAAGTGTGTGAGTGGGTCTTCTGTTTTTCCAGCTAGAAAGCAAATTAAGGCGGCTATTAAGCCCCCGTTACAGTGAGCCGTTACCCATTATCTTAAATGAGGTGTTTGTGTTTTACCTTAATAATAATAATCTTTATTTATATAGCGCTAACATATTCCGCAGCGCTTTACAGTTTAACAGTTTCAAAACACAAGTCATAAGTAACAACGTTAACAATACAATAATTAAAGCAAAATAAGATGAAATAAGACGACCCTGCTCGTGAGAGCGTACAATCTACAATGAGGTGAGGGAGATACAGAGTACAGGTGTGTATTTACAATGAAGGTCCAGCCATCTTGAGGGAGTGAGGGATGGATGGAGATAGTGAATGGGCTACACACGCACACTTACACAGAGAATGACTTTGATTAGTGAACGTGATAGGCCGCTCTGAACAGGTGTGTTTTGAGGGAGCGCCTAAAACTATGCAAATTGTGGATAGTCCTGATGTCTTGGGGTAGAGCATTCCAGAGGATAGGAGCAGCACGGGAGAAGTCTTGGAGTCGGGAGTGGGAGGTACGGATTAGTGCAGAGGTTAGTCGAAAGTCGTTTGCAGAGCGCAGCGATCGGCTAGGCCGATAGACAGAAATGAGAGAAGAGATGTAAGGGGGTGCCGCACTGTGGAGAGCTTTGTGGGTGAGAATAAGTACTTTGAATTGGATCCTATAATGAATGGGCAGCCAATGTAAGGACTGGCGAAGAGCGGACGCGTCCGAGTACCGATTAGCCAGATGGACGATCCTGGCCGCTACATTAAGTATGGACTGGAGAGGGGATAGTCGAGTGACGGGGAGGCCAATTAAAAGAGCATTGCAGTAATCCAGGCGAGAGTGGATCAATGCAACAGTGAGAGTTTTTGTTGTTTCCATAGTGAGAAAAGGGCGGATTCTAGAGATGTTCTTTAGGTGTAAGCGGCAAGAGCGGGCAAGGGATTGTATATGGGATGTGAAGGAGAGATTGGTGTCAAACATAACACCCAGACAGCGCGCCTGCTGCCGGGGTGTTATTGTGGTACCACCCACGGAGAGGGAAATGTCAGATTTAGGGAGGTTAGTAGACGGCGGGAGCAGAAGAAGTTCTACCTTCCAATAACACTTTAAAATCACGGACGCTTTTATGTACTGTAGTTTGGCATCAAAGTGTAAGGGCCTGTCACACTAAGCGATATCTCTAGCAATATCGCTATAACTTGTGACGTTATAGCGATATTGCTAGCGATATCGCTATGTCTGACACTTACCTCCGACCGGCTCCCCCGCTGTTTATCGCTGATCGCGCGAGAACGTCCTGGACCGTTTCTCGTCGTCAGCTTTCTGCGGCGCTTCCTGTGGAGAGACGAGCGACGAGCGTGGAGCCGGGCGGGAGGACGCAGGATCGCCTGCTGTGACAGGTAAGTAGCGACCCCTGTCCCCAGCGATGTCGCTGGTGAGATCTGCCTGTGTGGCAGCTCACTAGCGACCACTTAGCGATGCACCAGCGATCCTGACAGTGTCATATCGCTGGTCGGGATCGCTGGTGCATCACTAAGTGTGACAGTACCTTAAGGATTTGTGAAAAACTCCTTTCCAAACTACAATTGTTGCTACAATTCTCACCCACAGAATGTTAAACAAATCCTACAAAAAATATATGAATACAAAACACAAGTATGTGCAGTCAGTACGTCTTCACATATTAACGGAAACAAAACAGAATTAGAATCAATCTGCATGATCCAGATTCCATTAACCCTTTCCTATAAATAGTTATAACTGTACGCTCAGATTGCAGCTAGGTTTACTGCAATCCAATGGACAGTTATGTGTCAGGGTGGCACGAGCACAGGAGTTGTGCTCGTCAGCTTCATCAGAAGCCAGCTGTAATACACTAATAAGCTTTGAATGCAGATGCTAAGACTTGGCTAGTTCCAAATGCACGCTGATAAAGTTTAGTGACAAAAAATCATATTCTACTTCATCAGGTTTTAGCACAAAAACCACAGAAAAACCTGATACCTGCGTTTTTTCTGCGTTTTTTCACCACCAATTACTTTTAGTGGTTGAAAAAAGCTGTGCTTGTGAGATTTCTGAAATCGCATAGACTTTGCTGATACTGTAAAACGCAGCTGAAAATTTGCATAAAAAAATGCAGCATAGACGTTAGGTATGACAATACTGTAAAAAAAAATGTAATACCGTAATGCAAAACCAAAAATTCAAGTTTTAATAATAGTAAAAAAAGGTTTATTTGTGAAAAAAACAACAAATATTTAGTATCATCACGTTGTTGTAAGGAACCACACTATAACACTGTTTTATCTTTTATTCCGCACAATTAGCGCTGTAAAAACATGAAAATAATGCCATAATGGTGTTTTATCTTAATCACAGCTAGAAATAATAATGTGATCAAAAGTCTTACTATCTATATATAAAGCTGAGTGTATGTTGTGTGTATGTATCAAGCCCCTCCCACTCCACATAGCCCCACCCACTCCATAGTCAATGGAGAGCTGCGGTGAGTTGGAAGAGGCCGGAACTGACCGAGGGGATTTCGGGTGACAGTTGACACAGGAATGGAGGATTTGGTGCTTGAATGGCGGAGGACAGTGCGGGAGCCTGGCGCAGGTAATCACCGCTTGGGGGGGGTGTAGAGAGGGTGGCAGGAGAGCAGCTGCGGACACGAGGGGAGCACAGACCACTTCTCTGCGTCCTCCCCCTCTCACCGAGCGCACTCCCCCGTGTCCCCACATGACCTTGCTGCCCTCAGCCTGTCAGCCCTGTCATGGCCGGCACACAAGCTGGGCTTACACTGCACAAGGGGGAACTCACAATATACGGGGGGTCTCACAATGCAGAAGGGGTCTCACACTGCAAGGGAAGGGGTGCTCACAATACACAGGGGGGTTGACACTGCAAGGGGAAGGGTGCTCACACTGCAAGGGGAGGGGGGCTCAATACAGAGGGAGGTCTCACAATACACATGGGGTCTCAAAATACTCAGGTGGGTTCTCACACTGCAAGTGAAGGGGTGCTGACAATACACAGGGGGTCTCACACTGCAAGGTAAGGGGTGCTCACATTACACGGGTTCTCACACTGCACAGGTGGTCTATGCCCGTGCAACGCCAGGCTCTTCAGTTAGTAGTGTATAAAAGAATGGCACATCCATAGAAATAAAATCACAATGCCTTCTTTCTTAGCAAAATCCATCACTATAATCAGTCATGACTAACCTGTGAATTACACCGTAAGGTTTTTATGGATTTTGTTTTCTGGATTTTGTCAAAGAAGACATTTTATTTTTATGGCTTTGCCATTCTTGCTTTATACATTTGTGAAGTGTTCAATCTAGAGAATCAGCACCAATTTATTCTAGACCACGATTCATTATTTCACTATGGATGTGGAGGTTCCTCAAAATAATACTACCGTAATAAAATTACAGATAATTATGCAAAAAATAAGCCTTCATACAATTCTGTAAGGAGAAAAATGAAAAACAGTTTTATTTAAAAATAGTTTTTTTATGCAAAAATAGTAAAACAGAAAAAAGTATAAACTTGTAATAACTATAATCATATTTACCTGCAAAAAAAATTTAACATGTAAGTTATGCTGCAAAGTGAACTCTGTAAAAACTAAAATTTAAAAGCAATTCCAGATTTAATATTTTTGTCAATGCCTATTAACTAGTGATGAGTGAGTATACTCGTTGCTCAGATTTTCCCGAGCAACGAGTATACTCGCTCATCACTACTATTAACGCAAAGAAAAAAAGAATTAAAAAAGTGACAAAAATAGTACCAGTAGAAAGTACAGCTTGTCGCACAAAAACACAAGCCCTCATGTAGTTGAATGTATAGAAAAATAAGAAAATTATGGGTAACCAGAAAATATATATATATATTTTTTTTTAAATAATTTCTTGTGTAAAAGTTGCAAAACATAAAAAAAAAAATAATTTGGTACTGTCGTGATTGTATTGTCCTGCAGAGTAAAAGATAATACATGTATGTCAATTATACCTAACAGTGAACACTGTTTAAGTGGTCGTCCGGTCCAAATCGATAAGTCTGCAGTCACCCTGTGTGACTACAGACTTATGAAGATATTGAAAAAAGAAAAAAGGTAGTCAGCTTACCCAAATTTCTGTGGAAAATATCCAGACCAACTCCTCACACGGATCCAGGCGGAGCAACCAGCAAATGCAACAAAAAATGGGAAAAATCCAGTGCAGAGTGGAAAGATTAAAATACTTTATTCACTAGTTACTTAAAAAGGAAAAATATTTTCCATGTGTTTAAACAGGCAGATACAGCGCTATGTGAGACAGATCAACGCGTTTCGACGTAAGTCTTTGTCAAGATCTGACTCAAAGTCAGAACACAGGTCTTCAAATAACGTGCCTCCCTGTAGGGTACACCACCTGCCAAAATTTCGGTAATTATATACACATATGCATCTTGTAAAAACAAAAAAGAATCCCCCCAGTGCAGGTACTGTTTGCTGTGGGGATTCAATGGTATCTGACCCGGGCTGGAGTGTATGTATGAGCTATACTTACTCCTAGCTAGGGGCGCTGCCTCGCTTCCATACACTTGTATAGAGTGAGACCACACCCTATACTTGGCCACGCCCACTGGACTGCCGCATCACTAGAAGGAAGCGGCCTCGCGCTACACAAGTGTATGGAGCAAGGCCACGCCCACTGGACATGCCCTGGCTGGGAGTATGTAAACTCATACATATCCTTCGGTCCCGGGTAAGAAACCGGCAAATTCCAGCAGCGCACAGTGCGTGTGCTGGGGGGATTCATAAGTCTGCAGTCACACAGAGTGACTGCGGACTTATCGATTTAGACCAGACAGCCCCTTTAACAGAGAATAAACAAAATATAGAATTGCTGTTTGTTAATTTTTTCCGCTAAACAGTGAAATAAAAATTGATCAGTCACATGTACAATACAATTTCAACAATGAAAATTACAGCTTGTCACGCAAAAAAAATCATCATCTTACTCCTTAGCAGAAAGAAAAAAATAATCCTCTTGAATCTAACAATCAGAGGGCACATATCCTATCTAATTGATGGTAATAGAGGTGATAGGGTGATAACATGATGAAATGTTTTTGTGCCTCAAGGGGTCACTGGAGTATGACAAGGGAGAGATGTCAGTAAAAAGCTGAGATTTTTCTTCCTGCTATAAATTGCAGCTTCTTTCCTCCCACCTTTCCTTTCTAGACACAGGGAACCAGAAGTAAATCTTTCCATGCTGCTATGCAACTTTAGTGTGTCACAAATATTGAACGTGAGCCTAGTATCAGTTTACGATGTGTGCCTATACGAGAAAAAAACTAAAGAAACCTTGGTCCAAGACAAACAACGTGTTTTAGAATTGTTGTACAAAATAGGACTGCTATAACTTTAAAAGGATTGTCTTCTATTTGGACAAGCTCCTTCTTGGTGCTCACATAATATAATTGGGCTGCAGCGCTCACACTTCCCTTAAGGTCCCGTCACACTAAGCGAGATCGCTAGCGATATTGCTTAAGCGTCACTGATTTTGTGACGCAACAGCGATATTGCGAGCGATATCGCTATGTGTGACACTTACCTCCGACCGGCTCCCCCGCTGTCTATCGCTGATCGCGCGAGATCATCCTGGGCCGTTTCTCGTCGGCCACTTCCTGCTGGGCCTCCTGCTGGCGCCGACGAGCGACGCGTGGACACGAGCGGGAGGAATTCTTCATCGCAGCGTCTGACAGGTAAGTAACGACCGCCGACCGCTGCTGCATTGCTGGTAAGATCTGCCTGTTTGGCAGCTCACAAGCGACCATTTAGCAATGCACCAGCGATCCTAACCGGGTCGTATCGTGGTCGGGATCGCTGGTGCATCGCTAAATATGACGGTACCTTTAGACCAAACTATTTCAGATGAGGGTAGTGTGAGTGCCGCAGATTATCAGTAGTCGCGGATAAGCTGCAGGGTTCATGTGATATAATAGTTTAATGTGAGTGCCACTAGACATGGTGCCGACATTGCTGGTATGGTACTGGTCCAGGAGGTTAGTAAATATGGTGTAACTATTTTACACTGACAATGTTGTTTATAAGAAGAGGTTATCTGCCTTTATGTATGCTCCTACAGATTCTTTATATTTTCTGTAGTACTAAGTAAGTTTTCCCCAACTCTGGACTAAGGTAGCGTTACTCAATTATGAGCTAAGGTAGTGATCCCCAACTCTAGACTAAGGAAGTGTTCCCCAACTGCAGACTAAGGCAGTGTTCCCCAACTCTGGACTAAGTAAGTGTCCCCCAACTCCGGATTAAGGCAGTGTTACTCAACTACAAACTAAGGTAGTGATCCTCAACTCTGGACTAAGGCAATGTTCCCCAACTCCGGACTACAGCAATGTTACTCAACTCTGGACTAAGGCAGTGTTCTCCAATTCCGGACTAAGGCAGTGTTACTCAACTTTGGACTAAGGCAGTGTTTCCCAACTTTGGACTAAGGCAGTGTTCCCCAACTCCAGACTAAGGCGATGTTACTCAACTCTGGACAAAGGCAGTGTTCCCCAACTCCAGACTATGGCAGAGTTACTCAACTCCGGACTAAGGCAGTGTTCCCCAACTCTGGACTAAGGCAGTGTTACTCAACTCCGGACTAAGGCAGTGTTCCCTAACTCCGGACTAAGGCAGTGTTCCCCAACTCTGGACTAAGGCAGTGTTACTCAGCTCTGGACTACAGCAGTGTTTCCCAACTTTGGACTAAGGCAGTGTTCCCCAACTCCAGACTAAGGCAGTGTTCCCCAACTCAGGACTAAGGCAGTGTTACTCAACTTTGGACTAAGGCAGTGTTTCCCAACTTTGGACTAAGGCAGTGTTCCCCAACTCCAGACTAAGGCGATGTTACTCAACTCTGGACAAAGGCAGTGTTCCCCAACTCCAGACTATGGCAGAGTTACTCAACTCCGGACTAAGGCAGTGTTCCCCAACTCTGGACTAAGGCAGTGTTACTCAACTCCGGACTAAGGCAGTGTTCCCTAACTCCGGACTAAGGCAGTGTTCCCCAACTCTGGACTAAGGCAGTGTTACTCAGCTCTGGACTACAGCAGTGTTACTTTATTTTGGACTATGTTCCGCAACAATGGACTAAGGCAGTGTTACTCAACTTTGAACTAAGGCAGTATTCCCCAACTCCAGACTAAGACAATGTTACCCAACTCTGGACTAAGGCAGTGTTCCCCAACTCCGGACTAAGGCAGTTTAACTCCGCTCCAGACTACAGCAGTGTTACTTAATTTTGGACTAAGGCAGTGTTCCGCAACTCTACACTAAGGCAGTGTTACTCTACTCAAGAGATACCACAGATTATGTTTTCAGGATTTCTCCAGTATTGCCCAGTTAATAGTTCCATCATTTTTGTAATACTAAGGAAATCTTTAAAACTTGATCTGTTGGTGACAATTGAGGACCGGAGTTGGGAAGCACTGATATAAGGCAATGACTTCATCAGTTTTTCACAGTATATGATTTGTGAAAACAATGGTGCATTTTGGATGTTTTGTTACTGTCACTGTTTCTGAAGTGAACGCCCTGGGTTTTGATCTTGAAGAGTACTACAGGATTGTTTTGCTTCTCTGCACACAGTCAGGGATTGTGAAAGCTTGTTTGACATGGAGCAGCATATATTATACTTGTGAAGTGAGCAGAACAGTGGGCATTATTGTCTATGTACACTGGGAGATTATTAATGAGCCTGTGGAGAAATTCTATCTGCGGTATCACAGTGTTTTCCTGACCATTCACACATCTGGAAAAACAGAAGCAACAGCCTGACATTAACACTGCAAGAGTTTCCCCCCTCACAAAGACCACCTGCGGACCATTCACGTATACTTCTTGTTACAACACAAGGGAGCAGATTTATAGGACATCAGTGGGAATCAGGACACTTGATGACAGTTTCTTCTTTTATTACATCCTCTTTGACATAAAATGTAAAATACACTTTTAGATTTTTTTATTCCAAAAATTTGTAGAATATAGAGCATGAAAAATGTCTAATACAGGGAGGGTTAAGGAGTTTTTCCCCACAATTGAGTATTTCACAAACATTTGTGTTTCTTTTCTCTGTACAATAACATTGAAACTGTTAACTTTTGTGCTGCGAACTTGAAAGTCATTTACACTTGGTTTTCTCAGTTAAAAGTGTACAGTATATAATTTGCACTTATAAGCTACAGAATTAGATCCATAGTTCTTGCAAACCTGTTTCTTCCAGGAGAGAAGAATGACATGAAGCAAGTTAGAATAAAAAAAAAACCATCTTGAATGGACTTTATTTCAAAGAGCTGTAAACAGAACTTATTGAGCAAGGCTTTTCTATCTATGAATATGCAATTGATTTAAGCTATATATTGAATCTTATACAAGATTCTGCCCGTAGAAAAATCACATCTGAAGTATAGATTACACTTACCGTATTTAGTTGGACGGAAAAAAATAAGTTGTATTTCATATGTGAAGAAGGCCTCAGTTCAACAGGGCACCCTGGAAAGTGGGCAATGCCAATCAAGCTAAAGGGAGGTACACAGCATGCTAATTGAGGAGCCATTGGCCACGGCAAGGGTGCAACAAGGAGCCTACATTTGCATATAAACTAAAACATTTTTTCTGTTCAACTTAAGAAGTGAAAACTATTCTGCAGGTACGATTTTTACAGGCGCTATGACCCTTGTGGCACTTTATAAGTAGTTTAGTTTAAGTTTTGTTGGTGACAGACTCTTTGTATCCAAATCATGAATGTGGCATGTTAATAGTACATCAATAAGTTGGCTTTTCTTCCAGCACAGGTGTAAATATACATTTTCATTTTAAAGGTTCACTTTAAAGTGAACCTGACAGTTGATGTATGGTTCCCAAACCATGGTCAGCTTGTATCAGACACTGACTGTATGATTTCAGTCATACATTTTGAACCCTTAAATACTGTGGCATGTCATAGAAGAACATACTTTAAAATCCACCAGGAATCAAGCAACCAGAAGACCAGTTGGACAGGGGGTCCCCAGTAGCTTCTCCCCGCCCCGTCACCTAGAGTGACAGATATCTCCATTTACACTCACACAGGTAGAGACCTGTCAGTCAATGGAAGTGCCCAGGAAGAAGCCACCGGGATCTACCTTTCTGACTAGTCACTCATTCGACTTTGTCTGCAGATGGCTTTCACAGTATGCTTTTTTCTGAAATGTAGTGTTTTTGAGTCAAAGATACATGGCTAAAATCATACAGCTAGCGTCTGATTGGAACATAATGCAATATGAATAATCGGAAACCCTTCTTCTCTACGATGTCAGGAAAAGAATGATCAGGTATGCTAGATTTCAACATGCCTGATAATTTTTTCAACAGAAGATAGCCCACTTCCAAAGGGCTCTGCTAGCAGTTCCCACTTCACCCCGATAGAGCATGTTTATGTGTAGTCTGGATAAATAACTGTGTTGCCGAAAGTTATTTAATGTGTATGTCTACCTTAAGACTTGCAAAATAAAATAAATATTGGCCTTAGTTTAGTATTATTAGAAAGATCTTCTGGCCTGCAGAATTTAGTTGAGTTGATAAGATATTAAAAAAATGCCCATATAGAATGCAATGTTCCTAATTATGACTGGTGTGTTCAAGGCATGAAGATCCAAAATTACATAGTAACTAAATCCTAGAGATGAAGACTGAGTAACGGCATTGTCATTTTAAGTTTCATGCGTAATCCTCAAGTTCCCTCCAGTTATACAGATATTTCATTATGGAGCCAATTCTAGCCAAGTTTTGAATGGAACATCTGCCAGCCTGACAATGTTAAGCCCTGCTCTTTTCCTTCTTTCGTTTTTCCTCAATTAACTTGGAGAAAAGTTATTTGGTTCAAATCAGACCAAGTAAAACATCTACATGGAAAATGTTTGTTCTTCCATTGTTTGTATGGGATTTGATCATGTATTCTGGTAGGTTTCTTGGATCCAAGCAAACAGCATGACTTGTGTCCATAAAACCAGAAATTTTCTTGCAGTGTATTAATGTCAAATACTGCATAACTATTGGCAAATTTTGATCTTATAAAGTTCATTCACATGATGAGCATGAAATGAATAGGACACTTGTGTGACGCGTCTCGGTTGAAACCCTCTGTCTAAGAGCCACAGCAGATACACCTTTTCTCCAAGTGTTTAGTTTCTGTTATCCTTGCTTCAGTCTTTTTAGGGTAACAGGTTTTTTCATTTACTAATTTTTCTGCCCTATCACCTTTTGGGTGCGGCTTTATATACCTTCCCCTTGCTGGTATTTTCTGCTGGTGATAGTCTCATTTGGCTGTCCACTCATACTGTTTTAGTTTAAATCAGTTAGTTAAAGACCAGCTAGGCTTTATTTCTATGCTGTTTTTTCTTCACCTGCATCTATCTTCTGTTTCTTTTGAGGAAGTTGGCGGGATATTCTCTAACAGTACGTACTTACTCCTTCATTTTGTATTTCATGGTTTGTTTTACTCACTCTGGAATCTCTTTCTATTTCAGTACACTTCCCTTCTGTAGGTAATTTAAACTTTGCTCTGCCCTCCGATATTTTAGGGGGAACGTGAAGCGCTCAACAGCTTGTCTGGCATTGACTTGCCATCATTTAGTCTGTGTTTAGGGCTATCTCCGCTCATGCAGTAACCACTAGGGACTGCCTGCAGGGTCGGGATCTCTAGTCTGTACATGAACCTGAAGGGTCAGTTGCAGTTTTATTGTGTTTCCTATTTTCCTGAGTGAGTTACTACACTTTCATATCAACTTGTTAATAGGTTGCTTTGCTTCCATTTAAATTGGGTGTAAAGGGTTTGTCCCTTGAAAACAAGCTATTACCTAACAAAAACGTAGGTCATAACTTGTTGATTGTGTGGAGGTCCACCCAATCCCTGTTATAATGGAGCTGTAGTGTACATGCTTGATCACTACTCCCTATGGAACTGAGAAAATAAAAATAGCAAGGGAACACAAACGATATAAAAATGGATCTATATATGTATATATATCACATATTATCAATACAACCAACTATAAGACCCAAATGTACCGGACTTATGTGAAAAGAGGACAGTCAGAAAAAGACACCATAAGAAAAGGGGGGAGAAGAAAAAACGACCAAAAATGTCCAAATTGTATCAATAATGTGTTTATTAAAGATAATGGGTGACAGCACAATGATAAAAGCTATCTGTGAAATCAGAAAAAGCAGGGACGCACACCCGGTTAATGGGGTGGTGTTAAAAGGAGTGCCACAATAATTTCCATAATATAAATGTAATCATATAAATAATAAAGCCAACAACAAAATCATATGAATAAAGTGCCAGTGCGATTTTCAAAGTGTTGGAAGTCTATAGTCGAAGGCGCTAGTCAAAACACGCATCAGGGCAAGTAAGTTCTCTGTCCCTACCAATTTATCACATACTGATCCCTTATGATGTGAGCACTGTTTCACTTATATATTATGAGATTTCATTTGTGGTTTTTCAATAAGGACTTTTTCTGTAGTGTTCCAACACTTGGAATATCCCTCTGGCACTTTATTCATATGATTTTGTTGTTAGCTTTATTATTTATATGATCACATTTATATTATGGAATTATTGTGGCACTCCTTTTAATACCACCCCATTAACCGGGTGTGTGTCCCTGTTTTTTGTGATTTTACAGATAGCTTTTATCATTGTGCTGTCACCCCTGTTATCTTTAATATACACATTATTGCTACCATTTGGACATTTTTGGTCGGTTTTTCTTCTCCCCCTTTCCCTATGGAACTGCCAAGAACTGTGCCTGGGCTTTTTTTGGCTGCCCAACCTATAGTGAATGAATAGAGCATCAGTCGGATGTCTAAAGCCCCCGTCACACACAGTGATCTCGCTAGCGAGATCGCTGCTGAGTCACAAGTTTTATGACGCAACAGCGAGATCGCTGTGTGTGACACTTACCAGCAACCGGCCCCCCTGCCGGGTATCGCTGATCGTCCTGGAATGGCCAGGACATTTTTTTGATCGCTGGTCTCCCGCTGGCCAGCACGCATCGCTGTGTGTGGCATGCGGGAGACCAGCAATCAGCGAGCTGTGGCTGGTAACTAAGATAAACATCGGGTTTCTAAGCGGTGCGCAGCGCTTAGAAACCCGATGTGTACCTTAGTTACCAGTGCGCTGGTAACCAAGGTACACATCGGGTTTCTAAGTGCTGCGCGCCGCTTAGAAACCCGATGTGTACCTTGGTTACCAGCTCCCTGCACCAGCGCGCTGGTAACTAAGGTACACAGTGGGTAACTAAGCGACGTGTGTCGCTTGTTACCCACGTGTCGCTGGTGCTGATCGCTGGTGAAGCTGCCTGTTTGGCAGCTCACCAGCGATCATGTAGCGACACACCAGCGATCCTGACAAGGTCATATCGTTGTCGGGATCGCTGGTACGTCGATATGTGTGACGGAGCCCTTACCCTCTGCCCCATTTCGTAACAGAGATAAAGGTTCCACATCAGGGATAAAACTTTACAGATCTGCATTGGTTCTGAGGGTGGAACATTCACCATCCAGCAAGTTATCACCGATGTGATAACATGTTTTCAGTGGACAACACCTTCAACCCCTTAATAACAGCCAATGCGTCTTTTTACTGACCTGAGATATAAGAGAATATCATCCCCACACAGGTGACAATCAAGCAGCTGTCGGCTGTCCACTATAGCTGACAACGTGCTGTATCACAAACGATCAGTGTTAGCACCGTCCATATCTGTTTAACCCCTTAGTTGCTGCTGTCAAAAGTGACTACATCGGAAAAATGGTTAAAAGATTGTGGGGGGCTTCCGCTTTAATCTAATTGACACACCGAGATTATGATTGTGTGGTCCTGATGTTTGCCATAGCAGTTCATGGCCAAATAGCGGCCTTAAGGTACTGTCACACATAGCGATGTACCAGCGATCCCGACCAGCGATATGACGCGGTCAGGATCGCTGGTGCATCGCTAAGTGGTCGCTAGTGAGCTGCCACACAGGCAGATCTCACCAGCGACATCGCTGGGGACGGGGGTCGCTACTTACCTGTCACACTAGGCGATCCTGACGCCCTCCCGCCCGGCTCCACGCTCGTCGCTCGTCTCTCCACAGGAAGCGCCGCAGGAAGCTGACGACGAGAAACAGTCCAGGATGTTCTCGCGCGATCAGCGATTACCAGCGGGGGAGCGGGTCGTAGGTAAGTATCAGACACAGCGATATCGCTAGCAATATCGCTATAACATCACAAGTTATAGCGATATTGCTAGCGATATCGCTTAGTGTGACAGTACCTTTAGAGACTCCCGGATATAGTGGTCAGTTCAGAAGTTAGCGACATTTAGGTGGTAAACAAACACTTTTTCATTCCTGCTATACCACTTTGCATTAATTCCTGAAAATTACCTGAAGGGTTAATAAACTACCTGACAGAAGTTTTCAATATGTCAGGGGGTGCTGTTTTTAAAATGGTACCACTTTTTGGGGTTTTCCAATATATAGCACCCCCAAAGTCACTTCAAACCTGGATAGGTCCCTCAAAAAATACATTTTGTAACTTTCCTTGAAAAAATGAAAAATTACTGCTACATTTTGAAACCTCCTAAAAGCCTAACAAAATAAATTAGCATTTTAAAAATGGTGCTGATGTAAAGCAGACATGTGGGAAATGTTAATTATTAATGTTTTTGTGTGGTATGACCATCTGGATTAAACAGATAATCATTCAAAGTTTGAAAATTGCAATTTTTTTACATTTTTGTCAAGTTTCTGATATTTTTTATAAATAAACACAAAACATATCAACCTAAATTTACCATTATCATAAATTATAATGTGCCACGAAAAAACAGTCTCAAAATCAATGAGATTTGTTGAAGCATTCCAGAGTTATCACCACATAAAGTGATATTAGTCAGAATTTTAAAAATTGGCTCAGTCACTAAGGGGTTAATACTCGCATACACATTGATATTTATTGAACGTGCGAAAAGGGTTAGTGAACCATCTGATGTGTATGAGGACCTCTCTCCTACCATTGACAGATGATGTTGCCAGAGATTGGTGTGCTGGTGGACACAGACAGAAAAGGGGCCCTGTGCAGGAATAAAATATGGGCCCTTTGTAGCCCAAGAGCTCCTAAAAATGCAAAATTGCACCTGCTTTGATGGTAGAAATGGGCCCCCTTATATCTTAGGCCCCTGTGCGGCTGCACACGTTGCACCAATGGTATGTCTGTCCCTGTATTGGTGAGAACAATCATAAGGCTACTTTCACATTTCCGTTTTGAAGCATCAGGCGCGATGCGGCGAAAAATGGAAAAACCGAATCCGGCGCCTGCTGCCACTGGATCCGGCTTTTCCCATAGACTTACATTATCGCCGCATTGCACCTGATGGCCATGCGGCGTGTCCGGCTTTAGCCGGAAACGGCAAAAAATGCCTGTCCGGCGTCTGCAAAAAACGTTCCATGCAACGTTTTTTGACAGCGCCGGACCGCTTTTTTGCAGAGCGCATGCGCGAAGATTCTCTTTCCCTCTCCCTCTCCTGCACCGTATCCGGCAAAAACAGATGATCCGGCGGGCTGCGGCTCCTACCGGATCAGGTTTGACAACTTTTCGCCGCAGCCCGCCGGATTTAAAATCCGGAAATGTGAAAGTAGCCTTAGGAAGATTATTCTATTTCTGTGCAGTTTTGCCTGGTCATAAAACAGGCCAATCAACATGTATGTAGTTCTAATTTTAAAGGCAGAAAATGGCCTGTCTAATTGGAATTTATTTTGTCTTGTCTCATTAAAAAAAACAAAAACCCTTGACCAAGCCAAACATTCATATGTGGGAGTTCGGGCAGAAAACTGTTGGCTGAATGAGCATTCTTGTGTTCACAAGCTGGAGTCCCACAGCTAAGTAATGTGTATGGCCAGCTTTAGTTTATGTGTGGTCTGTACATCGATGTGGAAAATGTTATTACTTTATAACGGCGACAAAATATGCAGATGAGTTAATAATCTGATAATAACTAGGAGACATTATATTTCTGGAATCTCTAGAATAACTCATCGATAACATACGCAATAGTTCATAAGTTATGTATGAAATATGGCTGTTAGGATACTTTCACACTTGCGTTTTTTTGTGGTGCGTTTTTTGCGCACACAAACGCATGAAAAAAACGCATACAAACACTGTGTTTTTTTCAAGCATTTTTATGCACATGCAGGAAAAAAACGCAGCATTTGTATGCGTTTTTAGTGCGTTTGCGTTTTTTTGCACGTTGTTTGTCCTCACCAAAATGAAAATCTAGATACACACACGACCAATGTGACGTCAGTGGCGGTGTGGTATGTTAATATATAGACCCTGTCTGCACTATTCTTCACATTTGCTTGATTTTTCTCGTGTCAGCATGGATCTGCGCTGGAAGAGTTTTCACTTCAACTTGGATTAGGACATCGCGATGGCTAGGGCATATGCAGTTGCTTGCCATGAACAAAGGAAGAGAGAGAGACAGCGAAGACGGCAGCGGCGACGTATGTGGATACATCAGATTGTTGAACTCCGGGAGAGCCGTGGGGCGAACCACACCCTCTACAGTGAGATACAGGCAAACCTGGAGAAATTTACAGATTATATCCGGATGTACCAAGAAAGCTTCCGGGATTTGCTGGCTCGTGTCCAAGAATCCATCCGGAGACAGGACACACAGCTCCGTCGTGCGATTCCTCCTGAGGAACAGCTCCTGGTGACAAAAATCCAGTATGTAATATTTAAAAACCAAGGGGTGGGGTCTGATGTTTTTTTTTTTTTTTTTTTACATGTACTGTTCAAAACCTGGGCTAATTATTTTTCGTGACTGTACTAATTTTTTATTTTATAGTTTTAAAAAACCATATACAGAAATATTAATTTTACTTCTTTCTCTGTTTCGCAGATTCCTGGCGACTGGAGAGACCCTATCTTCACTACACTTCCAGTACCGTATTGGTATCTCCACCTTGTCTGGAATTGTTGTGGACATCTGCCGGGCTCTCTGGAACGTTCTTTGTCCAGAATTTATGCCCCTTCCCACCCCTGAAAAGTGGATGGAAATTGCTGACAAATTCTGGACAGTCTGCAATTTTCCCAACTGTTTGGGAGCTGTTGATGGTAAACACATACGGATCATCAAACCCAAAAGAACTGGATCTGAGTACTATAATTACAAAAAGTACTTTTCAATAGTACTCATGGCCATTGCGGATTCCGGATGTATGTTTGTAGCAGTGGACATTGGAGCATTTGGCCGTGGTAATGACTCCCAGGCTTTTAAAAACTCAGACATGGGCCGGAGGTTGTATGGCAACCAATTTAATTTCCCTATGCCACGGCCTCTTCCCCACACCGAAGCTCCGCCACTGCCCTTTGTAATGGTTGGGGATAAGGCTTTTCAAATGTGCGCAAACCTACTGAAACCCTACTCCAGCCGTGACTTGGACCACACCAAAAAAATCTTTAATTACAGGCTGACCAGGGCCAGAAGAACTGTAGAGTGTGCCTTTGGGATTCTTGTCTCCAGATGGCAAATTCTCGGCACAGCCATTAATCTTAAACTTGAAACAGTGGATGAGGTGGTGAAGGCGTGTGTGGTTCTACATAATTTTGTGATGGCTAACGAGCACCCGACCTTTGAACTCGATGATGCTGCTCCTAACCCATTGCCTGAATTTACTCAGCACCCTCTCAGGTCATCCGTTGAAGTTGTCCAAATGAGGGACCAATTTGCGGCCTACTTTATCTCTGATGTAGGACAGGTGCACTGGCAAGATGAAATGGTGAAAAATGTTTTCGTGTGTGTATGTTAATAAAAAAACTGTTTTGATACCAGTACCGAGTGCACTATGTTTTTTACACTCCAATAAAATAAAAACTTCCCATGTATACCTGTGAATTCATGATGTTTTCACACCTGGGCAGGTAAATACACATATGAGTTAAACTGCAGCATCGCTAGTCTGCGTGAAATATATTGGTACGTAAGCAACGCTGCGGGTTAAATATATGTGTATTAACCAGGCCATGATTTATAAATAGTTATGATTAGAGTTGAGCGACTTTGGTAGGATCGGGTTTCATGAAACCAAATTCATTTCAAATGAAACTGGTCCGACTAGTGGAAAAAAAGTCGGCGTTTCGTTCAAAACCCGACCCCAATGCAAGTCAATGGGGAATAAAAGTCTGCATTGAGTGGATAAATGTAATCCTCTCAATGACAACTTTTATTTCCCATTAACTAACATTGTGGTAGGGTTTCAAACGAAACTCCGACTTTTTTTTGCCCTAGTTTGACCAGTTTGTGTTTCATGAAACTAGATACTAGTCGGTCAACTCTATTTATTATACTAGGCCTTGGTATTGAACATATGACGTGTATTTTACCCATCAGTAGATTCAACACACACGTAATAAGAGTATGTTGTTAATTACAAGGTATATCTATAGTCCTCCTTGCCTAGTATCACAATGTCACGGGGGCTAAGTTCAACTAAGGCTGAAAGACCCGGGGCCCCTGTGGTGTCCCTTTACTAGGGGAAACCCTGTCTGACCCTCAACCCAGGGTTTTTGCTGAAGGTGCAAATGCCTGAGCCTCCGACCTTTCCTTATCTCCTGCTCAGCCCTGCACTTAACCCTCCACCCTCCACCCAGTGAGAAGTCACCACCAAAGCTCCCACACAAATAATGACAGACAGGGAGAACTTAAACTGCACTGCGCCGCACACACACAGGAATAAACAGTAATGTGAACAGGGCACAACTAAACACAAATATGGGAAGGAGAAAGGATAACGACGGATCATACGACACCAGATATGAATCTCTCTCTCTTGAACACCTCCACTCCAGACCGGAACCACTTGGTATGAAACACAAGCTATAATCGGCGACGCCCATAGGCCAGCATGACTATTTAAAGACCGTGGGCGTGACTAACCATCCAACCTGGTCTCCAGCAGGATTAACCCCCGAGAGCCTGAAGATCAGGCCGGCGCCACTGAGGCTATAGTGGCTGGAGGTGGAACTACCTCTGCCTGCCGGATGCTGTGGTGTGAACAGCGTCCGACATGACAGTACCCCGTCTTCTACGAGGGACCCCAGGGCCCTCAAGACTCATAGGACCCGGCTTGTCCGGATGACGACGGTGAAAAGAACTGACCAGCCGATCCGCATGTATGTCTGAGGCTGGAACCCAAGACCTCTCCTCTGGACCATACCCCCGCCAGTGCACCAAATACTGAAGAGTACGGCGTACTACTCGAGAGTCCACTACCTTGGCGACCTCGAACTCTAACTCGCCATCCACCATGACTGGAGGTGGCATCGGCGTTGTGTCCACAGAGCCTACCACCTTTTTCAATAAAGCCCTGTGAAACACGTTGTGTATCTTGTACACTGCGGGAAGTTCCAACCGATAAGCCACTGGGTTAATGATGGCAGAAATCCTAAAAGGCCCAATAAACCTTGGACCCAGTTTTAAAGAAGGGATTTTGAGTTTTATGTTCTTCGTAGCTAACCACACCCATTCACCCACACACAGGTCCGGACCTGGCACGCGTCTACTGTCAGCCACCCGTTTGTACCTGGCACTCATGCTCAACAAACGCTGTTTCACCCGCCTCCAGACTGATGACAATTGGGCTCCTAGCTGATCCTCCTCCGGGACACCCCCGGAGTCACCCTGACGTAAGGTACAAAACTGAGGATGTTGACCGTACACACAAAAGAATGGAGACTCTCCTGATGACTCTTGGCGGTGATTATTTAATGCGAATTCGGCCAGAGGAAGGAAAGTAGACCACTCCTCCTGGTTGTCGGACACAAAGCATCGTAAATACTGTTCAAGATTTTGGTTCATGCGCTCAGTTTGTCCATTAGACTGTGGATGAAACGCCGATGAATGTGACAACTTGATCCCCAACCTTGAGCAAAAAGCTTTCCAAAACCTCGCCACAAATTGCGTACCCCTATCAGATACTATGTCAGACGGTATTCCGTGGAGTCTGACCACCTCCTTCACAAATACCTGAGCCAACGTCTTAGCATTGGGCAAAGAGGACAACGCCACAAAATGCGCCATCTTTGAAAAACGGTCAACCACCACCAGGATGACCGTGTTCCCTGCCGAGGCTGGCAAGTCAGTGATAAAATCCATGGAGATTTCTGTCCATGGCCTATTGGGTACCCCCAGAGGCTGTAGCGTGCCAGCAGGACGGGTTCGGGGTGACTTAGCCCTAGCGCACGTGATGCAAGCTGCCACGTACGAGACCACGTCCTGCCGGATTTTGGGCCACCAGAAACGACGCGATACCAGCTCTAAGGTGCCCTTCACCCCTGGGTGACCAGCCAGTACCGAATCGTGGTGTTCCTTCAACACCTTAGGCCGAAGATGCAGGGGTACAAATGATTTGTTGGCGGGAAGTCCTGGTGGTACCTCCTCTTGGGCCTCGGCAATCTCCGCCTCTACCTCAGTCGTGAGAGCCGAGACCACTACCCCTTTCTGGAGGATGGGTACCGGCTCTTCCCGAGGTTCTCCCCCCGGAAAACACCTAGACAAAGCATCCGCCTTGGTGTTTTTAGCCCCGGGACGGTACGTCACAAGAAAATTGAAACGAGTAAAAAACAATGCCCAGCGAGCCTGCCTAGGAGACAGACGCTTGGCCGACTCCAGGTAGAGCAGATTCTTATGGTCGGTGATAACTGTGACCTGGTGAGCCGCCCCCTCCAAGAAGTGTCGCCATTCCTCAAAAGCCAGTTTGATGGCCAACAACTCCCTGTTGCCGATATCATAATTCCGTTCGGCCGGCGACAACTTCTTGGAGAAGTAGGCGCATGGATGCATCTCGCTCAAGGACGAGCCTTGAGACAGTACTGCCCCCACTCCCACCTCCGACGCATCAACCTCTACCACAAAAGGTTTAGACACGTCTGGTTGCACCAGAATGGGGGCTGAAGCAAAACTATTCTTCAGACGCTCAAATGCACGTATAGCCACCTCAGGCCAGTTCGCCAGATCGGCACCCTTTTTTGTCATGTCCGTGAGCGGTTTGGCGACAGTCGAAAAGTGTTTTATAAATTTCCTATAATAATTCGCAAACCCCAGGAACCGCTGGAGTGCTTTCAGACTCTCCGGCCTCTCCCATTGCAACACCGCTTGCACCTTAGCGGTGTCCATTTTAAAACCAGCTGCGGACACAATATATCCCAAAAAGGGCAACTCCTGGACAAAAAATAAACATTTTTCCAGCTTAGCATAGAGCTGGTTCTCCCGGAGCAACTGTAACACCTGCCTAACATGCTGCAAATGAGTGTCCCGATCGCTAGAATAAATGAGGATATCATCCAGGTATACAATCACAAATCTCCCCAGGACATGAGCAAAGACATCATTAATAAAATGTTGGAAAACGGCAGGCGCGGTGGTCAACCCAAACGGCATAACCAGACTCTCAAAATGACCCTCAGGAGTGTTAAACGCCGTCTTCCACTCATCCCCCTGACGGACCCTTATGAGGTTATACGCCCCCCTGAGGTCCAGCTTGGAAAACCATTTTGCCCCCGCTACCTGGTTGAACAAATCCGGGATCAACGGCATTGGGTAGGGATCACGGATAGTAATCTGGTTTAACTCTCGGAAATCCAGACACGGGCGTAACCCCCCATCTTTCTTCTTAATGAAGAAAAACCCCGCGGCTACAGGCGAGGACGAAGGCCGGATGTGACCTTTGCTCAGACTCTCCGCGATGTAGTCTTTCAGAGCTTGTCTCTCAGGACCAGAAATATTAAACATCCTGGCCTTAGGTAATTTGGCCCCGGGTTTTAGCCTAATAGCACAGTCATAGGCTCTATGTGGAGGCAGTTCTGAGCAACCCTTCTCAGAGAAAACATCCGCGAAATCCTGCAAAGCCTCCGGCAGGCTGGGCGTCACGGCGGACACACATGTGGCCAAGCAATTGTCTTGGCAGAAACCACTCCATTGTACTATGTCCTGAGTTTTCCAATCAATTACCGGGTTGTGCCTGGACAGCCATGGAAAACCCAGGACCATTTGAGCTGGGAGATTACGGAGGACCCTACATGTAACCGACTCAGAATGTAGGACCCCAATGTGGAGTTTCACCTCTGCCACAAACTCAGTAATCTCCCCTTGAGGGAGGGGAACAGCATTAATGGTCACCACCTGTATGGGGTGAGGAAGTTTTTCAATCTTAAACCCGGCGGTGTGTGCAAACTCCTCATCTATGAGATTGGTGGCGGAACCGCTATCCACAAACACTGATATAGGTAGCTCTCTGCCGGCGACAATAACCTTGGCAGGGAGCATACATTGAGATACCATCATGGAGGATATGCATACGCTCAGTTGGGTCTCCTCCATACCCTCTGAGCTTAACAGTTTTCCGCCGGTGTGACCCTCTTAGGTAGTACCGGGCAAACGTTAACATAATGACCACCTTTACCACAGTAGAAACATGCTCCGGACTTCCGGACTCCCGGAGCGCGAGGCCGAACCTGTGCCACGCCAGCAATCTGCATAGGTTCAGGGGACTCATCTACTTCAACCACACCTGCACCTCTGTTTTCCCCCAGAGGTAGCGTCTCCTGTGCCCCCTGACGAAAACGGCGATCAATACGTATCACCAAACTCATGGCAGACTCCAATGATGCCGGAGTCTCATACATCAGGAGGGCTTGTTTCACCCTCCCTGATACTCCATGAATAAACTGGCTCCGCAGTGCTGGGTCATTCCACTGTGTGTCTACAGCCCAGCGGCGAAATTCCGAACAATAGTCTTCTGCCAAGCGCTCCCCCTGGCGGAGGGCGCGGATTTTAGATTCCGCTAGAGCCAGTCGGTCAGGGTCATCGTAAATGAGCCCGAGGGCAGAAAAAACATTATCGACCGAATGAAATGTAGCAGAGTCAGGTGGTAAGGAAAATGCCCATGCTTGGGGGTCACCACTCAGTAATGACAACACCAGCCCTACTCGCTGGGCCTCATTACCTGAGGATATTGGCCGCATGCGGAAGTATAATTTGCAGGCCTCCCGAAATACGACAAATTTGCTGCGATCGCCTGAAAATCGTTCTGGCAGCGGAAACTTCGGCTCTGCACCGATACCTGCAGATGCCGTTTGCACCTTTGCTACTACCAGGCCATGCTGCTGAACTGCCCCATTCAACTCGGAGACCTGTATGGACAGCGCCGCCAACTGGCGGGTTATGGAATCTAATGGATCCATGGACTCCTGAAAAATGTGGGCCGATTATAATGTCACGGGGGCTAAGTTCAACTAAGGCTGAAAGACCCGGGGCCCCTGTGGTGTCCCTTTACTAGGGGAAACCCTGTCTGACCCTCAACCCAGGGTTTTTGCTGAAGGTGCAAATGCCTGAGCCTCCGACCTTTCCTTATCTCCTGCTCAGCCCTGCACTTAACCCTCCACCCTCCACCCAGTGAGAAGTCACCACCAAAGCTCCCACACAAATAATGACAGACAGGGAGAACTTAAACTGCACTGCGCCGCACACACACAGGAATAAACAGTAATGTGAACAGGGCACAACTAAACACAAATATGGGAAGGAGAAAGGATAACGACGGATCATACGACACCAGATATGAATCTCTCTCTCTTGAACACCTCCACTCCAGACCGGAACCACTTGGTATGAAACACAAGCTATAATCGGCGACGCCCATAGGCCAGCATGACTATTTAAAGACCGTGGGCGTGACTAACCATCCAACCTGGTCTCCAGCAGGATTAACCCCCGAGAGCCTGAAGATCAGGCCGGCGCCACTGAGGCTATAGTGGCTGGAGGTGGAACTACCTCTGCCTGCCGGATGCTGTGGTGTGAACAGCGTCCGACATGACACACAATAAGTGAAATGAGGATGGTAAAAACAGCCAATCCTCAAAACACTTTTTATGACACCTTGCAAAGTTTAAGGCGCATTGTGTGTACGGCGCAGTGTGTGTAGGCGGCGCCAAAAACATTAATCAAACTTTGTTATGGTGAACCAGAAATTTAAATTTATTTTTAACCAAAAAAATAATAATAAAACTTTATTTTTTTCTGCGTTTGGGGGCAGATGGTTGCAAGTTGGGGGTGTGCAGTGAAGATGAACAGCTTATAGTCGGTGAAGCTGTTCTAGGGGAAGGGGCAACAAAACTTGTGGGGGATGGGAGTCCACTTATGGGAATGGAACTAGACACACTAGGAGGAGAGGACAGAGGTTCAGCTACAGTGGTCCTAACTGTTTGTCTCCTTAAACTGGCCTTCCTGGACCTATTTGGGCCCAATGCCCGCCTTGAGTGTTGGCGCTGCCTGGAACTTGGGGCAAATAAGGAATGTGGGTCCCCCGTCTGCTGCTGTGGCTGCTGCTGTGCATGCTGCTGCTGCTGTGGCTGTGGCTGCTGCTGCTGCTGTGGCTGCTGCTGATGCTCTGTGGTGGCGGTGGCAGTGCTCGTCCTGGCAGGAGGACTGGTGGCGGCAGTGATGGTCCAGGTTTGCGGAGTGGTGGTGGCAGGGCTAGTACATGTTGTAGTGTTTGCAGCAGTGCTGTTCCACGTTTGAGGAGTGGTTACTGTGGCTGTGCTCCAAGCATGCATGGGGGTGGCGGTGGTGCTCCAGACAGGATGGTGGTGTAGGTGAAGTGACCAGCAGCAATCAGACTTGTGTTGGTGTAATGGTGTGTGTCCTGGCTTTGAATAGAGGTGTCCGTGCAGTGGTATGCAGCACAAGTCGGTAGTGAGGTGAAGCGAGTCAATGGTGGCACAGTTGGAAATGACACCGCTGACTGCTGCCCGTACCGATTATGCTGCATAGCCTGCAAAAAAGCATTGTTGCAGGCCTGCAGCACACTCAGCTGTTGCTCAGGACTAAGGTGTTCCGCCATGCCCTTTTCAATCTTACTAAAAAAAAGGTGCGCTGGTCTGTTGAGGTCGGCCTCCAGACGGTCAAGGCGCTGTTCGACAGAATGGAAGCGGTGTTTCATGTGGTTAAAACCACGTTCCATGAGTGAAAAACCGCTTTCCACTCTGTCTGACAGCGACTTGAGGCTGGCATTAAAGGCCTCGCTCATGTGCATAAACTCGGGCAAGACATTCCTGTCCAAGGCCCTCTGCCGCTGGCGGGTAGTGCCCGCATAACCATTGGCAGAGACCTGGCACAGGGGAACACCTGATTGACCAGCTTCCTGGTCAGCAGCTGTTTGTGTTGCTGACGTGCAAGGTGCTTCCTGGCTGTCGGATGGCTGAGATTGGTCCGAGGTCGTCCGATGAAGGACCGCTCCAGGGCAAGGTTGCAGGGTGCTTCTCCAGGTGCTGTGGAAGAAAGGAAAATCATTACTATCATGCCTTTACAAGAAGCATCAGCTGTGGATTAGAAAAACACAGATTAATAAAAATAAAAACCAAAAAATTATAATACTTACGATCTGGTGGCAAGGACTGGTCTTAGGAACTGCAGCGCTTGATAGTACCGGTATCTTGTTCTTGTCCTTGACGCAGAACCACTGCGAACCTGGCTCTCAGCACGAACATCACTGTTGAAGCGGTCCTTGATCGAGCGCCAACGTGTTCGGACTTTGTCCACTGTTGGAAAAACAAACCAACAACATTTAACAATTGTGTATGATGCACGACATATGCTATCACTAAACCCAACAGTGCCATCATGGACAATAGTCACTGCAGCACAATACAGCAATACAATACCCAAAGTAGTCACTGTTGAGCCAGATGACACTGTTGGGTTTCATGCTAGAATATATCTAGCACGAAACCCAACAGTGCCATCAAGGACAATAGTCACTGCGGCACAATACAGCAATACAATACCCAAAGCAGTCACTGTTGAGCCAGATGACACTGTTGGGTTTTGTGCTCGAAATATATCTAGCACGAAACCCAACAGTGCCATCAAGGACAATAGTCACTGCGGCACAATACAGCAATACAATACCCAAAGCAGTCACTGTTGAGCCAGATGACACTGTTGGGTTTCGTGCTAGAATATATCTAGCACGAAACCCAACAGTGCCATCAAGGACAATAGTCACTGCGGCACAATACAGCAATACAATACCCAAAGCAGTCACTGTTGAGCCAGATGACACTGTTGGGTTTTGTGCTCGAAATATATCTAGTACGAAACCCAACAGTGCCATCAAGGACAATAGTCACTGTGGCACAATGCAGCAATACAATACCCAAAGCAGTCACTGTTGAGCCAGATGACACTGTTGGGTTTCGTGCTAGAATATATCTAGCACGAAACCCAACAGTGCCATCAATGACAATAGTCACTGCGGCATAACAGAGCAGGGAAATACTTACTAAACGCCTTTTTGGAGGATGCAGTGGCGCTGTCCCAGCCACCCATCAATGCTGCGGCCACCTCATTCCATAGCCGCCAGGTCACCACATTGTCCTTGTACAGCCGTTCATGGCTGTCCCACAACGGGGCACGCTCCTGGACCAGGCAGATAAGGTGCTCATTATCCAGGTAGACGTCTTCTTCCCGTTGTGGAAGCTAGACAAAACACATTCATTAGAATGTACGAATTTTGTGTGAATAAAAAGTTACAAAAAAGATCCAGAAAAGAGGAAATATAGAAGATAAAAAATAAAGAACATTACAAATCATTTGATACTTACATTCCGTATCACCACCGGAACTTGGCTTGGCTGCTCATGCTGTTCGCCCTCACTAGTCGCGTACGCTGAAGATGACGATGTCTGAAAAAAAACAACAAACGTTAGAGATTTTGAGAAGCAGCAGATATACTTACCAAACGCACGAAAATAATCATCTCACGGTCTGCTTGCGCCAGTTCCTGCCGGGATGGTGAATATTCTGATTCCGAAGACATACTGCATGTAAAAATAATACAAAGCATTAGTACATATACAATTTAAAAGGACAGGCATACATTTTTATATGTAATAATACTCACATTCTTGCCGCTGAAGCTGGAATTGAAAATGGGGTCTTCTTTTGCAGTCTTTCTGCTCTCCAGGCTGTCTCTATAGTTATGGTACAGTGCTGGCAGACACCTCTTTTTATATAGACATGAGTTTTTTTTTGGTGGGGATTTTTATGACTAGTCTAACCAGTGGACACCAAAAAAACGCATGCGCAAAAAAATGCATACATGCGCATGCCAATGCGCACGTATGCGCACCCTTAGACCACAATGGCAATTTTTTGCGCATACGTGCACATGCGTTTTTTTTAAGCGGTTGGCCGGACCAAAAAATGCAACACGTAGCGTCTGGAAATTAAGGACGCACACCATAAAAAAACGCATACCCATGTTAAATATAGGGGAAAAAAATGCATGCGCACGTATGCGCAAAAACGCAGCGCAAAAAACGCAAATGTGAAACCAGCCTAAGGATATGTGCACACGCTGCGGTTTTGCTGCGGTTTTGGCCCTGCAGAACTGCAGCAGTTCCGCAGACATGGTACTTCACCATGTTAGCCTATGGGTTTTCAAAACCGCAGTGCTCACGCTGCGGTTTTTTACCTGCGTAAAAGCTGCGTTTTTTTTTCTGCAGCATGTCAATTGTTTCTGCGGATTCTGCTGCGGTTTCACACCTTTAACATAGTAGAGTGCAAAACCGCAGGCCAAACCGCAGCAAAACCGCAGGTCACTTTACCTGCGGTTTTACCTGCGTTTCCGCGGGAAAAAACCCGCAGCAGAATCCGCAGAGTGTGCACTCACCCTAATACAACTATTAGAAGTCTTTTCACAAAACACTGGTGGAAAGAACGTACCGATGTACATGGTAGTTGGTGTTTGTTTTATCTGCGATCATGTTTCAATGTGGATCGGCTGTATACATATGTATTACTATAGCTAAGAACTGCCTAAGGGCTGATTCTGGTGTGTTTTTTCACAATAAGAGCAATTTAAGGTCACCAACTAGTTTAGCATTACTGAAGTGTTTTGGTTTTGTTATCAGAGCTCTCTTCTTCCCCAAGACCTCTTCACCGAGTGCAATTTGTTTTAGCTTTTGCCAAGTTACGATATACAAGTCAGGGAACAATTAAAGTACCGTAATCAGATTTCACTACCTACTAAGGAGTCTCAGAATGCCAGAGCTAAGAATCTTGGATGAGATCATTGAATTCTATAAGTCTGCAGAAAGTGTCCATGCTGCTGAGTGTGGCAGGACATTTCATGAAAGCTGAGCTGAACTTTCCAGAGAAGATAAAATATTCCATAAGACAGAAAATCCCTCTGCAGTTTAGGTGTTTGAAAGGTGAAGTGAGAGGAATGTAAACTGTGAGATTCTCTTGAAGTTGTGTTGAGATGTAACCTCTGGCATAAGAAATCCCCTAATTATCAACATTGAGCCTAACTTAGTGCCGCCTAAACCTATAAGCCATTGATTACATTCTTCTAAGACTTTCTTGTGTTGTAGAGTATTTATTCTTAGATGATGTTATTATTGAAGATTTCTCTTCCATAACCAGGGCTCTAAACTCACGCAGGTGAGAACATCTAATTGTGCTTGGTACAGACCTCAACCGTTCCTAATATATACAGCATGAAAATACGAGCCAGGCCATAATAATAATGTGGGACCCCACTAGATGAAGAGTCATCAGCTTTGCACTTCATTCTTTATGGTTTTAGCTCTTGCCTAGTTATTATGGAGACCTCTGCATCAGTTACAACCTGCAGTTTAGCACTACTCCACACCTACTTCTAAATATCTCTATATTAGTTTGTTGTTTTCTACTTGTATTTATTCTGAAACTCAGATATGAAAATGAGGTTCTTTCTAATGTTTGCAGTTGAGTTCTACAATTCTGATGTATACAGAACTGCACAAATCAAAGTTGTCTGACCTTTGTTCACTCTTATTTCAGGACTAAAGCACACCTGATGCTTATGGCCTTAACCAAAAGCTATGTGAGAGATAGATGGCCATTGGACAACCGATGCCAATCTTAGCCGACTCTCTCATATACTTGTTTGGTCGAGTGCTCCTGTGTTCTCTATGACAAATTCACCAACTGAAACGTACAGAACAATGCACCAGCAGTCCAAATTTGGACATGCCCGATTGACATCTCCCTGACCATTAATTGGCCAGTGCCCCCGTACACATTAGACTGTGGCCAGACCTGCCAGTATTGGTGGATTAGGCTGACATCAGTCTACCGTGTATGGGGGCATTAATGTCAAGTTAACATGTCCAGTAATTAACCTTATGAAATGTGTGCACACCTTTATTGTCCTGATATCTGCAGGATCCATTTTAAACTTATGATTACTAGACATGTGAACTCTAAGGGCACTGTTACACATAGTGATGCTCCAGCGATCCCGACAGCGATACGACCTGGTAAGGATCGCTGGTACGTCGCTACATGGTCGCTAGTAAGCTGTCAAGCAGGCAGATCTACTCAACGACGCAGCAACGATACGGCGATCCGTATAACAACCTCGGTGGTCGTTGGGACCTTGTCACACAGCAGCTATTCTGACGACTCAGACCTCGATAGACGTGTTTCAGAGTCGCCAACGAGGTCACTCGTCGTTGTTATGGCGTCAAAAACACAGGGATGCATGCTGGCCAGCGGGACACCAACGATCAAAAAATGGCCTAGGACATTCGAGCACGATCAGCGATATTGCAGTGGGATGTCGGTCGCCGCTATGTGTCACAAGTAGCGAGATCGCTGGCGAGTTTGCTGTTGCGTCACAAAACCTGTGACGTTTCAGTGATCTCGCTAACGATCTCGCTATGTGTGAAGTACCCCTAAGCCTAATGTTATGCTTGCTCTAACAATTTATTTGTAGTCTCCCTAAATAGTAAACAAATTAATGATCTTCTCCTTTATGAGTCACATTGGAAGACGTTTGGGGTTTGTTATCTAAGCTTATTCATCTGTGTATCATTATTTAAAATGTAGATTAGCTTGTTCTTGCCCCACATAGTCTAATAAAAAGGGGTTATTGTTCTTTAAAAAGCGTTATCCTGAATAACAGGTTATTTTGCTCTCCTTTTTCATACCGATAGGAATACTTGTGTGTTGTCAATTACTGCCCATTTTATTCATTTATCTTTGGTTGTTCAAGATCTTTTTATTTCCAGTAAGTAGACATAATGGAGCTTGCTTTGTACAGTATCAGATAAGACAAAAATCCTATCAAATCTTTAGTGCTCTATTTGTAAAGTTGCCTGACTTCTTAAAATCCAACTTCTCAGTCTCATGTACCAAGTCAGATATTTACTGCTGTAGGCAGATAAGATTCTGGGATTTTTTTTTACCCCGGAGGCTGTGGTCCTGGATGCATCTAGAAGGGTGCTATGCACTTGAATCTTGATGAGCAGGCTGCTGAAGAAAGCCCTATGTTTCTATTAGCTAATTGACCAATTTGGACTATAACACAATATCGGGCTGCACTACTGTAATAACGAATCCTTAAGATCAAGATGAGTTGAACGGTTTATATTTCCACAACCCATTTCAGCGCTGGATTAGCATCTTTTTCAAGTGAAAAAACAATTGCATCAAGCTTTGTAGAGAGACTTGTGCTGTGCATCATGCAGTTTAATTTTTCACTTGAAAAAGATGCTAGTCCAGGATTGAAACGGGTTATGGAAATAAAATCGTTCAACTCCTCTTGGTCCTACAGATGCTTTATTACAGCAGTGCAGACCGACATCGTGTTATCGTCCAAACTGGTCAGCTATCCTGGAGGAGATCATCCCTTCGCCACGTGGCAGCAGCAGCTGTTATCTTCAGGTGTTCATAGGAGTTGTGCCTGCACACACCCTGCTCAGGTAAGCAGCTTCATTTTACTTTCCTTGGCTGCTAAAAGGGAATCACCCGATGGTCTGGTGCTCTTTTGTTCCCCTGCAGTTTTTCTACTTTTATTAACTGATTGACTCATTCCTCATCCTTTTCATGCAGGAATCCACTAGATCCCAAGGCAGACACATAGAAAAGTAATATACAAACTTGTTTGAGCTCATAAAGTAAAAGAACAATGCTAGGTATCATACTGCCTCCTTAATTGAGGGATACTCCACTGGAACCATACAGCTTAACAAACAGACCTTCTGCACTTTTTGCAGCTGTATTGAACAGGTTTGTCAAAGTTGTAGCTAGTCTCTTCATCCAGGGAAAACATTTAGTTGCTGCCTGAGCCCTGTTTCCATATGAGTCAGCATGGCTAGTTTGTACTGTTTCCCACCTGGCACACATGCCACACCAGCTACCCTCTACTAGCCCCCAGTCTTTCTCAGGTGAGCATTGCTATGTAGAGACTTGCGCACTTCATATTAGCGATTAAATTCCACATAATCATATAAAAATTCCTGAAGTTCCTGAGACCTGTGAGTCTCTTATGATTCATGAGTGAAAGCAGGGCTGCCAGATGGTGCTTGTAAATGTGTCTTTATCTGACCCTTGCCTTGTGGCCAACAATATTGACACCAAATTCCACTGTAGTAGTGGGAGTTGATGTACATTAACCATCTTTGATAAGTCAACTGTGCCAAGATATTGAGAATTTCATTAGTCAGTGTTTCACCAGCAGGGAATTCATTTATGCAATGAGACCAATAAATAATGGAAAAAAGTAGCAAAATATTCTGCTTTAACTCATTTACAGCACACGCTGGCGCGTGACTGGGTGTAACCTTGGAATCTAGTCACTAGGAACATTCTTCTGGGCTCTCCAGAGGCTTTCGGCACACGTGGAATAATGCAATCCTCCCTCTTTGTTGGTCTTTGCTGGGAATTCATCTTCCAAGCAGTTGAGCAGCAAGTGCTCTCTAAATCTTTTTCAAACATGAAAGCGTACTATGTGACATAGCCCAGCGCCGTTGCTGCCTTTGTACGTTTTTGAACCCTTTTGAAGCCTTTGTGCATGGACATGACTGAAAGTTGTTAATCGAAAATAAATTGCATTCATAATTATTATGAAGGACTGCAGAGACCATGTCTAAATGTGATCCCATATTCGAGCGGCGATGCCCTACAAGCACCTCAACATCCAGCTGTGAAGGAAGTCCTTTATTGTCGACACATTTGTCCTTTCACAGTTTATTTGTAGCTGTCACCAAACATTAGCCCTTTTGACCAGGCAGATTTTGAGCTTAAGACTTCAGAGCCTTATACCGTACATGTGAAAATCCACCAATTTGACATCCTAAAAGCCACTATCCACTAAACATGATGAATATTTACTTAAGAGACGTTTTGTTGTAATGTTATAATATCTTCTCCATTTGTTTAGGAGACCTTGATAGGGAGTAAGAATGATAAGCTAAGCTTATTGCACAAGACTTTCACCTTTCAAGGCAAAGTTCAAAGACTGAGCAGAATGCCAAGTGAAATGTGTTTGATGGTATCAAGCTGACTTTTAATTAAATGTGCAGATATTACAAGGAAACAAAAATGGTTCTGTGAAGTCCAACATGATGAAACAGTGAGAAAAACATTGAGAATGGCCATAAAGTAAACTTCATTTGTTATTCATATAGAAACATACCGTAACCCTTTTGTAGTCACAAACTCTCAGTCACTGTCAGATAATCTTTATGTAAGCTTACACATTCAGATACTATTCCTTATTCAAGAACTAGCAAATATATATTTGTTTTGTATTTTTTCATTGATTTTCTTTTGTATCCTGACTTCTGGCTTGTATGGAGCAAAGTGATTTCATGTGTTGTGATATAAATAAAATAAATGAGTGTATAGTATAACTAGATGTAACTAACTTGTCTACCTTTATGACTAGGCTTCTGATAAATACACCAAGAAGAGCAGGATTATTGGTGCGATTTAGGGTCACCAGACACAGATCATTGACATGTCAAGTTGCCCCATGTTGTAAACACTTTCTAAATACCTCCTAAAAAATGTTAAGAAGAAAATAACCTCCAAGTCAAATGGATACGAGCAAGAAATGTTCTCTTTTCGGAACATTTCGCAATGCTGTTCCAGTAGTGTAAACAAAATCAAATCTTCTACATCTTATGCTCATCTATCAAGACCAAGTTGTAACATACTGTGGGTGATGACATCAAGGGAAGCTGTACATCCAAGTAAATTCCTATACAACATTGTAAGGCTGGGTTCACATTGCGTTGCGGGCAATGCGCTGATGGCATCCGTTACATAGCTGCACTAACGCTATGTAACAGATGCGTTAACACCACCATTGCCCGCAATCACAGTAGCGCATCCTAACGCATGCCAAAATCGGAATGCATTAGCGATGATGCGTTACTTCATGATCACCCTCGAACTCGGTCTGCAACGTTTGGGGGTGAGTCGGGTCTAGCGCACAGCGAACGGACGCGTTCGCTGTCCATAGACCTGTATGAGCTAACACATGGTAGTGCATGGTAACGAGTTGCTACCATGCGTTAGCGCATACATTAGTGCTATGGTCACAAATGATGTAAAAAATGACATCTGCGTTAGAGCATCCGTTTATCGGATCCGTTAAACGTATGCCCCTAACGCAATGTGAACCTAGCCTTAAGGGCCTGTCACACTAAGAGATATCGCTAGCAATATCGCTATAACTTGTGACGTTCTAGCGATATTGCTAGCGACATCGCTGTGTGTGATACTTACCTACGACCGGCTCCCCCGCTGCTTATCGCTGATCGCACGAGAACGTTCAGGACTGTTTCTCGTCGTCAGCTTCCTGCGGCGCTTCCTGCTGTGATGACGAGCGACGCGTGGAGCCGGTCGGGAGGACGCAGGATCGCCTGGTGTGACAGGTAAGTAGCGACCCCGTCCCCTGCGATGTCACTGGTGAGATCTGCCTGTGTGGCAGCTCACTAGCGACCACTTAGCGATGCACCAGCGATCCTGACCGCGTCATATCGCTGGTCGGGATCGCTGGTGCATCGCTAAGTGTGACAGTACCTTTAGGGTGCAGTTACACTGACCGATTATCATGAACGAGCTTTCCTAGGAACACCTATTTCCTGGTAATTGGCCAGTGTAAACATGTTGCCAATCACCTGACCAACAAGGAAAACTTTTGCTCATCTGGTGAAATGATTTTTAGGCTTGCTTCTCTGCAGCACATTATACTGTGTAACCAGGACATGTGCTACCGAGAACAATGGCGCATTCTGTGCACACAAAACAATCCATCACCAGTCAGTATCCGTTTCACAGCTATTATAAACCCACCTTTAGGCCATGTTCACACATCCACTCAGGCTTTCAATTTGTTCCATTTTGAGGAACAGAGAAATGGAATTATTGTCCACAATGGATGCGTTACATAACTCATGCTCACAGAAGCAGAGGGACTGCATTGATTATTATGGGATCCATCAGAGTTCCAATATGTTCGTTTTTAGAATGGAAAAAAATGTTCTACTTGGTTCGGTTTTTCTTTCTTTCTAAGAACGGGGACACTCAATGCAAACCAGACGGATCCCAGAATTATCAGTGTGGTCCACTGCTTCTGTTTGCATCAGTTTTGGTACGGATCCCTTTTAGGACATTTTTTGCATTTGTCTGAACAAAAAGACATGCAGTATTGTCCGAATAGAAGTGTTAATGTGGCCTTACCTCTTTCTGCAGAGCCACCCGGTTTGATGCTAAATATGTTGCAATAGCTTCACTTTAAGTATAATATCTGTATCTTATTTGTTACTATTGTTTGTTTATTATTATTTGTCTTAACTGGGATTCAATTTAAAAGTCTGTAAAGACACAATTGGTTACTTATAGTATAATGAGACTTCATATTAATTTCTTGCATAGAAAACTTAGATAACAAAGAAGTCCATTTTATAGAGCCCTAGATCGGTTTGTGACCAAATTTATCAAGAGAAATGAGAATTTACGGTACTTAAACGGTCATGAACTTGTACACTGGGATTCTGGGAACTGCAAATGATGTGTGTGGAAAGGAGAATATGGCCATATTGGGATTTTCTACATCTTATTGCTCATATCAACCAATCACACTGCATTCTTTATTTCTCCTAAGCAATTTTGTGGGACCATGTCATCATATTTTTACTTATCGAAGTAGCAGTATTGCTGTGTAGATGTTTGGCCCCCAACAAAAGTGATACATTTTTTGCAGATATCAGATGTATTAGTCATGAGACCTCTAGCATAGGAGCCAGATGCAAATCAGGCTGGAAATCCAGTGGAGATTGTGTCATAGTATATTGATTGCTGCTTCCTAGTGCATTTACTTGTCCCCAAAGCACTTCCAGTCCGATTTACACATGGATTCTATGCTAGATTTCTCATGACTGGCACATCAGATATCTACAAAGAAAGTATCATTTTGTTGGAGGACAAGGTTATATTGCAATAGTACTACTTTCATATGTAAATACATGTTGACAATTTCTCTTTAACCCCTTCACCCCCAAGGGTGGTTTGCACGTTCATGACCGGGCCAATTTTTACAATTCTGACCACTGTACCTTTATGAGGTCATAACTCTGGAACGCTTCCATGGATCCCGGTGATTGTGACATTGTTTTCTCGTGACATATTGTACTTCATGTTAGTGGTAAAATTTCATTCAAATAACTTGCGTTTATTTGTGAGAAAAACGGAAATTTTGCGAAAATGTTGAAAACTTCGCAATTTTCCAACTTTGAATTTTTATGCCCTTAAATCACAGAGATACGGCACCCAAAAAACTTGATAACTAACATTTCCCACATGTTTACTTTACATCAGCACAATTTTGGAACCAAAATTTTTTTTTGTTAGGGAGTTATAAGGGTTAAAAGTTGACCAGCGATTTCTCATTTTTACAACACCATTTTATTTTTACGGACCACATCACATTTGAAGCCACTTTGAGGGGTCTATATGATAGAAAATACCCAAAAGTGACACCATTCTAAAAACTGCACCCCTTAAGGTGCTCAAAACCACATTCAAGAAGTTTATTAACCCTTTAGGTGCGTCACAGGAATTTTTTTGAATATTTAAAAAAAAATGAACATAACAAAAAAAGTACTTCAGGTTCAATTTTTTTTATTTTACCAAGGGTAACAGGAGAAATTGGACTGCAAAAGTTATTGTGCAATTAGTCCTGAGTACGCTGATACCTGATATGTGGGGGGGAATGACTGTTTCGGCGCATGGCAGAGCTCAGAATGGAAGGAGCGCCGTTTGACTTTTTCAATGCAAAATTGTCTGGAATTCAGATCGGACGCCATGTCACGTTTGGAGAGTCCCTGATGTACCTAAACAGTGGAAACCCCCTACAAGTGACCCCATTTTGGAAACTAGACCCCGCAAGGAACTTATCTAGATATGTGGTGAGAACTTTGAACCCACAAGGGCTTTACAGAAGTTTATAACGTACAGCTGTACAATTAAAAAATCATATTTTTTCCACAAAAATGATCTTTTCACCCCAATTTTTGTTTTCCCAAGGGTAACAGGACCCTAAAAGTTATTGTGCAATTTGTCCTGAGTACGCTGATACCCCACATGTGGGGGTAAACCACTATTTGGGCGCATGGCAGAGCTCGGAAGGGAAGCAGCGCCATTTGACGTTTTTGGCAGGAATTGAGATCGGACACCATGTCGCGATTGGAAAACCCCTGATGTACCTAAACAGTGGAAACCCCCCACAAGTGACACCATTTTGTAAACTAGACCCCCCAAGGAACTTATCTAGATGTGTGGTGAGCACTTTGAACCCCCCAGTGCTTCACAGAAGTTTATAACGCCCGGGCGTGAAAATAAAAAATTCGTATTTTTTCCACAAACATGATCTTTTAGTCACCATTTTTTTATTTTCCCAAGGGTACCAGGAGAAATTGAACCCCAAAAGTTGTTGTCCAATTTGTCCTGAGTATGCTGATACCCCATATGTGGGAGAAAACTACTGTATGGGCACACGTCGGGGCTCGGAAGGGAAGTAGTGACGTTTTGGAATGCAGACTTTGATGGAATGGTCTGCGGGTGTCATGTTGCCTTTGGAGAGCCCTTAATGTACCTAAACAGTGGAAACCCCCCACAAATGACCCCATTTTGAAAACTAGACCCCCTAAGGAACTTATCTAGATGTGAGGTGAGCACTTTGAACCCCCAAGGGCTTCACAGAAGTTTATAATGCCCGGGCATGAAAATAAAAAAATCGTATTTTTTCCACAAACATGATAAATTAGTCCCCAATTTTTTCATTTTCCCAAGGGTAACAGGAGAAATTGAACCCCAAAAGTTGTTGTCCAATTTGTCCTGAGTACGCTGATGCCCCATATGTGGGAGAAAACTACTGTATGGACACACGTCGGGGCTCGGAAGGGAAGTAGTGACGTTTTGGAATGCAGACTTTGATGGAATGGTCTGCGGGTGTCATGTTGCCTTTGGAGAGCCCCTAATGTACCTAAACAGTGGAAACCCCCCACAAATGACCCCATTTTGAAAAGTAGACCCCCTAAGGAACTTATCTAGATGTGAGGTGAGCACTTTGAACCCCCAAGGGCTTCACAGAAATTTATAATGCCCGGGCATGAAAATAAAAAAATCGTATTTTTTCCACAAACATGATCAATTAGTCCCCAATTTTTTCATTTTCCCAAGGGTAACAGGAGAAATTGAACCCCAAAAGTTGTTGTCCAATTTGTCCTGAGTACGCTGACGCCCCATATGTGGGAGAAAACTACTGTATGGACACACGTCGGGGCTCGGAAGGGAAGTAGTGACGTTTTGGAATGCAGACTTTGAGGGAATGTTTTGCGGGTGTCATGTTGCATTTGGAGAGCCCCTAATGTACCTAAACAGTGGAAACCCCCACAAATAACCCCATTTTGGAAACGAGACCCCCTAAGGAACTTATCTAGATGTGTGGTGAGCACTTTGAACCCCCAAGGGCTTCACAGAAGTTTATAATGCCCGGGCATGAAAATAAAAAAATCGTATTTTTTCCACAAACATGATCAATTAGTCCCCAATTTTTTTATTTTCCCAAGGGTAACAGGAGAAATTGGACCCCAAAAGTTGTTGTCCAACTTGTCATGAGTACGCTGACACCCCATATGTGGGAGAAAACTACTGTATGGACATACGTCGGGGCTCGGAAGGGAAGTAGTGACGTTTTGGAATGCAGACTTTGATGGAATGGTCTGCGGGTGTCATGTGCGTTTGGAGAGCCCCTGATGTACCTAAACTATTGAAACTCCCCACAAGTGACCCCATTTTGGACACTAGACCCCCCACGGAACTTATCTAGATGTGTGGTGAGCACTTTGAACCCCCAAGTGCTTCACAGAATTTTATAACGCTCGGACGTGAAAATAAAAAAATAATTTTTTTCCACAAAAATGATATTTTTGCCCCCAATTTTTTATTTTCCTAAGGGTAACAGGAGAAATTGGACCCCAAAAAATTGTTTTGCAATTTGTCCTGAGTAGGCTGATACCCTACATGTGGGGGTAAAACACTGTTTGGGCGCATGGCAGAGCTTGGAAGGGAAGGAGCACCATTTGACTTTTTCAACTCAGAATTGGCTGGAATTGAAATCAGACGCCATGTTGCATTTGGAGAGCCCCTGATGTGCCCAAACAGTGGAAACCCCCAATTCTAACTCCAACCCGAACCCCAACACACCCCTAACCCTAATCTCAGCCCTAACCCTAGCCCTAACCCTAGCCCTAACCCTAGTCCTAACCCTAACCCTAGCCCTAACCCTATCCCTAGCCCTAACCCTAACCGTAATGGAAAAATGGAAATAAATACATTTTTTTTATTTTATTATTTTTCCCTAACTAAGGGGGTGATAACGGGGGGTTTGATTTACTATTTATGGTGGTTTTTATGTTTGGCGGCTGTCGCACGCTAAAAGACGCTTTTTATTGTAAAAATAGTTTTTGCATCACCACATATTGAGAGCTATAATTTTTCCGTATTTTGACCCACCGAGTCATGTGAGGTCTTATTTTTTGCGGGACGAGTTGACGTTTTTATCGTTACCATTTTCGGGCACGTGACATTTTTGATCGCTTTTTATTCCGATTTTTGGGACGCAGAATGAACAAAAACCAGCGTTTCATGAATTTCTTTTGGGGGGGTGCGTTTACACCGTTCCGCGTGCGGTAAAATTGATAAAGCGGTTTTATTCTTCGGGTCAGTACGGTTACAGCGATACCTCATTTAGGTCGTTTTTTTATGTTTTGTCGGTTTTATGCAATGAAAACTATTTTATATAAAAAATAATTATTTTTGCATCGCTTTATTCTGCGAGCTATAACTTTTTTATTTTTTCGCTGATGATGTGTTGCGGGTCGTTTTTTGCGGAACAAGATGACGTTTTTAGCGGTACCATGGATATTTATATGCGTCTTTTTGATCGCGCGTTATTACACTTTTTGTTTGGCGGTATGATAATAAATCATTATTTTTTGCTTCGTTTTTTATTTTTTAAGGAGTTCGCTAAAGGGGTTAACTAATGGGATAGTTTTATAGGGCGGGTCGTTACGGACGCGGCGATACCTAATATGTGTACTTTTATTGTTTTGTTTTTTTTTATTTTCAAAAAATGGATTTATTTGGGGGAATTTTTTTTTTTTTTTTTTTTGTAATTTATTTGGCGATTTTTTTTAAATTATTTTAACACTTTATTTTTATTTTTTTTTTACTTTATTAAATAGTCCCAGGTGGGACATCACTGTTCTGTGACAGATCGCTGATCTGTCACATCACAGATCACTGTGACAGATCAGCGATCTGTCACAGGAAGTGCACAAGGCTTCCTCATGCCTGCGCTTTGCAGGCACTGAGGAAACCAGCTTCCTGCAGGCCCCCGAAGGCCCCCGTTGCCATATTGGATTCGGGGGCCTGCAGGAAAGGAGCCCCCGGCAGCAGCACTGCACATTGCGCTGCCGTGGGAGGCTCAGGGAAGCACGGAGGGAGCCCCCTCCCTGCCGATGCTTCCCTTTAACCCCCGGTACACCGCGATCATGTTTGATCGCGGTGTGCAAGGGGTTAACGTGTCAGGGGCGGTCCGTGACCGCCCCTGACACATTGTGCCGGGTGTCAGCTGTGATAATCAGCTGACACCCGGCCGCAATCAGCGGCGCTCACCACGTGGGCGCCGCTGATCGCGGTAGACGTACTATCCCGTCCATGGGCATAGGGGCCCGGGTCCCATGGACGGTATAGTACTTCTGATGTCAGGAAGGGGTTAAAGGGGTTGTTTACAATTGGGATAAATTAAATTAAAAAATCTGAGGCAGCCTACTATGATGGTCTGATGGGGCCTTCATAACTCTTTTATCTGCTTATTTATGAGCTCCTCTCAGCTGATTGATGACCATAAACCACATCAAAGTTGAATGTGCTGGAATCAAAGAGCCTGTAAAAACCAAACAGTGCAACATTATTAGTGAATCCCAATTGCAAAAATAAGATTTAGCTCCAAATTAATGCATTTAGGAAAAATAAATGTCAACAAAGGTGGACATCCTCTCTAAGAAATTAAAGCTCAGGTTTGATCTGTTGGTAGGGATCATAAAGCCAGTTATTCTTTTTGGCAGTAGCTATAAATTTGTCCAATAATATCATACATGGAACAAAAATATAAATGCAAAACTTGTTTTTGCTCCAATTTTTCATGAGCTCAACTCAAAGATATAAGACTTTTTGTATGTACACATAAGGCTTTTACTATAAAATATTATTCACAAATTTAACTAAATCTCTGTTAGTGAGCACTTTTCCTTGCCAAGATCATCCATCCACCTCACAGATGTGGCGTATCAAGATGCCGATAAGACGCATAATTATTACACAGGTGTGCCTTAGGCTGGCCACAATAAAAAGCTACCTCTAAAATGTGCAGTTTTCTCATAGCACAATGCCACAGATGTCGGAAGGTACAGTATGAGGGAGCGTGCAGTTGGCATGCTGACTGCAGGAATGTCCACCAGTGCTGTTGCCCATGAATTGATATATCAAATTGATATTTCGCTACCATAAGCAGTCTCCAAAGGTGTTTCAGAGAATTGGCAGTGTATCCAACCATCCTCACAATCTCAGACCACGCGTAACCACAGAGACGTCAGACACCGAGGGGGATTGATGGGAGAGGGAGTGTTTGCCAATGCTCCTTCCTCAATCATTGTTTTCAACTGTATCGGCGTCTAGGATACCAATATAGTTGAAAATGTGATACCGGACGAAAATGGGATATTGGGCGGAGGTCAAGTATACTCGGGGGACCCGCTTGGCATCATGGGCCAAATATACACAGCCTTAGGGCCAGTGTTGGTCCTCGGGCCAGAGATTGACATATGTGATCTATTGTGTGATCATTGTACCTCCAGGCACACAATAATGTATTAATGAGTTTGTATCTAGTAATAGGTACTCAGGTAGGCTAAACGTTTGTCTCTGTATATTTTCTTTTAAATATATGGAGCATAAATGTTGTTTGTATGGCATAAAATTCAATATAAGAATTTTTTAAGGGAACCAGTGAGTAGTTTAGATCGCTCAAGTCTGCCATCCCCACTAAGGTATAGAGCCTCATATCCTTGCACATAATTTTCTACGTGTATATTGGATGTTTCCTCAGCAGGCAAGTGTCCTGCAGTCTTGAAGGCAATCAGTAACAGAACCAAGGGGTTGACATCATGATTACATACCACATGTCTAGTTTTTAACATGTATGTTTTAAGGTTTGCTGGTAATATTGCTTCTATAGATTGGGATGTTCCAAAATTTGTCTCTAGTTTCTACATAGTGGCGTTAGTATGTTAGGGGAATCAAAAATGTTGACGGTTCATTTTAAAGGACTCTTTGAGAAAAATAAATATCTATTCCATATTTTCTTTTCTTAAGTATATTCCAGTGGTAGTTTTTGCCTTTATAGATGTGATGGTGTGATATGTTATGTGGGTATCATTTTGTGTCTATTTATATTTTACGGATTTCCTTAGTGTTCTCTTGTTGCCCTGTATCTTTCCGTGTATTCCCCATATTGTCTAGAGTCTCAATTACCTTCCAAAAGTCTGATAATTGAATTAGCTCACTTACTGTCTGCAGCCTGACTGTATCTATGCCTCTTGTTGAACCCCCTGTAGTGCCTTAATCCCCAAGGCACCTTTTTCAGGTCTGGGAGGCCTGAAAACCGCCCCAACCTGTCTGACTACCCCTGGACATAAGAAGGGGGCTGGGGAGGACAGGAGCTGGTCAAGTCAGACGCTGTGTGGTGATGATCGTGTGAAGATGGCACGTCAGAGAGAAGGGGAAGCATATGGACCCATTTTATCCTTTGCCGGATTATTGGACTCTCATCTCCTTCAACATTGATCCTGTTACTGAACTACATTTGTGTTCTGGACTATTGTATCCTCAGTGTGGTGGACTGTTTATGGACCTTTTAGTTTTGCCTATAATAAAGGTCTTGGGATTGTTCACTGTTGTGAGTTCATTTTCCCCTTCACCATTGAGGTCTGATGAACTCCCTCTTCTGGTGAAGGAAGGTAGTGAGGCTGATTACAAAGCACCTGAGCAGAATGATGATGACTGGGTGACTGGAATTGCTGACTGGATATAAGGCAGCTGACGCCCTTCTGCCTTGCTGGTGATTTCTCTGAGGGATTCTAAGAGACCAGTCTGATTCCTGCTCCTCAAAAGCTAAGTTTTCTGCTCTGCTTTTTGCATTTGTGTTTTGGTTTTGTTTTGCCTTGTTTTTCTGGATTTCTGCCTTTCCCTGCTGGGTGAGCTGAATTCCTTTTTGCTCTGTCAGAAAATATCTGAGTACTGATATAGTCTTTTTGAAGCCTAGCGTCTTCAGGGCTTTTTTCCCTATCATTCTGTAGGCTCTTGTTTTTGAGAGGGTTTTGGCGGATTGCAGACAGCAGCTTTTCTATTCTGTCCTATTTAGTTAGCTTGGGCCCCATCATTTGCTCAGCCTATCTTTCTATCTGTGTGAGTGTTTTTTCATCTTGCTTCACCGTCATTATATGTTGGGGGCTGCCTATTACTTTGGGTTCTGCTCTGGGGCAGTTTAGATTTCCCTTTCTGTCTTTAGGCTATGTAGTTCTCCGGCTGTGATCGAGGGGTCTAGGGCACCGTAGGAACCCCCCACGGCTACTGCTAGTTGTTGTTGTTAGGTTCAGGGGTCTGCAATCCGATAGCTGCCAACTTCTCTGGTTTTCTGGACTTAGCTAGTATTTCTGTTTTTGCCTCCTACGGTGACTCATTCATAACAGTTCACACTTCCTGCTCTCTGTTGATTGTGTGGTATCGGAGAAGGACCCATGACAATAGATAAATAAATATAGTAACATCATTATTGAGGTATAAATGGTCAAGGGTTTAACCTGTTATAAATGTGTTTTGGCAATTCAGAGGAGCTCAGAACAAAACCACCAATGAGTCATCCTCCAGATACTACAAATTGCAAAAAACTTTCCTTCCTGGTTCTAAATATGGCTTTGAATCAATGTCTCCATTTCTACTTACTCAAGTAATTGTTTCCTTTAAGGAAGATATTTAATTCCTCAGATTTGTGCAATGTCTGCACTCACCACTTCTGTCTGTTCCCAAAATGAAAATCTTTGTAGATTGTACTTAAATTATGGGAATTCAGAGTTTAGACTGTAACATCATTTAGTATTTCCAGTTTCCTCTCAAAGATCTCATCCAGACCTACATTGTAGCTCCAAAGAAAAGAAAATGTTTTCTTCTGTTGCCTTATCACAGGTTTTCTATTGTTTTCGAGCCAATTTTTTCGCGTAAGTGATATTTTTCCAAAGAAGCACATGTGTTTTCTTCTGTTGAAGAATAAAGCTTTTGTTGTCTTGGCTCCAGTGGTATTAATTAAAAATGTGTTAAAAATGATGCCTTTATTAGTAATCTGTCTGATGCTCTTTGGTGACTGCCAAGATTCATTAAGTAGAAAATCATTTATAAGGAAACTGCATATTCAAACTATAAAAAAATGACAGTGATAAATTTAACACAATACAGAAATGTAATCCATTTACGTCTCATCAGTTTAAGACTATACTCTTTTTATAATTTGTTGTAAAAAAAAATGTAATAGTAGAGTGGGCAGATTGTGTACCAGTGATTTACCTACTTTTAATGCTCCGAGAATATGGAAAGTCTTTTGTTGCTATGAAATGGTGTAGTATCAGGAATTGAAGGGGGATTTCAATACTCGCCAAAAGTTACACTCTTCTAATATAGTAGGCAGTGTCTGGACAGCTGCTGTTTTTCAGTCTTTGAAATATACATATTATAGAATGAATGGACTCGCCCCATTCCCAGAAAACTCTAATGTAGGCTTATTTTCTTAATAAGACAGCTGTTCCCTTACACTTGAACTTTTTCTTCCATTAGCTTGTCAAGGCTTCTATTGACTGTACTTTTCTTCAATCACTAAGTAGTTGGAAATGCATTGGAAAATTCCACTATATAGCTTATTTCTCATATGCAGTAAAATAAGTTGCCATTCTTAGAATATAATTGTTTAACCTTTGATTACTATAAATTTTATTAGACACTATTAAGTATAACTTCTGTTTTATTCATTAAATATGGGGTTACTCTAGCCTTCTCAGTAGGGATGAGCAGACCCATGGAATTTCAGGTTCATCAGGTTCGACCAGACTTTAGTCCAAAATTGGATTCGGGTATCAGAACTCTACCCAAACTCTAAACAGAACCCGAACCCCATAGAAGTCAATGGGGGACCCAAACTTTGATGTTGTAAAATAGTCATAGTAAGTGCTAGAGGGTTATTAAAGATTTTCGCTTTCACCTGGAACTCGGAACACTAAAACGGACATCCGGGAGAAGCCCATGTTCAGAGTTCAAGCAACAAACCTGTTTGAGTTTGCTCATCTCTATTTTTTAGTCAATTGGATGGTCCCAGTGCGGTTCTGACACTGCCTTGACATTGATTCTGAAACTCTAAACCAAAGATGTGTCCGTTTCCTAGTTGTTCCTTGCCTACTGGTGCTCTTGCTCACTGGTTAGCAGGGGACTCTAGCACAGCCCAAATTACTTCAAAGATTGCCATGGTACAGAAAATAACAATCAAGAAGCCTATGGGCTAAACCATCATTTTTACCTATTCATTCTCAGGTTCATGGGGACCCTAACTAATAAAAAAGCACTATCACTCTCTGTCATGGGAAAATCTACTTAGGTAGGTTCATATTTTAGATGATGTGTATGCACATGATATGCAGTCCTTATATGTCTGGAGAGTCCTTATGATGGTTTTTTTTCTGGCAGGATTTCCATTCTCTAGTCAATCCTTGTAAAAGACAGTCGATCACCATAAACAGGTTTTGTACTTTTACAAGTCTGCCATTTATGGTTGCATTGTTCTTTTTTGCATTAGCTTGGCTGGGATATTTTAAGTGCCTTTTCCAGGGATAATTTTGGCTGAAATAGTATGCGATCTTTTACTTTTAATGCTCCAACTGATCCACGAGATTGCCTTTTTGCCAAGGGATTTGTTCCTATGTCCTAATCAATTGTATTAGATATTGATTTCTAGGTATTTACATTTAGCAATTTTCATGTTAGAATTGTGTGTTTTCCTGTAGGGAATACTGAATAATTGGCAGTAAGTTTATAATGCTTTGCCTAGATTGAATAGGTTATCTGAGACATTTCATCCTTAACCTCATCTCTTGAGAAATACCGTAAATGGCACTTTCTCAGAATTGTTATGAATTGTAATGTTGGACAGTTTACCATCACCAGCTTGCAAAGCCAAAAGCTAAGTATCTAGTTTAGTTTTCCTGAGAACAGGACCGAACATAGATGGTAATTTTGTATATTGTTATATTTTGGAACATTGCTTATAATTCCTAACAAAAAATACTTAGTGCAATACACTCTAACGTGCAGAAATCTGGTTAAATACTATAGTAAGTCACAATATTTTTGTTCAACTCGGCAGTTGCATAAAAAATATTTCAACTTTTGGCGTTTACATGCCTTTTCCTGTCACCTACACCAAAATGAGCATGCTATGAGTGGGCCAGAGTGTGGTCACGCCTGCCCCTCAAGTTCGTCATAAGCTCGACCACTAAAATGGCGTAACTTACTCCAGAAATGTATGCCAGCCCCTGACTGGGGGCAAACATTTAATGAATCAAAAGGGTCGGTGATACGCCAGCGTTAATGAATCACCCCATTAACTGGGTAATGTTGCTCTAAGAGAAGAAGTGGAGGGAGATCAATAGTTCCCACTATGAGAAACCTAGCGAAGAATCATTTATAGCTCTTACATGCCCAATAACCTTTTCGTGGGTAATACAGAGATGGCCTCTATTCATAACAGTCCCTATTCCCTTACACAGTGCTGAAATCTCAATTCCCGAGATCTTGATGCCAAGATCTCCATCTGCGCATGTGCCGCCCCCCGGCAGCCATTTTCCCAGAGTCGACCACACAAGAAACCACAGAACTGTGGGGGCTCTTGCCTTTCACAAAATGTCGGCAGAACCCCCGCAGCAGCACCGGAGAGCCCCCGCAGCACCGCTGGACACCCCAGCAGCACCGCTGGACACCCCAGCAGCACCGCCGGGCATGCCCTCATCCCAGACTGCAGCAACGGTACCGGTAAGGGATATGAGCATTATAAGATGCGCCCCCATTTCCCCGCCAAACTTGGGGAAAAAAATGCGTCTTATAATCCGTAAAATACGGTAAATGCAAAATGTTCTCTTGAGTTTGAATTGCCATTTGACTGTGTTTTGTAGGATGTCAATTTTATTTGTATGAAAAATAAATGTACAGTTACCAATAGATTGAGATAGTGTCCAATTTTGTTCGAAATTATATTTTGCGTTTATGCCAGGGCTATCATTGGCGATATGACAGTGGAGTAAATTTGGGTGTTTCTCTCTAAAGACTGAGAAAGTTGAGCAATTTGGCCATCAGTTATTTTGAAGGGGTCAATTCATCTAACCTCAGGTGACCTCTAGGATGAAAGATCGGATTATTACGAGCTTTGTTGCACCCGACACGTTTGATAGACCTATCAAATAATCTCGTATTTTATCTTCTAGTGTAGCATGCAAGATACATTTCTCATACCTAAAGGGCTATCAATAATAGAGGGAATGTACAATTACATTACAGAAACAACCTATTAGTCATTTTGGTAATACTTTTCAAGAAAATTGAATTTCTGTAATATAAATGTGGGGGCTTACAAAGAACATCTCTACCAGCTCTCAAATCACTGCTGATTCACCGAGACAAAGACTTCTAACATTATTCTCAACTGCAAATTGTTTTTCTGTGAGTAGTTTACATATATGGATTCTGTCTTTTAATACCATCATTTTATTGCTCACGTACATTCCTATTATATCGTATATCTCATATTGTTGTTCATCTAATGATTTAGTTAAAGATGTTTTTCGTTATTTGATTCAAGCCCCTAATTATGACCTTTTACTTTAACAACATTGTCTACAAATATTCAGCAACGCTCTGCAATGTTCACTACATCTAGAACGATATTTGCTTATGAGCTGTATTGGCTTTGTCTTTGTTGCTTTGTATCAGATGAGTGAATAACATGGGCGAGTCTTCAAAGGCCAGCAAAGATCTTGAACCTAAACGCCTGCGGGACCACAGCTGTTGGGAGGTCTCATGTTTTTCACAAGGAATGCTTGTTCAACATGGATGTATGACTTTTAGAATTAAACAAGCTCTTAATCCAAAGTATTAGATTTTGTATTATTTACAAACACTTTTTTTTTCAAATTATAAGAAATTAACATTCAAGTTGCCTTTTAAACTTTTGCAGTGTGATCTATTTAGTTAATTTAGCACTATGTAACAAGCAAATGTGAAGACCCATAAAACAGTAATTTTACTAAATAGCATAAAATATATAAGCCTCTAGAACAGAGTATATCAAACGGAATATGTTTAGTCAAATGGCAAAAAACATCAAATAGCATATGATGAAATATTCTACATACTCAATTAGATAAGGTGTCAGCAATCTAGCTGACCTGTACAATATAGAAAGGGCCATGAACAGTTTTACAAATCAGCATGTGTGACTGTCAATCTCCGCAAGGAGAAACATTACCCCTTGGATTCTGGTCAGACGCCTCTCAACCAGCCAAGCCACATCTCACACTTTGCACTGACGAGAGTCAGTACTCCGAAACAGCGTCTGCATACTGAGATTTTGCTTTTGGCTTTTATCCCAAGTCATGTGACAAGGCTTGTTAGAGACCTCCGATAGAAGAAATGTAGGGAGCAGCACATCAATATTGAATGCAGGTTCAAAGTCCAATGACCCAATTGGAGAACAAACCATCCAGCACAGAAGAACAGCATTTCATCCGGGTGATTTTGAAAAATATTCAGATATTTTAGTCTGCCATAGTGCAATGTTTCGACCCTGGTGCTTGACAAAGACCCACCAGGGTCGAAACGTTGCACTATGGCAGAATAAAATATCTGAATATTTTTCACAATCACCCAGATGTAATGTTGTTCTTCTGTGCTGGAAGGCTTCTTAGAGAGTCAATATTGACTTTTAGGATTGCTATTTCCTATAGGTGGAACTAGAGTTCTAGTCCCCCCTCTTGTCTGAAGAGACAATTTGACTGTGAAATAGGCACATACAAACCTCATTGTCAGCTATGGGATCCCAGGATCCAGCAATGTGACTTCACATTGTCAGGTGTTCATCAGAAAAATCCCTTACAATCGCCCTAGGCCTCCCAAAATGTTAACTCTCAACTTTGTATGGGCAGTTCAAATCTGATACTCTATATATGCTTAACATGCCTCCTGACGTGTTTCATCCACTAACTAGTAGTCATCAGGGCAATATCACTAACATGAGGCGCTCATCTTGTAAATACATTTATTGTGCTTGGCATTATTGTAAGCCAAGATATCTATCATCTGAAATTGCTGCTGCAATAAATAATTGTAATTCAAGACTGAGCATGCATTTCAGATTTACATTAGCAACCATTGCTAAAGGTTTCTTTAGGTTTAAGAAATTTCCTGATCAGCGCTGACAGATGTTTAAAGACAAAAAAACATACAATATCACTAGCCAATAACAAATAGTGGAAAAGCTACAAAATTCTCAGAATCCCTTGAAAGTGTAGATAACGCTGTTCCTGGCTGAGAGTTGTCTTTTACATAATAGGCTGCGGGAGGGTGACACCTCAAACATGTAATGGTAAATCATGTTAGAAAATTATTTCCAGCTAAGTGTGAAATCTTACATTCCTTTTATGTCTTCTAAGTAAATTGCACAGTAACAAAAGTAGTCTTAAGACAAAATGTCATGGTTTTACAAAGCATGTTGTTATTTTCAATTAAATGTAATGACCATATTGGATTGGAGCAAAAATAATCATTCTACTGGTGTTGAAGCGGCTTTTGAACATGTGGTACACAGAGACAGGAGAGCAAGAATCCCTCATGTCAGTGTGTACTGTGAGAAGGGCTGGAGTCACACAAGCTGTGAAGACATGGGGTCAGAGTGTGCTCTGGTCCGCTAGCTGAAACCGCATGGACCAGGGCAAATACCCCTGAACACCCACTCTCCTTTCCCATGGGTAGAACACTACTCAGACAACACAAGGTGATGATAAAACAGTGTGACAATAATTTATTGCACCACCAACAAACAACAGCATATAGAACAGTCCCAGCCAAATATCCAAGATGGTGCAAATTACAGTCTCATCCTTCCGGTGACTTCCCGCGGTTAGAGCTGCTTCCAGGGTCGGTTACCCCGACCAGAAGCACCCCGCTTTTAATGGGCCCCCACAGAGAGGAGGGGACGACAAGTTTAGTAAGCTGAGAACAGTGAGGTATTTGGCCATGTGACCTGATTGTCCCAACCTGGATTCTTCAAGACATCTCTGGGGATTCAGTGATCGTCAATGAAGCAGATCTGTGCTCATCCAGCTGGGGCTGTGGTCCCCTAAGCTGACATCCTGTAGACTGCTCTGAAACGGAGGAAAAAATATCCTTATATATTTCACTACTGTCCTTCAATCCAGCATCCATAGCTCAAGAGAAAGATGTGAATGAGGTTAACTCACACTGTTCGATTGTTTATAGTTTACCTTTCAATGTTTGCAAGTGGACAAACTGCATGGCCCGGTACAATATGTAATCAACATATCAGTAAACATCATTGTTCAGTGATCCTGCATCCCTATTTTGCAAAGATAGCAGTACAATAAACAGTAGGAGCTAATATGGGAAGTAAATAACCATTCATCCATTTGCAAATATCAATTCAACCTACAAGAAGAGTCAATTCTACAGACAGCAGTTTCTGGGCCTACTGAATTTATGTCTGGCATAATTAAGAAGAAATGCTGTCATCAAATGAGCATATGCAAAATCGCTTGGATTCTCATCCAGGAGAGTTGGCCAAGTTCTCTCCGCCTGGTAATCCATGTGCAATGCGAGTGCAAGACGAATATGCGACTTTTACGCTCATTTAATACGATAGATAGATGATAGAAAGATATTAGATAGATAATAGATAGATATCCTTCAGATAAAATTTCACAAGCCTCATACATAAAATAAATTTCCCTTTAGTGCCTTTCATATGGTATGTTTAGCCTTGTTTAACCTATCAATAAATAAATAATTTTAAAAAAGACGTGCCCGCTATTTTTGATAACCAGCAAAGGTAAAGCACAGAGCTGTGAGCTGATGTTATCTGGCTGGGAACGGCCATGGTTATTGGGCCCTTCCCAGCCTAAAATTACCAGCCCTCAGTCGCCCCAGAAGTGGCTCATCACATTAGATGCGCCAATTCTGGCACTTCGCATGCACATGTTGCAATTTTTTTCCTCAGTCTGATTAGAGCTGAGTAAAAATATGCAAATCCGACCTGCATAATCGAAGACTTTTTATTGGATTGCATTTGTCCGATTCATACGCTCATGTGAACAAGCCCTAAGTCACATTTTAGGAGCTAATCTCCACCCATTAGCCTCAAGACGCTGAAAATTAGACTATTTGTGTGGCTTTAAGCAAGTATTAAATGAGATGCGGATCAGTATGTAAATATATTTAATTTGAAGGGCTCCTATCAGCAAGTTTTTAGACCCTGTGCTAACAATCTATGTAAAGCATCTGAAATGTTGATGACTTTCATACTTTTAGGGTATGTTTCCACTTTCTGTATATGCAGTGATTTGGACAAAAGAGCTGCCCAAAAGCGCTGCCAGATTTTGTACGCCCGTTGATTCAGCATGTGTTCATTGAATACATGCGGAATCACCGCATCCTATACATAGACTGTCTAATCTATCTTGCAGAGACTAGGCGTCTCCTCAAGATAAATAGACATGCTGCGGTCTATAATGATGCTCCATATGTGCGTATACGCAGGGAAGCCGCGGGTGTCCGTGCACGCATAATGGAGATGTGATTTCATAAAATCCCCACCACTATGTTGTAATATCTGGACACTGCGGCTGTATGCAGCGTCCAATCCGCAGCGTTTCCTGATCGTGGAAACATACCCTTATATTAAAAATCTGTGCCTCTGTTTTCTACACATCATTGGCAAATGTTCATGAAAATGAGCTGGCAAATATGGATGCTTGGCGTGCACTTACAGCTCTCCAAGCTTTTCTGGCCCCTTTCTCCTTTTCCTTTTTGTGACCTTCTTCCCAGCCTGTGATCTCACATAGGCACCATCATTCTCGGAGGCGGCGCATATGAAAAAGTTCCTGGTGATGTTGCAGGAGCCAGACTATTGATCTGCACATGCACGTCCAGGAATGATGGCAACTGCATGAGATCTTGATAAGAATGACCTGTCAGTCACAGACAGAAGGCCAGCGCCGTGAAGAGAGAGAGGCTGGAGATCTGTAAGTGCAGGCCAAGCCTAGCCCCTGCATTTGCAAGCTCATTTGCATAAACATTTGCCAGTGAATTTCTAGAAAACGCATGAATGTTTAATACAGAGGTGTGGACGTCATCAGCATTTCAGATGCTTTGCAGAGATGACGTTAGTTTAAGGTTCTTTTTAAGTACAGTCTTCAGATTTTCATTCATTGCTTGCAGTTTATTTTGAATTAACTCAATGATACATTATAGTGTTTCTTTTCCTATCATGTGGATGGAAAGGTCCGCTTGTCTGAACATGTCCTAACTTTATCACAAGCCCTGTCATGTAATCAGCCATATACATCCTCCTATGTTCTTCTGTTGCTCCAACTACTTTTACACATGCAAGCATGTGAGAAAAAGACCACGAGTGTTGCTCCCTGACGATGGTAGTACAGAAATGTACGTTGGGGCGGGCACACACACCCCTCTGGACTTCTTCCAGGAGCTGCGCACTCTGCACTTTATCTATAGGTAATTGTACCATAGGCCACCACTGTTATTTCTGGGGCATATTAAGGATTTACCATAAACTCTATACCCACTGTATGGGAGCTGTGCACTTTGCACTTTCTCTATAGGTAGTTATTTCTTTGGCCACCATTGTTATTTTTTGGGCATATTATGGATTTATTATAAGCACTATATTTATTACATGGGGCTAATACTGAGCAGTGTTGCATTTATAGCGCACTCCACAATATGTGATTTATTATGTAATGCTATACATGCTTTTTAATTCTTTGCAATCCTTCCTGGTTGGCGTTCTTGTGGGGTGGGTGTGTCCCTTTTTTCAATGGCATATATGCAGAATTCTGGTGCAAATGTATTAGTATTTCCCGTTCCCATAGCCTACTTGTGTTAATTTTTAATGAATTCTTTTTGATACAATAAAGTATATATTTTAAAAAAATTGGACTTGTACATCATTGCTTCCGATTGGTAGCTGGTTCTCGCTCATCATGTGGATGGAAAGGTCCGCTTGTCTAAATATGTCCTATCTTTATCACAAGCTGTCATGTAATCAGCCATATACATCCTCCCATGTTCTTCTGTTGCTCCAACTATTTTTACACAAGCAAGCATGTGAGAAAAAGACCATGAGTGTTGCCTCGTATCGGGTAGATTCTTTAATTAGGGTAACATGTCGTTTTTCCATTCCTATGTTGTGAAATCTCTCCACGGCACAGCTTGGAGTGACAGCTATTGGGCATCATCGTTAACAGATGGGGTACAGTCATCGCCTGGACAGCTGCATGTAGGACATGTGTGACCATCATGGTATGATGTAATCACTGCCAATAATGAGACCCTAGTAGTGCCCTGCGCTCTAGTAAATGAGCAGCTGTGAGTATATTGCAATTCACGAAATGGCGTGAGCTGTATTCAACCCAGTTGGTAAGATGTACACATTAGTCTTCAACGGACGTAAGTGATCTGTGTAATATAAGCCATGTTTTTGTCTCCTGGCTCAGATGTATGTGCTTGCGTGGGAATAGACGGAGGCAATTAAGGGATAGTAGTGGAGAAAGCACTGGTTGTGTCATCTATTTTTGGAATATATCCAATGCCTGAAAGCTTGTCAGTGACAACTAATTTAGAGCCTTCAACTACCTGAGGTTTAACACTACATTATGAATGAAAACAATCTTAGATGTGACTGCTGTTAAAAGACAATATGTCCAAATATAGGTAAAAGAGTTCTTATTTGCAGTCATAAAAGCCATATTTTATTCTCATCCTACTTTTGTGGAGATCTAAACAAAACTATAGTCAAAGGTTAGAGACAGATAAATCCCTTCCTGCATAACGTGGTCATGCGCTGAGCCCACTCCACATGGTAGTATGTGCGGCCGGAGCGCTGCTGGCAGTTAGCCAATTAGATGCTGGTGTCATTTTCTGACGGCAGCACTTGGAGATATTGCTGGGTCGTGCATGTGCCATCTCATCATATGATAGCGAGGTACCATTGTTTTTATTAAGGCCACCATGGCTGCCATCTTGGTATTCGTGTTAAAGGGAACCTGTCACCTCATTTTTCGCATATAAGCTGCATCCACCGCCATTAGCAGCTTATCTACAGAATTCTATAATGCTGTAGATATGCCCCCCGATGTAACCTGAAAGATAGGAAAAACAAGTTAGATTATACTCACCTGGGGGGCGGTCCGGTCTGATGGGTGTTGCAGGTCCAGATCCGGCACCTCCCATCTTCATGCGATAATATCCTGTTCCTTGCTTCTATCGCTGCTCCTGCGCAGGCATACTGATTTGCCCTGTTGAGGGCAGAGTAAAATACTGCAGCGCGCAGGTGCTCGGCTTCTCTGACCTTTCCCGGCGCCTGTGCACTGCAGCACTTTGCTCTGCCCTCAACAGGGCAGAGAATTACGCCTGCGCAGGAGCCGCGACAGAAGCAAGGAAGAGGACATCATCGCACGAAGATGGGAGGCCCCGGACCTGCGACACCCATCGGACCGGGACCGCATCGGACCACCCCTGGGTTAGTATAATCTAACTTGTTTTTCTTCTTTTTCAGGTTACATCGGGGGGGGCTTATCTACAGCATTATAGAATGCTGTAGATAAGCCCCTAATGGTGGTGGCCACAGCTTATATGAGAAAAATTAGTTGATAGGTTCCCTTTAAGCTCAGCCACAGGTTGAAGACCTTTTTTTTTTCTATATATTGCAATGATGTGGTATTGCAGCATAGTACAAGCAATCAACTGATCGCAAGTTGAAGTCCCATTAGTGGACTAAAAAAATCATGTAAATAAAAAAGTTTGGAAAAATATAAGAACAAATAAAAATAATATAGAAATAAAAATCACCCGTCATTTTCCTTGTTAAAAAGAAACCTTATGTGTTATTGCCGCATCCGTCAAAATCTTATCTATCAAAATATAAAATTAATTAACCCATAAAGATGAAGGAAATATAAACATCAAATTGAAGGATTTTTTTGCCATATTACCTCCCTAAAAAATGCAATAAATAGCAAACAAAATATGGTATGTTCCCCAAATTGCTATTAATGAAAATGACAGCTCTCTATACAAAAAGCAAGTCCTCCATCCCCTCAACAAGAACATAAAAATATTACATGTCTCGTAATATGGCAACACAAAGTAAAAAAAAAAAAAATTTCTTACAAAATTCCGAAGTACTTTTACGATGCAAGTTTGGTATCGTCGTAATTGCATTAATCTGTTCATGACTCCAGGTTATTTTTACCATACAACAAATGGTGTAAAAATGAAATCCAAAAATAATGGAGGAATTGCATTTTTTCACCATGTCATCCCACTTGTCATTTTTCAGAACATCACATTACAAAATGAATTCTGGTCTTCAAAACTACAACTTGTCCCGCAAAAAAACAAGCCCTCATACCTCTATAATGATGGAAAAATAAAACGTCATAGCTCTTGGAAGAAGGTGAGGAAAAAGCAAAAGCTCAAAAACAAAAAAATCCTAGGTCATTGAAGGGATACATTGAGTTACTTAATCACTTTTTAGAATATTGGCCCTGATTCATCAAGGCCAGTGATTTTCTAGCCGGCCCGGATGAGAGACCGTGGTGGAGTCAGACGCTCCTGATTGATGAAGAGATGCACGCCTTCATGTGCTATGCCAGAAACTTACTCTAGTCATGGACTGGAGTGAGATTTCTGGAATATGGAATGCCACAGCCCTTCATAAATTAGACAAGCAGTGGAATCATGCCTCAGCTCTGCCAATTTCGACAGAGCTGGGAGAAACTGGTGTGAAAAAGTCAAAAGTTCCAAAATTGACTTGTGACAAAGTTTGTGTGTTCTTTAAAGCTTTTACGCCACTTTATTGGTATAAAAATGCTTTTTCTCGGTTTGCCTGTTCTTGCGTTTTTGAAAGGGCTTGTTCATAGTAGGTCATGGGAGTATGCTAGACACATACATCAGGAACAGAGGCCAAAAGAGTGTTTTGTGACAATATGAATCAATTTTGTCAGGGAGGTCCTGGCCTTAAAGAGATAAGTTTCTGGTGTGTTATGAGCTTTGATAGCCTTGAGATTTGAAGTTTTCTTCTAGGACTTCTAAGCACAAACTCTGTCCATCTATTTTCTCTTGTGATTGTTCTGACATCGCAACCCTATCTAAAGTTATTAGGATTACAATTTTATTAGCTTAGTATGAAATAGAACCATTTATTTAGGGTCTAAACAGATAGCATTTAATAAATTAGATACAGTAAAGAGCCAACACCATCTTAAGTTTTCCTTTTTATGTTTAAGTTCCTGTACTCTAATAGTGGACAAACAGGAAATGTATTTATCAGTTGGTTGTTGCGGGAAATTTCTAGCGTGTATATAACCAATTATTATTTCTTTTTGTCACATATCCAAATGGAGCAACTTTGTGAAATACTCACTAATGATTCATCTTTCTTGGATTTTCCCCGGAAGGAGGAAGTGTGATAAGGACATCTTCACTCCCTTATGGAACAATGACCAGATTTTAACACTCAGCAAGTTATATTTTACAGCAACTGCTTAAATTTCTGAAAATATAAATTTATCCTTCTGTGTAATTGTGCTTGTATTCAGAGTGAAAAGTACTTTTTGTAAGAGAGTGAAATATAATTCTTGTTTTTTAGTAATGTTTGTGCTCTATATGTAAATGTATGTTGTATAACTCAGTGGCTTCCAATAAATACACCTATAGGAAAAAAATTAGAAATGCTTGGCCTGCAGAATAGAAAATTGTTGTGTTTGTCCAAAAATTCTGACCTGATTAATGTTAAATTGAATTTGTCTCTATGCGCCTGTTTACAAGTTCTGGAATTCCATGTGACCAAGCTTAAAAGTTAAAGGGCTTGGCCGTCTTTGAGGACTGTTTTTTTTTTCTTTTTATCTTAATATATGTATTTTGGGCTAAAAATCATTTTTTTTATATGGGTTTCATTACAAATCTGATACTGTTTTGCTTTTGCAGATTTTTTGTTTCCTTGCATGTTCAACTTTATTGTACTCTGTGGTCATAAATCAGCTGAGAAAAGGACAGATGAAAAAGCGTTACAAACTTTTCCGTTAGACTGTCAGAACGAGCTCACTGACAAACACTCAGGTAGAAGTTGACCTCTTTCTGCTGGTGCAGCTCTGCTCATAAACTGAGCAGCATTGACCAGCACTTCTATCCATTTAGTCGCTACCGGTGGAGGGTCATGTGAGCAGACCAGTCCATCAACCAATAGAAAAATAGCTTTCCCATGTCAGGAATTTTACAATTGGAGGATGCTGATGGTCTGGTTACACGCTGCTCTATTAATAGCCATTTTGGCGTTCATAAGTGCTGGGCAGCTGGTGAGGAATGCTGTAACCACCACATTGTCCACCCTTATGAACTATAATTGCCCCACTGTTCACTCTTATGAACTCTAATTGTCATATTGTCTGCCCTTATGGCCTATATGCTGTCCCTCTACACGCTGTTCCTGACTCATGAACTATGGCCTCCACAATGTCCCTAATTCATGCTATATTGTCTCATCGGTTTATCCTCATGCTGTCCTCATCTCCACACTGTACCACAATTCTGCCCCTTCTACTTACTGTGTAAGTAGCTTACATATCCCCAAAACATCAGCAATCCACCTCCGTGCTTTACAGTAGGAATGGTGTTCCTTTCATCATAGGCCTTGTTGGCCTCTCTCCAAAAGGAACATTTATGGTTGTGGCCAAAAAGTTCCATTTCGGTTTTGAGGCTTGTCTCTGTGCTGTTTTGCGTATTGTAGGTGAGATACTTTGTGGCCTTTGTGCAGTAATGGCTTTCTTCTGGCGACTCGACCATGCAGCTCATTTTTCTTCAAGTGCCTCCTTATTGTGCATCTTGAAACAGCCACACCACTAGTTTTCAGAGAGTCCATTATTTCAGCTGATGTTATTTGTGGGTATTTCTTTTCATCCCAAACAATTTTCCTGGCATTTGACACAGGTCACAGGTGAGGATGTTATCTTTAGTAGCCATTCAAATCCTTTTGTGTCAACTTCTGTGCATGTTATCAGGCCAAAATCACCAGGATATGTGAACTTTTGATCATGATCATTTGGATGTTTTGCGTTCTCATTATGATTTAAAAAGAGAAAACAGTAGTTTGACAATAAATGGCTTCACCCAACCACTAACCATGAGTGGAGAAAAAGATTTGATGTTATCATTCATATTCTCTGAAAAAAGGCCAAGAAAGCAAAAATTCTGCCGGGGTATGTAAACTTTTGAGCACAACTGTAAAACAGTATGATGCTTTAGCAGTAGACAGGGATAATAGTTGTGGCTTGTAACACAAAGTACTTCTTTGGCCTAAGACAGTGTGAAAGTCGGGGGCTTGAAAAGTTGTGTTCGCTTATGGCTTGAGACAGTGGAGAAATTGTGATCTTGACTGTGAGCCTTCCATGACCTGAGACAAGGTAGATTGTGGCTTGCATCAGGAGGCCTGCTGTGAGTGTGTCTTCCAAGTTGTTTTGGGTCCCGCATCTGTGAATAAGCATTTTAGGACTCGTGGTTTTTTTTTTCCAAGCATGGCTTTCTTCAAGGTGTTCATTGATAAGTGTCCAGTTCATTACTAGAGTGCAGTTTGGGTTAAAGTGCCAAATAATTGCCATAACTAGAGTTGAGCGACTTTGGTCAGATCGGGTATCATGAAACAAAATTTTTTTCAGATGAAACTGGTCCGACTAGGGCAAAAAAAGTCAGAATTTCGTCTGAAACCTGACCCCAATGCAAGTCAATGGGGAATAAAGGTCGTCATTGAGTGGATGAATGTCATCCGTTCAATGCCGACTTTTATTACCAATTGACTTGCATTGGGGTCGGGTTTCAGATGAAACTGACTTTTTTTGCCCTAGTCGGACCAGTTTCATCTGAAACAAATTTTGTTTCATGAAACCCGATCCGACTAAAGTCGCTCAACTCTAGCCATAACCAATTGTTAAGTGCCGTGGAATATGTTGGCACTGTATAAATAAAATTAATATTTAGATTTGTTATAATTAGCAAAATTAAGTTTTTCTACTGTCGTGTAGTCAATTGCTGCAATTATATGTTGCAATTATTGCCAATATTGTGCCCATGATATTGTGCTACTCTTATAGCCTCATTTGAGACTGTAACACTTTTACTTGCGTGCCTCACAGTTTGTAAATCAGATTGAGTTTTACTCTGCCATGTCTATGTCCGTCACTGCTTTATCCTCGTTCAGGGAGTCTTTCCAAGAGTCACACACAAGTTATGACCCGCAGATGCCCCTTTCTGCGTCAGTCACAAATTCCCTCTACAATGACAGATGACCACCCCCTCCCCTTAGTAGTGATGTTTCCACTGCTGAAGCTCCCCCATCCCTCGAGAGTGTTCATTCCATGACTATCCTTTTTCCTTTCATTTACTACTATGTGAATTCATTCTGTGACAATCTATGCCTGTAGTTAGCACTGGTTGTTGGCCAATGGAAAAGAAGTAAAAACCCAGATCCGTGATATAGCAGTTGGAATGTATAATGGTAGGATTGTAGACCAATATGAGCTTTACAAGCTTGCTGAAAACTGTTTTTTCGGTAGATATGGGGTAATGTTTACAATGTGCCATTATGGTCTGAGGTCCAGCTTTCACCACATCCTTAGAGACAAAATAAACCTCCCTTGATGTATCTGAGATCCTAAACTTTCTTGACCAGGTGCTATATAGTTTTTGTTACTAATTGCCAGTAGACAGAACATGTCAGCTGATGGAGTTAACTTATTTTCTTTGCTTTTAATTTAGAATAATGATAAATGTCCCTTTTGATTTTCTATTCACATAATAGTTAAAGATTCTTTTGAATTTCTAATCATCAGTAATTCAGTAATATTACTAACCTGTGCTAACCTACATGTGCCTTTAGTAGAATACTGGTCTATCAACATTGTTTTCGAATGGGGCGAGTAGAAAACCTGTCAAAGTCTCTAACACGGGGATAATAAAATTAAGTTTCATGATACCGCGAGTTTAGTCTAGAATTTCTTAAAATTCACCAAATTTATCAAAGTTGCTCCTGCTTTTTGATAAATGGGGTGCATTTTTATTCCACAGAGATGGTAAACTTTAAGTAGCCAGCCTAATGATGGGCCAAATTAAGCATCATGCACCTAACCAGATGAGCCACTTTGATACATTTTGTGCATTTTAATACTAAAAGTTTGTTTTAGTAAATCAACCCAAGTATATATATTTTTTCTTTTTGTATCCATTCTTTTTACCGTTCAGCAGTAAAATAAATATGAAATATTCAGTTATGAGCAAAGTTCTTGGGACTTGGTGGAACTGTGCAAACTCTTTCATAAGAAATCAGACCTAGCAACTAAGTAACTCGTGGCTTGGTTTACATTAGAGATGTTTTATTTATAGTTCCCAAAGGCCGAGTGTTAGAACGGAAACATACTTCTCTGACTACTGACCATGGTGTCAAAACTGAGGTGATTTAAGTTCACATTATTCAAAATATTGAACATATGAGTCCATTTAAAGGGAGATATCTATTCAGTTCACAAACTCATAGCCATGCATGTAAAATCAATGAATTTAGAACGTTTAGAGATATAGAAATTGCTTGCAGAGGTCGCCATTTGTCAGCACTGACTTTCAGTGATCCCCCAAGGTTTTGTATTTAAAGCGTACATTAAATTAAAAGGTATAAATCAGTTACCGTATTTTTCGGACTAGAAGACACTTTTTTCCCTCAAAATTAGGGGGGAAGTGGGGGTTCGTCTTATAGTTCAGATGTACTTACCAGGAGTGTTGACGACCCTGGATTGGGAAGAGGGAGTGTTCGGTGGTCCGACGTTGTAGGGCGATGACTCCCATCCCAAGCTGATGCAGCAGGTTCAGCGTGCTTGGTGGTGCAGGGGCTCAGCCAACATTTTGTGAAAGCCCGGAGCCCCCACCCTTCCATTTCTGCAATGCTGTGGCCTCTGGGAAAATGGCCGCCAGAGGCGGCGCATGTGCAGATTGAAATTTCGGCAATAAGATCTCGTCCTGAGATCTCGAGAGATGAGATCCTGGTGCTTTCACAAAATGTTGGCGGAGCCCTCATACCACCGAGCACCGCTGAACCTGCCACACCAGCCTGGGATGAGAGTCAGATCATCGCTAAACCACAGAACACTTCCTGTGACCCCGCTCCACCAGCGCTGCCAATTCCCTCTCCCCCCGGTAAGCAGAATTTGTACTGTAAGACGGACCCCCATGTGACGCATTAATTGTTTTCCCTATATTCCTTCTGAAAATTTGGGGTGCGTCTTATCGTCTGGTGTATCTTATAGTCTGAAAAATACGGTATATGGTCCATGATGAAGACTACTATTACTTTTCTAATGAGAATTGTCTCATGAAGATAATCCTTCTCTGTAATTTTATTATGAGCACGACTGGGGACAGTTAATGATTACCATGCATGTAGTAATAATAATGATATTAATCTTACAGATCAAGATTTTGGACAATTGACATTTGAAACTGTAACACCCCTTCAACTTTCTAATGGCTTGAAATAATTGGGTCTCTTGACAGCACCTATGTAGCCTCTGTTTAATGTACGCTGGTACATATATGATATCTGGATACTGTGATACACTGGCATCTGATACCAATAAGGTTGCATTGTAAAGACAATGTATACCTTGAACATATATATATATATATATATATATATTTTCTTGCTGGATATCATTGAATGGAAATCAACTGTGCTACTCCAGTCATTGTTTTTTTTTAGTGGTATAGTTTTGTATATTATGAAATCTGAGGCCAGAAATACACTTTTTGACACCTTTATGCTAATGTAGCCCAACTGGTTTGCATGTCCGTAGCTCTCCTTTCGTTCTTGCTAAATGTATATCACAAACCTGACAACCTGACATTAACATAGCTTTTTATTGGTTTGTAAAAAAGAAAGGTGTTGAAAAGCCAAAAGTGGTTTTGGATTTAGCAAGTGGTAGACGTACTGTTAAATCATTTACAGATTATTTGCACTATGAAAGATGCAGCTGAATACAAAATATGCTGATAATATTTCAGTTCACTTTCTGGAGATTATTAATGACACTTTCCCAATGCAAAGGCAGCCAGCTATAGTGCAACTCCTTGTACTGGCAGAGAGGCTAGAGCAAAATTCCAGTAAGCACAAGGTAATCCTTAACAGCTGCTGAGAGGATGTGGTTATCCAAGACTGGAAATGTAGGAACACCTGACAAAGCAAAGGGAGGGTGGAACATCCAGAACATATTATCTTTTATATAAAGCATTGCTGACTGCAAAGTGTCCAGCTCCAGTGTGTACTGTCCTGATATGGTTCAGACGCTGAGATTTTATTGTTTTATAATACTTTGAAAATTGGTTATTTTTTATTCCACCGTGCAACGCTGAATATCCTTTTTTCAAATGATACTTTGATTGTGAAATAAAAATAAAAGTCATAACATTATTAAACAAAAAAATAATGATTTTGGAACCCAAAATAATACAGCATTAAACATTAATTATGAATATGCCTGTTTCAAGCTGTAAGGTTACTTTACAAAGATACTTTTGCTGGAAAAATTTTTCCTGCTTTACACTACTAGGATCCAGTTCACATTTTGTCACAAAATAGAAAGCAGTGATTGAAAACGCAGTTTTGACTTCAGTCACTACTCATGGACAGGCTGGGAGGCAGAGTAGTCGAATGTTCCGGCGTCAGATACCAAGAGGGCACGTAGTAAACAAAAGTGTAAAGACAAAGGATAAGTCAGGTCACTGTCCGAGATCAGAATACCAGGAAGATAGATCAAAGCAAAGGGGCTAGGCAAATGGTTGATCAGAACGAGGTCCATGGTCAGGCAGCAAAAGATCAATAAACAGAGCATAGAAATACAAGGCAAACCACTTCAGCTCCAACGTTGAACTGAATTTTATATGTTGTCTGCTACCTTGTCAGAACAATAGCTGCATTGAATTACTGCAGTAGCCCTGTAACAAAGCTAGCACAAAGCCACTACATATGATTGTACCCAGGAATTCGTAATATTCACGGCACTCTTAAAAATAGGGAATGTGGTGCCCAAGTAAGGTATTCAGCCCATAGTCAATAAAGTTGAAAAGACTTGGCACTCACGAGAGAATAAAGTATGAAAAAACAAGATTCCATTTATTGTGTAAAGGTTTACGGCGTCATCCTCAGCGACACAAATCGCCGATTCCCTAAGTGCCAGCTGTCCACGGGTTCCTCCTCCCTCCTCGCACATGGCAGCCTGAGTCCGTGTTTAAGTTCCACTAGACGACAGGAATGACAGGAAAACTACACTGGAATATAGAAATTCTGCAATTATACCAGTTCTGATGAAGGTCCAAACCAGGGCCGAAAACTTTTAACAACGGTTATTATTTTCTTGGATGCACAATAAATGGAACCTTGTTTTTTCAGACTTTATTTTCTCGTGAGTACCAAGTCTTTCCAACTTTAGTTACTTGCTCACACAGGGTTTTGCGTTGTGTTTTGCAATGCAGTGTAAAAATGCAATAATAAAACTCATTAAAAATGTCTCAAAGTTCAATATAATTCAGTTGTCTGTTTTAGTACATTTCTCTAGTTTAGGTTTTGATGTGAAAAATCATACACAATGCATGCAATATACCACATTGTTTTTTACTCATATGTCATGCTTGAAAATGTAACAGACTACAAGTATTTATGAGAATTAAAGTTCCTAATTTTGTCTGGCTGATGAGTTTTGTTTTAAAAATGTAATGAAAAATATAAAAAAGAGAACTTAACTAAAAGAATTGTTTGTGCAAACCTAGCATTTACGCTATAATAGTGTTCTATGATATAAGGAACTTGCCGCCATGTAGGTACCTAAACTAAGGGCATGACAAAGGAAATTCTGCAAAGTAGTCCAGAGTCTGCAGAAATATCATTGTGTATTAAAACATATTTTATTTTGGCTTCTTAAAAAAGAGAAGAAAAACATTAGTACAACAAAGATGTTTGGCTATTTGTTTCAAACTATGTAGACCATTTGTTTACGTTTTTTACGACTGACATTTGTGTGCGATTTGTTTCTATACATCTTCCTTCAAAAAGTACACAATCAAATACTGTTTTCCAGTTTAGATCACAATCAGATGCCACATGGATGTTCCGTGTAGGACCTGATTTGTATTACAGGCTCAGATTTGAATGGGTGAGTGTCATCTGAAATTGAGAAGAAAATAGTGCATGCTGCACTGTTGTTCATGAATAGCACTCATGCCTGTGATAGTCTGTGGGTTCATTCACATGTGCAATTTTTTCCTTGGACTGAGTGATCCTCTGAAAATATTGGAGACATTTCCAATTTTGATCTGAGTCGAGAATTTTTTCCATGTATGAGAAAATCGGATTACACTCGGAACACACTTTTATCAAAATCTGATCAGAATAATTGGTTTAATTTTCTCGTACACAAAAAATCAGGACGTCTGAATGAGGCCTTATGTCTTCTAATTAGGATTTTAGAGATCCGCTCTGTGGGCCTCTACACCCAGCAGACCTCCAAAAATGATTTATATTGATTTACTGTACTTCCTTCATGCTACTTAGTGCCTAGCTGTCGTATGAGCATGTATAGTCCTTGGCACCTTCTCTGAGCTAAACTGGTCCCTCTGACTGTGATTGATGGGGTTGGGTTAGCAAGCTCTCAGCAGGTGCCCAGGTTGGTCCCTATACTTCCATCGGATTGCTCGGCACCAAGAAACATACAGGAAGGCAGTGAATAAAGAGCATTTTTACAGTTTGAACGTGTAACGGATCATTAGGATCCTAATTAGGAGGGACATAATGTGCTGTCAGCAGTTTAATATTGAGAAGCTTGATGACCAGTTCCCTTTTAAAAACTCAATGTTAGATCAGAAACCTCAACATTTTTCTAGTTTAAGAACCACTCTGCTCATCATATGTAGATAGTATGCAGAATGAGATAATCAATGTAGAATCGAAATGAATTGGATTGAAGCTGTGACATAAACAGAAACCAGGCTTTGGTAAAGTGATGAAAACAACATCAATTACAAAGGGAAATCTTACGTGTGGTCTAAAAAAAAAAAAAAGCTCATAAAAGTCAGTCCGCACTGTAATGTATCTTTTGTAGCCATTTTTCACTGCGTAATTGCCCTTCCATGCCTTTACAAATGAATGCGTGTGTAGCACACCTGACGATCATGCACAGCTGTGGAAATAATGTCCCATAGCAAATATTTACCCAGTTTTATATTTCTAAGTCATTACAGAAGTTACATTTTTCTTGGATATTGTTGGTTTTTCTTTTTTCTTACAATGTAAGTATTTACAACTGTCATATATCTTCTTTTTCAGAGCTTCAAATGACAAAGACATCTGAGTTTTACACTATTTCCCAGAGCCCCCTGGACTACAGGATTTTGCTTATGGATGAGGATCAGGACAGAATCTATGTGGGCAGCAAAGATCACATTCTGTCTCTGAACATTAACAACATAAGTCACAATCCTCTGAGTGTAAGTTCTTATACTTGAGTGTTCAGCTGGCAACCTAATCTTCTGTGGCTCCGTGGACAACTCCACTACAGAGTTTTAGCAATTTCACTTTTACTGTACTTAAAGGGAAACTGTCACCTCCTGGGATGCTTTTATACTATTACTATGGGCATACAGGTAATAGAATGGTTAAACCAGTCTTAAGCCCCCGTTACACACTACGATATCGTTAGCAATATCGCTGTAAAGTCACCGATTTTGTGACGTTACAGCGATATTGCTAGCGATATCGCTGCATGTGATACTTACCTCCGACCGGCTCCCCCGCTGGTTATCGCTGATCGCGCGAGAAGCTGCTGGACCATTCCTCGTCGTCCACTTCCTGCTGTGACGACGAGCGACGCGTGGAGCCGGGCGGGAGGACGCAGGATCGCCGCGTCTGACAGGTAAGTAGCGATCCCCGTCCCCAGCGATGTCGCTAGTGAGATCTGCCTGAGTGGCAGCTCACTAGCGACCACCCAGCGATTCACCAGCGATCCTGACCGCGTCATATCGCTGGTCGGGATCACTGGTGAGTCGCTAGGTGTAACGGTACCCTTACCCTAGCTGCGTTGTAGTTGTTGATTAATTGAGTTTTAATCTTTTATGTTAATGATTTCTTCCAGGCCCCGGGGCATGTGGTGCCCGGAAGAAATCTCTGCCTTCCTGTCTTCATTATGATTGCACCCCTCTCTCATGCACGTTATACTGCCCTGTGATGTGCAGTTGTGGCGCCGTGATCCCGCATCTGCACCCTGCACTTGCGCTATTATCTGTAGCTTATCCACCCTTCTATGGGCAGTGTCTTCATCTTTCTTCTGGTAAGGCGCCGGCGAGTCACTGCGCAGTAGCAATCACGGCAGCTACTGTATGGAGCTTTGAAGAAATCATTAACATAAAAGATTAAAACTCAATTTCTTAACAACTAGACCACAGCTATGAAGCATGCAGGTAAGACTATTTTAACCATTCTATTACCTGTATGCCCATAGTAATAGCTTAAAAGCGTCCCAGGGGGTGACAGATTCACTTTAAGTGCATTTTGCCTTTATCGTATTTATTTTATTATATTACAATGTTATAAAATGAGATGAGAAATTGTTTGTTAAAAGGATTACCGTATATACTCGAGTATAAATCGATCCGAGTATAAGCCGAGGCACCTAATTTTGCCACGGAAAATGTATTGAATCAAGTATAAGCCGGTTATGCATTGTCCCCTCATCCCTGTCCTGATATGCATGGCTCTTTATCCCTGTCCTTGTCTACATGACTCCTCATCTCAGTCTTTGGATTTATGGTTCCTTATCCTTGTCATTGTCTGCATGGCTCCTCATCCCAGTCCTGGTATGCATGGCTCCTCCTCCCTATCCTTGTATGCATGGTTCCTCATCCCTATCCTTGAATGCATGTTCCCCCATGAAAAAAAGCATTAAAAAAAGCCTCCTACTTACCTGCACACCCTCGCAGCATCCTGTTCCTGCGCCAGCAGCTCCTGTGGTGAGCGATCACGTGTCCCGGCTCATTAAGGTAATGAATATTCACCTCTCTCCGCTCACTGGGGACACGTGATCGCCCGGCCACAGGAGCTGCTGGCGCTGGAACAAGATTGCTCCGAGGGCGCGTAGAGAAGGTAAGTAGGAGGGTTTTTTTTAACAGCTGCTGGAAGCCTGCAGCTGTGGCTGTAACTGGGCGCGCTATTAGAGAAATGAATATTCATTGTCAGTGCAGTGAATATTCATTTCTCTTTAGCAGCGGGCACAGTTACAGCCGCAGCCGCTGGCTCCTGCCTCCTGTGACCCGCAGCTCTGCCGCGCCCCCTCCTCTGCCGACTTCTGGGATAATGACTCATGTATAAGCCAAGGGGGCATTTTCAGCACAAAAAACGTCCTGAAAAACTCAGCTTATACATGAGTATATACGGTATCTAGGACATATATTCTTCTAAAATACATGGGGGCTCTACAATGTATGGGCACTAAACTGGCATATTTGCAATTCTCCAGAAAAAGGCCTGACTTGGATGCTGCAAAATAGTCACTGCAGCCATAGATGAATTCATTTAGAGGTGCACTTTTTACAGTGGGTTCACTTTTGGGGGTTTTCTGCTATTCTGGCACCATCAGGGCGCCGCAAATGTTGCCTGGAAACTATTCTAGCAAAGTCTATTCTCCAAAACTCAAAGAGCGCTCCTTCCTTCTCAGCCCTAACGTGTGGCAAATAGTAATTTCTGACAACATGTGGGGCAGCACCACGTGCGAGCGAAATTGCGCATTAAATTGTGGGGTCTCGTTTCACCTTTTAAACCTTGTGTATCTGACAAATTGGCAGCAAAAACAAAAATTACATATCTACCTTAAAATGTTATATTTCCACATCTCAATGTTATAAAGTTCTGTGAGGTTACTATGGGTTTGAAATACCCACTACACACCTAGATGAATTTCTTAAACAGTGAAGTGTTCTGCTGTTCTGGCACCTCAGGGGCTCAGCAAATGGAGCCCACAATTTCTGGAAGCAAAATCTATGTTCTAAAATCCAAGTAGGGCTCCTTTCCATCCGATCCCTCAAACAGTAGTGTACAACCACATAAGGGGTACCGCCACATTTGGGAGAAATTGCATAGCAAATCATGGGGTCCAGTTTCTCCCATTATCCCTTGTGTAAATTATAAATTTGGTGCTAAAATAGTATTTTAGTGGAAATAATTAAATTTTTTGTTCTCACATCTAAATGTTATAACATTTCGTGAATCACCTGTAGGTTAAAAATCTTCAGTACACCACTATATGATTTCCTTGAGGTGTTTGGTTTCCAAAATAGGGTCACTTTTGGAGGGTTTCTGCTGGTTTCGCATGTCAGGGGCTCTCCAAATGCGACATGGCATTCACAATCTATTACAGACAAATAGCGCTCTTTTCTTTCCTAGCCCTACCTTGTGCCCAAACACAAGTTTTTGACCAAATATAGGGTATCATCGCGTTCACCATAAATTACATACCAAATCACGGAGTCCATTTTCTCCTAATATCCATTGTGAAAATTACAAATTTGGGGCTAAAACAACACCCGCAGACCATTCCATCAAAGTCTGTGTTCCATAACGTCACTACTTCCCTTTCCAGTCCTGCCGTGCGGCAAACAGTAGTTTTACACCACATATGGGGTATCGGAGTACTCAGGAGAAATTGTACAACAAATTTTGGAGTCAATTTTCTCCTGTTACCCTATATAAAAATTTGGGGCTAAAGTAAAATTTTTGTAAAATAAGTAAATAGTTTATTTTTTCCTTCCACATTGCTTTAGTTCTTGTGAAGCACCTGAAGGGTTAATAAACTTCTTTACACTTCTGTGTTGCAAAAAATTTTGGATAAACAGTGTTAAAAATTATTACAATTTGTCCCAGGTGGAGAAGCAAAAACAAAGAAATGAAAAAATTGGCCTAATAAGGTCATTAAGGGGTTAAAGAAGCAGCTCATCTTGTTTCAGCATAGTACAGCAGTAGTACATCTAGAAAACAGTACAGCCTAGTACTTGTAGTACAGGTAGAGAGCAGTACAGTTACTATTGTATCAGCAAATATGGTAAGTTTCATTTAAAGGGAATCTTTCAGCAGATTTTTTTTTCTCTGTAATCCGAGAGCAGCACGATCTGGGGGCAGAGAGCCTGATTTCAGTGTTATTGAGCTGCTTAGTGCAGTTTTGATAAAATCCCTATTTTCTCTGCTGTAAGTATAGAAGTGATCATAATACTGAGCTATGTATAACTCCGCCCACCCTCCTGATTGGAAGCTTCCTGTCTATACTGTATGTTGTCAGTAAGCTGCCAATCAGTGCTGGGGGCAGGGTTACACAGATTGGCTGGAGTATCTTGCAACGACACCAGTGATAATTCCCTGCTGATAAAACACTGATTGTTTTAAAACTATAGCAAGCTGCCGAGCAAATGACATATCATTGGAATCAGGCTCTCTGCCCCTACTTTATTCTGCTTTCAGATTAAGCAGCAAGCACCTACTGACAGATTCAGATTGAAAACAGTAATATAAGATATTAAAAAAAATTAGGAGCCTTGTTGTGCTGTGATATACTCTTACAGTGAACAAAAGGCTCCTTCACTGTTGAAAAGTGCAATATTTCATGAGCGCAATCCCTAGATTTTAATAAGTGCCTCTCCCTTTTGAATATTTAAGAAGCCTGAACGTTACAGATGTTATAAAATACAGATATATGCTCGGTGCTTGCAAGGATTCTGTGCAGTATTACTTGGCTGATAGATTTGGGGGTATCGTAGGTGTGTAAGAATTCTGCAAAATAATATTTGTTACAGTGAAAGAGGAAGGTAGGTAGGTGATGGAATGGTTTTGGTGGGCTCACAAGTCCAGCATCTTAGAATTTCCATACTGAATGACTCAAGGAAACATAACATAGAAAAGGTATACCACAAAGCGTATCATCTTGTCGATGGTATGTCATTCCACTTTACTAATATGAATGGGCTGAAGATAGCAATGGTATGTGGCTTATCTAGTCCTAAGTACATGTAATTGTGTAATGGAATTATGCAGCTTTCGAATAAGTAGATGTCAGGCCTAGTCAATATTGGACACTCATAACTTCTTAAGGAGCCCAAACATCACTTCTATTCTCGGACTAGACTTTATCCGGCCTTGCTCAATACACTTGCATTGAGCGAGGCTGCGCCTGTCTAGTCGGCATGTGACCACCGGCACCGGAAAATCCTGACAGCGCGCAGTGCACGTACTGTGAGGATTCACAAGTCTGCCGTCACACAGAGTGACCGCAGACATTTAGCCCACAGTCGGGAAACCCCTTTAAATAGACCCGTATATAATGTTAAAACTAATCTGTCATCAGACTGTCCCACCCTTTATCAAGCATAAAATGTCATTTGGTGACTCTGTAATACAGGCCATAAAAATATTAACGTATTGGTTACAATTTCTGCAAAAAGGCAGAAAAAGGATTTCATCACAGCAATTTTATAGGCTGGTCCCAAAATATTGTAAAATATATAGTACATTTCAACAAGACGTACATAGTACAAATACAGCATGGTCTTTTTAAAATAATCTTATATTTGTTCTTTTTCATTTGCAATCAGGTTTTCTGGCCGGCTTCTACAAACAAAGTTGAAGAGTGCAAGATGGCTGGCAAAGATCCCACAGTAAGTCAGTGAGGAAAATACTTGTCCTGTGAGTCAGGTTGAGGCCACTGCAGCCAAAGGAAAATTAAATAAGGGGTGTAGTTTTTACTATTTATCCCCTGTGGAGTGATAGCATTTGAGCACTAATTTCCAAGGAACAACCTGTAGGTTATAATTCAGCTCTGTAATTAAGGAATTAATATGTACATTCATCAGACAAAACAGATGGCGTTTGTTAATTCCTGAATTAATTCTCATAAAATGTATTTAATCCTAATGAATATTAATATATGTGCATGTTAGCACATTTTATCTTACAGCCATTACATTTAAATCATGCTGTGTTAAAAGAAAACCTGCTACTTAAAGAAATAGTAGCAGAGGAACTTAAAATATTTTCCCTTGGTAGGTGTCCTTATTTGTAATAGCAGCTCAGGATCTGTCCCTGTAGAGACAAGAGGGCTTTACAAGAATAGATTCATGGCAAACTGCACATCTTTTACCAAGAGCAAAAGCCATAAGCGCTGTCATGCTATAGCCGAACAGATGGGAACCACTTCTGATCTTAGCACAGTACATTTATTATCTCCTAATTGCCAGGCATTGCTACATTTCTGTTTGGCCCTTTTATGCTGCAAATATTTTGAGGCATGTCTCTAGCAGATTTCCACATCTATAAATTGAAATTTTGGGGTGTATTTTTTTTACAACAATGTGCAGTGTTAGTTTTCCACGGTTTACATTTAGCACAAAAATCTGATCAGAATACCTTCTTCAATATGCTAGCTGTGCCCTGTACATGACATTTTGAAGAAGGTGCTCTGGCCTAATGACAACATAGCAGAACTTTTTGGGCTAAGTGCCCAGCGCTATGTGTAGCAGAAAACTAACACTGCACATCTCTCCGAAAACACCATCCCCACCGTCAAACATGGCGGTGACGGCATCATGCTGCGGGGGTGCTTTTTCTCCAGCAGAGACAGGGAAGCTGATTAGAGGTAATGGGAAAATGGAAGGAACTAAATAAAGGGCAATCTTAGAATTGTATCAATAGCAGCTGCCATCTCCTCTCTCAGTAATGGGAAAGTCTGTCTTAACCGAATATAGATTTTACCCAGGAATTGAGAATTTTGATCGTGGCAAAGCACATTTTTCTGATTAGATATATTACAATGTTGATTATTTTTATGTGTTCAATTGATTTATGAAATAAAAACTAAAACGACAGTTACTCTAAAAGTTTGTGGGTGTAACGTGAAAAATTGAAGAAGAGTTCATGGGATATGAATACATATTCAAGGCACTGAATGCCACTATAGAGTAAGCATTTTTTTTTATATAAAATCTGCTATACTCCCCATTGCATTACCACAGCTACTACACAAGTGATGGGACGTCATGGCTGTGTCTGTCACGCCATTTCTGAGGTCTGTTCTGCCAGTGAAGTAATCTTCATTCTGACATTGTGCTGACTACTTAATAAAATTATATCTTATTATTACTATTAGGGGGATAAACTATTTCCTTGTCCCGGAATCTAAAAGATGTGTAGGGGAGATAGTCTTCATGGGATTAACCAGCATAAACTATTACGGTTTTATGTTCCTACGCCTGTTGTGGCGTTAGTAATAACAGACCGCTTACCTCATATTACTGTAATGTCCGATGGAAGTCATTACTGTTTAACTTCAGGGGAGAAATGTAAACGCCATTCCTAATACCTGACCGACATAACACTGGAAGTCCCCGGACATTCCAGATTGCTACATTGCCTTCTACAGTACCTGTTGGCTACTGCACAAATCAGACCAAATAATGATTTTTTTTTTAGCCATAATAGCCCATCTTCACACATTCAGGATTTTGTTATGCTTAGGCTCGGATTCCACGACTAAATCCTTACAGAACATGCCAGCATTCTGCAACTAAGCCTTGTGTATACAAACATGAGTAATCCAGGTAGACCTCTGCGCACATCTCTATTGAACAGTTCCTGGAATTTGACAGGAGTGACATTCTCCTGTAGAAGGGCGATGGCAAAGCAAACAGTGACTCTGATCTGAGCAATTTCCTGTTTGAGCTAATATACAAATGACGCGTGACTTGTCGCACAATGGTGATGATCAAATTGTGTTATTGATCTCCTGAAAATTTTTAAATCATCATTAAAAAAATATATTATGTGGTCAAAATGTGGCACATTGCGTCAGGGCAAATTGCAGCTGGCAGGTAGACTTAGTATGCGGAGGAAGGGTCTGCTGTGCATGTTTCTAAGATCCATGATTGTGACGAACAAAGAGATGTCCTTGATTATTTGAAACATACGAAGATACCATAGACACCACATTATTAATGCAACATCTAGTGTTGTAATATAGCTATAATACCCTTTTGATGGTTTCTTATTTTTCAATTTTTTATTTTTCATACTTTGCAGTACAGACAAAATATATAGGTACTTGGAAAGCATCAGCAGCTCCTTAACAAATCAGTCCTTGCCATAGGCAAATAGTCTGGTTAAAGCATTAATGACTGATATAACGTAAATAGTCGTGCCTAACAATGACCAGTACGTGGCATTAAAGAGGCAGTCCAATACTTCAACAAAATTCAGAGTACTGCACATCCACCCCCTATTGATTTGAATGTAGAGTGCAGATATGCAGTGCCCAACCACGGCCACTATAAAGTAGACAAACCCTTAGGCTGTGTTCAAATACAGCATTTTTAGCTGTATTTTTAGCGGTTTTTCCTATAAAACTGCTAAAGATAAGCTTCCCATTCATTTCGATGCATTTTGCACTTTTTGTGCATATTGATGCGTTTTTTACTGCGAAAAAAACCGCATCACGGTAAAAAACGCAGCATGTTCATTAATTTCGCTGATTTTTCCGCATTTCTGGCTATTTCTATGCGTTTTGAAAACGCGTGGAAAAAGCTGCATAAAAACCGTGCGTTTTCTGCGCAAAAACCGCGCAGAAAAAAACGCGAGGTTTCTGGGAAGGGAGTCAGGTTTTCCAGCAGAAATTTTCTGCTACGTTTTCATTTAGCCTTACTGTGCAGCTCCGCAATTGGTCAGTCACGGCCGCTGACGACACTGAGAACAGCTGATTGGCAGGGGTGCCGGGTGTCGCACCCCCACCGATCAGGAACTGGTGACCTATTCTATGGATAGGCCAGCATGGAGAAGCACGGTGGCTTAGCACTGCAGCCTTGCAGCGCTGGGAGTCCTGGGTTCGAATCCCACCAAGGACAACATCTGCAAGGAGTTTGTATGTTCTCCCCGTGTTTGCGTGGGTTCCTCCGGGTACTCTGGTTTTCTCCCACATTCCAAAGACATACAGATAGGGAATTTAGATTGTGATCCCCATCTGGGACAGTGATGATAATGTGTGCAAACTATAAAGCGCTGCGGAATATGTTAGCGCTATATAAAGATTACTTATTTATTATTATAGGCCATCAATGCTAAATTAGGAGACAACCTGCACACCATTAGAAATAAATAACTGCTATCAGTCGCTTCTTATAACCATCAACAAGCTTCTTAGGGTATGTGCACACGATCAGCAATGGCTCAGTATTTGCTGAGGATTTGACGCAGGTGGTATGTGCACACGATCAGCAATGGCTCAGTATTTGCTTAGGATTTGACGTAGGTGAAATCTGCACCAAAACTGCATCTGCGGTTCCTGGCAGGTCACCTACGTTTTTGATGCATTTTTTACATGCATTTTTGATGCTTTTTTTTTTCGCGTGAAATAAAGCTAATTGAAAGTTGCCTTCTGGGAAGGAAAAAAAAGTGATTTCCTGTTTGCAGATATATTGGGGTATGTTCCCAGGGTCAGTAAGCGCTGCGGGTTGGATGCTGCGTACATCTGCAACGTCAAACCTGCAACGGCCAGATGTTACAACATAGTGGATGAGATTTCACGAAATCCCATGCCCACTATGCATGCACCGATGCCCACAGTTCACCCATAGAGATGGACATGTGGCGTGTCTTTCCAGACGGCAGCATATCTATTTATGTAGCAGAGACGCTCAGTCTCCACTGCGTAAATTGCCCATAGTCTTTCATTAGATGCTGCAAAACCGCATTATCTTCCTAGTCACATGCGTATTAAGTGCTGAACGCAGCTTACTACGCATGTGTACTAATTTAAACAATGGTGAATCTTGTGACACAGCTGGAAGTACATGGCACATGAAGTGGAGGAAAGCACAGAGAGGTCCTCTCCTTTTTAATAAATAAATAGTAATTTAAAAAAATGGCGTGGGATCCCCCTATATTTGTTAACCAGCCAGAGCAAAGCAGACTACTGGGACTGGTATTTCAGGCTGGTAATGATCCAAAATCCATGAACCTTACCAGCCTGATAACACCAGGCCGCAGCAGTCTGCTTGCCTTGGATGGTTTGCAAAAATATTGGGATCCTCTCTAAAAAAAAATAGCGTTGGGTCCACCTATTTTTGTTAACCAGCCAAGGGAAAAAGCAGACAGTTGCGGCCTGGTATTCTCAGGCTGGCGAGGCCCATGGATTTTGGTCCTCATCAGTCTAAAAATAGCAGCCTGCAGCCACCCCACAAATTGGCACATCCAAAGATGCACCAGTTGTGGCACTTTACCCAGCTCTTCCCACTTGCAATGTAGCAGTGGCAAGTGGAGTAATATTTGTGGGGTAGATGTCACCTTTGTATAGTCAGGTGACATCAAGCCCATGGCTTAGCATTGGAGAGGCGTCAAAAAGACATCTATCCATTACTAATCCTATATTTACATGTTTATTTACATATTTAAATAAACACACAGCCAGAATAAAGTCTTTTAATTGAAATAATGACACAGACTCCTTTAATAGATCTTAATTAATCTTAATCACGCCTATTCTTAAAAAGCCAAACCTCGATTTAACAGCCACGTCCAGCTATCACCCAATATCGCTGCTCCCATTAGCTTCTAAACTCCTGTAGCAGCATGTCCACGCTGAACTTTCCTCCCACCTCTCATCTAACTTGCTCTTTGACAATCTACAATCTGGCTTCCGCCCCCATCATTTCACTGAGACAGCCCTGACCAAAATTAACAACGACCTACTTACATCCAAAGCTAACAGACAATACTCTATACTCCTTCTAGACCTGTCCTCTGTTTTCGATACAGTTGACCACTGCCTCCTACTACAGATCCTCTCCTCCTTGGGCATCAAAGACCTCGCCCTATCCTGGATCTCCTCATACCTTTCCAACCTCACATTCAGCATCTCCCACTCCCTCCTCATCCTACCCTCTCTCTGTTGGAGTCCCCCAAGGCTCTGTTCTAGGACTCCTACTCTTTTCAATCTACACACTTGGCCTGGGGCAACTCATAAAGTCCCACGGATTCCAGTACCACCTTTATGCTGATGATACTCGGATCTACCTCTCTGCCCCAGACCTCACCTCTCTGCTCTCCAGCCATATCCTCCTACTTCTTCTCTCACTTCCTCAAACTCAATGTGGACAAATCTGAACTAATCATCTTTCCACCATCTCACAGATCTTCCTTACCCGACCTACCTATAAGGCCTGTTTTACACATCCGTTTTCTTGCATCCATTTGCATCCGTCAGTGTGAAAAAACGGATCCGTGTCCGTTTTGCCGCAAACGGATCCGTTTTTTTGACGGATCCGCGGTAGCCGCTAATGGAAGTCTATGGGACTAAAAAACGGATCCTCCAAAAAAATGGCGGATCCGTTTTTTAACGGAAACCAACGGATTTTGACGGATTTACAAAAACGGAAGTGTGATCCAGGCCTTACAATTAAAGACATCATGCTTTCCCCAGTACCGGAAGTCCGCTGCCTCGGAGTAACCTTTGACTCTGCCCTGTCCTTAAAACCGCACATCCAAGCTCTTTCTACCTCCTGTCGCCTCCAGCTCAAAAATATTTCCAGAATCCGTCCTTTCCTCAACCCTCAATATACTAAATTGCTTGTGCATGCCCTCATCATCTCCCGCCTCGACTACTGCAGCATCCTTTTATGTGGTCTCCCTGCTAACACCCTCGCACCTTTCCAGTCCATCCTTAACTCTGCTGCCCGACTAATTCATCTCTCTCCTCGCTACTCCTCTGCTTCTCCCCTCTGCAAATCTCTTCACTGGCTCCCATTCCCTCAGCGTATCCAATTTAAATTACTAATGCTGACCTACAAGGCCATCTACAACCTGTCTCCTCCATACATCTCTGAACTAATTTCCCGATACCTTCCCTCACGTAATCTCCGGTCCTCCCAAGACCTCCTTCTCTCCTCCACACTTATTC